>NW_026555006.1:3125000-3750000 GCF_021234165.1 Pteronotus mesoamericanus | reverse complement strand
GTCAGCCAGGAGACCTAGGGTGCAGTAATAGCCAGAGCCTTTAGGCCAGTTACCTTTGGTGCCTTTTACACATACCCCACTGTGCAGCATACATATGACTACTTTCTTTGTGTGCATGAGATGAAAAAGACTGGGATGCACTGCTGAGGATAGGAGTTTTATAATGACCATGTGAAAGTGAGTTTTGGAGGCAGTATTTACCTTGAATTCAATTAGTATGTAGTTTTACCTTCTGGAGAAGTAAGTAAACATCTTTGTAAAAATGAAGTTTCTTACTTTAAATCAAGCAAATCTTTTCATGTCTATTTCTAGCCAATTAATGATGCTGTTTGCATTTTATACTCTCAGTGTGGTCCTCTTTGATATCTTTGTCAATATCCTCACCCATAACCTTGCGGAACCAGCTTATGAAGCAGATGTGGCACAACTGGAGTATAAGCTGGTAGCTGGAGAACATGGTTTAATTATTCGAGTGAAAGGATTCAACCACAAACTACCTGTAAGTATAAGTGCTTTGTTTTCCTGATAGAGAGCTTTGAAATTTCATATTTACGTTTGTTGCTCCCATGGCACCAAACATAGAGGCTTATGCATGGAGTGCTATACATAGAAAGTAATCTTTATTAGTGTGGATTATCATGCTTTCTTGTCAGATGTTTGTATTCTTTCTTCTTCTTCCTATTCTCTATCCCATTGTTTTAAGTATGTGTGTCTTGTTTCTCAGTTCTAAGTTTGAGCCCTTTAGAAACGGTATATATCTTGCCAGTAGTTTGTCTTTTGGTAAGGAATGTGTTTCATTGTCACTTTTTCAAAAACTTCATAAGCAGGAGAAATAATATAGGGTGCCAGCTAAGAGGGTTAGATCGTTATACACCAGGTAAAGTAATATAATGTACCCAATGGGTAGAACATATGTTAAGGTTTGGGGAACTGGATTCATACAAGAAAAAATCTGGAGAAAATGACCTGACAGAGGTTAGATCTGTGCTAAGAGGTGATAGTTTCCATATGTTAGCAGAAATGCTGTTAAAGAATATAGTTCTCTCCTATATACCCTTGTTCCCATTAGTCTCCTCAGGGAACAAAGATCGGTCTTAGGAGGACGCATCATGGACTATTTTGTCAACCTTCGAAGGTTTACATATAATCTAGCTTAATATCCAAACAGATTAAAGCCTAATATTACAGTTGACATTTGGGATATATGTTTTGGAATTACCTGGAGAGCTTTTCAAAATACAAACCATAGAAAAGTATTTGAGCTTCTTCATTTTATGAAACTTACTTAGCTTTAATATTAAAGCCTGAGATAGAATATAAATATATAAAACTAGAGATGAATTTTAGCTGTAAAATGTAGATACAAACATTTCAAAATATGAACGTTAAATGCAACAATGTAACAAAAAGAATAATTCACTATGACCACGTGCTAGGAATACAAAGGGTTGGTGTTCAGTATTAGGAAGTTGATGAATAAATCATGACACAGGTCAAATGAGAAACACAACAGTCATACCTCAGAGTTTTGTGGGTTTGATTCTAGACCTCCTCAATTAAGTGAGTGCCACAATAAAGGGAGTTGATCTTTGTGCTGGTTTCACTTTGTAAAAAAAGCACCATGGTAAAGTGTAGTAAAGCAAAGCACAACAAAATGAGGTATGCCTGTATTTGGACATAGTGATAAATGTCAAAGCATTTGCTAAATTAGAGTGGGTATTACTAATAAATAGGAATGAGGAGAAATTACTTAATCACAATAAAAATTTTAATTTAAAAACAGTAACAGCAAATATTACACTGGGGAAATGCTGAACATTAAAAGCAGGAATAAGCCAAGGATACCCACAATTATCTCTATTATTCAACATTAATTTAGAGGTTGTGGCTACTACATTAAAATGAAAAAAAAAATGAAATAAAATAAAAATACTTGGAAAAGAAAAAGTATTTTTCTTTCTTTTAAATTATATTTTATTGATTATGCTTTACAGTTGTCTCAATTTTTCCCCCTTTGCCCACCTCCACCCTACATTCCCCACCCCCTCAGGCAATCCCCACACAATTTTTCCTGTGTATAAGTTTCTGGCTACTCCAGTTCCTGTACTGTACTTTACATCCCAATGGCTCTTCTGTAATTACCAATTTGTACTTCTTAATCCCCTTACCTCTTGGCCCATTCCCCCACATCCTCTTCTTGTCTGACAACCATCAAAATGCTTGCCGTGTCCATGAATCTGTTATTCTTGTTTGCTTAGTTTGGTTTTTAGATTCAATTGTTGATAGGTTGTATTTATTGCCATTTTATTGGTTTTTTTTAATTAATTAATTTTTCCAAATACATTTGTCTCTGCCTTCGCCCCACCACTTTCCCCTCCCTCCACCCCCCCAACCCTTCCCCACTTTGGTTTTGTCCATGAGTCCTTGCTATATCATTTTATTGTTCATAGTTTTGATTTTTTTCTTTTTCTTAAATAAGTCCCTTTAACATTTCATATAATAATGGTTTGGTGATGATAAACTCCTTTAGTTTTTCCTTGTCTGGGAAGCTTTTTATCTGCCCTTTAATTCTAAATGATATCTTTGCTGAGCAGAGCAATCTTGACTGTAGGTCCCTGCTTTTCATGACTTTGAATATTTCTTGCAGTCCCTTCTAGCCTGTAAAGTTTCTTCTGAGGAAGCAACTGGCAGTTTTATGGGAACGTAGGTAACTAGTTGATTTCTCTTGATATGTTTAAGATTCTCTCTTTATCTTTAACCTTTGGCATTTTAATTATTATGTGTCTTGGAGAGGGCCTCTTTGCATCCTCTTGTTTGGGACTCTCTGTGCTCCCTGAACTTGCATGTCTATTTCCTTCACCAAATTAGGGAAGTTTTCTTTCATTATTTTTCCAAATGGATTTCCAATTTCTTGCTCTTTCTCTTCTCCTTTTGGCACCCCTATCATGTGAATGTTGTAACACTTGAAGTTGTCCCTGAGGCTGCTCTGCTTACACTACTTTTGTTTTGTTTGTTTTTTTTTGTGGGGGGAGGTTTTCTGATTCCTTATGTTCCAAATCATTGATTTGATTCTTGGCTTCATCCACTCTACTGTTGTCTCCCCATAAATTGTTCTTTATTTCAATTAGTGAATCCTTCATTTATGACTACATCTTTTTATGCTGTTGATGTCCTAAGTTCTTTGAGCATCCTACAACAAGTGTTTAGAACTCTGCATCTGATAGATTGCTTATCTTCATTTTGTTTAGTTCTTTTCCTGGAGTTTCAATCTGTTCTTTCATTTGGGCCATGTTTCTTTGTCTCTTCATTTTGGCAGCTTCCCTGTGTTTGTTTCTATATATTAGGTAGAGCTGCTGTGACTCCCTGTCTTGGTAGCGTAGCCTAATGTAGTAGGTGTCCTGTAGGATCCAGTAGCACAGCCTCCCCTATCACCCAAGCTGAGTACTCAAGGACTGAGTACACCCTCCTCCTTGTAATTGAGCCTTGGTTGCTGTTGGCAGGGATTTACCCAGGCCATTCAGCTATAAGTGTTGGCTATGACCACTCACCAACAACCTCTGCCTTCTGTGGAGGATCAGTTGTGCAGGGACAGGTTAGTAGTGCTCTGATGTGGTCTGTAGCTGTCCACTGGGTGTGCTGGCCCTGGGGTTTCCTGGGTGGTTCAGGCCAAGGTTAGCACCCAGCTGCCTGAGCTATAGAGCAATTGGAGATGGCTGCTAGTCCTGTTCTTGGTGCCACTTAGCAAAAGGTACTGGTGCTGGGGAGCTCCCTGAGCCCAGCTGTTGCTTATTTAAAAGGATTTAGGAAGTTGTGAAGCAGGAGCCAAGACCAGCCATTCATATGGAAAAGCTACTGTTAACAGCTGTGATTTGGGTAGGGTGGAGCCTTGGGGAATTTCCAGGGTGGGGCAAACAGTGTTAGCCAGGTTTATGGAGTCTCAGATACGGCACCAGCCTGTGGGCTCTGTGTCTCTACCCGCCTTTCTATCTAGGAGAAAGCTGTCCCCCCCCCCCCCCCCCCCGCTCCCACTTTGATGCCAGACACTTGAGTTCCTCCCCATATGCCTCTGCTGCCTTTCAAGCTGCTACCCTATTGCCAGAGCTCAAAGAGAATGAGTCTGAGTGAGTCGGTGTGTGGATTCTTTAAGCGGAACTGCTTGGGACTCCAGCATTTCTCCCACCAATTCAATCCCTGTTGGTTTTTGTAGCCAGAAGTTATGGGGGCTTCTCTTCCTGGCACTGGAACCCTGAGCTGGGGGGCCTCGTGTCAGCCTGAGGCTGCTTACTCCTGAGATATCCCTCCCAAATTTTTATCCACCACACGTGGATGTGGGACCAGCCTGTTCCACATCTCTGCCCCTCCTACCAGTCTGGATGGATGTAGTTTCTTTAATTCCATAGTTGTCAGACTTCCATTCAACTTGGTTTTTGCCATTTGAGTGATGGTTGTTCTATAATTTAGTTGTATTTTGGATGTGGTTGTGCAAAGAGGTGAGCCATGTTTAGCTGTGCTGCCATCTTGACAAAAAGTCCATATCCTTTCAGAAAAAGTATTTTTCTTTGCACATGATAGGAAACCTAACTAAATCTAAGATAGGTTTCTATTCTTAGAAAACCTAAGATACAACTGAAATTTTAAAAATAACTTGTGATATGACTGGTCACAAGATCAGTACATCAAAATTGCTTTTTCCTATAGAAGCAGTAACTACTTAGAAATGAATAGAAACAATATCTATTTATAATATTGAGAAAAACAAAATCCTATCTAAAGAAAACTATAAGTCTTACTGAAGCATATAATAAAAGACCTTAAGGGAGAGACTTATGTTTCAGTAGGACAGCTATATAGAAAATTGTTGTTACTTCAAAATTAACATGTAAATGTAATGTCCTCTCAACTAAAGTTACATTTAGGGGTAGTGGGGATGCAGGTAAAATTATTTTTAAGTTCATTTTGAAGAAAGAAATGTTTAAGAATACCCATGAAAATTATAAAAATGGAAGAACCATCACTCCAAATTTGACAGTTATTGAGGATTTTAGCTCCTGGAAGTTGTTTGAGTCATCAGTACTTCTCTTTTGTCCTCCAAAAGCTTGTTACCATGTTGGGCCCCTGGTAAAAACCAATGGAAAACATTCTCCTGCCCCTCCCCCCCAAAAACCTTAGTTTTCATGTTTCTTCATTTAAAGTGTTTCTTTCTTTCTTTTTTTAGCTACTGTTTCAGCTCATTATTGACTATCTGGCCGAGTTTAGTTCCACACCAGCTGTCTTTACAATGATAACTGAGCAGTTGAAGAAGACCTACTTTAACATCCTCATCAAGCCTGAGACTCTGGCCAAGTAGGTCTGCATGGGAACAGCTTTTATTTTGAAGGCTCAAAAGTATTTGCCTTCCTAGGGGTTAGTTGGTGGGGGCTGAGGCTATAGTTTCCCTGGTAATTTTCAGACTTCTTAGAATTGTGCTGTGGTTTATGAAACCAGTCTATGGGATTATAGGATTTCTAAACCTAGCTAAAGAAGCTGTGTGTAAGTAGGACTGAAAGTAGCCTACTATACTTAATTAGAGGCTGAAGGTAAAAAAGGGCGTTTTTCCAAAGTTTGTAAGTAAATAACATTTAAGTGCTGGCTTTGTTGTAGTTCAGAATTGCTTGCTGGTGATGTTTTACTATGGTGATTTTAGTGTGTTGGGTGCTGTGATGAGTAGCTGAGTTAAACTGCTTAAACGCATCTTTTATCTACTAGCAACTGCAGCTATCGAGAATGCAGCCAGAAGTTCCAGAAGAGAGCATAAAGGCTTCTGGACAGCCTGTGTACTAATGCTTAAACCCTTTGCTAATAGGCAGCCCCCTTGGGCATTTCATCAGAGCCCGTATAGCTTATAGTTTACTTTGTGTGAATTGAGAAAAATCACCTCCTTGGAAGTACCCTCTATCAGCAGGGAGGGGGGAAAATTCCACTGAGCAGACATAGCCCTTTGTGCACATGGTTTGCAAGCCCCTACTTGACCTCCTTGCTGGACACCTATAAATGGTAAACAGCACAATCTGATAGAGAGGCCCTGCCTTTGACAGTTATAATGAGACCATAAATGACCAAAGTTCGGGAAGAAGTAGTTAAGAGTCAGACAAGTAATAACTGATAATCTGATCACAAAAACCTACGAAAATTAAAAACCAAATGTAAGTTGGGAAGGAGAGTTGTCTGGAACTATTGATATGTTGAAAAATAGCCCTGTGTATGCAGTTACTCCTGAATACTACTTTATTAAAATGTGGTAAAATAATAATAATAACACCTTTTTATCGAAGATTTGTTATGTGCTAGACCTAAGAACTTTATATGTGTTTGATTTTCACCAAAACCACATTATTATTTCCTTATTTTACAAATGAAGGAATTGAGTCACATATGTTAGGTGACTTGCCAAGTTTAAACAACTTAGTGCGGGGAAGAAAAGGGTTGAGGGTCAGTCTGATTTTAGCCCGCAGCTACAACCGGTAATACACTCTCAGGTCAGTAATAGATATCCATAATGGTGGCCTCCAGTGACTGGTAAAATGTTAGATTTTAAATCAATATAGTAATAATTTTAAATTGGTGTGTGACTCATCTGGCAACTTAAATTATATGAAATATTTTATTTTGCAACTGTGACTGGCAAATAAGTTGCACTAGTAAGCAAACCTGTGTAACAGTTTATGTATACAATTTTAAATGCTTTTTTGTGATTGTTTCTCTATCTTAAGTTGTGATAGAAATTGTCTTTCTTTAAAACATATCACCTGGCCCTGGCTGGTGTGGGTTGGGTGTCATCCTACAAACTGATAGGTTGCCTGATCAATTCCCAATCAGGGTACATGCCTGGGTTGTGGGCCACGTCCCCAGCTGGGATGTGCAAGAGGCAACCAGTCGATATTTCTCTTGCCTATCAATGTTTCCCCTCTCTTTCTCCCTCCCTTCCCCACTCTCTAAAAGTAAGTAAATAAAATCTTTAAAAAAAAAAAATGAAGTATATCATTTGTAGAAATTTAACCAAATCCTTCTTTATTTTCAAGATTCATATTTTACAACAAAATTTTGTTTTTTTCCTGCCCTCTTTACAGAGATGTGCGGCTTTTAATTCTGGAATATTCCCGTTGGTCTATGATTGACAAGTACCGGGCTTTGATGGATGGCCTTTCCCTTGAGTCTCTCCTGAGCTTTGTCAAAGAATTCAAATCCCAGCTCTTTGTTGAGGGCCTGGTACAAGGAAATGTCACAAGCACAGTGAGTGTGAGGTGTTCTGTCACTGTTGGCCAGGTCTGAATGCCACTTGTGGGCTCTGGAATTGCATTAGTTCTTCTCTGAAGCTCTGTATTTTATGACAAGCCAACACTGTCATAGTCTATTTATAAGGGAACCAGGCCACTCTAATGGGCAAGACTTTTTTGTGATGGATGCTGGTAATGGACCAGGACTTTGAGTGAAATGAGTTTGATAAATATATGGTATTGGTTACATTTGTTGAGGATTGTGTATGGAAACTACGAAGAGTTTAGAAATTAAAGTGGGACCTGGGGGATGGTGAAAGCTGTATATATATGTATATATATACATATACACATACGCAGAACTTACATGTCAAGTTTGTATATGAAGCTAAGGAGCTTCGGCTTTATCCTGTAATAAGTAGAGAATCATCGAAGGATTTAAAAGATTTGTCATTAAGACCCAGATAGACTAGTTATGAGGCTGTTGCAAAAATCAATATGAAGTATGATTTCACTTGTATGACGTATCGAAGTCATAGAAACAGAAAGTAGAATGGTGGTTACCAGGGATTGGGAGAAGTAAAAAGGGAGAGAATTGTTTTGTGGGTACAGGGTTCAAGTTTTGCAAGATGAAAAGTTCTGGAGTTCTGTTTCACAACACTTTGAATATATTTAATGCTAGAAGACTATACATATAAAAGTGGTTAAGATGGTAAACTTAATGTTTTTATACACACACAAAGTTGAAGTAAAAAATGATGAAGCCTGAGGTTAAGCAAAATAAATGAGTAAGAAGTACTTAAGAAATAATGAGGTAGAGGATGGCCACAGTTGAGTGACTGATTAGATGTGGAGGTGAGGGGCCAGGGAGGGATCTAGGATGATGCCTACATTTCTTGCTGAACCACTGGGTTGGAGGAAGAGGAAGCATAGTAGGTTTGGGGGCATATGAGGAGTTTGTTTTGATATATTTTGAGTTGGATATGTCTGTGGGACCTTGTAACTAACTGAGGCCTCTCCTGGCCAAGAGTACTTGGCCGGGACTTTTCCTAAACTGTTTGACCATCTTCCATGGCCTCCCAGTTTCTCAGGACTGGCCTTTTGATGCAATGTATAAATGGATACTCTTGAGATTGGCTGCTATCCTCCCCACCCCTTTATGTCTTCATCCCACAACCCCAAACCAGCCTGTTTCTGTCCTGTTCATGGAAAGAAGTTTTAAAGCCTCAACTCACAGAGGAGAGTAGGAATAGTTGCCTGCTGCTCTGAGCACAGTGGCAGTATTGGGCAGGGGCCTTTGGTCCAGCAGACTCAGTAGCATGTTTTGCCCAGGTAGAAACCACTTGAGAGATGAGGGGGAGGAGATGCATTCACTTAGTAGTATTGTTCTGTTGCTCACTCTGTGCCAGGCTCCAGGTTTCTAAGTCACAGTCACAGTTGTCATAGAGGGCACAGACTAGTGGGGTAAACTGGACAGTTAAGTTTGATCCAGTGGGGAAAGTGTCACAGTGTACATACATACAGGTGAGCAGAGTGCCAAGGGAGAACAGAGAGGAGCCGGTCAATTGAGAGCCCCTTAATGTTCAACAAACATAATATTAAAACATGTGAATGATAAGCCCAGTCAATGAATGATGTACCCAGCATTTTGGGTTACAGACTATGTCTGCTTTCCTAATGTTATCCAGGGCTTCCCAAGCAATTAGAGTATTGATATTAGTTGGTTCTGGGTGAAATTAATGTCAAGAGAGCCTGATGTAGTTATTTCTTCTCTTTTGCCTCCTAGGAATCTATGGATTTCCTGAAATATGTTGTTGAGTGAGTATTGGTTTGAGTCTTCTCTTTGGGAGTTTTGTGTTCTCACCAGCAGGAGGGCCTTGAGCCACAACTCAGTTGTTAGTAAACCACAGTCTGCAGATGGTTCTTGTGATAGGTTTTCTTGAAGCCAGCTATGTAAACACAGCAATGCAGAAGGGACTGTGGAAGGCCTGACCTCTTTTTCACGGTTTTTGGGTGGGGTAAGAGGATAAAGGCATGGCCTCAGTGACCCACACTGATTCTTTTGCAGCAAGCTGAACTTCATGCCTCTGGAGCAGGAGATGTCTGTGCAGTTCCAGGTGGTAGAACTGCCCATTGGCCACCACCTATGCAAAGTGAGAGCTCTGAACAAGGGTGATGCCAACTCTGAAGTCACTGTGTACTACCAGGTCAGTTGGGCCCTTTGCACACAGCCACCCTTATGGCTAATTACCTTTAGGGCACTAAAGCCTGGGGGAGTAGTGGCCCTATGACTTTCAAGGCCTTCAAGTTACCTCTGTCGTTTTGTGCTTGAGGTCATTTGTCTTCTTGAAGCAACTACATTGAAAAATTGCTGTCAGTAAAATGAATCCTTTTTAAATCACAGTGCTTCATTGATCACCCAAGCACTGGTCCGGAGGGACAAAGTGTGGCTGGAAATTCCTGTATGTTCCCCTGACAGAGCCCCAAGCAATAGGAGAACATTTGTTAAAAGGATAGTTTTGAAAATGAGGCAAAAGTAAACATAGCTCTGCAATCAGTATGCAGCAAAACAGAATGACTACCAGAGCTCTAATGGAAGGTTTCAGAGCACCTGAGAGAGAGGATTTATCACCTCTGTTTTATGAGTGATGAATCTGAGGCCCAGAGTCCCTTACTTTCCTGGTTATACCAGCTGGGGCTTGAATTTATTCCTTTTATTCTCAAGTCCTGTGTTCTTTCCACACCATTCTGGAGAGTTGGGATGGAACTTAAAAGAATTTTGCAACAGTCTCAATTGGCCTATATTATACCTTAGCCTGTGGTTAGTCCCACTCGCTTCTAGACTGATCTCAGACTTTTCAAATGCTGGGGCTTCTATAGCTGCTACTATACTGTGGTCTTGGGTTCCCTGTATTAAATCTCTTCTCTGCCAGGCCCTATGAAGACCCCTGTCGACTTTGGGCATAGCTGCATGGCCTTACTCTTGCTTTGTCCTTTTGTTGTATTTCTGGCTCTGAACCCAAGTCTTTCTTGAGAGGCCCACCTTGTTCACAGAGCCAGTCTCCCTCCTGGCTATAGCTACCTGGGTTTGTCCCCCCAGGCCTGGTCCTGCCTAGCCCTCTCTGCATGGCCAGTGTTCTGACTGCTGAGAACCCGGAGAGAGGAGTTCTCCAGTTTTAGGTCGAGTTTGTTAAGACCATGTTTGTTGTGCTCCATTGATCGCTTCTTAGCAGCAGCTTCTAATACAGACTGTTTATTTTACCAAGCCACTGCCCTCTTCACAGAGAGCATTTTGAACAGGAAAATGACAAAAAGTTTTAACGGGTTTTATTGCAGTCCTTCTAGAGGCAAACAGGAAATTTTGCTGCTGACTAAAAACAGGCTTGCAGGGAGCACTGGCTTTAGCTCTTCTTCTAGTAAAGTGGGAAGAACAGAAAATGAGTTTGTGTCAGAGGAACCTGCAAGATCTTGGCTGGGGGACACGCCAGCAAACTCCTTGCTTGTTGGCCTCTTGCCCTCTTTTATTCTAACCACATTATTCTGCCAAGTGTCCAGGACAACCAGGATGTGGCTTCCAAGTGAGGTACCTGCTAAGCACTTCTCTTATCAACTGGTTTGGGTCCCAGCATATGGCTGTAGAAGCTCCTATTCATATCCTCTCCATCTGAGGAATAGGTCCAGTTACGCTTCATTGATATTCAGACATTTCCTGCTTTCCTTACTTATTTAGCCCCTTACACTGCAAGTACTTGATTTTAGTGTGTCCTCTGAATACATCCTTTGAGCAGAAGTGGACAAATCCTCATGTCTGCCTGCAATTCTGTGCCAGGAGTACAAATGATCAAGCATGATTCACGTCCTCACAGATCTTTGTCTAATGGAAAGACAGATGGATAAACACAATTGTTGCAAGTATGGCAGTAGAGGGTATGATCAACTGTTTGAGGGGATGAGAAGAATGGGATGGACACCAGAATAAATGGTTGGCAAGAATAGCTGATTAAAAAGCCCTGTAAGCCATTGGATTTCCCATTGGTCTGACCAACTTCTCCTTTCAGTCAGGTACCAGGAGTCTGAAAGAATATACTCTTATGGAGCTGCTTGTGGTGAGTTGCATGAAAGAGTTGAGGTGTTCAAGCCCCTGACCCACTATGAGGACTGGCCTTTCTGCCTGGGGATAGGGACTTGGGAGTTATCAGAAATCTATGATTGAGAAATGCAATGGTTATTTAGTATTCTCACCCACTGTGAATATGGATGGGGGCCTGTGCAATTTAGAAAGAAGGCAGTAAGGGAGGCTGGACTTTGGGGGCTTGAGGTACACTTTTAGGGGAAGAAATGGAGGTTTCTCTGCTAGGAGGTGGGCTGATGGGTAGTATGTTGAATTACAGATGCACATGGAAGAGCCTTGTTTTGACTTCCTTCGAACCAAGCAGACACTTGGGTAAGTCTGCTGGCAAGAGCACTGAGCTCAAACAAGGGCCTGGGGCTTCCTTTGCAGGCTGCGGTTTCAGATATCCTGACTGAGCAGTAGTCGCTCAGAGCCCTTTGGTACTTCCATGCCTTAGTTGTACCTTCTGGTCAAAACTGCTGGAGTTTGTATCTTGGACCATGATTGGGATTTTAGTTTGGCCTAGTTCAAGATCAGCAAGAGAAAAAGCTAGCCTGCGGTCCTGACATGAAAATAAGATACACGCACACATATTTATGGATCTGCAGGCCCAGTAAAGATAGGCAGAAGCCCTTCCCTCGTCTCTAGGGCTTCTGAGGGCAGGACCCTGGTGATCACCTGAGCTCATAAACCTTTTTGATTTGGCTGCAGGTACCATGTCTACCCTACCTGTAGGAACACATCTGGGATTCTAGGATTCTCTGTCACTGTGGGGACTCAGGCAACCAAATACAAGTGAGTGTGCAAACTACTATTATTCTTGGCATGGAGAGCAGGGGCTACAGGTATTTAACTTAAACATCAGACAACTCTGACCAAATAGGGTTTGCTTCATAGTCACAGGTGCAAGGGCTAGGGGCTGGTTGTTCATAGATGGCCTGGTCCAGGACTGATCAGCGGTTCCTGTGGTCCTGTTAGGGTTTGACTCACGTCCTGTGGTCAGTGTGCAGGGCTTGTCTGTTTCATCTCTTTAGGCAGACCTGAGGACAAGAAAGGCAAAGGTGCCTGACCTGGCCTTCACACTAGAACCAATGTACAAGGCCTTGTTGGTTCTTAGCTTTGGAGTGGCCAAGCATGGTTGTCACTGATTGAATATGATACCTGGAAATGGGCTAGATGTGGGGGTAGGGTTCTTCCCATTCTTTTCCCTCCTCCTGCAACTTATGGGAGAGTACTGACGACTGGGAAGAAAACACTTCAGCCTCTTTCCTAGAAATACACCTTAGCCTTAATTCTCTCCCTTGCCTTCTACTTGAGACCAGGTTTCTGATGACTTTTAATTGCTGTTTTGTTTCAGCTCTGAAGTTGTTGATAAAAAGATAGAAGAGTTTCTTTCTAGCTTTGAGGAAAAGATTGAAAACCTCACTGAGGATGCATTCAACACCCAGGTGACTGACCAAGCTGGCCTGGTCTGTTGTTCCTTGGCCCACACAAGCCCTCAGGACACCAGTCCTAGAGGTGCTGTGTGCTGGTTACTGTTGGAACATTGTAACCCCACCTTACTTTGACTAAAATGTCTTCCTAGCTGCGTCCCTCCTCCTCATGCTGGCAGGTCCCGAGTGAAGGGACCATAGCATGTCCGTCACAAACCAGACTGGACAGGGCCAAGTGTGTTCTGGAGGAGCTAGTGTGACATCATGCCTTAAGGTCTCGTTTTGGTGGTGACAGGTCACAGCCCTGATCAAGTTGAAGGAGTGCGAGGACACCCATCTCGGAGAGGAGGTGGACAGGAACTGGAATGAGGTGGTGACACAGCAGTACCTCTTCGACCGCCTCGCTCATGAGGTATATAGCATGGCTTCCCGAGAGCGCGAGCTGTTGGGACTCCCAGTTTTGTAGGAGTCACAATCTCAAGCACATCAGTATTGTGTGGAAGACACCTGGGGCGCTCGCATCCAGGCTTGGGTATTTACTTGCCCATTTCTTGATTAGCACCCAGGCTAGCCTCTCTTAGCATCTTAGATGGCCAAGCAAGCACAATGCTAATCCTTACCCACCCAACCCCCAACCAGTTTCAATGGGAGGAGATTCATTTTTGCATTACATATTGAGGTTCACTTTCAGATTTGTGAGGACAAAAAGGGTTCTGTTTAAAGAAAATGTAATGATTCAGATTTAATGATTCCTGGTATAGTTCTTTGACAAAGTAATACAACCCACCAAAAAAGCTGTCTTACAATCCAGTCCCTTGCTGATAATATAACCGATGTAGCAAATTACCAAAGGACATTGAAGTAGAACGGTGTAGTAAGAGGCTTCAGCCCAGTTCTTAAGGAACTCGTTTTTCTATTAGAAGCAGGGCAGATAAAGTTCTCTTTACCCATTTCTATGGTTACTGTATTTTTCTTGAGCTAGAGCATATAGCTACTATGTACCTGAGAGTATACACTAAGCATAGTACTCAGGTATAATTACAGTATCTGTTTACCTTCTCTTATCTGCTGGGGTCAGACTTTGCTGCAAAACCTGA
Organism: Pteronotus mesoamericanus; assembly: GCF_021234165.1. NCBI lineage: Eukaryota > Metazoa > Chordata > Mammalia > Chiroptera > Mormoopidae > Pteronotus > Pteronotus mesoamericanus. The sequence continues at coordinate 3,736,106 of NW_026555006.1, read as the reverse complement.
AAATGTGTTACCAACACTCATTTTTATCCTTCTCTGGAAGGTTGGGGGCAAGCTGAGAGTTGGGAGAATAAACTGATGTGCCCAGACCAAGGAAGTCTGATTAGGATGTTAAGTTTAAGAACTATTTTTCCAGAAAATGTATTGCTAGTCTTTTATAGCTTGCTTTCTTTCCAATAAGATTGAAGCACTGAAGTCATTCTCAAAATCAGACCTAGTCAACTGGTTCAAGGCTCACAGAGGACCAGGAAGTAGAATGCTCAGTGTTCATGTGAGTATGACTGTCATTTAGCCATTATTATTCACTGAATTTGGGTTGATAGGAGCGATCCTAACAGGTCTTTGCATAAATCTGGTCAGCGTATTGCTCACCATGAGTCGTTGGCTTCTTTCAGGTTGTTGGATTTGGGAAGCATGAGCTGGAAGAGGATGTTGCCCCTTTTGGTGAGGATTCAAACTCTTCTTGTGAAGGGATGCAGCTAACTTACCTGCCAGCCTCTCCTCTGCTGACAGATTCTACCATCCCCATTACTGATATTAGGGCTTTCACATCAACACTTAACCTTCTCCCCTACCATAAAATAGTCAAATAAACTGCAGTCTCGTTGGCCTGAATGAAGCATCATGTATTTTAAAATGTGTATTCTATGAAGTTACACTACTATGGCCTTAGGGCTTCCATTGAGTTTTTGCACTGGCATCAGATTTTTGACTTACTGCTCCCTCTTCTATTGTGACTAACAAACCCAGGGTTATAGTAGCAGCTGGCAGAGAGAAACTAGCAGGGTGGCCTGGTCCTCTAAGATTTGAGAATCCAGTTCTGTATGACAGCCCTATGTAACCAATGTCTTATTAGTACCTAAATGTTAGGTGCTAATACTAATGCCTAAATGATGTTGTTTTTAATGTATTTTTAAATAAAGATAGCTCTGTATTGCTCTTCAGAATGAGCCATTTGCTGTTGTGGCATTTTTTTAAATTATATTTTGTTTTAGTGTGGGGTAGAGATCTAAAAATAAATACTCTTCCCAAAACCTCTAAGGCAATAAAATATTTTTGGATAAAATGTTTGGTAGCCCGATGTGTGCTGTATGAGAGTTCAGTGAAAACTCTGGGGAACAGCATCGTGGTTGGGGGTAACAGCAGAGCACCAAGTATAAAGGAGGGGTGAGGAAAAGGATGGATCTTTCATTATTTTAGGGTCCTTGTGTAAAGCTAATTCCTGTACTGAAAACTGTCAGATTGGCTCCAAGTTTAACCGTAAAGATAATAAAAGAAACACATTTAAAAAAGGTTGGAAAAATTATTTTATGAAGCCTTAAGAAGCGCTGAGTATAATTAAACTATAATCCAGACTTAGATACATTTCCTAATAATTGATTTTAATATATTGCGCTAATTTTCTAAAACAACTCAGAGGAACCAATATGTACAATAAAGGGAGTATTTATGAAAAATCTGGCATTAGGTATATGACACGTGTGTGTGTGTCTCCCAAGAGTATATGAACTAAGAAACAGATGATGTATATCTCAACAGCAGTGCTAGAGTGCAGAATATGAGACTGGGATTTATAAATGCTTTTCAAAGCATGGGGTTTGGAAAAGGAGCAGACATGTTTTCAAAACCTGAAGTTTTTCTCAGGACTGAAGTCAAAACTGTAACTGCCACAAAAGAAAACAGGGAAGCTTTTCTTGCTTTAATTGTTCATCTGCATCGGAAAGTCCAGTATCCCTGAGATAGGAACCACTGCAATAAGAAGGGAGTACGTAGGTTCTCCCAAAGGAAGACTGTTGCTTAATTATGCCTACTGCCCTGGTTATCAGGTGTAAACTTTGCATTTCTCAACCTAATGCTTGGCAGCACCAAGACGCTTCAGTAACGGTTCATCGTAAACCCAACATTCTCCATCTTCATGAAATAACTGTAAAAGAAAGGGGAAGATTCTAGTTACACACTTGCTGTGTACTTCTATAATATCATACGTTTTATTATTTTATGTATTCTCCCATTACACTAATATGAGTTCCAAATAGGGACCCGGATTCATCTTGTTCATCACCATGCTTAAAACGGTGTTTGGTACTTCAAAATTCATTGAAATGAATGAGTTACAGCTCAGGTTGCAAGTGCAACAGCAGTTGGGAGGTTCAGGCAGGCTCCCCAAAGCAAGCTTACCCTTGTCTCCCATTGAATTTCCTTCTCCTTCCTTTCTCGGGCTTCTGCTCTTTGTCTTTCTTCAAGTCTATGCTTGGCTTCAGTTGCTGCATCAATGTCTCTGATTTTTAAGTTGAAAGTGACATCCTTCCAAAGGCTTAAAAAAAAAAAAAAAAAAAGTCAAGGTGCTAAGAAATAGATGGACACAGTTATTAGCAATCATGAGAATGACAGTCTGGATCTACCCTTAAAAGTGCTGTAGTTCACAGACTAAATCTCCTTTTAACTAGCACCAGGATACCGGAATAAGAACAGAAAAACAGACTCAGACGATATATAAGGAAATAAAGGACCGGCAAAAGGCTGGATATATGGTAAGGATAACAGAGGAGAAAAAACAGTGAGAACTGAGATCTGGGATTCTTTTTCTGGCTCCACATCTAATTAGCAATGCAACTTTGGTGGGGTCAGTTCTCCTCACTAAGGCTCGAGTGCCCTTTACTATAAACTTTGACCAGAGAAGCTGAGAAGTTCCATTTCAGAAAAGCTCAGTTGGATTTAACAAGGACTTGGAGAAACTGTGAATAGAGGGTAAGGGTCAAGAGGAGAATCACAGAGGCTTAACCGAGTAAGAGATCTGGCTTCCTCACAAGGCCTGGAAGGTGATAACTGAACAGGTCTGGTCCAAACATGATACTTTGTAAGTGAAGACTCCTAGGGACTAGAAGAGTGTCTGCCTAAAGTCCCCCTGTTGTGAGTACCAGCAGGCAGTCTAGCTGAGCAGAGTATTAACAAGTTAGAGACAACAAGCAGGGTGATGATTTCTAACATCTCCTGCCTTCACTTACAAAATCCCTTAACAGGCTAAACAAAAAACTTTTAGTGCATGATTCCTAATACCGCTAAAAGATCCTGATTTTATTGAGAAAGGAAAAAATTATGTTTAAGATTACTGGAAAATTGAATACCAATTAGGCATTTGAGGATATTAAGGAATAACTGATCTTGAAGCATGATAATATTTTGTTTAGTTTTTTAAAAAAGTCATTTGAGAGGAAGATGATGAAATACTTAGGAATGGAATTTAAAAAAAAGTTTCTTGCAAACACCACCTGAAGGTGTTTACTAGACAGACACCTCTCGGTTGGGACCTCATTGCCATGTCTTATAAACCACTAAGATGGTGATAAGCCATCATACACTGGGTACTGACTATAGGCCAAGCATCATACATATGCTACGTGTTCATCTCATTAATCCTCACAACAACTCTTTGTTCCGATTTCAGGAAAAGGCAAAGAGAGGCAAACTTAAGAGTTGTGGTTACAAAACAGTGGTGGAGCTCCATATGAAACTAGGCACCCCAACTTAGTCTGTGCTCTGTAATGTTCTGCTATACTGTCACCAAAGCCCAGCCCTGCACCTATGCCTTGCCCATCAACAGCTGTGGTTATGTTGTTTCCTTACCAGCGGGATTCATACTCATTCTGATCTTCTAACTTTCTCACTTTCTTCTTGATTATAGGCAACTTCTTGGTATCTATAAAAACTGAATTTTCCTAGAAAACAGAAGTAGGTAGATGTTTTATTCAAACTGTTTTAAGAGAATCAACTCTTCCCAGAAGACATTAAATAACAGATATAATAAATCCCACATATGTTAATGATACAGACAATGACTTTCATAAGCAATCTTCAGCCTTAAAATGTAGTTGTGTGTCTTAAGTCTTGGTAGAGGCTCAATTCAATAGACATTTTCAACATGACTAGATGCTACATTCTTAGAATGTACATGGGAGAGCTACACCCATAAGTAACTAATCCTAATGATGAGTATGCTGAAGTGCTTTTTACATTTCAGATTCTCCAAGTCCAAATCTAGTTTGTTGACTCCTGTTACTCCCATCCCACCTTCTGCCCACCGGAACTAGGAACTGTCTGTAAGTTCCTTGAGAGCAAAGACTATCTTAACTCATTTCTGTATCCCTGGTGCCAGGCAGTCAATGCATTCCTTACACAAAATCAAACTGTGCACATACAACACAAAATAGTTTAGCACTTCATTTTACAAACATACCACACATTCTAGTCATACAGCCAACATTTACTGTGTGCCAAGCATTTTTAAGCATGTTATTCTTTTTAAAAGTTTTTAATTATTTTTTTAATTAAAAAAGTTTTAATTACAGTTTATATTCAATATTGTTTGTTTTAGTTGTAGATATAATATATAATAATTAGTTGCATAGAACATACATTATTCTTGAGTGTTTTGAAAGGAGAGAGGAAAGCAAAATCATTCTACTGCCTTTCCTGCTGGGGAAGAGGTGGGGAAAGGAAAAGGCTTGCCCTGAAGAGATGGCATTGGAGCTGGCAGCAGGGGTTAAATTTCCAGATGAAGGAAGCTGGAGTGAAGGACAGGCTACAATTCAATGTAGTCTGAAATAAGTGGCAAAATACAGTTTCTTACCCCTGTTGCATATTTTGCATACATTACACCATTCCACTCCCCTTCAATTGAACAAAAGGACTTCTTGTCATTTGGAGAACTAAATAGGAAAAGAAACATGTGTTAGTCTCAAGTTGAAAATTACACTACCAAAAAAATCTGGTCAGGGTGGCCAATCTACACAGAGCAGAACACAGAAGAGCAACTGCGAAGTCTTTGGTAAAGACAGCTTAAAACTATAGAACTAGGTTTCCCAGAGCGAACTGTAAGAATGAGGCCCCTAAACAAGATGCTAATGAACTTGAGATCCCATGAACAGAGTATGAGATGAGCCCTGTGCTGGGGATGTAGGAGACCCGGGACAGTCCCTGGCCCTCAGACTGTTCACAGCCAAGCAGGGAGGGAGAACACAGGTTCGGGGTGCTCAGTGCTGCGGTGAGCTCACGTGAGCACTGGAGTTCAAGGGCAGAGCTGCTGGAAGGTTTTGTTTAAAGATATATACCAGAGACCAGGCTTTCATCCTTGGGCTGAAAGGGACCTCTGGGACTAATAGTCTGACCTCTTTTCCTGACAAGGATCCCTTCCACAGAAGCCCCAACTTAGACCTGCACTTGGACAAGGCAGTGATATGTATGGCAGGTATGGGATTTGGGAAGATAAGCATCATTAGCAAAGGACAGGCTCAGAGGGGCAAGGCAAAGGATGGAAGCTAAGAGGTCAGAAGAGAAAAATACACAGGGTGGAGGGATGAAGCCACTATCACTGAACTGAAACTAAAGTTTCCTCTATGATTTAGGAATTTGAGGGAAGGAAGACAAATAGAAAAATCATAGGATCCCAGGTTTAGGTCATTGTGCGGTGGTTCTAAAAAGTGTGGTCTGGGGACCCCTTAGGGTTCTCGAGATCCTCTCAGATCAGAACTATTTTCATAACACTAAGATACTATTTGCCTTTTTGCTCTAATTTTCCCGTAAGTGTAGTGTTTCCCAGAGGCTGGGTGATAGGTGGCAACAAACTAACTGCAAGTAGATAGGAGAATCCAGTTATCCTCTATTAATTACAGCCATGAGCCACTTAACAATGAGAGATGTTCTGAGAAATCTGTCATTAGGCAATTCCGTCCTTGTGCAAATATCTTAGGTGTACTTAAACACATCTAGATGGTCTGGCCCACTGCACACTGAGGCTCTACGGTACAACCTATTGCTCCTGGGCTACAAACCTGTACAGCACATTACCGCACAAAACAATGAGATTAAACGAAGCACAGAGAATACTGCAATCAAGAGATGAAGTCAACATACGATGTATGAGGCTGCTGCTGGCACAAGGCATATTGTTTTACAGCAAGCTTTTTATAAGTAGAGAGAGTACACTTTAAAATAACAATAAAAAGTAAATACATATACTGTTACCATGATGCAGTATTATACAATGTATATAATTGTGTTATACTACCATATGACTGCAGCACAGGTCTGTTTGCATCAGCAACACCACAAACATATGAGTACTGTGATGCCTTGTGCTACGACATTACAACAGCTATGAGGTCACTAGCTGACAGAAATTTTTAATCTCCATTATAAATCTTATGGGACCACCAGTGTATGTGCTTTGTTTCTGACGAAAACATCACTATACAGCCATGACTATATATTAGAGATTTAATTCAGAAAACGTACAATGCCACTCTGCTCACAAATTTCTTTTAAAAAGGTTTTCTCTTTTTCAGAAAATGCTATTATTGTCATCTGGAAATGCATTTACTAATGTTTTAGAGTGTTAATTTTTATTAAGAGAAACATTGGTGGGTATAAGATAAACAAAAGCTTTTTGGAGTTCTTAATAATTCTGGAGTCCAGAGACCAAAAGTTGGAGAACCACTCAACTGATGCTCAAATCCCTAATTTGAAGAGCCCACCGAACACTGTTGTAGCTCACAACTTTGAGGGCAGTCTTGCTACTATGTATGGCTGTGACTGGCTGAAAATTCTGCTGAGCTAGCAGTTCCTTTTTTTTTTCTAGTTTATTTTTATTGTTCCCACTATTACAGATACTCTACTTCCGCCACCCCCTCCCTCCGGCCGCCCGCACAGTGCTGACTGTGGGCCGGCAGCTGCTGATGGGGCCGGGGCCTCAGGACCTCTGAGGAGCAGCACACCCGTGTCTTTGTTCTGCACATCCTGTTACCACCAGCTGTCACTTTGGGGACAGCATTATTATAGTGGTAGCTTGTGCTGCTCTGCTTCCTAAACGCTGCCCATATTTTCCGACTGCAATAGTATTTTGGATTTTACACTGATCCTTAGTAAACTTCATCTTGTGGTTACAGTCTCATCCTGCTCAAGATTCTTGGATGCTATTCAGTCATTCAAGATAAATTATCTCCCTGGGAAACTGGTTAACTTGTTGTGTGTCCTCCACTGGCAAGACTGCTCCCAATAAGGCCTTTGAGGGCAAAGAAAAATGTGCAGATTTTCCTCTTCCAAGCAGGCTCTGAACCCACCCAACTGATTGTTACCAGGCAGAACAGCTGTCTCCACTGGACCCTACAGTGTCAAACAAAACCAAGCCAGGATGTGATCATTACTGTTGTTCCCCAAAAAGGCACAGCGAAAAAAGACTGAGGACTTGGGGACGCTTAGGTGGGAATCAAGAGTCTACTGTACGGACTGGCTCATGGTCCACCTGGCGACAGTGAGCCAGGAACCCGTGGTGTGGGTTAGCTAAATGGTATCAGGAAGACCCCTCTCTCTTCCCCATCTGCAGTCAGGTTTCTAGGAAGGAAGTCCCGCAATGATCTCTAATTGTTCTGAACCCATATTTTAGGACTCCTTCTGAAAATGGGGTTTTAGGAACAGACACGATACACAAGATGTGAAGTTTACAGAGAGAATTAAAATGCTCGATTCCTAACAGAAGTTCTAATTCCAGACAAAAGGGAAAGTTATTTAGAGGAGAGCATTAAAGCAGAAAAACAGAATACCTACAAAATCTCAGCAGTGATTCTGTGCTTCTTGCCCCCATAGAAAGGTTTCGTGTGGAAGACGATATTTGCACTATAGCCCGTTTTGGAACAATTAATACTGCATTCTCCGCCTAGTTCCACCCAGGGCACTGTGAGGATAGACCTACAAAATCAAAGTTTTCAGATAAGGCTGACAGTTCAGAGGACAGCAGGGGCGCAGCTTAACAAACAGCAGGGCTTGCTGCTTGCTGATCTGAAGAAGTGCACAGTTCTACTTGCCTTCCGTAACCGTTGGGGAATGTGAGAATGTAATGTTCGTCATGGTCTAGACACGAGACACAGCCTGTGAAGAGCAGAGATGGAAACTCTGACGACTACTGCCATCTGGCCATAGGTTTTGTTGTCTGATTGACGGGTACTCCATTTAATTCTGGGAAAACCAACCCTGCTCCCCACTGCTGCTATCACCCCAATGCCCATGCTCTCATGCAAACAATGACACCCATTCTGGCTTTCAGGGCCCATTTCCTCTCACTCAGACAAGCGTCCAGCACACATCAGAGTAACATAAAGTTCTGCTGATGAACACTGGAGCCCCCCCTTGCCCGAAGACTTACCCTGCCCTATGTTGTGCACCCCGATTGACATTCCGAGGAATTTTGATTTGGTCCAGATGTGAGCATTGAATTGTATCTTCTTGTTAAAACACTCAGCATAAAAGGCTGAAACTGCAGAAATTGTTTTAAATTAGTGCGCTATCGTCCTACTCCCTTACTTAAACCTGGAGAAAGAACCGACTCCATTAGGGCGATCCTTTACACCTCAAAGAATGGCCTCAAACGAGGCCAGAAGGCACCAAAATGCCGTTACACCGTTTGCCCCAAGGCAAACCACCATTCAAGCCACGTGGGCAGAAATATCCCTCGACCATGAGGCTATATGAATCCTGGAGGTTTAGAATCAAAAGGTCTGTCTGTTCTTCTGGTGAGGAAACGTCTTCCTGCCCCTGCCCCAGCCTGGGCCCATCAGCATTACCACTGCCGTGAGCAAGACAGACACTGAGGTTATGCAGTCACCACCCAATGCCAGGGGCAAATACACTGTGCAGAAACTACATTGTCATTTGTATAAATTGTCTCAATGTTGCTGCGGTCTCTACAGCACAGCTAGTTACATGTGACTTTAAAAACACTGGAAGTTTATTTTCCAAATCCCTTCTAATTATTCATACTTAATCAGTGAAGCTAATAAGAGTCTTTCAAACCTATGCAAGAACAGTACGAGGCACCAAACCTCACAGGACTGGGAAGATACAGGGAGCCAAACAGCCGACACTGGGGGCCTCGCCTGTGGAGTTTCTTAGAACAGCCAGAGAGTGGAGGTCGCAGAGGAGCTCCGTAACTTACTGGGTGGATGATGGGAAACCTGCTCAGCCACGAACGTCACGCTGTTTTTAGAAACCCCGGGAACTGGTCCTTCTGAAACTAGCTCCTGCAAGGAAACATAACATCATTTTCTTTTGTTGTGGAAACATAAATGACACTGCAGAGAATCTAAAAACTGGATTCTCTCCCTCCCCGAGGTAGCTAACTGCTCCCTCCTCTATACACTCAAAGCACTGGATATAGACATTCATTATGGTGCTCAATGACACTATTGGAAGTATTGCTTTGTGTTAGTCTCTGTAAGACTTTTTTTTTTTTAAATGTTTATTTAGAGAGAGAGGAAAGGGACGTGACGGGGGTGACCAGGGGGAGGCATCGATCTGCTGCCTCCCTTATGTGCCCTGACTGGAGATCAAACCTGCAAACTAGGTTTGTGCCCTGACCAAGATTGAACCTCCAGCCTTTGGGTGTATAGGGCAACATTCCAACCGAGCCACCTGGCCAGGGCTCCCTAAGACATTCTTGAAGGCAAGGATCATGGGCCAAATCAGGGCCAGGCCTGGCACAGAGTGGGCACTTACTAATGTCCACCAAATAAATAAGAACAGACACATGCTGCCTCTGTCATCAGAAAGGTCTACAGGTAACCTGCCGCTTGGAAAGGGGAAGGTACAGAGAGTTATGTCTACTGAGAGACTTATGTGCCCAGCGCTGCGGGCCAGGGGCTTTCTACCCCTCGAGGCTTTTACACTGGAGTCTTCCTTGCTGGCTGTCTTTCTCAAACCAATTTCTAAATGCTGGGAGCTCTGGGGCTCAGGTCTGAGTTACCTGCTGCTGCTCTCTAACTATGCTGTCTTCCTAGGTGATTTCATCTAATTCAAGGGCTAAAATCTCTGAAGGCCCCTTCTCCGTTCTAGATCTCTCCTTTGAACTCCAGACTCTTAAATTCCAACTCCCAACTTGACAGGTCCACTTAGATGTCTAATAAGATCACTCATACTTTATATTTCATCATATATTTCAAATTAGAGTTCTTGATCTTTCCCTTCACAAACCCAACCCTTTCTTCTTTAGTAAATGGCACCAACCAACTGCTGAAGCCTACATTCAAGGATTCATCTCGGACTGTCCCCTTTCCTTACCTCTCCCAATCCACCTATCCCTTCTCTATCAGTTTGAATTCCAAAACATAGCTTGAATAAACCATGGCTTTCCTGCAATAATGTGAAAGCCTCCTTAATTGTCTCCTTGCTTCTATTTTGCCCCTAGTTTATTTTTCATAAAATCAATAGATAACCTTTTCAAAACAAAAAATGAGATCCTGTTAAGCCACAGAGTTACCGTTATGGCCCACAAGGCCTTGAATGATCTGATTTCTAAATCTCTATCCTCTTCTCATATGCTTGCTCCCTATATTCAGAATATGCTGATCTAACAACACTGTTCTATGAGTGGTGAGCATCTTCTGATCTTACCTTTATCACTGTTACCTGCCCCCAAATAATCTTGAATCAGTACACAAATTGAGATAATAAAAAACACCAGGGCACCCCTGACTGGTGCGGCTCAGTTGGTCGGGTGTCACCCCACGAAGCAAAAGGCTGCCAGTTTGATTCCTGGTCAGGGCACACACCTGAGTTGCAGGCCAGGCTGTTGGGATGCGTGCAAGAGGCAACTGAGCAATGTTCCTCTCCCTCCCTTTCCCTCTTTCTAGAAATAAATACATAAAATCTTTAAAAAAGAAAAAAGAAAGAAAAGAAAAAAACACCAGTGCAGAACTCACTGCGTTCTCTTCAGTATCATTTGGTAACGTCCAGTGACACTGAAAGATCTCGCCCAAAATGGGGTTGTATGGCTTTTTGGCAACCGATCCTCTCCTCCCTGCATGAAAGGCTGAGAGGTACCACTTCACAACCTGAACCATTCGGTCTCTGGCATCCTTCTGGTCACTGATGCTGCAAGGGAGAAAGACAACATTCAGTGTTCTGCCTCTGCCAGGACGCAGGCTGGTGCCGCCCCTCAGCACGCTGTGCCCCGAGACGGGCTGAGAGGGCCCAGGGCCAGGGGTTATCTCCAAGTTTCTTTTTTAAAACTGAGGTATAATATACATAATTAAACACAACAGTCTTAAGTGTTTAGTTTGGTGACTTTAACAAATGTGTATATCCATTAAATTAATCACTATCCAGATTACAGACTGATTACAATCAAGATTTACATTTCCATTACCCCCAAGTTTCTTTTTCTCCCCTTTCTAAGTAATCCCTGCCTCTACCCTGCAGGACACACTGTTTCTGGTTTCTAGTACCAGAGATTAGTTTCCCTTGTTCCAGAACTTCATATAAGTGCACTGTATAATCACCAAATAGTTGGAGGTTTTCTAGATGTATCTGTCTTACTGATTTCTAATTTAATTATGTCATGATCAGAGAATATACTTTGTATGGTTCCAATGATTTTAAATGTATTACATCTTCCTAGCATACAGCCTATCCTGATGAACTTTCTATGTGTGCCTGAAAAGACTGTGTTATACAAAGTGGTAGTGTCTAGAAGGCCAAGGCAAGCTGATTGATAAAGCTGTTTGAACCCTCCACAGCCTTACTGATTTTTGTGAGGGTGGGGAAAGTGCATGCAGGGAGCTACTTGTTTAATCAATTCCTGAGGAACTTCCAAACAGGACTGCACACTTGTCTGTTTCTCTTTTTAGTTTAGTCAACTTTGGCTACATGTATTTTGAAGCTGTGTTATTAGGTGCATATGCATTCAGGGTTATTATTTATTCTTGATAAACTGACTTTTTAAAATCATGAAATATACCATTTGTCTCTGGTTATATTTCTGGTCTTAAAAAAAGCCTCCTTTGTCTTATACTAACACAGTGACACCAGCATTGTTATGCTTAGTGTTTTGCATAAACCTTTGCCCATCCTTCTACTTTTAGCCAATCATGTCTTTCTATTGAAAATCTCTTGCTTGTAAATAGCATACAGATGGATCTTGCTTTTTCATCCAGTCTGAAAATCACTCTTGAATGGAGTGTGTACGCTATTTATATTTAGTATCATTACTGATATAGTTGGGTTTAACTCTACCATCTTAGTATTTGTTTTCTATTTGTCCCCTTTGTTACTTTTTCCATTATTTCTTTCATTCTTTTTTTTTTTTACTTTAGTATTTTAAGAATTCCATTTTATCTTATCTATTGGCTTTTTAGCTGTACTTTTTTCTATTTTTAAATGGTTCCTCCAGGGACCTCAAAGTTTAAATTCTCATACATAAAAACTATCTCTAAATCTCAAATCTATATCTAATGGATAACTGGTATTTTGTATCTTTACTTACACCTTACCAATACAGGTTTACATTTTATTATTCAATTATGTATTAATCTAAACAATGTCATATTAACTGAATTTCCTTTTAGGAATTGGTTAAATGGTTCTCTTAAATCTTCCTCAGGAAGGAAACATAGATATCAATGTCAGCCAGTGTGCCCACCCACTGTGAAACCTGAGGGATTTCCGCCTGGCTTAGTAAACCACAGCTCAAGGCCAAGAAATGCAATCAGAGAAGAGAGATTAGAGCACCCCCTTACAAAGAAAATTGTTCTGCTACCACTGAAAAGCAACGCGAACTCAGCTCCTTGTAAATCAATGCCACCTTCAGATGACTTCTATCTTTTGTACACATATAATATTGTAGCTTTACATTGAAAGTTTATGAATCAGTCTGTAATCTGGAAACAAGACTAGAAGCTCCTCAAATGCAGAGACTGGCTTTTTTTCCCTCCAGCTCTCAGAACTGTCAGGGAAATAATGGATGCTTTAAAAAGGTTTGGTGAACTCAGTTAACTGAACTTCATCAGGATACAGTGTAAATAATTTAACAGTAAATACCAATCCCTGGTCCAAATAAGCTTATAGACTTGGGCTCTGTAAATATGGCTACCTATTAATGGGGCTCTCAAGATTTTCTAAAGTGCTGGCTGCCTAATGACATCACCACCATATAACCTAAGCAAACTAACAGGCATCTGATATAAACAAAATATTCAATACCACCTTTCCCCAGAAGTGTTCAAAAGGTCAAAGGGAATTCATCAATGCTGCAAAGGCAGAAAGCTACTGAGTAAAATCTTTAAAAATCAGAAACTACTATGTTCAGTCAAATACCTCACAAACAGGTCCGGATGTGCAAAAAAGTCTGCATACATTTCTAAAAGAGATCTTCTTTCAAGAATAAATGTTGGAAGAACTACCTGAAAAACATACACATTTGACCCTTGAGGATCAAATTCCACTACAGAGAAACAAGCTGCTACACTGCTAAAAAAACAAACAAACAACTCATTCTAATCATGGTTAACACCCACCAAATGCTGCCCAGGCACGCTGCTGCTACCTACTTTCCAAACTGTTCTGATTCAGAAATGCCCATCATCCTGCCCAGCAGAAGAAAAACAGAGAAGAGGTTTGAAATGTTCAAAGTCACTTCCCCTGTGCACCTGGATCAGTGTGACAACACACTACTCTAGGAGAGCACTGGATGTGCACTCCCTGCCCCAGCATTACATACACATTATCTTGTTGGATTGTACCACACTCCTGTGGCAAAGAGATTATTAGCACTATTTCAGAGGGAAAAAATGAAGCTCAAAGAGAGTGAGAAATCTTCTCACTGCCCTACGGGTCTGTCTGAGCTGCAGGCCGTCTGGGCCCCTCCCACTCTGCTGATGCCTCTCTAGCACCATCAGGGGCACCAGGAAATGTATCTGCTCATGAATGTGTCCTCCAGGGACTGACATGCTCCCGGAACACAAGGACCACCTATGTTCTCTCAGCAAACAGGACGCAGTAAGAAATTTTTATTTGTGCAATTGAGGAATACACAAAAGGAAGAGGAGAATTAGGACAGGAATCAACAAACTCTACCATGGGGCTGAGCCCATGAATAAAAATGCTGAGGTGCTGGAGTTGTAGCAGTAGAGAAAATACATACAACTTAAAAAATGAAACATGGGAAGAAGGAATGAGAAGGATGAAGAATAACCAATTAAAAAAAGGAAGAATTTCATTAGAGCATGGAAGAAGAGTTTTTAAAATGTGTATCAGACTACAAATTATTTATTAGAGAAGCAGAGAACCATATTAAGCAAACATTCCTTTAAATTTAGTAATTACTGAGTATCCACTACATCCAAGGTCCTGTGTTAAATGGAGACGAAGGTAAGTGTGAGAGAACACCAGCATTTCAATTTTATACAGACCGTGGCAACTATCACACAGGGATGTTCAGGGAGGGAGGGATCATGTTCTGTTTTGGGGACCAGAATGGGGGCAGAGTTGGGAATCAATTCATTGAGGTGGCACTAGACAAAAGGGGTAGAGAAGGGTAAGGCTGTCATAAAAAGAGGTGAAAGCAGAAACATAAGACATGAAGATGGGAGGATAAACAGACATGGAGACCGGAAACTGGGTGCTACAGAGGTTGACCGGTGGACTAATGTGGCTGGTGATGGCAAGTGCTGACGAAATACCGCTTAGAAAGGGACACACTGACTGTAACATTTATAATGTTTATTATCAGACTTCAGAGTTTAAATTTTCAGTAAACATTTTCCTTCCACAGAACATATATGTTCATAATCTAAATATGGTCAGATTGGCAGGTAAGTTTATGTACCGACTTGGTGCAACTTCCTTCCACTCTTGGAGAACACAGAAATTATAAATCAAGGAGGAATGCTGAAGAGGAAAACAGGGATAAATACATTTAGTATATAAGCCACTCTTAAAAATCAACAAGAAAGATCACTACTGCCAGTAGGAAAAAAGGACAGAGGAACTGAACAGGCAATTAAAAAAAGAAGACATGGCCAAAAAATATAAAACCTGATTTGATGTGTAATCAAGGAACAAATCTTTTTTTTCATTTAAAATGTTTATGTTTTTAGTACTATATTGATACACGCCATTATGTCAAACTACTGGAAGAGCGATGAAAGCAGGCTAGGCTGGGTTGTCTTCAGCCTGGGTTCGACTTCTCATTTTGCCATTTCTTAGGTGTGAGGCGGTCCTGCAAAATGAACTCAACTTCTCTTAAGTTTCTGTAAATGGAGGATAAGTACATGCCCTACTTATATCTTCACTGTTGTGAAGACCGGGTAAGGTAAATGGGAAATGACTTTACAGTATGTCCAAATACTACAAAGTATTTGGAAAATAACTCCTTTTAGAAAGTATCTGACTCAGAACTTTTTTTAATAAATAGGAGAATGAGATACAAATTGAACACATCATTGTAACTTTGGAATGCATAAGAGGAATCAAAATCTCAGCATCTGTTGGCAATCAGAGCCATTTAATTGTGCCAATAAAGATTTCTAAAATAGCTATTTTTAACATATTTGGTAAAAACAATAATAATAATCATTCATAAAATAACAAGTTTTTAGCAGTGACAGCCAAATATGCATTACCTGGCAGAGGAAATTATGTGAGACAAAAATGACAAACCTGACCGTGGCAGACACTTTTGACTGCCTTCATCCCTAGTAACAGAACCCAGATGCATTTAGGTTCCAGTTACAGGTCGCCATGAGCATCATGTGGCCTCCCAGATCTCAAGGGGTAAATGTGGGTTAATCTAAATCAATCGTTCAGCCTCCCTTGACAGTGACTGGTGCAGGCATGGACAATGTGCCTCGCTCTGGCCAATGAGATTCAACCAGAAGTCTGATGCGCCTCCTCTGGAAAAGAATGTCCTTCCTGATAACAACAAAGAGCCCATGAACAGAAATTATTTTCTGCCCCTTGACATACTTGTATAAGGATGTGATGATTGGAAAGAAGTGTGGCAGCCATTCCGCAATGATGAGACAACAAGCGTGAGTGTGAAAGTCCACACGCTAAGGAGAGCAGAGCAAAGAGACCGAAGGAAAGTAGGTCCTATCTCACATCATCAAATTAATCATTCCCTGAACTACTCTACTTCTGGGCTTCTCATTATGTGAGATAATAAACCTAGTATCATGAGAGTTACCTATAGGCGGGTCTTCCATAACTGGAGACCAAAACCAACCAAGGTAGAAGATGTTACAAGGAAACATATTAAAAATGTCAACATCCAAAATGAAGCTGTAACTTTCAAATTTGAAGTGATACTTCTACTCCAGCAAGTACGCAATGTAATGATCACTGAAAAATTATTGGGGTAAAGTCCTGCAAATATTCTCTTGTCTAGAACATTCCTAGCAAGTATGTTGGGTTTCACAAGTTAATGCTATACTTGTGGCTCCGTTCTCACTTTGATATGAGGTAAAAGGTTTTATTACAGACACTTACTAGAAAGTATTATGGATTAGTTTTTTTCTTAATTACCCTCTAAATCCAAAACTAAATGACAAAGATATAATTTGACTTGGTCATAACTTGACTATAATTCAAAAGTAAGAATACTAAATTTCATTAACTTTCTAAAGCTGGGTAAAATAACTTAACCAACAAGAAAGCTATTGCAGCTCAAGTCTTTAAGACAAGAGGCAGCAGTGAAAAGACTACAGGTTTTGAAATCACAGACCAGGTCAGAACCTCAGTTTTGCCACTTAATAGGATTTAGCCAAGTTACTTAACCTCCATGAGCTTTAGTTTCCTCATCTATAATATGAATTAACTATAACACCTATTTTTTTTTGTGAGAATTAAGTGAAAGGATGAGGCTTCCAGCATAGTGGCAGAGATAAACAAAGGCACCCATACACCAGTCTCCTAAATCAATCAGGCACTCTCTCTGAGGCACCAAGATTAAATTCAAATTTAAATCCAGACTATAATTGTATGGCTGAATGTGTGTCATACAATTTCCTATTCATCATCTATTCTAATCTTTACAACCCTGTGAAGTAAGTCACTGTGTGTCCCTTTTGCATATGAGAAATCTAAAGATCACAGAGGAAGGGACTTGCTCAAGGTCATCCGGTTTGGTTAATAGCAGAGGTAGGATGCTAACACAGGTTCTCTAAATCCCCAAATCAGAACTCTGGTCATTTTGATCCTGTGCACACTACACTGCTGTAGTTTTTGTCCCAACCACTAACCAAACCCAATACTATTCCTTGTTTTCCCCCAATAAAATCTGTATCTTAATCCATCCATACTATCTCTGAAATTATTCTAGATTCACTTATTTCATTCATTTATAAAAGTTTATTCATCTACATGTATTAAATCACAAAAAAAGTATAAACAAAAATTTCGTTATTATGCTATATTTGCAGGCACACTTGCCGTACAATCACTAAGAATCCACAGATACACATTAAGACTTAGAGCAAATGCCAAATTTGACTCTTACCTTAGTAAGATCCATTCCAAGCCTAACCTGTGACAAGAGATGCATGATTACGCTCTTGTGCTCTTCCACTGACCCTGCCTCCCCTTCGTCATCTCTATCATCGTAGGAATCGAAAAGGTCTAGAATAAAACAGATGTCCTTAGATTGGTGTTCAACTGGGCCAATCGGTGTTGCTAGAAGTATTCCAATTGTTTTTCTTTTTTTAATTAATTTTTTTATTGATTGATTTTAGACAGAGAAAAAGGGGAAAGAGAGAGAGAGGAGGGAAAGGGGGAGAGAGAAAGGAGGGGAGAAAGAGAGACTGGTTGATTTTTTGTTCCACTTATTCATGCATTCATTGATTGCTTCCTGTATGTGCTCTGACCAGAGATCAAATCTGCAACTCGGATGATGTTCTAACTAACTGAGCTATCTGGCCAGGGCGCAATTTTTATTTTTTTCCCAAATGTTTTAAGGAAAAAATAGCTAAATTCTCCAAGGGCACTTACCAGCATCACTTGTTCCATTGGACATGGAAGAATTAAGCGATTCTGTGGTATCTGGGCGCTTCAGACTATTTCCCGAGCTGCTGTGGGTCAAGACTGAGGCAGATCCAGAGGAACTAAAAAAATATTAATCGCTTTCTTAAGTCTTTTAAGAAAGCAATTTAGAATTACAGTAAGATGTTAACCTAGAAAGCTACTGAAAAACTAGTATAATCATCTGGCAGACTAGATAGATTCTTAGAGTTAGGTGGTTTCTAAACATGCGCGCGTGTGCGCGCACACGCACACCCCCACCCCTCAACTCTCTTCCTGTCGCTCCCATTCTGAGACTGTGAAGTCTGATGACCTGGTCTCTTGTCTTACACCTTTTGCACAGCGTGTGCTCAAACAAGCCATGTTGAAAGGTCATCAAAAATTAGTTTTGTTTCTTCATCTAAGTTTAAAACTAGAGTTCATTTTCTGATTTTGTTACTATGTACAAATGTAGATATGTCATAATTCTTGGCAACAATTTCCAGAACCTCAGCAATGGCAAGTCTATTACTTAGTCTCAAAAAGATGTCTTGTCTATATTTTTGAGATCCTTTGATAAAAGTCCACATTGGTATTAACATTCTTCCCAGTCATCAAAAAATGCATTTGAAATTACAAAATAAAAATACATATTATTTTTTACAAATAAACTTATGGTAACTGGTATTATGAATTGGTTAACAGGGTCTAAAAAAAGCTTCCTTTATTATACTATATCATACCTGTGAACATAACTTACCCAGGTATTTGTATATTAATAAAAGAATAATCAAAGGTAGAGTTTACTTACTAAGTACAAGAATAGGAATCAAATTTCTCATACTGCAGATACAATTTATAAAACGATACACACATATAACCAGTATTTTATGACAAAATTATGGGTGCAAAACATATATACTGTAATTTAAACAAAGTTTGACCTGATTTCTTACCTTTTTTGTATTTTTTAGAGTAGTTTTAGGTTCACAGCGAAACTGGGTAGACAGTACAGAATTCCTGTATGCCCCACCTCCCCCACTATTAACATCACACACCAGAGTAACAACTGATAAACCTAAATTGACATATCATTATCACTTAAAGTCCGTAGTTTACATCAGGGTTCACTCTTGGTGTTGTACATTCCGTGGATTTCAACAATGTATAGTGACAAATTTCCACCATTCTGGTACTGTACAATTTCTCTATGCTAAAAATTCTCTGTGCTTTGCCTATTATTAGAATATTCTAATATGAGAATATTAGAACATATATATTCTATTTTAAATATAGTCTGTCCTGGTTACTCACCTTCTTTTAATTATTTTTCAAGAATCCTTAGGTATTATTAGTATCATTCATCACAGGGTACTGTACCTAATGTACCTCACCAGTTTGGAGAGCCAATGGAAAATGAATAAAGACACAAGTAAGAGAAATTAAATTATCATTAAATAAAAGAGGTGCACGAAAATTTTAAAGATGTTTGTGGCCCCTTGATACATTATCAAAATAGAGTCAATTTTTTAAATCAGTTCATCTAAAAACCTCAAATCCTTTAAAACATATATCTAATTTTAGATGTATTTCCAAAGGTCAGATCTATTTATGCTGTGCTCTTCCTCCTTACTCAGATTAGAAACGTCATCTGGGCCAAGAGAAGGTCAAAATTGAAAAAGGAAAAAATGGGATAAACTCTCATTTACCCATTTCAGACGTTACCTTGTTCAGGACAAAAAAATTATTTTCAATGGGCTATTTTATATAGAATTTAACCATAAGATCATAAACTAAACCAAAAACCTTAAAGTTCTGAACTTAATTATAATTACAAGAGAATCCGTAACAACCCTACAAGTTAGACATGATTCTTTTTTTTTAAATCCTCACCCAAGGATATGGTTATTGATTTTTGAGAGAGAAAGGGGAGCCGGGGGCGGGGGCGGGGGGCGGCCGATGTGAGAGAGAAACACTGACTGGCTGCCTTCCTCCCCTAAGGGGTTTCACTCCAACCAACTGCGCCGCCCGATCAGGGCCTAGACGTGACTACGCTCATCATACACAGGTGCTCAGAGGCTCACTAACCAGCCCAAAGTCACACAGCTGATGAGTAGTGGAGCCATTTCAAATGCATGTATGGCTTCAAAGCACAAGTTCTTACCAACACGCCCTGTCATCTAGTTTACAAATGTATAAAACCATACTGGTCAATAATGTAGCTGTCATCGCTATAGGTCTTGAGAAACCAAGCAGTGAAAGGACTTCAGCTTTCAAGGACACATACACAGATTCACACGTGCACGCACGCGCACGCGCGCACGCCCCGAGAGACACAGAGAGAGAGAGAGAGAGAGAGAGAGAGAGAACAGACACATGACCTGAGAGTTAGAAAATTAGTGGCGGCAGCTGATGATGAGCAGATTTCACAAGCTCAGGACAGGCAAAGAATATCAATATATATAAATACAGTTGATTCTGAACAGCGCGGGCTGCGGGGTGCAGAAGGTGTTTGGGGTGCCCACCATCTGTGCAGTTGAAAATCTTCATTTAGTCAGTCCTCTGCATATCGAAAAAACTACGTGAATATGTTTGGGTTAGAAGACAATATAAGCCTGGAGCCAGCATACCCAATTTGAAGGGCTATATAAATCCCCATTAAAAAAAAAAAAAAAAAAACCCAACAAGAAAAGTCAATAAACACTGCGCTGGATACCTGCAGTCCCTATCAGTTTGGGAATTTGGAGGGCTATATAAGAAGTGAAACTGTGAGAGAAAAGACACCCAGAGTGGGACAGTTAGAGAAGAACTTCACTTTGGGTCCCTTCAAATAGCAGGTTCATGAACGGTGCACCTGTCAGGGAATGGGTCCTGGGCGAGCACAGAGAAGGGCACTTGTAAGAAGAAGAAAGGAGAAAAGCCAATGTGTCTGCAGGTGACTCTGCAGACATGCCTGGTACCAGTATTGGAGAGAAGCATTTTTAAAACTTCTATTTCATAAAAATTTCAGGAAAACTGGGGTCAAAGATTACCTATCAGTGATGATGAGGAAGCTTTTACTATAGTTGCTCATATGCTTCTGGAGGAGTGATTTTCAATCTTTTTCATCTCCTGGCACACATAAATTAATTACTAAAATTCTGTAGCACACCAAAAAATATATTTTTTGTCCATCTAACAACAAAAAAAAAGGTAGAATTTTTATTCATTCACATCAGAAGGCTACTGTTGTGGGCTACTGTCATTTATTTGACTATCTAAGGGAAAAGAGGTCAGCACCCTACTGCAAGTTTTAAAAATTCTCGCAGCACACTTGTTGAAAATCGCTTGTCTAGAAGACAGACGAGTCCATTTTAATATTCGATTATACGTTGTTTAGAATAACAACTAATGTTCGGTGTAAGAATCTGCCCTTGGAAGGTATCGTTCAGTTCACTGAGTAGACACCATGAGCAAAGCTCACCCTCCTAAGCTGAAAAAATTTATGGACAAGAAGTTACCATTGAAACTAAATGGTGGCAAATGTGTCCAAGGATTACTGTGGGGATTTGATCCCTTTATGAATCTGGTGATAGATAAATGTGTGGAGATGGCAACTAGTGGGTGACAGAACAGTACTGGAGTGGTGGTAATACGAGGCATCAGTAGCATCATGTTAGACACCTTGGAACGAGTATAAAGAATGGCTGTGTTCACCAGAGGAGTCAACTGCTTCCGTGGCCTGTCTCCATATCTCCTGTTTTACTACAATATAAAAATTGATTCTTGTACATTTTCACAGTGAACTTTCATTAAATAAACTTTTGTATTGGTGAAGAAGAAGAAGGAAGAAGAAAGAAGAAGAAGAGGAAGAAGAAGAAGAAGAAGAATTTGCCCTTAGTTCTGTTTAAATAAAATAATTGAACACTTCAAAAAAGTGAATAACTTGAATTATTTTTGAATTTTTACACAAATCTTATTTTCTAACCCCACTACCATAAACAAATGTTTAAAAGTGAAATTTTCACTGGCAAATTACTAATGGTAGTTTCTCCTTAGTCTATTTCCCCATACACATTAAGAAATCAACATGCTACACATACCGAATCCTTTCTGCTAAACTGGCCTTCTTGAGTTGTAGGTTTAAACTTTTTTTCATTAACTGAAGAGTCAAATCTTAGAAGTACATGTTCACCTAGATCACTTAAATTTCGCTTTTTCCCACAATCAAAAGCTGAATGTGATCCTCTAAGTCAGAAACTTTCCTGAACCAATATAGTCATTTTCCTACAGAGATTCTGAGCAGTTATTATGAAATTATATATAAATATTATATTTCTTAGTTCATGTGCACACTTAAGAGTACTAGAGTCTTACATAATATTTCTTTTTAAAAGAAACCGAAGTTCAAGGTCTAAGGATTGGTTGATGGTACTGAGCTTACAAATTCATGTACAGTCATTTTCAAATGTGTAACATCTTACAAAGCAAACCCTGAGGTATAGCAATAGTACCAATTCCTGAGAAAGCAGTAGAGTTGGAAAAAATACCCCCCAAAAACTAAGCCAACTATATCTACATCAAACACAGTAAACATTAAAGCAAATAAATGTTAATTTACTTTCTGTAACAGCTATCATTTACTGAGTGCTTGTTACATGCTAGACACTATATTAAGCACTTGACAGACCTTACTCTGACTTAAATGTTCACAATGACTCCTTGAAGTTGAAACTATTATCATCCTCATTTTACAAATGAGGAAACTGATTACATAGATTGAATAATGTGATCAAGATCACACACCTTTGAGGAAAAACAAATGTAGAACCTATTCTTTCTGAGATTCCAGAATCCAAAGTTTTAACCACAGTAATGTCTATATATCAGTAGGGTGAAGAAGTACTTCGCTTATCGGTTTTCATGTAAATGATTCTACCTGTAAAAGTCTTTTCTGTACAATAGTACATACCTAGCTTTGATTCAATGGTATAAAATAGGTCAAATATTTTCTAATAAGGGAAAACCTATCATCAGTATTTGTCAAAATTGCCTGTTCACTATCTCTAGAATCCACACACTTCCCTCCATTCCCAGGCTATTACCCTGGCTCAGTCTATCAATATTTCTCAACTTACTACCCAGTTTTGGCAGGTCTCCCTGTTATGTAGCTCCACTGCACTCAGTTCTATACTATTTTAGCACCTCTGTTTTTTAAAAATGTAGACCTGACCAACAACTTCCATCACTGGTAACAGGCTAAAGGACACTTTCATGATGGCCTTTGTGACCCTCTTATATTACCTTTTTTTTAACCACTCATCATAACTTATGCTACAATCATAGTCAACCAAGCTTCCCTTGACTCCAGACCTTCCTTTATTTTTAAATAATTTTTTAATTGCTTTATAGAGAAGAGAAGGAGGAGAAAGGGAGTGGGGGAAGAGAGGGAGATGGAAACGTCAATTTGCTGTTCCACTTAGTTATGTACTCATTGGCTGATTCTTGCATCTGCCCTAACCAGGGGTCAAACCAGCGACCTTGGCGTACCAGGACAAGGCTCTAAGCAACTGAGCTACCCAACCAGAGCCTCCAGACCTTTCTTAACAGGGTTCCATCTCCATGAGAACATTTCCATTTTTCCCTCCTCTAACCCCGATGTCTCTTCTCTCTTACTCATCCACATCCAACCTGAGGATCACATCCCCTCCCCTCCTTAGTGACTCTTTTCCCGACTTCTCAGGATTTCAAAGTGCTTCCCTAGCTTTCTGCGCTTGTTCTTACTGTAGCAAGTGTACCATTAGATTATAAATGTCTGTTTCCCCCTGGCCCCCCAAAAGATTGTTAAGTTCAGAGGGCAGAGACTGGGGTTTTTTTTCCATCTCTGTATCATCCCTCTACCTACTATGGTTCTCCACACTAATACAAAAACAAGTAATGTTAAGCTCATTTGTGTCATACTCTCCAGCTTACTGACTCCCATCTGACCCTCTCCTAATGTTGATGCTATAGAAATAGTGCCCCGAGTTCCACAACACTGGCATATTACTATAGCTGGTGCTAATTTAGTCCATTTCAATTAAGTCAGGAGTAAAAATCAATATTCTCACAGCACTGGCTTTGCTCAATAAGTCAATTAAAAATAAACTGTCTTTTTAATATATTAACTTATAAGGGAGCCTGCCATTAACACCACTCTCAAAATGAAACTACATTTTTAAAAGTCAGGAGAGTCGTTTAAATACATACTTAGTTCATCTACTTACTCTATTAAGCGCTTTGGGGATGAGCCACTTTGATGAAATTCATCAGCATCATAGAATTCATCTTCACTGCTAGAATAGGAGAACTCCGGGACTGTGTTTGGAGACAAGTTGACATGGCTTGGAGAAGTCAGACTGCTGCTAGGTGGTGAGTGCCCACTGCCTAGGAAGTTAAAAAGTTTTTCATTAGGGGCAAAGTTGGTAATAAAGGGGAAGAAATTAGAAAGATGGGGTCAAAGCAGATCTTTCTAAAACCAAGAAAGAGTCCAGGTAACATGGTAGAAGTCCTTACACTATTTGTAAAGAAAGTTAGCATTTAAACTAGACAAAGAGAAAGGCAAGTTACATTATAGAATGGGACATAGTCTTTTAAATAAATAACAAAAATGCTATGTCCCCATTCTATACTTATCTTTAATATCAGGAAGGGAGCTCTTTTGGTCATAACTACACTGCATGAGTCCTGGCGTTGGAAGTCCCACAGTAGGTACCTTAGCACCGGCGGGAAGCAGGTGCTCTTATTTTACTACAGCGGATCCAGATACTGTAAACATGCAGCACTGAGCCAAAAAGAATGCAAAATGGAAAGAATATTAGAGAGCACACGACTGTTTAAATAGCAGTCAGGATATCACTCTTTTTAGTCAATGTTCTGGAAGTCACATGAAAACACAACAGTTCTGCATAGAGCCCTGAGCACTCACCATCCAAACTCCTCATCTCTTTTCCACCTAAGTCTAAGTCAGGTGCTGGGGCTCAGGGGCAGAGAAAAACAGGGCTGCTATGGGAAAGATGTGGAAAAGGAAACGGCTAGGAGGAACATCTTTCTATTCCTCAACAGTCTGACTAAGGAAATGGAAATTAACAGGGATTTAAACAAAGAAGACTACCATCTAATCTTTGTAATGATCACCTGGTTCACTGCCTAGTAATAGAGTAATAGCAATAAAAGCATCAAGCAGAACAATGGGGTACTGAGATCAATTTAACAGATGCTTACTGAGCATCTAAAGGCTCTCAGGCAATTTATGCCAAACTGCTACAGACGCCTGCTGGAAATTAAACTTAGGTCACTTATGGCAATATAAAAGCCAAGACCACACCTCTAGAAAAAACTGAGAACAGCAGCAATAAACATTCATGAATCCAGAACCACAGATGGATTTTTGGTCTATTTCTGTGTTTCTGGTTCAATAGTTAAAGAACACGTCCACCTGCCACTTAGTTGCCATGTTTACCAAGATATTTTAAAAACATAACACAAAAAGTCTGCAGCCTAAAAAGGCAGTAATGCTTACTGTGGAAATTCCAAAGATAGTTTGTCTTAGCAAATCTTTATATTCTCTCTCCACCACCAAGCTCCCAGTAGCAGCAATAAAATGAGAAAGAAACTTTATCCTATTGAAGTGGGGGAGGAAGGAAGCCCAGAAATTACAAATGATTAAAATGAAAATACTCCAGGTGATCACATAACTAAATATGTGTCCAAGAATAAAATGAGTTTGAATGGGAATTGCAAACAAAAAAAGAAAAAGGTACTATTTCATTTCTCAATTGTTCATGATTTCTTTTTTGTATCAGTGAGAGAGGCAAAGGAAAGAAAGGTGGGAAAGAGGAAGAAACTAGGCTGAAAATAAAAAAGACATAAATTGGATACTGGGTTGGCCAAAAAGTTCATTTAGTTTTTTCCATATGATGGCTCTAGTAGTACTTAGTTGTCTTTCATTTCATTCAGCTAATTTTGTAAGACTGTATTGTGACATATGTTATATCAGTGTGCATTTAAAAAAAATAAAAATCGGTGAATTTTTGTACAGCCTATTGAAGATGGAAGAAGATAAATAACATTTCCAGTGTATTATACTTTATTATTTTAACAAAGGTAAAAATGCAACTGAAACGCAAAAAAGATTTGTGCAGTGTATGGAGAAGGTGCTGTAACTGATTTATTGAACATGTCAAAAGTGGTTGGTGAAGTTTCTTGAACATGTCAAAAGTGGTACTGACATTCTGGCCAAATAATTCTTTGCTGTGGGGCTGTCTTATGCATTGGGAGGTGGTTAGCAGTGCCCACTAGAAGCCAATAGCAGGAGACAGCTGACATACTCAAAATCAATCCAATTCAAATCAATAAAGTTATTGGTGAAAATGAATAATGTGTCTTTTATTTTATGGAAAAAACTAAATGGACTTTTTGGCCAACATAATACTAGTTTAATATTCAACATTTCTTTATATTCACCTACTTTAAGATGTTATATTTTTGAAATTTCTTCTTCTGAAATAATTTATCTTAAGTTATTATTTATAACTAATTATCCTAAAGTAAATGTGCATAAGGAAGGATGCTCTCTTTTTTAAGTTTGTGACTAGTTTATACATCTCCAAAAAAAAACCCCATCAATTTTGGCTGTAGTTTTAAAACTGACATAATCAACAAAATAAAACACAAGCTCTGGTTTTAAAATGAACAAGAGGTTGACACAGGTAATGAAATACAGAAAAAAGGTAAAATACTTCAACCTCATTATTCAAATTGCCTATCAGCATTTTCAAGAGCTTCAAATAAGAAATCCACTGTTGCTTTCTTTCTCTCAAAGTTCAGATGATATCAGCTGTTAAATATTAAAGACCAAAGTAATGGCATCAGCACTTTACTAATTCAAATTTCAAAATAGGCTAAAATCACAAGGTAATTTTTCATTCTTACACAGTGGAAGTTCTGCCCAGGAAAGAAACCTGGGGAGCGACCGCAGGAGCTGAGCTTACCTCCGGCCCGCTCAGGGTGGGTTTGGTGTGGGCCCAGGGGTGACAGGGACAAGAGCACTAAGTGCTTCCTTCAGTTTGGCTGACAGGTAACTCAATGTGTATCTATTTCATTTCATTTTTAAAAGCATTTTATTTATTTTTAAAAAGAGGGGAAGGGAAGGAGAAAGAGAGAGAGAACCATCAATCAGTTGCCTGCTGTAGGCAAATTACTGGGGACGGAACCTTCAACCGAGGCATGTGTTCTGCCTGGGAATCAAACCCCTGACCTTTCGGTGTGCGGGACGATGCCCAACCAACTGAGCCACACTGGTCAGGGCCTGTATTTCATGTTAAGACAAGAAATAAATCTGATACTAACATAGAGAGCATCCCTGTAAATTGGAGAAAAAGACTGTAAGTCTAAATGGGAAAGTGCAAACTATAATGAAGTATCCCTTTTTTCCCTATAAAATAGGTAAAAATATGAAAGACTGATAAATCTATCCTAAAAAAAAATACATGTGTAAACGCATGAAACATCTAAACCTACAGAAACCTTATGAGTTTATTTGAGCCAAACTGACAACAACTGCCAGGAAGCAAAACCTCAAAAGACTGAGAAAATGCTCTGGAGAACAGCAGTTTTGCAGCTTATTTTACACATCAGAATCGAAGGAGAAGGCAGAAGGAAAGTTATGTGAAATCTACCAATATGAGTGGTAGGTTAAGGGAGTGAGAGAAAGCAAAGTGAGGAAATCTCTGAGACTGGGTAAAGTAAAACGGAGAGATACATACTTCTTTTACATTGGTGGACACAAAATAGTTAATAAGTAACATTTATAGCACACAGAGATGGTGTTGGGGGAACAAGATAACATTGAGGAGTTCTGTGGTCTCCAGGGTGGGTATACCCTGTGGGGTCTAGCAAAAGATTACTCTGACATTCCAAAACTATGTTATCTTAGATGCTAAAAGACAATGACAGGCTTACTTAAGGTAAAGACTGGCCTTTGTCATGGGAGCTACAGGATTAGGATGTGAGTACCCGCCAAGACTGGCTTTTAGTTAGGAATTTTTATGTTCAGACCATCTTATGACATTACTCTTGGTCTCTGAGTATGTAAGGTCCACCACTCGAGCCTCCTGAGCTTGTCAGGTTTAGTATGTAGTCCCTTTTTTGTCCACTCATGCTAAACTTTGCTATACAAGGATATTTCACTTAAGTTTTGCTAATAATAGGAGAACTATTAGAAGCAATCTAAATGTCCATCAGTGGAAAAAACAAGGTAATACCTGCTCAGGCAGCTGTAAAGAGAGTGTTTCAGACCTAACTGCATGAACATAGAAAGCTCTCTAAATGTTCTCTGGTAAATGCAAAGAGAGAGTCAACAAACACAAGATCTCACTTAGGTGAAAATAAAAACAATGAAAATACACAATATAGGTATATAAGTACATACATGTACACAACTGACACAGGGAAGAGTAAGAGGACTTTTATGTCCTCTTAGAATGTATACAAGTCTAACTTGAGTCAATCTTCAAAATAAACCATATGGTAAACATGAGAATAAAATCCTGCAATATTCTATTTTATTTAAATTATAATTACTACTAACACTTCTGGTTCAATCACAAAGTTAACCACGTCATATATGGAACTCAAATGGTAAAACTGTTATCTCCAAGAGAAAAATACAACACATTTCTTCAACCTTTCCCCCATCAGTAATCAAATACAAATCTTAAATGTAATGGGGAGTTACGAGAAGTGAAGGAATTCATAAATCTGTACCTGTACTATTCGGCGTTGGCGTCTGATGTCCCAAGGTAGCTAACACAGGTCCAACTGGAAGGGAGGACGGACGCTGCTCTGACTTACACAACTGCGCAGGTTCTAGGAGATTTGAACATGTGAAGTAAGTTAGAGAAATGGCCCAAACATAAGTCTGTTAACTGTATTTGTACGGAATTCAAAAGCCTAAAGTAACTTCTAAAACTATATTCCATTAAGTCAATTCCATGCTACTCCTTCTTCCCGACATCCCATCTCCTTTAAACTCAAGACAGGCAGGATCTCCCGAGCCCAGTCGGGGGGGGCCAATGCCTCCGTGCGACTGCTCTGTAAAACCACCAAACACTTCTGATGATAAAGTGTTTCCAAGCATCAAACCACATAAAACCTGCAATGGGGCAAAGTATCTTCTCTTTAGTCCATGAGAGATGTTAGCTCATTCTCTTGAAGATATATTAAAATTCACAAAAAGCTTTTATACTCACAAGTATTTTTTTAAAGACTTTTCTTTTTTCCAGAACAATTTCTGACTGAACTACATCATCACTGACAGCATAGATATGTCGGATGCAACAAAAAAGTAAAAGAAATCAGTGAGGTTGGGTGTTGGCCTTATGCCCTCTTCTGCCTGTTTTTAAAAAATACTATTTATTACTCTACACTTAAAATACACAAGTCTACTTAATTGGCAGACATTACAAATTTCATTCTTCCCTTTCTTACTAAAAGTCCACCATGAAGAAACCATTTGTATTGTTCAGAGCTATAAAGAATATCCCAAAAGAGAGCATTCCTGGATTACCTTAAACAGATCAAGGTATATTGTTTTCCTTGGTAGCCATAAATTCTGAGCCATAGGATTCTGTCCCATTAGTTAATCCAGGTCTTAGTACCTGTGTTTGTTTTCCATCTCACTTTGAAAACCAAAAGCCCTTTCGTTGTACTTAAAATGCCCCAATAAAAAAAAAAAAAAAAAAAAACTATCATTTTTTCCAGTTCGTTTTCAGCAGCGTAGTTTTACTTATTAAAAGAAAAAGAATGAGCCCTCCACGATTACTATGACAGTCATGCAAATTATGTCTTTTCTCAGCAATGAATGTGTGAAACATTTTTCCAAATACTATACCTGGAGGTAAAACAGTCTGGGAAGGCATTGTGTTGATCACAGGTTCCAAGGGACTGGGTTGATATATTGCATCTACAGGATTAATAGTACTCTGAGATAAAGAAACACATTAATTTTTAATTAAATGTCCTTCCAGTGCTGACCCTCCCGAATGTATGAAATTGCCCACACATCTAACATCAAAGTCCTGAGGGTAGCTATATAGATGAGTTGATCAAAATATAAAGAGGAAATGAAATAGCTTCTCTACGCAGAAGTCTAAGAGTTTCTTCTAATTATTTAAAGAAAAAAACAGTAAGGAGAGAAAATGAACAATTCTGTCATGTAGGAAGGTAAAGCTAAATAGAAAACCTTAGAGTTTTGTAAAATGGTGTGGGAAGATTTCAGGAAGCCAAAAACAATAACCTTTCAATTCAACTGAGTGCTTCTCAAATTTTTAGTTCACCTCAAATATTATTTCTCTATCCAAGATAGAGAAATGCTCTCTTGCTTTGGCATTAATAAACATGACACCTATGACTAGCTAACATGCTTGCACTGGTAGGATCTTATTTTTCCATCCGGTACTATTAACACCTTCCATCGTTATCCATTGTACAATACGGGCATCTCACTTTACATTCACTAAAGGCAAAGAGATGTGGCTTCTATTTAGGGGGATGTGGGAAAAAAAGGCTTTTTTTTTTTTTTGGAGGATTTGAAAAACATAAACATGTGGTTACAATTTTGGAGGAGAAAAGTTCAGGTTCTGATTCCAAGCCAAGAAATTATTCTGCCAGCATGAGGGCATTTTAAAAACAAGATTCCATAGCTTACTAATGTATTTTTATATAAATAAAGGGAGGATTTTAAACAAGGTCTCTGCCAGAGTAAAGTTTAGATCTACCCCTTACAAGAGGCTATACTAGACAAAAGCCAAGAAATAAAAATTTCTTTAGCTTTTCTTGATCTAAGAAACTAAACTTCAAATATATATTAGGTAAAGCTTTTAAGAGAAAATACTGAAATTAGAAGAGAAATACTTTGCTGATGAATGAACCCAAAAGTATGCGTAAGAATTTAAAAGCATCTAACAATGGAAACTATTAATGGCAAAGTTTTTGTAGCACTGTCATTTAAAATCTAAATTTACAAAAAAAAATTGTTTAATGTTTTTCTCTGCATAAATATTTTGAAATCATTAAATCCGAGCTTGTAAATCAAGTGATTTGAACACAAGATTTCTGATTCTTGTCACTATAATAGCCTACCTGCAATAAATATTCTGACTGGAAAATAAATGGTTCTTAGAGAAGGAGCCCTGAAAACACTGATAATCAAAAACCTAGTAAAGTGAAGTGGGAAAAGTTTTAAAGGATTGGGAAAAACACAGAAGCAGAGGCTTGGGATTTTAATTCCCAAGAATTCTTGTTCTACCAAGGACTTGGCAAGCCTCCTCTCTGCTCTGGGCCCCACTTTCCCAGTCTGTACAACGAAGAATTGTCTAGAATACATGGTCTCTAGGGGCTTTCTGATTATTGCCCATAATAACTAAATAAGTGTCTCAACAAGTCCTGGAGCTGTTCTTAAAATAAACTCCTTTTATTTACATAGTCGTTTTCTCCAAAGGACATCAAGTACTTTACAAAGGCAAAATTCTACCACTAATAAGTTGATCCAAAGGAACAAGAATATATCACCTCTTTATCCCCACCCATTACATAAGAAAAATTACTGGAGAGACTAAGGTATAAAATAATTTTGGAAAAAGGGACCAGAATGCTGTCTTTTGAATGGAATCTTTTGTTTTCCAGATGAAATATTCTACGATTAGGCTTGCCAACCAAAGAAAATACTTTTATTATACTTTTTTTGCATGTATATTAAAAGTACTCAGTATCTTTTGCTATTATTGTTAACAAAAAAATATAACTATTCTACACTTATCTAGAGTAATTGGTCAACCCACTTCAGGCTAAAATATGTCAAATTACATTCTACAACTTGCTTTGAAATGAATTTGCAGAGTGAGAAAAATGATACTCCTCAGCCCTAATCTATTGTGACATTAACAAAATTCATGCAATACAATAGATAATAAATTATATATACACATATATGTATATATAGCTCACATTTATGGAGTACTATGTGCTCTCTCTGTGCCTTACAAAAACCTTCAAAGATGGGACCAGTCATTTTCTTTATAGAGAAAACTAAGGCCCAAAGGTTAAGTAACTTGTCTAAAGGTCACAGCTAGTGAATGGCAGGGCTGGGTCCTAGACGTCTGGGTTCAAAGCCCTAAATCCGTCTTTTTTTCAAAGTAAAAACTCTTAAGGAAAAATGCTATCGTCTGGGATCAAATGATTCAAATATGTTTGTTTTCTCCAAGTTTACATTTTCTATAAGTATATACTTTCTAGGTATTTGAATTGCAAATGACCAAACATTTTTGCTATGCTTTCTAAAACTACTTTTTAACATAATAAAAAGTAACTAATTTTGCTCAGAGGGCAGTGAGATAGAAGTAACTGCCAACATGATTTTCCTTAGGGTCTTTGGGGACCATGAAATGCTAGACAACATATATAGTCCTTTTCCATGAGGCTTACAAACTTATTCGATATGTCAGGA
Organism: Pteronotus mesoamericanus; assembly: GCF_021234165.1. Lineage (NCBI taxonomy): Eukaryota > Metazoa > Chordata > Mammalia > Chiroptera > Mormoopidae > Pteronotus > Pteronotus mesoamericanus. The sequence continues at coordinate 3,703,771 of NW_026555006.1, read as the reverse complement.
AGAGAGATTATATTTCATTGTATTTATATCACATAATTGTATTACATCATCGTGGCTCAAAATTTGAACTCACATTGTGAAAAGAGAAATAAAAATTCTAATGTGTTTAATTCAAATTTTAAAAATGTTTTATCTCTACTTTCAACAAGAATATTTAACTTTTCATTTCAACACAAATATAAATATGCTTATACTTTCATCAAATATAATTATGAGATGGTTTTAAAAGATTTACAAAATGAGTTTCTGGATTGTAGACAAGCTGCCATTTGTAAAGCCTCAGGACAGAAATGAGATTGCTTCCCAAATACAGTCTGAACAGAAGTCTCTCCAGTTACCATAAGCTAGGGTAGCTCAAACTACAAACCTTCAAACTCTTTTAGTTCCAGCTGGGAACAATAACATTTTCTTTTCTTTTTAGAGGGGAAGTTAAATATAAGAGAAGAATAAGAGGCCAAGGAGGAAGAAAGAATAAGAAAATGTCTAGAAATCAAAAAATCGTGTTCCAACAAAAATGTAGTATATATCACAGGAGCAACGCCAGTTAACACAATACAAAAAGATCTAATAAAAAGATAAGAAAATAATAGAAACCTAAAAACATTTAAATAAATTAAGATGTATTTCAATACATCCCTCCCCTTATGCTTTCATCTGAGAAAAAAGAAGTTGACAAGAAATGTAGCATTGTGAGTTATGCCTTATTTAGTCATAAAAGCTGCATATTCATACCATGATTAATCCTTCAAGTTAACACATGCAAAGTGATTCAGTCTGGACCAACACTTAGAAAAATTTTAAGATCGACATTTCCCCTCCAAATGATTGCTGAGAGATGGCCAACTATAGGAGCTCAAGGAAAATTGCAAGAGTCAACAACAAAAAGCAGTGAGTAAGTGAAAAGAATTTGCGTTGAAGAAGTAGAAATTCAGGCTTCTCCTGACAGGACTGGTTATAACGCTCTGCAGGAGTAAAGGGAAACAAAGAGATTAGATTAAACTTACTATCATTCCATCTGCGTGCTTCTCCGCATTACACTGGTCCTTAAGGAGAAATGTTAAAAATATTAACTTCATTCTCTCATTTAAGCAACTCCTTGTGTACTTTCTTTCCCTACTAAGAAAGCTTACTGTACCAGGTAAGTAACAATGTGAGAAAACTATTTCTCTGCTTCCATCAAGATTTTAATTCCACTTGTACATTCCTAGATAAACAAAATTCTACCACTAGCTACACAACAATCAACTCCAACAGCAAGGCAATTATTTTTCCATACAGGCATTTAAGTTTGCTGTAGAAATATCTTGTTGAACTATGTAGTCACATTGGTACCAACCATTAAATGCGGACATACTAATTTAAGATTAAAGACACTGAATATTTCTAGGTTCAATTTCATAGTAAATTGTCTAAACTCTTACTGCACTTACAAGTTATGACAATCGTATACCCTTTAAAAACTCAGGATAGACAGACACCATTTCCCATATTTTGATTGCTGGCCTGAGAATTTTACTAATACTTTTCTCAATAGATGGTCTGATTTTTGTTTCAGTAAACATAAGCACTACATCGTAACTGGGCTAACAGTTACTACCTGGCAGGTATTTTACTATATTAGTTCATGTATTCCATCAACAACTCTATATAAGATAGGTACTATCTTATCCCCATTCGGCAGATGAGAAAACCGAGGCAGAACGTGGGGAGCCAGAATTCCAATACAGGTAGTTCCAGAATTCATGCTTTTAACTAATATGTTATTCTGTCATGCCTGTCCAGAGATGTACTTGAGAAAGAAGATGGTGGAAAGCTACCAACACATCATTGTTCCTATAACTACATAGTAGTCCTACTCAGACAACATGTTTTATTTAAAGTTAAATATGTTGTCTGAGTAGGACAACACATTTGTGTTAAAACACAAAGATTTAACTCTATACTATGAAGAAGTTCAAGTTTTAATAGAAACCAATATTTGCTGTTGGTTTTAAACACAATGGCCAAGTTTTATCTCATCTACTGATAACTTTTTCTTTCTTTACTGAGCTTACTCAGCAAGAGCAATATGAAGATTTGGGGATGCTTTTATTTTTTTAAGTGCAAGTGCAGAAAAGAATGAACATGCCAGGCCTGAAATAACTATCCTTAGAAAAGCCTGTCTGTAAAAACTGATGGGCGTCAGGAGGGTTCCCATCACCCTAACTGGTAAGTGTCGCTCACTGTTGCCTGCACTGTTTAAGCAAACAATATGGTTTATTCTGAACACCTGCTTTCCTTCTGGAAGTCTGGTATCTTGGTAAATGCTAAGTAGGGAAGTGTTTACATGACAAGCATCCAGTAAAAATACTGATGTTGGGGAGAAGAACAACAACAAAAACCTTCGGTGTTGAGTCTTTAATGAACTTCCCTGGTAAACATTTCATAGGTACTGTCACAATTTTTTGCTGCAGGAATTAAGCACGTCCCGTGTGACTTCAATGGAAGAAGACTCTTGGAAGCTGTGCCTGGTTTCCTCTCAGATTTTGTCCGTGTGCCTTTTACCTTTGCTGACTTCGCTATAATAAATCAAAGCTATGGGTATGACTATATGCTGTGGCCTGTGAGTTCTCCAAGTCAATCACCAACTAGGGGTGATCTTGGGAACCTCCAACACAGTGCTTATCTTTGGTTTCTCTCTGAGAATAACTGCATTTTGATATCTACATAATTCAGGTTGGGATGCCCCCTTTTACTTGCACAACTGAATTATCTATCCATTTCCTCATCCGAGGACATTTTTTCACTGCTTTCTAAGAGTGAGGAAGAGAGAAAGAGAAACATCAATGTGAGAGAGAAGCACTGATTAGCTCCCTCCTGTACACACCCAGACTGGGAACCAAACCCTCATGTGCCTGGACCAGAAATCGAACCACAACCTTTTGGTTACGGGAAGACACTCCAACCAACTGAACCACACTGGCCAGGGCAAATTAACTACATATTTAGACTATCCAAAGTTTCAGAAATTCTTAATAGAATGAGTTGAAAACAAACTATTGAGAATTAAATAGAAAGAAATTAAGTTTCTTGCTCAGGTGATACTTTAATTTTACTATTTCAACAGAGCTTTCTTCTATTAATTTCTGAACATTAACAATCGATTTTTCCAAAGGAGTTCTTAGTAATATTATATACATGTGGTAAATTAAATTTTCCAAAAATGGTCCCAACATGAGGTAGAGTTCATGTGCCCTACCCCTGGACCCAAGCAGGCTATTATAATGGTCTCTACTAGTAGGTACAGCAAAAGTGACTACAGGTGACTTCTGAAATTAGGTCATGGAAATGCCACAACCTTCTTCTTTTTTCTTAGAATCCAGCCACCACACTGTGAGAAAGCCCAGGCAGAGGTGAAGAGGACTATATGGAGAAGAACCCAGGCCCCCGGCCAACTTCGCAGGCATGTGAGTCATCTTGAAAGTGGATCCTCTTCCCCACCCCCAATCAAACCACCACAGTGACACTGCATAAAGCAGGAAGAAGTCATGAGGCCTACCCAAATTGCAGATTTGTAAGCAAAAGAAATTACTGTTGCTATTTTAAGATACTCAGTTTTGGGGTGGTTTGATCACTCATATTTTTATACTATAGTGTCTAAGAAAACCACCACTTCTAATTCTCGTGTGATTTAAAATAAACATATATCTGACCATTTCCCCCCAAATATACTTGATTAACAATGCACACAATTTACAGAGTATTTTAAATTGGGGTTTGTAATTTTTGTTACTATTGTGGTTTGTCTTTTAAGGCAGAGTCAAATCTATATAAACCCATAAACTAGTAACTGCCTTAACTGTAAATCCATTCCCTTGATGAACTTTAGGGCTTTTGTTCTATTATTTAAAAAGGCTTACACTCATCTTCCTCACCTCCTTCCACCTTTCTTTTTGTTTTTGTTTTGTAAGTAAATCACAAGTTACCTTTTATCAGGGTCATCTAAGGCTAAACTGCAGTTAGTACTGAAACAGATTCAACTGAATTCAGTATGAGTCATATTAATGAAACAAAGAAAATGGCCCAATGCTACTTCCCACTTAAATTATACCATGTTTATCTAGTTATAAGTGCCTCAATCTTTAACACAATGGCTGTTCTCTTCTCTGAACATACTACAGTGACTAAGATCTAGAAGTCTGATAGCGAACAAAAACATCAGCATCACATAGTTTGGGAAGACTTCTGATCAGAATTATAGAGTCCAGTATTTTTAAAACTGTGCCTACCAAAAAAATCCATGAAATTTATCCCCCTCTTTCTAATGAGGCAATGTAGTGTAGTAAAAACTCTCTTAATTAAGTACCTATAAACTTACTATATGAAACAAAATATAGACATAATGAAATAAAATGTCTAAGTCAAGTTTGATGATTTAACAAATGAAGCTGGGACAACTGAATACCCACATGTGAAAAAAAAAATGACGCCCTTCTTCACACCACAAAGATGAACTCAAAGTGAATGAGAGACTTAAATGTAAGAGCTAAAACCATAAAACTCTTAGAAGACAGCACAGGAATAAATCCTAGTGATCATGGATTAGGCAATAACTTCTAAATAAGCCACCAAAGAAAGGCACAAGCAATAAAAGACTAAAAAGTTGAACTTCATCAAAATTTAAAAATTGCATGCTTCTAAGGACAGTTGTATCAAGAAAGTGAAAGACAACTCAAAGACATGAAGAAAAATTTGTAAATCATATATCTTATAAAGACTTGTATGCAGAATACATAAAACCATTTTTATAACAACATAAAGAACTCAACTAAAAATTGGACAAAAATTTAAATAGACATTTCGCTAAAGAAGATGTATAAATGCTAATAAGCACATGAAAAGATGTTGAACATTATTATTTCTTAGGGAAATGCAAATGAAAACCACAATAAGTTACCACCACCATGGCTATAATCAAAAAGACAATCAAATGTTGATTCAATGTGGAGAAAATGGAACCCTTCTACATTGCGAGTGGGAAAGTAAAATGGCATGGCTGCTTTGGAAAACAGTTCAGCAGTTTCTTAAAAAGTTACAAATAGAGTTACCATATGACCCGGAAACAACACTCTTAGGTATATACTTAAGAGAAATGAAAATTTATGTCCGTACAAAAACATTATAGACAAATGTTCATAGCAGCACTATTCCTAACTGCCCCAAAAGTGAAAACTCAAGTATTCATCAACTGATGGATGGGTAAAGGGAATTAAGTCCTGAGACATGGATGATCCTTGGAAACACTGTTAAATGAAAGAAGCCAGTCACAAAATACTACATATTTTATGATCCTAATCATGTGAAATGCCCAGAATAGACAAATCTAGAGACAGAAGGTAGATCTGTGGTTGCCAGGCACTGGAAGAAGCAAAGGGAAGGGTAGTGAGGAGTACAGGGAATGACTGCTTGACGGGCATGGGATTTCTTTTGGGGATGATAAAAATGTGCTAAAATTATATTACAGAGATGGTTTCACAACTTTGTAAAAACAGTAAAAACCATTACAGTGTACACTTTAAATTAGTGAACTTTATGGGATATATAATACATATCAATAAATCTATTTTTAAAAAGCCTGACAAATTAATACATGCATGATAACAAAAAGTTTATGCAGAAAAATGTTCTTGGCAGAGAACCTGGGATCCAAGGGCAATTTAAATATACAATCTATTTTAAAAGTATCTATGAATAAGCAGCTCAATTCTGAAAGGACAACCTAGGCCTGTGCTGTGTGGTTTCGTAGCTACTAGTCACATGTGCCTACTGAGCACCAGAACTATGGCTAGTTCAAAGTATAAAATATACCATGGATATTAAAGACTTGGTGAAGAAAGGAGAGGGAAGGGGAAGGGGGAGGAGACGGGAGGGTGAGGGAGAAAGCAAAGAAAGAATGCGAACTATCTCATTAATGCATTTTTATATTGATAACGTGAAAATGATAGCTGGGGTCTAGTCCCCAGCTGCAGGAGCCTCCCAGGTTATGTTTGCTCTGCTCTCTCCCTGCCCCTCACCTCCTCTACAGCTCTCTGTGAGTGGAACGCTAGCTGTCTCTACACAGCCCACCTGAAAATCCCACTGAACAAGCGGCACCCAAGCTTTGCTGCACAGTAGCACCACCCAGAAATTTAAAACTCCCAGTGCCCAGGTAAGACTCCATGCCAATTACAACAGAACATGTGAGAGTGGGAGCCAAGTATCAGAACTGTCAGGGATGCCCAGGGTGATTCCATTGGGCGGCAAAAAGTTTGGAAACAAATGAACTAATCGTTTAGGCAGGAGGAAACTTCTGAAAGAATCAAAACTGGTAGGAGCTTAAACTTCTACCAACAGTATGCTGCCTGTAAGCAGCTAAAATTAAACTGACTTGAAACAATGAAAGTATCAAATTAGCTATCTTCTTACATCCCGTTCAGGTCCCAGATGACAATATTTCTCTCAAAGTAGCTGATTCCAATATTTTATTATCCCACTAGAAGAACAGTCCTCCAAAGTGGCTCTATCAATTTATATTTGTGTCAGTATTAGATGAAAGTTCTCCCATTTTTACCAACATGCAATATTGTCATTTTAAATTTTATGCCCTCCTAAAATACTTCTTTAATTTAATAAACACTTGTTTAGGACTTGTTATATGCCTGATATTAAGAGCATTACAAATACTAATTCATTTAAGTCTCACACCATCAGTAAGAATACAGGTACTGTTATTATCCACATTTCATATAGGAAAAGACCAAAAGAGAAAGGATGAACAAGCTTGCTCAAATGGTGAGGCAAGACTACACACACACACAGTCTGGCTCCAGAGTCCGTGCACTTGCAGATAATGTAGTACTGCATCTCATTATCATTTTAAAACCCTTTATCTTAATCACAGATTAACTAATCAGATTTACCCAAAGATTAATTTATAAAGCAGATCACAGCACAACAGAGAGGTGGCGAAACAAAAAATCATACATATAGTGAAAATATTAAACCATGAAACCATTAAAAAATATGTATCAGGAAAATTCATTCAAAATTCACAATTATTTCCCAGGCCCCCACTATGTGGCAGGCAACAGTTTTAGGCACTGAAGATACAGTAGTACTACAAACAATAATCCAAAGTGTATTTTATTTCATGAATACACAACAGCAATTAAAACAGTGGTTCCTTAATGCCGTTTAGTACCAGAAACAATCTACAATACAATTTTTGAAAATGTGTCTAGATTATACTCTTCAATATAAATGAGGAAAAGAAGTCTACTGAAATGTAATTCCTTTTCTTGCTAAGAAAAACATTTTTGTTAAAGGCTTTGCAAAATAAGTCCCCGTTCCAAGCAGGATAATGGGTAAAATGGAAGGAAGGGGTGAGTCATTCAAATGCTCTATTCCTTCCTGGCCACCATCAGAAATTACCTTATCAAAAGCAGGCACATGCTGACAGGTGACATCCAAACACAATAGTTGTTCAATAGTGCCAGGAACCCCACAATACAATTTACTGTAGAAAGCTACACGTTTCAGGACCAAGTTTTTTGGCTATGAAAGAAAAATTCCATTATAATTTTTAAATGCCATTAATTAAAAGTAATAGAAAAATTTACTTACTTTAGCAATCTGCAGCAACACAATGCAGTGTTTAATTGATTCTACCATGCTCTATAAAAACAAAACATTAATTTTAGGTTCTTGCCCCAGATAAAATGGTCATATGATGTTAAAGCTTAATATATAAAAATGAGTTCAAATACACAGGGTTTAGGTCTGCACTATACAAGAAACACCCCTCTGGATATCCAGGGAGTTCTGATATGCTGATAATGTCAAATGAAGTTATTATTAGCAATTTTATTAATTGTTAAAGAATGTCCAAAATGTTAATTTATACTGAATACCACCTAAATGATTTTCAACACTTCAAACAGAATTAACTTCCAAATTCTTAGATCAACAGAAGGACATCCCACTGTAAATTTCTAAAATGTCCATTCAAGGTTTTTATGAAATTATGGAGAGTAAAGGATCCTATCAAAATACTGATGAACTTGGAATATTATTTTGCCGGTTTTTAAATGCTTTTATCAAAATACAAATCTTATTAGTAGCCCATTATATAATGTCAGAAAGCCAGGACTTCAGAAAACTCAAATCACAATATATTTTAATTAAATAAAAAAGAATATACACTGTGCTTAGATGATGACACCTTTTATCCAAGGATCTCAAACAGACAAGACAAGAAAAAGATAAAATGGTACACAGTCAATTTCAATTAGCAGGATTATTCTATTCATTTAACTTCCTTTAGAAAATAATACAATTCTTAAAATATTCTTGTAAAAATTCATAAAAAATCTAAATTGCTCTTATTAATAATAGGAGCAGCTTAAAATGTAAATAACATTTTAAAGTACTTTCTAATGCAAAGCCAGAGTTTATCAAACAACATAACTTACATTTGTTGTCTCTTTGAGAGTTTCGATTTTCTGTGAAAAATAAGTTGAAACGGAGATAATCAGAAGCACAAAGAGGTGGTGTTGCTTTTTACTGGTTAGCCATTTAAAGAATTTTACCAAAATATACTCATTACTCTGAGTGCAGGAAGGTTGGGAAGGGAGTACTTTTACTTATATTTCTTGCTTTTTTAAATTTAAATCCAATATTTAAATGAAAAAGTCAGACATTTTATGAATTACATCCTCAAATAAAATTCATATGATTCAATTAATGACTTGTATAACATAAAGCATTCTTAATTCCTTATCTGAAATTAAGTTTTTTCTACAGATTCATTGAAATGCTGATTTTAGAATCACCTTAAACTTTGTTGAGTTATTTAAAAATGCCATGGGACTAAATTATAAAACTAAGACTGGAAGGTGAGCTAAACATGAGCCACTACTATAACCAAGTGTAAAAGAACCAAATGCAAGACTATAAAGACAACACAAATGGAAAAAATAAATACAGCTGCATTAGAAAATTCAGTCAACAAGAGGAAAAATGTGAATTAAAAAAAAAGAAAACAGGAACAGAATCACAGAAATAGAGATCACATGGAGGGTTATCAGCAGGGAGAGGGAGGGGAGAAGTGGGGGAAAGGTACAAGGAATAAAAGGCATAAATGGTAGATACAAACTAGACAGGGGGGAGGTTAAGAACAGTATAGGAAATGGAGAAGCCAAAGAACTTATATGTACAACCCACGGACATGAACTAAGGGGCGGCGGGGTGGGAGGCTGGAGGGAAGCGGGGTACCAGGCAGAGGCATATAAATGGGAGAAAAAAAATGGGACAACTGTATTAGCATAATCAGTAAAATACACTTAAAAAAAAAAAAAAAAAAAGGAAGACAGTATTCAAACTACAAAGTAGCTGTCAGAAATCCAAAAGGTGGAGGAGGACAGTGGCAGAACTAGAATTAAAGCAATACTTGTTTCCTCATGTGCAGCTGCTTGTTTATTCTGAAAATTCCTGTTGGTTGGCTGATTAATATTTGAGGCAAATACATATAAATTTAATAACTTTCTCCCTTACAAAAAAGGGTGTCATATTAAAATTTCATACATTACCATTTTGTTTAATTATGAAACCGTAACAAAAATTCACCAGAAAACTCCCCTTGAAGTCTATATGGCAGTAGTACCATACTAGGTCAACAGCAGGCAAAAACACTGAGGTCCTTCTGGTATTTTTCCAAAAGGCTCTTGAATTTAAAAACTTTAAATCAAAATCATGATTATGAAAGTTACCTTTCTCTGTTCATCATCTTTGCAGTTTTGAAGTTTGTCATCAAAAAGCTACAGGATTAAAAAAAAAATGATTATAGAATCAAGCCACTTTCCTACGCTGCATATATTTACTAAACACGGGAAAGCAAAGTTTAGTTCTTGTACACATTTCTTCCAGGGATGATTTATATGTTTTTTCAAAATAACATATATAGTTTTCAAGGCATTGTATCAAGTTAAATTCTACTGAATTACTGTAAATGGTAAGGGTCAATTACCCTGGTAGACTCACAAACAAAATGCATGATTTTTAAGAACTTAAAATTTGATTCAAACCTAAGTTTTGCCCTGGCCAGATGGCTCTGTTGGTTGGAGCATCATCCTGTACACCAAAATGTGGTGAGTTCAATTCCTGGTCAGGGCACATACCTGGGTTGCGGGTTTGATCCCCAGCTGAGGTGTATAGGGGAGGCAAACATGTACAGGAAGCAGACAGTTGATCAGTGTTTTTCACAATGATGTCTCTCTCTCTTCCTCTCTCCCCCTCTCACCTTCCCTTCCTCCTTCCCTCTCCCCTCCCCTAACTGACCCCCCAAATTCAATAAATATATCCTCATGAGCATTGAAAAAACTAAAAACAATAAAACCCCTAAGTTCTTCCTACTCTGTCATCCAAATTTATCAATACTCATTCCCCCCGCCCCCAGGACCTTTCGCTGTAATTAATTTTTAAAGTAGGAATTGAAGGAGACAATTTCAGTAATGATAGAGGTAGTAGAGAATCGCCTCTCCCAATCTGAGACCCCAGGTGGAAAGAGCAAGGCCTTAGAAACAGAGCCACTTAAAATTTACCAGTTTCATAGAATTTCTAAACAGAATGCAAATCTAATTTTGTCTTATTTTCTTCTAATTATGTCTAGAAACCTTTATGAAGACCAAAAAATGCAGTATATACATACACTATTTACCAATATTATTAGAGATAAAGATCTTTGAATTAAGTCACCCAGATCTTTTAACAAGCCTCAGCTTTAGAAATTCCTGAAAAACCACATAAGGGTTGTAAATTAATATCAAGTAAATAACAGGTTTTACTCAAAATCAAGCTCAGCAATCAAGCTTTTGCTACTTTATATCAATTCAATATATAAACTAATACCTTACCTTTAATTGTTCTATCAAGATTTGAAGGTAAGCATCAGCTTCTGTAAGTTTCTTATCGAAGTCTTGAACACTAGGAACAAATCCTGAATCCAAACCCTAGAAAAAAGAAAATTTGCAGTAAATCTAGCAGTACCAAAGCAATACTTAATAGTATTAAAATATACTTCATCCTTCATACATGACATTTCAATTTTTTAAATAAAAATAACACTTTTACATAAACAATAGGTTTGTTTAAATTATCTAAATTCTTCAAGGATAGTGGTACATCAATCTTCTAAATGAACTTCTAACGCTATTCCCTTGTCATTCATTAACATGTGCTGGTGCTCAAATTAGGATGCAGCCTGCTCTTCAGAATCACTTTCTTTTCTCCCAAAAGCCCCATAATGGCTTCCGGCCACCTCCTGAGCAACAGTAATTCAGAAGGAACATATACAAAACTACCTAGATTACCTCCCATTTCCCCCAACTTTTTGTTTAGTCCACTCCTCCAGTTCTTTAATGTTAACTTCATACTCTCACTATTTAGTTCTTCAGCTCCCTAACCCATCTCATTAGCTCCAATGTTTTTCTCCTCCTCCTTTATTAAAAAAGAAAAAAAATAGTAACCTCAAAATTCTTCTAAGAAGAGGATCCTCTCTAAGTGAAAAGTGGCACTACTTCTGTCTTAATCAAGTTCCCTACTCACTTTCACCCTTGGCATAAACACTACACTCTGGACATGATGTGAATGTTTATTTATTTAGAGGGACCACTTATTTCTCAGTTTAACAGTATGACATTTGCATGTCCTAGTTTTTGTACACTAAAAATTTTAAGCTCCGAGAGCATGGGATTCCTGTGTTTTGACTCTGCTCAAAGGACTCTTTTGAGTTTTAATCATCTCTGACTGAAAAATATATTAATCCTGGTATAAAAGACATAACAGTTGGAGATTGAACAAGACTACCAGCTTGCCATATGCATGTCCAGATGCCAGACAGTTAAACGGGGAAGTAAGGGTCAGGGACCATGAATGTCACACGCCACCCCTGCCACAGAGCTCTGTACTAAATGGGTGCAACACAGCGGTTTAACATGCTATACTTGACTCTCGCTAGTCATCTCTCCCCTGCCTCTGGCCAACACGTGCTGATCATTTTTATAGTCCACACTTTAGTAAACTGAGATCAGAGTTCACTTTTTATTACACTAATTCCCCATCTTTGCGTAATACTTTACCATGACCGAAGCACTTTCACAGCCATTATCTCAAACACCAGATTGAACCAGTATAGTATTATGGAAACAAAGGGTGGCAAACCTGGTTTCTAATTGCAGCTCAGCCACTAACAAGATATCGTGTCTCTTTAAGCTGCTGTTTTCTTACCTGCCAAATACAGATGTTCTCCTCCTCCTAATATGAATGTGGCAGCTACTACCTCTATTAAGGACCTACATAGTTACTAAGACTATCAACTACTGCTATTACTATTGTTGCTCTTCCTAAACTAAAATTTAAATTCTGAATAAAACAATTAAAAACATAAGTTTTTAATCAACTCATCTTTTACTACATTTTCTTTTTCAAATTCAAAGGCAATAAAACCTGTATTTTTTGATATACATGCCTACATTTTTACAAACATGTAGAAAAACCACTTGAAATATTTAAAAAACCTCTTTCTAATGAGAGATGTCATGTATAAAAACAAAGTTTATGAAAAAAATCATAATAATGTAAAATCCAGATATATTTATAAAATTGCTGTTAAATATCTTCATTCTAAAAGATAACTTAAAAACTTCCTATTAGAAACATTCAGTAAGTGTAGTATGACAGTAACAGATGTGGAAAGGAAGGACAAACCCACCACAGTTCAGAGATGCTACAGCAGTGCTCTAACAGAGTAGTAGCTTATTTCCATGTCACTACACACACACACACACACACACACACACACACACACACACAGATTAGAAGGACTGTTTGGCTTGTTTTTGTTTTGTTTCACAGAGCAATATAATATTATCAATAATTTAATTACAAAACCTGGTTAAAATCAGCTAAATACACTGTTCTTGCTAAAAATGAAAACGATCAATGGCACATTCAAAAATGAATAAAAGGTAAAGCATCTTGAAGAGAGAAAAAGTGTTATCTGAGAATTTTTCCTCTTCTGAATCCAATTAGAACTACCATTGTAAAAATCAATTAACATACCCTTTGAACAAATAACTATTCACTAAAAATCCTCTAGTTAATAGAGAGAAACAAATGAGACTTAAATTACTGAGATCTGAAAGCCTGTCTGAAATTAATTCTTCAAAAAACAACCCTTTGATGTTGTTATGATCACATGAACCTCACCTTGGCTTTTTTCTCAGACCCACCTCTAGACAGCCTTCCACAACATTCCTGTACCCATAGAATAAACTCCAAATGGCACAACATCCAAGTCAAAGATCTATACAGCAATCGATCTTTCTTTATGTAACGTATAATGGGAGGTTCATTACAATAGCTATTAGCTTAAAATCCTCGAACTGGCCTAAACTCCCTTGCATAGTAATTCATAAATCTTCAGTGTACTTAAAATCTACATAATTGTCCTTCTGCAATCAATAAAATAACATATACAAATTTATCAACATGAACAAGCAATTGATAGTAATTATAGTATTCTCAAATCTAGAATAATGCACTAGAAGAAATATAAGTTTTCATTATATACTGTAACCAACAGTACATAGAATTAAAGCCACGTAGTCCAACCTCCCACTCATACAAGTTACTTTTTACAGTATCTTTGAAAGTCATCTAATCTTCGCTTGAATATCTAAACAAGAAAAGGAACTTACTACCTCCTAACAAACTTTTTCATAAAAATACCTAAAGTCATAACTAGTCCTCTTTCCATTCAACATTTATAAGGTGCTATACTTATTCATATCCTTTTTAATGGAGTTTTGTTTTAAAGTAGATTATAAAGAGAGAATGTAGTTCTTTCTGCTCTCTTTCTCCTTCCCTTTTTCTACTCCCTCCCTCACTCCTTCATATCTTCCTTTCTTCTCCTTTGTCTGTGTCCTTCGGTAGTAACTGAAGTGATTTTGTAGTATTTTAGGTACTCAGGACCCAAAAGGTTGCTGCTCCCCGATTTATCAAATTGATGAGCCATAGTTCTAACTTGATGATTTCTGTCTGAATTCATTTAAAGTTTAAATTAAATACAACTATTATAGAGAAATAAAGACAAAATGATCTGTGATGTAAAAGAAGTTAAATTAGAACCACGAAAGAAATCAAACCTAAATCTAACCATAAAATGAGAAATGTTTAAAAAATCACTTATGTGACAAATAAGCTAAATGAAAATAGTCTCTAGTTTTCAAGAGGGCTTCGCTAAAAAAGAAATCGAAAGTACATATATAAAGTCAAGTAGAGTAACATGATTTTATATCAATCAGGACCTACCCAAGTTTTAAAAATATACACAAAATGAAATATTTTGAAAAAATTAAAAATATACACCAAGACACACCTGGCCCAATTTAAGGGGAACATTAAAAATAATATTCAGAGTAGTAGAAGAACATCAAACTGCCTCAAAACTATATACAGGTACTACTTACTATCTAATATTTATGTTGAATGGCATCACTTTTCTCAGAAGACACTTCAAAGCTAACAAATGTCGGCAAAATTAAATGAATTCCTAGTAATGATTTGAGTTGGGACATTAAACACTATTTATACTTTATATACACAAACCACTGAATACATCACTCCCATGAAAAAGAAGAGTCTAGCAAGGGATATCCTTAAAACTGTCTTAAGTACATATGAACTGTAACTGCTTCAGGGAAACTCTCTTAGTAAAACTAAAACAGTACAGGAGGCAAGTTTTGAGACAGGGAGTAGGAACTTTTAAAGTACTTCCTGCTGACAGGGGAAGAGTAATGAAGAGTGGAGGTAAAGGTGATAAAAGGTGGTTTAAGGTCCTGTGAAATCGGAATCAGGAAATAAGAAACTTATAGGTCATTTGGGGAACTGAGAATAGAACAACAGGAAGGGCTAGGGCAGAATTAATAACACTGTAAAAAGAAGTTCACAAATGAGTAATTATTTTCATATCAAACCTTATTCCACAGCAAAAACTAAGGACTAGTACACTATTTATATTCAGTGCTTTTTCTTATACAGGACAAAACTGTTATACAACAAAAATATGTTGCAAGAAGAGAAAAGGAAAATACATTAGAAACAGAGACACTATTCCATGTAAATCTCATAGAAAAGTTCAAAATAACAATGGATAAATCATCAGTAGTAGAACTGTAAAAGGGAACAGCTTAAAAAGTTAACAACAGAAACAAACACACACACACATACACACACGTGTCTCCTAATGAAAAATAAATGGCATGAATCCAGACAAAAGTGGATGATTGCTGAAAATTAGCAAAGCATACACCCTCTAATTAAAATAATGAAAACTGTGCAGAAATGTTGTTTTGATTAAAATATGAAAGTATTTGGAAAGTTTATGTTTACAATTAGCAATTTGAGATGACATGCATCACAGATACACTTTCATCCAATGAAAGAAGTATAGGGCATACTTACAATTGAATCACTTACAATTATTTTTGAAAATTCAAGAACTGGAGAGATACCAGAAGACTGGAAAAAAGCAAGTGTGGTACTGATCTTCCATAAAGTGAGGAAAAAAGAGAATAGAAAGTTACCATGCTGTGAGTCTGCTGGGAGTCTGCCAACAATAATTAAGTAAAGGAATAAATAAGAGAAAAATCTTGTAACTATATGAGAAAAAGTAAGTACATGAACGGCAAATGGCAAGCTAAAAAAAAAAAAAAAAAAAAAAAAGCCAAACTTAATGGCTTTTCTGTTCCTTAAAAGTTTGCTAGCAAATTAAGTTTTTTTGAGAAAAGACATCATTTCATCTTCTTTCCAAATGATTTAAAAGTTGGCTCAGTGATGAAGAAAAGTATATTTAAGAAACCAGAAATAGTAGGTAAGACCATGATTTCATGTGGGGTATACTAATATATAATTTTCCTGGATTACTGAAAATTTGGAAACATTTCTAATTCCTGTTGTCTCTGCTGCTTATCCACTGCAGCTCAGGGAAGAACAGGTTTCAGAGGTACAGAGCAGTCCTAAGGGTGAGAATTTCTCTCCATTTTTAATCCTAAAGAATATCCAACTACTGATTCATCTGGAGTTAAGATTAACAATTCAAAAATGTCCATAAAATTGAGCATATTATCAAACTCCTCCACTGAATCCTCAGGAAAATATTTTCCACTTAAATCAGTGTCCTGATAATTTAAGGCTCCAAACTAATAGGTTCTTTTTTTATAAACATGGTAGCTATAGGCTTCTTACAAACAACTGCTAGGTACCCCAAGAATGCCCTAAAAATTAGGGTCTTTTTTCATAGTTCTGGATTCACTAAGGATGCATAATATATATTAAAATCTTTTTCTGGGTATTATGTTCTCTATTATATGCTTTCCAAATTTTCTCATTTCATTATCACAACACAGTAAGGAAGATAGTAAGTAAGGTAGATAAAGAGTAACCCTATCTTATAAGTGCTTACCTAAATCAACCAGCTGGGATTTTTTTAAAATTGAGATTGCAACCCAGTCCTTGGATTTCAAGTCCACTATACTTTTCTATTAAATCACAATGATATTTGAAAAGAATTCATAGCATAAGAACACTAAAATAAATATAATCTAAAAACTGCCCCAAAGAGCTTGATATAGTGAAAATAAGCATGTGCATTAAAGTTAGACTGATCTAGTTTTTAAATTCTGAATCTTCAGCTTCCTAACATATTACCTGTATAGTCAGTCTGCCCAAGTTACTTTCTCCACTTCCCCTTTCTCACTAGAGATGGGTATAATTACCACTTAAGGTTGTTAGAAAAACAAAAGAAAAGAGTATGTGTAAAGTAACACAATAGCAGATGTTCTTCTTCCTCTTCATAATTTAGAATAATAACCAAGATTCACCACCACTGCATCCCAGGCCTTAGAGCAGAGCCTAACATGTAGAAAGAACTCAATGAAGGTATGATGGAAAAAAATGAAATGAACTAATAGCTCAATAATACCATAAAACGCATGCAATTTTAATAGAGATCTATAATAAAAAAAAAAGATAAAGTACAAATTGTATTTAACATTCCTTCAAAAAAAAAGAAGAAAACAAATAGTAAGTTGAACTCTGAAGAAAATTACAGTAATCAAAAAGGTATGAGCAACAGACAAAACAAGTGATAAACTAGAGTCTTGGACAACAAATCAAAAAAAAGGTTTCATATGAGATGTTCAGAAAAGAGTTGGGTATCATGACTCAATCACAAAAGGTAAATTGCACTGAATTATTACCTTGTAACAAAGACTCAAACAATATTAAGAGAGCCTTTTTG
This sequence comes from Pteronotus mesoamericanus, assembly GCF_021234165.1. NCBI lineage: Eukaryota > Metazoa > Chordata > Mammalia > Chiroptera > Mormoopidae > Pteronotus > Pteronotus mesoamericanus. Next base: position 3,686,397 of record NW_026555006.1, on the reverse strand, counting down.
CATAAAATAATCCGATTTCTGAAAACATTAGTTCTCTGAAAAGTAGAATCATTTTTATCTTTAAATTTACAAAGAAAATATGCATTATATACATAATTAATATGCATAACATTACGTTTCTGTTTAAAAAATGCCACAAAACAAAGCTGAACTGCTCATTTAGTTGGGACAAAAAGAACTACTTTGTCAAACAGGAATCAGTTACAGACACCAGTGCCAAAATTCATGAACTTTAATCAAAACTTTCAGCACAACAGCTTACTCTTTATGATTTCTTCATCTAATACTGACAACTGTTCAGTAACCTTTTGACTTATAGAATAAAGCACTAATATTGATTCCATAAAATGATTTGGTTACTCAAACAACTGCACAAAACAAGTATGGAATTAGTACCATTTTCCTCTATTGATAGCTTGTCCTTCCAAAAGCCTCTCTCAATTTACGTAATAAAACCATATAAAAAGTTATTGTCAAATCCATATAAAACAAATAAAAACTTAAAGTTAATAAGTAGATCCTATTTTGTTTAAAATAGTCCCTGTTTATGCCTGTTGTCTCAGCAAAATTATTAGCAACCTCCACACTTTCAAAAGTCCCCATTTGACCAAGAAATTGCATGATATCGCTCTCTAAAAAAGATGTAACTAGCATTTTAGAAATATAAATGTCTGGAAGGCAAATAAATTGCTTAGGAGGTTTCAGAATGCAGTAAGTTACTTAACATTAAATGTGAGTTCATAGGCTCTGAATGTAGAAAGCAAACTACAGAAATAAAAGACACCAGAATTCAAATCAATTAGTATTAACTGAGTGTTTACCTTATGCTAAGTAAGTGGAGACATGAGTAATACAGAAGTTACACTTTTTTTAACTATTTTATTCACACACACACGCACGCACACACACACGCACGCACCTGAAATAAGTGAACACATGAAACATATATGTTATTCCTGAGGAGTAGGGATTGAGGGAAAGGGGGCATTTGAGACAGGAACTCTTTTAGTTTTGTGCTTTATACATTCATGTTGTCTGAGTTCTTATAAGTATGCATTTAATTTAAATTAAAAAGCTTTATGTATAAAATAGAAACTGTACAAATGATAAATATTTTTCAAAAAATTTTTAACTTTTCCCTTGCAAAATCGTCGGCATTACTTTTAACATTATCTTCAAAATGCTAAAATGTTTTAAGAAAGTAAATTTGGCAATGCTGAAGCTGCTTAGATTTGCCTTTCCAAGCAAAGTAAAATAAAGCATAACAAATTTCTAACATCCTTTAAGATAAAGTACAAACTAGCAAAAAAGCACTTAAAGTTAGCAATCACTACAGTCCTGGAATAAATGCTGAGAAGAAAAATGGCCAGTAAAGCAGAGCAGAACACCTAAGCATTTCCCCCATGTCCTCTCACTAATAACATGATCGTGACTCAACATTCAAAAAAGCAAATTCATAAAACGCAAAAACACCTACTACATCATTCCCAAGAAAGCACTTTTTGATCACGTGATATTGGCAGTCAGTCAAAATTTTTCTTTTCAAGCATTAGTTGATCAGGCTACCAGCAATAACTTTCTTAAAAGTCATAGATTAAGTCAGTCATTCCAGGATTTAAATAAGCTCTGAGTCGCTCACTAGTATGAGATGGAAAAAAATACATTCTTCCCCTTTCTAGCCTCAGAGTACTACCTATCATTCAGCTTCACTGTATTTTGGAAAGCAAAATGCCTCTATTTTTAGGGGTCCACCATAAACAAAAGTTTTAAGTAAGTTTCTTAAAAAGTTGCTCTATGAATAACTAGAAGGAATTCACATTAAAAACACAAATCCTTAAACTGAGTGATTTAGTAGTTATATTTCTAAATAACTGCAGAATTCTCATTCATAGTATAATCCTTGCTGATAATTTGATTATGTTTTCAAAAATAAAACCATACATTCCTCTAACAAAACTAGATCTCTGAGAATGTTGAATGTGTATGGGCTGCAGCCAACAAAGATCAGCAACTGACTGTGCAAGAACTAGGAGCTGCTGTGGGGATTCTAAAAACTGCTGTGTCTGAGATTTTGACGCAGGGTCTTGGTATGAAACATGTCTTGGCAAAATTTATTCTGAGGCTTCTGCTACCAGAGAAGAAGGAATACCATGTTGCAATTGGGAGAGCTTATGAGGTCCCAAGGTGCCTACTTTGAAGGGGACTGAGGTGTCATTGTCTTATGTACAATGTTTCTTGTATCTTTAATAAATGTCTCTTTGATTGTTAAAAAAACAAAACAAAACAAAACTGGATCTCCATGTACAAAAAATATCTCATAGAAAATTAACACCCAAGCGAGCTAAATGATAAACTAGTCAGACCAAATAGACATTGAGTCCTAAAAGGCTTGTATCCCACACAAACCAAACAAATAGAGCAAAAACAATAACCATGAAATAAAAAGAAAAAATTCTATACTTGGCTTGGCATTTATCTGTAAAAAATTATATATGCCAAAACAGTTTTTATATATCTGATTTTACCTGCCAGTAAATATCAAGCAGAAGGAAACAGGTTCAGTTATTACTAACGCTGTTTCAAGTGTAACACAAAATTACCCTGATTTAACTTAATTGTCAGAAATCTATCAAGATGGTCTGAAATACGACTAGAATATATGCCCATAAAGACAGTACTTTGTTTTGTTCTCTTCTGTATCCCCCTGGCTAGTGTTGGCTTGTAGTAAGTAGTCAATAAAAATTTTATAAATGAATGAAATGAGGAATTCTGAAATGTGACTACCTGTTGACATTTAAACATAAAAAGTAATCAAAGCACAAGAAGTTCTTGCAGATCAAAAATCAGAGTATTCATGAAAAAATTGTAACAACTCAGTTATTACAAAGTATTTATTTTATACATATAGGTGCTGAATTTTTTTGAGGCTAATTAAAAATTTTTAGGGGGAAAAAATGAGAAATTGAATAGGAGGAAAGACATTGTTCTATATAGACAGTACAAGAAGCAAGACCCAGTAATGACAACTAAGATCTCCCCCTAAGAACTCACAGTCTCATGCCAAGTCTTCTCATGAGCACTGTTTTACTCATGTTACTCTGGGCTTAGAATTCAGCGTTACAATAATGATTTATTCCATGGGACTCTCTTATGAGTATGGTACCCTCTGGATGATCTGGGGGTGGCAAGGTGAAATAGATACAGGCCCTCCCCAGGAGAAGTTTCAAATCTATTAGAAGAGATAAACACCTGTCTACAAATAACTTAATCAAGCATGGTAAAATAGGTGTTATGGGAGAGGTACTAAGGGACACCAAGGAGAAAGTTAAGGGGGATGAGTAAGGTTTCACAAAGGTAACATTTTATTAGAGCGCAGGATTTGGACAGAGACGTAGAGGGGGAAAGTGTTACAGCAGTGGGCCCCGCTGGAAACAGCATGATCAGATGGGCTGTCTGAACTTCGCTTTAATGAAATGAGGGCAGGGTTAAGGAAACTAACAAGGGATGCTGAACTACTCGGGAATTAGAAAAGGCAAGGAAGCCTTCACAACCCCAAGTTGAAGAAACAAGGAAGAGGATAATGTTTGTTACCGGGATGAATCAGAGGAGGAGCTATTCAAAGGACACTCTAGTCGTAGATAATAGCCACTGACAGAAAAGTACCAAATCAGAGAAGGAGCAAGATAAAATACCTTCAAAGATTCTCTTTTCTTCCTTCTACCTTCTAGTGCTGCCTCCCATCAGCTAACCCTAACCAGAAACCAGAGGATTGTCAGGACACATACCTAGGCTGCGGGTTCCATCCCGGGTCAGGGCGCTCACAGGAAGGGAGGCAACCCTTCAATGCTTCTCCCTCACATTGGTGTTTCTCTCCTCCCCGCCCCCCAGCCTTCTGTAAAAGCAATGAACATATCCTCGGGTGACAATTACAAAAAACACAAGTAAACTCTCATCATTTAGTGTAACTTTAAAACTGAGTGAAAGAAACATAAAGAAACCAGATTTTAAAACACGCTCTGGAATGCAGGGAATGTGAAGAAACAACTGAGTAAGCAGAATAACTTGTTTCAGGTGGCACATTTGGGAAAAAACAAAATAAGCTGTTCAGTCAATAGAGCAAAGAAGCAAAGTTCTCACTGATGCCTCCAGAAACAAATGAACTCCAATGTGGAAAGGACAAGTCTGGGTCTCAGTCTCAGTCTCTCCCTCTCCCCGTTTCCCTCCCGCATACACACAGACACACAGAGAGCAACCACTCCTATTCCTTCATTACACAAATATCCACTGAATATCTCTTATGTGCCAGGTGCTATCACCACTTTCAAAGGGCATCTTTAAGGATAATACAGATACTAGCGAATATAATTAATCATTACCTAATCTTCTGGAATGAACTCAAACTGCACCCCTTACAAGCAGTCTCCCTAACTTCTCTAGCCAGCAACAATCTCTTTTACCTATGATACTATCACAGAACCAATTTTGCGGTGGCACTGCTATTAGCATTCTTTCAACTATATTAGAGGTCAATATAAATGGCGGGGGGGGGGGGGCACGCGTGCACAGCTTGTCTGCGAATCTGCTCACCATTTATAACATAGTTTCCAAGCATTTTCTCCAAACTTGTCTCTCAGGTGTGGCAGCAATCAGGGAGCCTGGTGACTTTGGAAACGTTTCTAACTCACAGGAATAAACTTAATTACAATACAACTGAGTCAAAGGTCTGCACACTTAGGAAATAATTAAATTACATATTTTGATCATTTAAAAAGCATTCATTTGAGGACATACTATGTGCCAAGCACTGGACTAAAGGCAAAGGCCGTGGGGATAAAAAGAGGGGAAAGGACCTCTGATCGCTAGGAGATCGGTGCCTACAAGAATCAGGTACATGAACAAAAAATGTACAGTGCAAACTAGTGACGGTTGTAATATAGATATGAAGAAGTGCTGTAGCACAGAAAGGTCAAATTCTAACTCACTTTGCCTGAAGAAAAACAAGAAGTAACACACAAGCTGTGTGTTAAAGGAAGAGCTAGATATTTGTCACTTGACAGATTTCTGAACAACTGTAATTCTAAGCAGGAGGGAAAGGCTGTGAAAGGACAAAGGGCTATGAAAGGCTATGGCATGCTCTAAATGATTAACAGTTCACAGGGCTAGAGTAGATGCCTTGGGTAGAGCACTTGCAGGTAAGTCCAGACTCAAAAGAGAAAAATTAGGACCAGGTTGTAAAGGGCCTTGAAGGACATGCCACACAGCTGGACTTTGGAAAAGGAACACAAAACAGACTGTTAAGTGCAAGAGTGGTCCACTTGGATCTGATTTTGGATAGAGTATGGGGAGAGAGAGCCTAGTGATTGAGAGATTGTTTAGAAGGCTTGGCAAACGTTTAGGTAAGAAAATGTTTTGCAAAAGTCTAGGTAAGAGACGATGAGGGCCTGAATTAAAGCATTACCGTGTGGGGAAAAGGAGACCACATCAAAGAGCTATTACTAAGGCAAGTTCACTAGGACCTGGTGATGGACATGGAAAACCAAGGAGGGAGAAAGTAGCTGTAAATGGCCTCTGTGTGGTGGAACTTTTAGGGAGAGATACTTGGATTAGTTATATTTCAGCCTAAAAACTATTACTTCAAAAGTAATCTTTGTTTAAACCTTTCCAGAAAAATCTTGGATATAACTTCAGGCTAAGTACATTACAGGAATCATAAAAACTGTCTTCTTCTACAGAATCCCCATAAACATCAGTTATCACTCTACACTATAAAGTTTAGCTATTGATAGAACTTGACATCTCCCTGGGGACATTCTAGAATTTCCTTTTTAGAATAAAAGCCCAATATCCTCTTTCTCAAGCAAGAGACTGCAAACCAGGCAACTGCCTAAATTTTCCAATCAGCAGAATATATTAGTATCACAAAATGCTTTCCTGGCTGAACGAAATTTACACTGGACTAAATTCTCTGCTGATCTTCACATCAATGGTGGAATGGTTAAGTGGTTAGATTACTGCCACACATAATCTTTTCACATTAACATATATATATATTTATACCATCTAGAACTTTATAAATATCAAAATGGATGTGACCACAGCCTTTGCTATGTATGGAGGGGCACTCGAAGTGTGATGTTATCTCTGTGAACACTAAACTCAGGACAGTCTGGAAACACATCTGGCATCTCTGTTCTCTCTCTTATTTCCCATTTAAGCTCTCAGACCAAAAATCTGATTTTTAGTGGTTTCTATCTTCCCTGTGCTAGGAAAGGTAATATGGTGATTTTATCCAGTTGTCTTATTGTTCAGCTGCACAAAAAGTCAAAGTTTAAAAAAATTTAAGTGCAGGTGAATGAGGGATGTTAACACTACTCATTAAAGGCCTCTATCACCTACTCAATTCAATACAGGCAATGTACTGGGGGATGATTCACAAATAGTGGGTGAGAATTTCCAAATTAAAGTTCACTACAAAAGCTCTCCAAACTGCAACTACTATTTTAAGATCCTTCCCAGCTTCACCACTCAAACTAGGAGAAATAATTACTTGATTTGTTTTTAATTTCCTACACAGCTGAAAGTAAGTAGTTTAATCAACAAGTAAAACCAAATGTTACTTCAAATTAGCAAAAAGTTCAATTCATCTCTCACTCTTTCATAACGAAAATTACAGTATGGATGCTGCAAAAAATGCATGATTCAAATATGCTTCCCAGTCTATTCATTACACTCACATTTCCATAACTAAGCAGTGCTGAGAAGCTAAACCTTTCCTTTCAGTTTTCATGAGCCCCATAAACTATTCCAAAGTTTTCAGTATTTTTGCACAAAATAGCCAAAAAGCATAATCCAAGTCCCTCCCCACACACATACTCACAAATAACAACATCCGTAATTAATTACACATACAGAAACGGGGCCAGGCAAGAACACAGTGCCAAAAATAAAACAACAACATAAAATGTTTGGCTTGTAACTGAAGATTCTAGTAAGGGGCAACTGGTCAAAATTAAGCTTTCACATTAAGAGAAAGCTTAACGTTTGTGTTTAAAATAAATAATATCTTGAGATAGCTTTAGAAAGGAAAACAGTTACACAAAAATGAATCGAAAAAGAGGAAGAGATTCTCTCCAATCTGGTTTGGTGGCTAATGACCTCTCGATGGAACAAGAGGGCCCTAGCCTCAGCCTCAACTCATCCCCGCAGGGGAAGTGAGGAGAGCTCCCGGGGATGAGAGGGCCTGGGCGGCCACGTCGGCGTACTCACCCCAGGGGGAGCCGGGAAGGAGGTGGGGAGAAAACATTCGCGCCCAAGGCCCCAGGTACTCAGGGGTGGGGTCCGGACCCTCTCCCAGACCCCTGGGGTCTACTCACTCCGCAGCTGGCCGGCAAGAAAGCCATTCGCCAAGGCCCCCGCCCTCTGTGCCTCCAGGGGAGGGAGCCGGGGGCCACTTCCGAGCACCCCTTTTTCTCCCCCCCACGCAGATCTCCGGGCAGCACACACACAGTCCTGCCAGGTTCAGCTGGTCCCCGGGGCACCCCCTTACCCTTACCCCTGTCCGGCCCGGCCCCTCCCCGGCCTAGGGGCCGCACCGATTGGCTGGGCCTGTCGACTCCTGGCAAAGAGACCCCTGGCGATTGGCCACGGGTCACCTGCTGTAGGGAGGTGAGAGGCTGACGATGGATTTTGGGGTGGAGAGGCGGGAGAGAGCAGGCCACGGAGGGACTGGCACGCAGCGGCGTGTGGGCACTCAGCCGGCTCTCCAGTTCCCCGGCCCCGCCCAGACCCCACCGGACAGGGGTTCGGCCTCACCCGAGCTTCGGACACACGGCTGCCGCCCCCAGGAAAGCGAGGTCAGCGCCGGAGAGAGCTCAGCTTGGCTTTCCGGCCTTCTGCCCCGCGTTTCCTATAGAGCGGGGACTAAACAAGGGCCCGGGCACAGACACAAACGTGGTTTACACCCATCGGTTTCTAGCTTAACATCTCCAAATATTTTGTCAGCCGCGGAGCCGAGTTTCATGTTGATAAACTGTTTTTGCTTACTTCCGGAAAGCTGTTTGTTTCGCATGCTGGGGAAGTGCTGAAGAGGAGGAGGCAGTGAGGGGAGGTGGAGACACTGTATCAATAAACAAAAGCATGGGTGCCTGTTTTATTTAAAAATCCAGGGAAACACCGTGGGCCTGCTGTTATGCCACAGCTCCATAAGGAATGTAGGTGGCCTGTGAACATGCTTCAGGAATCCAAATGTCATAGCCTCAAATTAGATAAAAAATTCAGACTTAGAGGACCTTGACAGAATCATCCCTCCAAAATGCAGGGAAATCACAGTCATGAATAACTTACTGATCTGAGGACACTCTTTTACTGCTCTTACTATTTTTCCTTACGGCTATTTATATATACCCGTAACTCCTAAGCGACCAATAAACTTTTGTGGTCTACTGCTACCCTCTACAACTAACCTAATGCAAACTGCACACAAAAGCCTCAATAAATGCTTGATGTATCTGTTAAAGATTCCTTCAGTTTTGTGGGGTTTTTTTTAATTTTTTCAAAATGTCCAATAACAGCCCTGGCCAGTGTGGCTCGGTTGGTTGGAGCGTCATCCCAGAGACCAAAAAGTCACCGTTCGGTTCCCAGTCAGGGTCCATAACCAGGCTGTGGACTCCATCCTGCTCAAGGCACATACAAGAACACAACCAATCAATGTTTCTCTCTCTCTCTCTTTCTTCCCCCCTCCTCACTTCCCCTCCCACCATCCCTCCCCCACTCTCTGCCTCCCTCCCTCCATCGTTCCTCCTCTGTCTCTGTCTCTCCCTCTCTCAAAAGCAATGAAAAAAATGTCCTCAGGTGAGGATAAAAAAAAATGTCCAATACCAAAGGTACTTACTTCGTCCCACATTCACTCCTCAAAAGCCTGGTCCTCTTCCAGAGCCCCCTGTGTCAGTAAATGAAAACCACTACCATCCACTCTATTATGCAAACCATAAACCTAGCAGTCCTTCCTTAACACTTTCCTCATTTCACATTCAATCCATCACCAAGTGTTGTCATTTTTACCTTCCAAATACATTCTCAGTTCTGTCCACATGTCTCCATCACCACCACACAATTACAGGTCCTAGCCACTTGCAATAATCTTAGTAAAGTCTCCCTAGATCTGCCCTGGCTCCTCCAATTAATTCTGAACACTACAGTCACAGTAATTGGTTTCCAAAACCAATTTCATTACACCCTCATCACCCCATCCCCCAAATAAAGAACTTCAAATGCATTTTATCGTGCTTAGGATACACCTCAGTCTTTAACAACGGCCTTGCAAGGTTTAGCCCTGCTTGCCCACTAGCTCCAGCTTATACCTTCCACTCTGGTTTTCTGCACTCCACATAATGACCTTTTTCAAGCTTCCTCAATTTGCCATGCACCTTCCAACCTCAGGACCTTGGCACATGCTTTTATTCCTGTCTTTTACACTCTCCCTTTGACACCAATCCCCAAACTCCATTCATTGTACCTCTACTTATCATCTCCCTACCTATGTGAATTCTTCCTATTATGTTCTCATAGTCCATGCAACTCTCCTATGTGAAACTTATCGCAGCTATTTTACATGTATGAGTTTTTCTTTTTAATTAACTTTGAGTTTGAATTTGCATACAAAAGAATGCATCCATTTTAGATGTGCAGTTCAATATATTTTGATAAATGTATGCATACATATAACAGAACAGTTCCCGTGCCACAAAATTTCCCTGTGCCCCTTAAGCAGTCAATCCCTCCAACCACTCCTCTGCTTTCTATTTGCATTATTCTTTTTAAAAAAATTTTGTTCAGTTTATTTAAAATTTAAAAAAACAGTTCACAAATTTCTCCTAAACCCCCTATTCCCCACTTCTTGCAACCACCACTCCATTTCTGTATTTATGAGCTTGTTTTGTATTTAGATTCCACAGAGAGATCATATGGTCGTGGTCTTTGCCTGACTTGTTTCACTTAGCATAATGCCCTCCAGGTCCATCCATGTTGTCTCAAATGACAAGAAATATTCTATTGTGTGTGCGTGCACTATAATTGCTTTATCCATTCATCCATCAATAGACACTTAGGTTGTTTCCATATCTTGGCTATTGTAAAATAATGCTGCAATGAACATGGAGGTGCATGGATCTTTCTGAATTAGTGTTTACATTTTCTTCAGATAAATACCCAGATGTGGAATTACTGGATCATATGATAGTTCTACATTTAATTTTTGGAGGAACCTCCATACTGTTTTCCATAGCGGTTGCACAGCAGTACGCAAGGGTTCTCTTTGCTCCACATCCTCATCAACACTTGTTATTTCTTATCTTTTTCGTAATTCCAACCATGCTAACAGGTGTGATGTGGTATCTCATTGTGGTTTTGATTTTCAATCCCCAGATCATTAATGATGTTGAGCATCTTTTCATGTACCTGTTGGTTATCGATACATCTTCTTTGGGAAAATGTTCAGATCTAATGTCCATTTTTAAATCTGATTATTTGCATTATTCTTTGATATTTATGTTCACCACTAGACTGTAAGCTTAATGAGGCAAGGATCTACATATCTGATTTTGTTAAATATCATCCTCGGTCTTTAGCCAAATGGCTGGCACATATTAGGTGCTCAATAATAGATTTCGTATGGGAATAGATTCTGAAAATAAACAATCCCATGATAAATATCAAACAATAAACAGTGATGCAGGAAAAATATATTAATTTTTGCCAGATGGACTAGGTCAATGTGTAACAACTTCCACTGATACCATTTTAAATTTTCTTTATTATCTGCTTTTCTAGCAGTAAATTTTGTGCCTGAGCTGACCAAAGGACTTAATTCAGTATTAGCTGATTAAACAGTTCTCCAGGCCCGGGGGGAAAAGCCTATATCTCTAATTCTGTCTATGTACTATACAGTTTGACCCTTACATAAGAGACATAATAGTTATTTATATAATTCTTGCTTACCAGTTCTTTTTTGTGCTTATGTCTCATCTTCCCAACTAGACAAAAAGACCTATGGGGTCATCAAGGACTTTGTATTTAACAGTGTCTTCTCAAGTGCTGTTTTGTTAAAGTGTCCTCTAAACCTCCCATCATCATGGGTCAGTAGTTTCAAAATCTAATGTACTATCATTTTTGACAGTTTAATGCAAACAGTTAAGTTGCTGTAAAAATTTAGTGGGCCAAATTATCATTAGTTTTTATTGACAGGCTTACGTGTCTGATTAGGGGTAATGGCAATTGAGAATACAATTTATGACAGTCACTTAATAATAATACTGAGTTTACATCAATTGCATATATATTTAAAGAGGTCATAGCTATAGTCCACAATATTATACTATAGATAAGTATTTGTTATAGATATATAGTTCTCATATTTCTAATTCCACTATAAAGTTAGTGTGCATAAAAGATATAGCATTTAAAATGAAGATTAATTATACAACACAAAGCAACTTTACCCATTTCACTCCAAAAAACTGTAGGACTTCTAAGTAAATTTGGCAACTCAAGTGTTTTTAAGGAAATCTACAAGTTGTTACAGAAGAAAGTTAAGTAACCAATGCCTTAAACACATGTATGACAACTGATTACCTACCCATGTATCAAAAAGATCTTCAATACTTATTTCTGAATTACATAACTAAGTGATTAAACTAAATTTGTACTTTTTTCCCAAGATAAAGAAGAATAGATTACGGTGATTAACAAGTGTAAAAAAACCAATAATGCTGTACACCCACATTAAACTTATATAGTGATGTATGTCAATTATTTCTCAATAAAACTAGAAAAAATTAAAAACTAATATAAGACAAAAAAAACAATAACAAAAAACCCTCTAAATTTCCTTCTGGCTGCATCTCACCAGATGCATATTGTTTTATATGGAACAATTAAAAATAAAAACACTAAGGTTCAGAGTGGGGCATCTTTAAAAGGGCAAGAAGTCTACTGAGTAAAAAATAAGCCAACTTTATGTATGGCTTTAAAGATGAAAAGAACACTTTATACAGAATTCGTGTACTACTTTAAAGAATATTATTTCTGCTAGAGAGTCAACTAATGTTTACCTAAAATCACATTCTTCTCTAATATCATCCCAGGCATAGATGACAAATACTTTTGATACAAATTGAAGGAAAAAAAGAAGAAAAAACTGGTTTTAAAAAAAAAATCACAGTTTCCCTAGTAATTTGCCTAGCAATTGAGGCCAAATGATTAGAGCAGGTAACATTAAAAGACAACTCTTAGAAGCAAGAGATGCAGCTCCACCATTTTATCTGACCAGTAACCAGAAGTCTCAAAACAAGTCAGCCACGAAGTTTTCAAGTGGAAACTTTGGCCAGATGGAATAAATAAGACCACTGGGCATATGGTAGAAGCAGTCCCTATCTTATGATCAAGGCCACCATGTTCCAACAGTTTGTAAATTATTTGTAATTCTCAACACATTATCAAACATAAAGAAATATTTGTTTAAGGTTAGGAATAAACACCCCACAATGGCTATGGTAGTATACAGTATTACCTTGTTTACCACTGTATCTTTAGTATAGGTGTCTGTTGAATGAATGAAATGCCAGGTACTATGCTAGTTGATAATGGCTGGTCTAGCAAGCAGGACAACGAGAGTGGAGGGGCAGAAAGCTCATGTTTTTCTAGATGGACTTTTCAGTACCACTCAATCTAAAAAATTATATTAGTTTCTATTGCCCCAATTTTTATAGGTAAAATCTGCATTTGTCACTTACCTTTCTTCTGAAACAAGTTTTAGATTTCATTAATAACACAAGTTGACAAACTTGGTTAGAAGTACACAGCTCCTTGCCATAAGATGAGTGAAATGGCTTTGTATCATTTAATTACTCTTCATATTAAATGCTCTAGCTTTCATGTACTCTAACTGCACATTAGTGAAAGGGTGTGGGAAAAGGTATTGCTTTTAGTTTACATACTTCTACATAGCTCAACAATTTTTAGAATTTTTAGTGTAACACGTTATATTATTACAGTCTTTAAAAACTTCAACTTCATTATGATCTTTATTCTTTATACTAGACTGAGGTCTGTAAAGACAAGGATAATATGCTGTTTATTCACAATTATAACTTCTATAACTATTATAGTGCATGGAACACATGAAATGTTTGATAAATATTTACCAACCAAGTAACTTTTCTAAAATATATTCTCTATATGTTTTGAATTAAGCATGCACTATTTAAAAATTTTAACTGTATTTTTATAAAGAGAAGGCAGGGAAATATGTAAGTTCTTAAAAGATTTCCATAAAAATACACAGTTAAAATAAATTTCTGACAGTTAAAAAAATAGCCTTTAGCTTCTCTAAAACTGTACTATCTATTTAGTTGTTTCCCAAGAATTTAAGATAGATGGTCCACTACTAGTACAACAGAATTAATTTCAAAAATGAATCCTAGACTTCTAAGTCCCAATGTAGGAGCTAGAAATTCAACTGCCTTTAGTAATAACAACAATGTCGGCAATAGCCCTCAGTAGAATTTCCTTTTCTTATAGGAAATCCAAGTAACAGGATACTTCTCCAAACCCTTTACCTGTGGAAGAGGTGACACATCTATATCACAGTCACTTCCTTTGGGACACAAAGAGCCCCAAGGGAGAAAAACAAAACACTTCTATTTTTCTACATGAATCAAATATAAAATCTAATTGAGGTTTAGGGAAACATTACAATGGTAGTCAACAGAGCTTTACATATTGAAAAATTGAAATATATATTCAGAAAGCTAATCTTCAATGAAGTAGCTTAACATTCAAGAAAAATACTAAAAAATTCTACTTAGTTACCCAGTTACACAGATAGCCATTATAGAGAAGAGTACAAAATCGAGGTCCTAATTAAAGACTAATTTCTCAGCTAGTCTCCAAAATTGCACACTAAATACTAATTTGTGTTTGTTTATAACAGAAATTTGACAGTTCTGTAATTATCATACCGAAGTATCTAATTTGGAAAAAAGGTTTCAGAATGGCTCCATTGTTTTTTCAGCCTCGATAATGACTTGAAGTCTGCATTCTATCACATCTTCCTCATGCATAATGATGTTTTATCAACAGATTCAATGGCGTATCTGGTGAGGTTTCTACCAGCTCTCCCCATTCCCTCGGTCATATTCTTATACAAGGTAGCATGTCCTTGTTTTCTGGGGGCTTGAGATAAAAAGCTAATAGATAGTAAACAAATGGTAAAGGGTAAAAATATCAAATTACAAGACAGTAGCAATAAAACTCCAATTTGATAACGAAGCCCAATTTCTTGGCTCAAAGAATAATCACAGACGCCATTTAGTATATAACGATTTTTTAAATATCTACTCATTTACAGCATCAAAGTAAAAAACTTAAAGGTCTATACTATTCAATTAGACATCTACATGAGTGTTTTCAAACTAGAATCTAAAATGTCTCTACCACAATCTTCTGAGTTTCCATTTCTGATAAAACTATAATAATTAGCAAGATGCTCCTCAACTTATGGTCAACCTATCATAAGTTAAAAATATCATTAAGTTGAAAATGCATTCTAACTCACCGAACATATAAGTGGGACCATCTGTATAAACACACACTGAATCAGGTCAGTAACAGCCTTTAATCCAAGTACTACCAAGTTATTTCATTGCCCATGTTTTTGTTTATAATCAAGTTGGCACCGAGCACCTACCACTACCTGTCACAGAAGAGACTTGATCATATAAATTACATAGGTGTGAATTAAGATCCAACTAACCTCATGTCATGTCCTGTACAAATAAAGGCTTCCCACCAGTCAGAACAGAAAAAAGTGCTGAGACGATAGAGTTACCACGTTCCACAGGAGTGTATGCATGCCAAACGTAAAAAGAACCCATACCCTGTCAGTACCATTTTCACATTGTAAGTAGTAATCTGCGTGATAGCCACACAAGCTGCTATAATTCAGTATGTCTTGTATAATATAGGGTGCTGCAAACCCTACAGGACATAAAATCCTGAGTCTTTTTCCAGTGATTAATTCCTTGTATGGGAATATCTCAGCATGCAGTTTGTAGTACAGCTTACTAGTTAAATAAAGAATATGAAAGGTTTCCCTCCATTAATCAGTATCATCAAATATCCACTGAAAGCCTCCTACAGGCTGACAAGAGGAGTTTAAGCAGCTCAGTAGCCCTTCTGGCCTCTTTTCAAGAAGTACTCTAATTTAGTTGGGTGTAATTACATGAAAACATATCACAAACTAACGTACAACAAGTTTAGAATGACTATTGGAAACTCAACTTCCATAGGAGTTAAAATGAGATTTTAGTTGTCTTCTCTCATCCTCAGACTATTCAAATTGCAATTTGTAGATACCCACAGAGTAGAAACAACAAGAAAAGCAAAGGAACAGAGGAAAGCTAGAAGGAAAGGGAAAAGGTAGAAGAAGATCTGCTCCAGTTGAAGTTACAGTCAATCAGAATGGAAGGAAGAATGGAATTAGTATGTACTGAGTACCTTCTATGTAGAAGGCATAATATGTTAGGAATACTATAATACCTTACCACAACTACTTTATTGAAGTTTTATACCTATATTTAAAGATCAGATAACTGAAGTTTAAAAGAAATTAAGTACTTACCCCAGATTACACAGCTAGTAAGAGGACAGAGCCAGGACCATGGCTCTGAAGATATTCTATTATAATATACTAACTCTTAAACCATATTTAGATACTTGGACAGTGCCTGTTGGGCTTTGCCCAGATACTAGTGGGAACATACTATCAATAAGGTAAGATTTCTCCCAAACCTAATAAAACTTATAATCTCAAACTGGAGATGAGTTATATAACATTATATTATTAAAAGACACAATGCACATAAAGCCCACACAGTTCCTGGCATTTAAGAAGTGCTTATATATTAATTGCTGCTATTATTATTAAAAGTGGAATATTATATGGGCTACACAGAAATGAAAATTACAGCAGAGGTTAAGGAGGTAAGAGGTTTTTTTTTAATTACAATGATAAAAAAAAGGGAGCATGAAGAGGTAATATGCGTACTGAGTATTGAATAATTGGAAAGGACCGTATAGAGGCCAATGTGAGGACTAGGGGTGGAGAGGACTTAGAGCAGCACAAGTAGAAGCTTGGAACCAGGAAAGGTTTCTGTGTGGAGCATCAGGTACATGCAGGGACAGGAGATGGAAAGGTGGCTTGGGGTCTAATCAAAGAGAGACTGAAATCCCCTAATAAGATAGTTTTACTCCATCTTATAGGCAAATGTAAACCAGTAAATGGTTTTCACAGTTAATTAATTATAGTTGCTCATTTAGAGGATGAAGAAGAGAATTCAGGAATATTAGAGGCGCACCAGAAATAGAGCTGGCAAGGGGAAGGGTGTAAGTGGTTCTATTAAAAAAAAAAAAAAAAGGAGCCCCCAGGTTTGATAGGTTAGAAATGACCACCTAAAAGGACTCTCAGCTTTCAAACCTCAGTGGCTTAGAGAATAATGTTGTCATTAACAGAAACAGAGAAATTGGATAAAGAGATGGGTTTGGCGAGGGAAGGGATGATAAACTCAGTTTTAGCCATGCTGCGGTTGAGTTCCACAGAAACAGCAAACTGGCAAAATCCAAATGTAAGATACAGCTTTTGGCTTTCGGCTGGGAGGCAGTGAAGGTGCAACTTTCTTCAGTCATCCCGAATGCGGGTTCATCCGACACCAGCCCCCTCCAGCATGCTGCCAAAGTTCGACTCCAAAAGATCAGAGTTGTATACCTGCGGTGCACCGGCGGGGTAGTCAGTGACAAACCTGCCCTGGCCCGCAAGATTGGCCGCCTGGGCCTGTCTTCAAAAACGGTTGGTGATGACATCGCCAAAGCAACTGGTGACTGGAAGGGTCTGAGGATTACAGTGAAACTGACCATTCAGAACAGACAGGCCCAGGCTGAGGTAGTGACTTCTGCCTCTGCCTTGATGATCAAAGCCCTCAAAGAACCACCACAAAACAGAACGAAGAAAAAAACAAAACAAAACATTAAGCACAGTGGAAATACCACTGTTGACGAGCTTGTCAACACTGCCCAACAGATGCGGCACCGATCTTTGGCTAGAGAACTCTCTGGAACCATTAAAGAGATCCTGGGGACTGCCCAGTCTGCGGGCTGCGATGTTGATGGCCGCCACCCCCATGACATCATAGATGACATCAACAGCGGTGCAGTGGAATGCCTGGCTAGTTAAGAACCACAAAGGAAAATATTTCAATTCAAGATCATTTTATAGCCAAAAATTAAAAAAAATATAAAAAAGAAGAAGAAGACTGTAAAACATAAAAATGGGGGGGGATTTTAGCTGAACCCATGAAAATAGTAGGGGCTAATGGAGGGCGAAAGAGCAAGGTCGCTGTCTCAAAGGAAACATGCAAGAGTATGGGAGTACGGGTACAGTGTTAACTTTGGGAAGAGTAAGAATACTTTTCCTTTGAAATATGCAAAGCAGAGGAAGAAAGTGTAAGTGAAGTTAGTAAGAACTATTGAAGAAAAGGAGAGATCATTTTCTATAAAGTGAAGAGGCTGAATTAGATACTGAATACTAATGAAAAGATTCCACTGTGGGGATTTAACTGGAAATCAGTAAGAAGTCGATAAGAAGACTGTTAAATAGTTACAGGTATCCAATAAAAGTAAGACAAAATGTAAATTGTGATAGATACAGCCATCTTCTGATCTTGATTTTGTAACCTCTGACAGCACTAGCAGCCGAGGAACCAGATGATGAGGGCCCTGGGGAATGGAACGCAGAATGCACAGAGTACAAAACATCCAGCGACAGGGAATTCTAAGGGTGACAGCAAAATCAACACTGAAGAAGCTGACCACAAGCTCTACACTGAGCAGTGAGATAAATAAAATTGAAAGGTGCCAAATGGCCAAGAAAAAAATGGAGAATTAGAGCTCAGACCAAAACGAGAGAAGTTTGGAAGAAGTGGTAGAAGATGAAGGTAAGAAAACCGTGATTAAAAATAATTTTTTTAATTCAATATTATGGAGACAGTGCAGCTCTTAGTCATAACAAGGCCAAAGCAGTATGTTTAGTGGTTAACATTGAGATGAAACTCAATGAATAAGGAAGAAATGTAAATACCCTCTCTCATACCTATTTGCAAGAAAGCTTCATGAGCACCTACTCCACAGTGCCCAAGTATGTTACACATCTCAAAGTGCTCAATAAACAACTATATGTCATCTGTTTGTTCCTAAATTCCTTCATTATTTCTTCATTTAAGTAACCATTACTGAACCTTCTTTAGAATGCCAGGTTCTGGGAGGAGAAATGGTTGAGAGGAGTTGTATTAGTAATGGCAACTAACATTTATTGACTTCTTACAACAGCTAGGCATTATTTCAACAAATTTTCATTTAACTCCTTTAATGGTCAAAGCAACCCTGTAAAGTAGGTCCTTTTATTCTCCTCTTTTTATAGATGAGGACACTGGAACTCAGAATAAATTCACTGTCCAGGTGTCAAGAGCTAGCACCCTGGTTCTTTCTTCTCCACACTTCACTAACTGTAGGAAGAGGATGTTTACCTTTCTGTCAAATTAACATTTAATTACATATTTCTAAATGTCCTATCCTCTGCATGCATTAACTGTAGAAAAAATAGAGAGAGAACTCTTATGTATTGCATGTATTTTAAAATATCAAAACTATCAGAGTCTAAAACTTCTCAAAGTTATCTTTTTCTCCTTGTTATTCCCAAAGACAAGTAAGCTATCTTCTTAACAAAAGCTCATAAATTCCAAAATTAGATCAAATTAGGTATCTGACATTCAGGAATCAGCATCCTAACTGGGGAGGTAGGAGTCAATATGTATTGCACGTTAAAAGAAGATGACGACTTAGTGACGTATGCAATGAGTATGGCATATTGCTGTGAATTTGGAGAACGGGTCAGTCAGCGACAGGGCTCCACAGAATAGATTGGCCCAGAACTGGGCTTTGAAGAAAAAGGGCAGTATGCCAAAGCAGAATGGAGGCAGACGGCATTTCAGGGAAGCAGAACATCATACGCAAGAATGTGGAGACCAGAAATGAAAAGATGCGTTCAGAGGAAAGCAAGTAAGCAGCAGCACTCTAGTAGGTTTATGTAGGAGTACAGTGGCAGAAATGTCAAGAAGAGCAAGCTGAGCCCTGACCAGTGTGGCTCAGTTGGTTAGGTGTCATCCCACAAAGCGAAAGGTCTCTGGTTCAATTCCTAGTCAGAGCACATGTTTGGGTTGCAAGTTCGGTGCCTGATTGGGGACATATTAGAGGCAATCAATCCATGTTTCTCTCTCACATCTATGTTTCTTTCCCTCTCTTTTTCCCTCCCTTTCCCTCTCTCTAAAAGTAAATTTAAAAAATCTGTTTAAAAAAAAAGAAGAAGAAGAAGAAAGATAGAAGAGCAAGCTGAGATTAGATGGCAATGAGACTTGAATATCAGCTGAGCCAACTGTGGAGGGAATTTCATCTGCTGCATTTCATCTAATAGGATTCTTAAATTACTTATTTTCATATAATACTGAATGTCAACTGTAACTTAAAAAATTTTTTTAATTTAAAAAAACAAACCACTTATCTTCTTACTAAATCACAAATGTGCTGAAATGATGCTACAGTCATTTATTAAACTAACTTTTTAAAAAACCTACAGAAATTATGAAACTGCTTTTAAAAAGCATAGCTCATACAGTAATTTGTAGATCTCCCAGTTCAGCTCATATTCATTTCTTAGTCTCTTAATAACCACATTCTCAAATAATGTTTTTTAAGCTTCTATTTGAACATTTTCAAGTGATGGGGAGCTCACCATGTTGTAGAGTCGCCTTATACCAGCGGTCCCCAATCCTTTTGGCACCAGGGATGGGTTCCGTGGAAGACAATTCTTTCAGGACTGGGGCAGGAGGCAGGGTGCGAGACAAGAGTTGGAGCTCAGGCAGTAACTCGAGCGGCCTCCAGGGACAGGAAGAGGGAGGTTATGGACCCTGCCCTACACTACCTTGCCTATTCAAGACAATTCCTTCTATAGGACAAAGATAAGTAGAGAGAAAGGGTTATAAACATCAATTTTCTATAATTCAACCCTATAAATCGAAACAAAATCCTCTATATGCCACAATATATGCTCTTTCATTGACGAATAAACATAGGAAACTGTCTTCTGTATGGCAGAGTCGACATTCGGTGTTTTTGTTGAGCATCTTTTGTTCATTATTCTAACTTTACTTGGTCTGGGGGAATGGGGGACCACCTTCTACCCTGTCAGCAAAGCGTTTCTGGTGAGGCAGATAACATCTCAGCTCCAGGCAGGGAGCACGGGACTGTGAAACTGTGATTGGTCGGAACCAGGAAAGTAACTGAAGCTAAGGTGACCAGCACTAACCCTCCTAATCCTATCACATCCAGAAAGCACAAGAACGGACTTGGATGGAGTTCCCACAGGGCAGGCTGAAACTGCTGCAACCATCTTACCACCAAAAAGGGAGAACCTAACTGAAAATGAAGCCAACCCAGTAGAACTTCAACAGACAAATGGAGATTGGAGATCTGGATCCTCATGACCTTGTTTAAGTGCCAACTTCAAACCACACCTAAGCCAGATTTGCTTTTTTCTTAACCAGTTTGGGTTTTTTCTTTCACTTTCATTTCAAAGGACTACCCAACACATATGGTAATTGCCATATCTTTTAACAAAAAAAAGTAGGTCAACTTCTCAGCACTTATCTGTTGTCAATGCATTGTATATAATTTGGTTATATCGGTAACCAAGTATAGATACTAAATTTAAAAAAAAGGAATCTGGCACATTTTAACATAGCATTTCACCTTCAACACTGCCTTGCACTGTCTTGTTTCTAGGCAAAAATCAGTATTTTACTGTAACTTTACTGTATATTATATATAACACTGTAATGATAAGAATAAGCAACTCAGAAATTAAAATTTTTCATTACATCATTATCACAGTTATTTAAGAAAACAGAAAACAAGACCAAAACACCCACAAAACTAATGAACTATCCAGAAGCCATGTAAAAGCTCTTACTTGAAGCTGAAGAGTATGTCGAAGAATTGTTTCTTCTAAGGCATGGATCCACTTCTCTCGCTCATCAGCATCACGAGCTGGAATAAAAGATTATAAAAATTAAAACCTTAATTTCTTCAATATAGCTCCACATTATTGAAAGTAAACATTAAAAGAAAATAGGAAAAAAAGAAACCCGAGAGGGAAGGGGGGGTAACAGGGAAAAGAAGGGGAAGGGTCAAATCAAGGAACACCTATAAGGGACCCATGGACAAAGCCAGAATGAGGAGGGACTGAGGGTGGGAGGTGGGGGTGGGTGAGGCAGGGGAAAGTAGTGGTGGGAAAATGGAGACAAATGTATTTGAACAATAAAAAAAATTTAGGAAAAAAAATTTTAAACCACGATGCTAAATTACTGTAAACCAAATATACAGAAAAATATCTTAAAAACAGCCAGAAATGAGGTGGGGACGGGGTGAGTAGGATGTAGGGAGGGACATATTACTTTCAAAGAAACAACAATTAAATGGAACTAAAGTCTCAGAAGAAACAATGGGAACCAGAAGACAATAGAGAACTACATTTAATTGTTGAAGGAAATAATTTCCAATCTATAATTCAGTGAAAAATATCCTTCAGGAATTAAGATAAAGTCATTTTCAGACCAACAGAAACAGAGAATTTGTCACCAGAAGACATTCAAAGAAAATTTTAAAAGGTATCCTTCATGCATATGGAATAATAATGTCTGAGGGATGGTGGTAGAAGCAGGAATGCATATAAGACAACAGAAATCATAAGTACCTGGTAAAACTGTAAAACTAAGTGAATAGTTAACAAATATGGTAACAGAGAACCAAAATGATTTCTGGGGTGTTACCAATTAGAAATAACTGGAGGTTGACTGGTTACTGGAAGTAACTGGAGTATGAATTCATACTGGAGGTTATCAGTATGAATTCATGGTTTTGAATATATATGTAAATAAATACAGAAATATGGACATGGATACATATGAGTGCACATAACATTCATATATTTCTTAGCTCTAAGAGGTTCTGGATGCCACGATTCTCAACAGGCATAAGTACACCTAGCATCAAGTGTTGATTTCCAAATACCGTTCCCCATTAAAAGGAACCAGAGCTCCTTGGGAAAATTGTTGATTTCAGGACTAAGACAGGGAAGGCAGAAAATAAGCCTCAAACATCGTTTTTGTTTATGTGCCAGAAAATAAGACAGGAAATACTCAGAGAATGATAGGGACATGTCAAAAGAAGACAATCAAGGACAATTTGAGCATCAAAATAATTAATGATAGTAAAGAACTTTAATCCTTTGAGTAAAACAGGAAATCATGAGTTACTACTAATACACAGACTGAGAGTGTGATGACGAATGGGATATTAGCATAGCTTCAAAACACCTCCCTACAAAATACTAATTAGGAAAGGAAAAAGATAATATTTAACAACAAAAGTCTGGCAAATACTGCTTTAATCAGGTGATCAAAGTAAATGTCAGCAGTAACAGGACAAATTGAAATCCTGTGGTAAGAACAAAATTATTTCAGTGATCTTCAAGCCAAAGATAATGTAATCTGAATCAGATCATAGAGAAACATCAGAAGAAAACAAACTGAGGGACACTCTACGAAATAATTTCTATAATTTTTAAAAGTGTCAAGGTCATAAAAGTCAAGGAAAGACTAAGACACCGTTCCAGATTTAAGGAGTCTAAAGAAACAGAATTAAATGCAGGATGTGATTCTCAATCAGATCCTCTTGCTATAACAAACATTACTGGGACAACTGGCAAAACTGGAATAGAATAAGGATTGGTGGGTATTAATAGATCAATGTTAATTTCCCCCTCCCTTCTCCCCTCCCTCCCCACTTGTTCCTCTCTCTCTCTCTAAAATCAATATTTAAAAAAATATGACTACAGAGAGAGGAAGACAAATACCATATGATTTCACATATATGTGGGATCTAGAGAACAATATAAATGAACAAACAAATAAACAAACAAAAAAACAGACTCATGGATGCAGAGTACAAACTGATAGTTGCCAGGGAGGAAGGGGTTTGAAAGGGGATAGGCGCAAATGGGGCAAGGATTGAGAAGTACAAATTGGTAGTTAAAAAATAGTCATAAAGAAATAAAGTTTAGCACAGGGAATATAGTCAATAATATTGTAATAACTATGTACGGAGCCAGGTGGGTACCCAGCACCAGGTGGGTACTTTGTAAATATGTAACTGCCTAACCACTATGCTGTACACTTGAAATTAATATAAAATAATATGGAATGTCAACTGTAACTAAAAATAAAATTAAAATTAAAAGAATGTGCACTTTAAAGCAAAATGCCGAGGTTCAACTGTGAGCTTCGCTATTTATTAACCATGTATCTTTCAACAAGTTGCTTAACCTTTCTAAAGCCTCAGTGCTCTCATTTCTAAAATGAGGACAGTAATAGTATCTACCTCATAAGATGATTGTAGATTTTAAATAAGTTAATACTAATATAACACTTGGACAGGTAGTAAGTACACCAGATTCTTCCTTGATAGAGTTAGTCACTCTCTCTATCCTTTCAATTCCTACTGAACATGCTGGTTCAACCACTCATACAGTCTCTTGCCTATAAACAAAACATCACCACAAATGTAGAATATGCACTACATCCTGCCATCTCCGATGCAGCCTCTATACCTCTCAAAATGCTGTTTCCATCAAAAACCTCAATATTCTCCCATATACTGTAGAATTTACCTAACCTCCGGCAGAGTAAAAATCCTCCACATCTTCTACTTCATGCCTCTTTTACATGAACCAAACCATCTTTACAGTGACCTCTAAACACTCTAACTGAATAGTCTTCCTGCTCATGGCATACTTCCCCCCCTTTAAACTGTGACACTGACTCTCCCCTTCTTCCCATCTATCTGAACCCCACGTGCCTCAGAACAGGTCCTAGTTCTCCTCAAGGAAGCTTTGCCTAACTAGTCCAAAAGCAGTGATCTCTCTCTCTCTCCTTTGAACTCCTAGAGGACTTTTAAATGCCACTACAACACCCAATTACTTTTTGGTCAAGTATTTACTTATTACCTATAAAACTGAAATCTTATACTGCCCCTCCACACTGTTATTTACACTTTTCACGTGTTCATGTTTTGTATCTATGATTAAAATTTAAGTTATCTGATAATAACCATACTGTTTAACACAGTACTAGATACATCCACCCATCCTTCCATTCTCCCATCCATCCACCCACCCATCCATCCATTCATCCAACCACCCATTTATTGCATAATTATTGTATAACAACTACTTTGTAGAAACTGGGGATATAAGTTCAAATAAGAGCCAGGCCCTGTCTTTAAGAAGCTTACATTCAAGTGACAGAGGGAAACATACATAAACTGACGGTGGCTACTACACAGAATGACTGATACTACCAGGGTTAGGGAATCAGTGTAAGCACAGAGTTCAAAACCTGTCCCAAGGAGTGTGTGTTTGTGAAGATGAATTTGGGGAGGACTGATGGAGCGAGGAGACAAGAGTTGAGTTTTTAAAAATGAGTAGAAATTAGAGTCAAAGGTTCAAGTGTGGGTGTGGATGTGTGTCAGGGGAGGGAGGGAGGTGAATGGGGAAGGAGGAGAAGAGAGCTGTGGACGGGGGTCACTGACAGGCAGGCATTCAAGGTAGAAGACAGAACAAGCAAAGGCAAATGTGGGACAAATTACTGTATGAGAATACAGGACTAAACAGAAAATACAGCCCATTTTTCTAGTGTTGACCTTCGCAAATCATTAACACCATCTGCATATTCATTTTAATACCTTCGAATTGGACGCTTGCTGGCATAAAGATATATATATATAGACCAATGAAACAAAAATAGAGAGCCCAGAAATAAACCCTTATATGTATGGCTAAATAATAAAAATAAAAAAAACAAAGGTGCCAAGACCACACAAGCGGAAAAGGCCGTGTCCTCAAAAAATGCTGCTGGGAAAACTGGATATGCACACATTCAAAAGAATGAAGATAAACCTTGCTTTATACCATATGTAAAAATTAGTCAAAGTGGAGGGAAGACCTAAATGTCAGACCTAAAACAACTAAACTCCTGGAAGAAAACAGGGCGAAGCTTCAGAACATTGGACTTCGCAAATATTTCTTAGATATGACTCCAAAAGCACAAGCAACAGAATTTTTAAAAATAGACAAACAGAACTACAACAAACTTAAAAACTTCTGTGTATCAAATAAAACAATCAACAGAGAAAAGGCAACCTATGGAATGGGAGAAAATACTGCAAATCATATATTTGATAAGAGGTTAATATATAGTGAATATACTGTATAAGGAACTTCTAACATGCAACAATAACAACAACAAGAAACTTGATTTTAAAAAAGGGTAAAGGAGTTAACAGATATTTGCCAAAGACATACAAGTAGCCAGTGAGCACATGAAAAGATGCTCAACATCACTAATCATTAGGGAAAGGAAAATAAAAAACACAATGAGATACCACCTTTCACCCATGAGGATGGCCACCATCAAAAGTACAGAAATAGTAAGCGTTAGCAAGGATACAAAGAAGTTGGAATCCTTGTGCGCTGTTGGTGGGAATGTAAAACGGTATCACCATTATGGAAAACAGTACAGAGGTTCCTCAGAAAATTAAAAACAGGAACACCATACAATCCGGCAATCTCACTTCTGGTTATACATACAGTGTACCCAAAAAAATTTGAAGCAAAACCTCAAAGATATAGTTGCACATCCATGTTTACTGCAGCATTATTCACAATAAACAAAGGCGGATAAACTCAAATGTTTATTGACAGATGAATGGATAAAGAAAATGTGGCATATATATATACACACTGAAATATTAGGCAGCATTAAAAAAATAAGGAAATTCTGACATAAGCTACAACATGGATGAACCTTGAGAACATTATACACTAAGCAAAATAAACCAGTCACAAAAGGACAAATACTGTTATCATTCTATTCATATGAAGTATCTAAAGTAGTCGAAACCATAAAAGTGGAAAGGAGAAATGCGACCACCACTGGCTGGGGAGAAGGGGTAGGGAGAAATAGTGTTTAACTGATACAGAATTTCGGTGTCACAAGATAAAAAAGTTTTAGAGACTGTTGCACAACAATGTGAATATACTTAACGTTACTGAACTTAAAAATGGTTCAGATGGTAAACTTAGTTATGTTCTTCATAATTAAAAAATAAATTGACAGCTTGGACTAAATTGTCCTTTCCAGCTGAAAATTCAATATTCTATTATCCTGACTCACATAGTCAACCTTCTCCTAGTCTCTCATGAGCCAGTAAACAAACATGTACCTCGCTGGATCCACTAGGGAAAAATATTTGTCTACATGAAGTACCGATGAAGTGCATGGTTATTTATTCAATCATAATAAATTACCTGTTCACATGAGAAATAAGAATACAGTAATTATATACAATTTGCAAATCATCTGCTGAGGCAGCTCTCTAGAAGTAAAATTAAACTTTTGAACAAATTCCTGCTAAAATGGTCCAATTTAATTAGTTAAAACAACTTGTAAATAGTACCTATGTTCCCTATATACATAAAGACAGGTTAACTCTTCCTCCCTCTTTTTATAAAGTTTATATACCGTATTTTGCCATGGATAATGTGCTCCTGTGTATAATGTGTGCCTATGCTTTTGTGTGCATTATATGGGGGATTATTATGCCCATGGTATGTACTCACTATATACCTACGTATAATGCTCATCCTTATTTTTCCCTCAAAAATTTGGGCAAAAAAAATGCCTGGCTGGTGTGACTCAGTGGATTGAGTGCTGGACTGTGAACCAAAGGGTCACCGGTTCGATTCCCAGCCAGGGCACATGCCTGGGTTGTGGGCCAGGTCCCCAATAGGGGGTGCCTGAGAGGCAACTACACATCGATGTTTCTCTCACTCTCTTTCTCCCTCCCTTCCCCTCTCTAAAAATAAATAAAATCTTTAAAAAATTTTTGGGCAAAAAAGTCATATTATACTCAGCAAAATACGGTATTCAACTTATCTCCAGAATTCTTATTGCTAGCACCTACCTCTCCTCTTCATTACATTTTCAAGCTCTCTTTCCTTTCTCTGAGCCAGGAAGTTCCAAATTTTGTTTGGCTATGACCCACAATAAACACAGTTTGTAGAATGACACAGTTCACAAATACATATGCACATATTTGTGTACATACACATATACATATAAAACTGGAACATCAGTTTCACAAAACAGTGTTTGCTTTTACTACATGCCATGCACATTGATATTTCCTCTCTGCTGTATTTCACTTTTTTAAAAATGATCTTGGTCCACCAAATAGGATTCACAATTCACAATAAATTGCTATCTACAGTGTGGAAAACACTTCTCTCAGCCACTCTAACGCCCCACAAAGCTACTGCTTTTCAGTATCTCTTAAGCAGTACAGGATAAAGACTAAGAAGGTTGGCTCTCTCTGATGCCTAGCTTTGTCCCTATTCATCCAGACCTTGAGCATGTTACTTAAAACTCTCTGGGATTTACTTTTCTCATCCATAATGAGGATGATAATACTATCTATGGGGATGGTAACAGTACCTGGACCTTACAAGGTTGTTGTAGGGTTTAAATGAGATAATCTCTACAATATTTACCACAGAGCCTGATATATACTAAAATATCAACATAATATTATCCCACACAGCCTTAAGAGAAAACAAGTTCTATTAATAATCTAATAAATGACTAGCCAGAAAAAATGAGTAGGGAAGGAATTACTGGTAAATTCTAATTTCTAATAATGACTGGTTTACATGGAAACAATATACAGTGCACAGAGGGAAAAACAATATCCATCCAGTAAATAAAATATTTACATTTTCAGGATTCTATTCACATTCCATATATTACATATATTTGAAGTAGATTTTAAGACAAGTTTCTAAACTCCTATTCCTTGCCATTCCTGATCCACTGCTCTCGTAAGAATCTTTTCTCTTAGTCACATTGTCTTTTCCTCTAAGACATCAAGCAACTATGAATAAATTACTGCTTGTTTGTGAAAGGAAGTGGTTATTTGCCTGTTTTGTAATTTAAGTAAAAAAAAAAAATTAGCCTCTATAGTCAGGAAAGCCTCCTTTTCTCCAAAAATCATTGTGAAATGAAAATATTACGCAAAAACAGTATTTACAACATTAAATGCTGAGTAACTGCTCCAAAATCTACAGAGCGTCAATTCACATCAGGTATTGTGTTGGAGATAAAAGCAAGGATAAGGTAGACCATAATCTCAAGTAATTTAGACTCCTGAAAGGTACAATCACTTGGTTCAGTAGTACATTGCTTAGTGGGGGGTTATCTTCACACATCCTAACAGCCTCTACTATCTGCTTATTAGAAGCCTATTCATTCTTCTAGGCTATACTAAAATGCTATCTTAACCATGTATATCGCTCATGATAAGAGGATCTACTCTGTCTTTCCTCAAATTTATTCAAATATTTCAATACTCAGGTAACAAATAAATGTGTCATATACTAGACATTGTCTTACGCATTAGGGGCACAACCTTAAGCAATAGTTTATAACTCTAGTCCAGCAATAATCAGAGTCCAAATCTACCTTTCCTAATTCCCAATATACTCCTCCATGAACCACTTGATTTTGATTTCAGTTACATTATACTTATTACTCACATAACCCAAGTTCCCAGCTTTTGCTCGAGATGTTCCTTCAGCTGAAATGCCTGAGTCTTGCCTCTATCTGTGTAAATAATAACAGCTAACTCTATTAAGCATTTAATTTGTGTCAGGATGGTCTGATACGTACGCGTAAACATTTAACATGTATTACTTAATAAAATCCTCACAACCAATACATAAGATAGGTATTATCCTTTTTTTCCAGACCACAAAAAGAAAAAGTTCAGTATTTTGCAATAATGATCAAAAACTTCCCTACTCTGGTGAAGGAAAAAGCCACACAAGTCCAGGAAGCACACCGAGTCCCAAACAAGATGGAACCAAAGAGGCCTACACTGAGACACATCATAATTAAAATGTCAAAACTTAAAGACAAGGAGAGAATCCTAAAAGCCTCAAGAGAAAAGCAGGGAGTTACCTATAAGAGAGCTCCAATTAGATTGTCATCTGATTTCTCAACAGAAACATTTCAGGGCAGAAAGGAGTAGCATGAAATATTCAAGGTAATGAAAAGCAGGGATCTACAACCAAGGCTACGTTATCCAGAAAGGCTATCATTTAAAATTGAAGGAGAAATAAAGAGCTTCCCAGACAAGAAAAAGCTAATGGAGGTTGTTAACACCAAACCAGTACTGCAACAAATGTTCAAGGGCTTGCTTTAAGAAGAAGAAGAAAAAGAGGGGAAAAAAGGAGGAAAATAGTTCAAAAACAAAATGGCAAAAAATATGGATCTATCAATAATTGGCTTAAATGTGCCAACCAAAAGACACAGGGTAGCTGAATAGATAAGAAAACAAGATCTATATATATGCTGCCTCTAAGAGACCCACCTCAGATAGAAAGGCACACAAAGACTAAAAATAAAGGGATGGAAAAAGATACTTCATGCAAAGGGAAAGGAAAAAAAAGCTGAGGTAGCAATACTTATATCTGACAAAATAGACTTTAGAACAAAAGCTAAAGTAAGAGACAGAGAAGGACACTGCTTAGTGATAAAGGGATCAAGCCAACAAGAGGATATAACCTTAGGAAACATTTATGCACCAACATAGGAGCACCTAAATATGTAAAGCAAATCTTGATGGACATAAAGGGAGAGGCTGACAGAAATACAGTTTTAACACCCCATTGACTTCAATGGATAGATCTTCCAGACAGAAAATCAATAAGGAGACAGTGGTTTTAAACAACCCACTATACCAAATGATATTTTAGAGCATTTCAGCCCCCCTAAAAAAAGCAGAATATACATACTTTTCAAGTGCACATGGAACGTTTTCTAGGATAGACCACATGTTAGGACACAAAACAATCTCAATAAATTTAAGAAGACTGAAATCATATCAAGCATCTTCTCTGACCACAATGTTATAAAACTAGAAATCAATCACAAGAAAGACACTGAAAAACACACAAAGACATGGAAGCTAAAAAACATGTTAGTATATTGCAATGACATTGTACCTAGAAAGCAACAAAACTAAATGGAGTGTCCAGGCTTCAAGCAACCCTAGACCTGTTAATAAGCCTCATTCCATGCCCTTCTCGCTAGACAAAGTCCTTCTTACAGGATAACAATAATAAGCCTTTCCATGCTTTTGAGACAGTATGAAACAGAAAGAACTAGAGCCAAAAACTCTAGTCAGAAAATGTGGAAAAGTCCAGTTACACCACTTTTGTGTGACCTCAAGAGGACAGTATTTAACACCTCTGAGTTGTGTCCAAAAATTTCAAAAAGGGTTAAAATCACCAATCACCTCAAAGGTCTCCTGTGAAAATCAGGTGAAATAAGATATGCAACACTGGGGAGCCAGTGAGGTCAAGGGGCCCTTAGGACAAAATTATTTCATGATAATACAGAGACACCCTCTGTGTTTTTTCACTGTGTTGACATCTGCACTGAATGGTGGCAAAACTGCTGGCATCTTAGCAAGAATAGAAGCAATGGCACCAAAGATCCATTCGAAGTGCCAGACATATCATGGCATGGCATGGAATGGAGTATTTTCATATATAAACCTCACTGCTATAGTTTCAGATTCCACACTGCAACTAACCAATAAGAAACCATCACTTGTTGAGTTCTGGTAAAGTATCAAAGAATAATAATCACAATTATATGCAAAAGCTATTAAAATACTTGTTTTTGTAACTATATATCTGCATGAAACTATACAAAAATGGCATATCACAAAATATTGAATGCAAAAACATATGAAAATCCAGCTATCTTCTATTAAACCAGACATTAAAAAGATTTACAAAAATGTAGAAAGATGACACTCTTCTAATTTTTTTTGTTCATTTGGGGAAATGATTATTTTCTCATATCTGTTATTAGTATAATGGGTTTGTTATTGATATTTTTAAGTGAATAAATAATTTTTAAATCCCTCAGTTTGAATTTCTAACCTGGTAAATACCAGTAGATATAACCCATGTAAACAAAAGCTCTTTGGAATCCTCAATAAGTTTGTAAAGGGATTCTGACACTAAACAGTTTCAAAATCAGCCCTGGCTGGTGTGGCTCAGTGGATTGAGTGCCGGCCTGAGAACCAAGGGGTCACTGGTTCCATTCCAGTGAGGGCACACGCCTGGGTTGCGGGCCAGGTTCACAGTAGGGGGAGCGTGAGAGGCAGCCACACATTGATGTTTCTCTCCCACTCTTTCTCCCTCCCTTCCCCTCTCTCTAAAGGTAAATAAATAAAGTCTTAAAAAAAAAGTTTCAGAATCTCTGGTATATATTATATGTGACATCTTATTTGATTACTTACTGATTGCCTCCTCTACTAGAATGGCAGCTCCTAGAAATCAGAAGCTTCTTGGTCTTACTTGTTGTCATGTATCTAGCACTTAGCAAAGCACTTTGCCTATTTTATTTATTATATATTTGTGAGTGCGTACATGAAAGATGCTGAATAAAAACATTCCACTTAGATAATTAGGTGGTTCAAAGTGCCATAGACTGTAATCTGTAACCGGTTCAGACAGGTTGAGTGCTCAGAGGGTGGTTTTAAAGAAGGTAATAAAGAGGTGTGGAGAGAGAAAAACCAATCCACATGACTCTAAATCTAAGGTAATCTAAACCAATGTTTTGATATTCAGAAGGTGTAAGTGCCATAGTTTAAATAAACTGCTTATCATAATTAGGACAGTGGTGAGATCAGAGTAGAGAAAGAATGATCTATGTACTTTAGTACATTTTGTATAAGCTTCTATCAATGTACCTGTAACACTATACTGCTCATTTGTTAACATTTTTTCCTTCCATTGCTCAGCTGTGTATTCCTTGAGGTCTGGGATGGAATCTGATGCATAGCTTCTTAATTCTCAAAGCTTGACATGTTCTTAGCAACTAATTGAAACTCATAATTACCAGACAAACGATAATTTGTCATCTTTTTAAATGATAACTTCTCAGGTCTCCTGACCAGCACGTACTAAAACCTGGGCCCCCCACCAAGCATTCTCAGTTCCTCATATCCTTCTCTACGTCTTCATTTCTCCATTGCACTTACCCCATCACACACATACACACACACACAACACATTTGTAAACTTATACTCTGCCTCTTACCACTAGAATATAAGCTCCACAAAGGCAGGTATCTTTATTTGTTTTTATTTATTGATGTATCTCAAGGCCCAGGCAAACAAGTGCTCAATAAATATTTGTTGAATGAGGAATAATGATCCATTGATTTCATTATTCAGTGTATTAGTCTATACTTAATCAGTTTGTTGTAATATTGTATGTGCAGCAAGATCAGCATCTTGTGTTTTCATCCTTTGTGAGTTAAAGTTTTTCACTTGTTTTTTGTAATAACAAAACCAGTAATATTTTCTTCCTGTGGTTCCATTTTTTTATATTTGGAAACTAAAAATAGGTTGAATTTCCTAAGAAATCATTATTTTTGCTTAGCATCCCTTAAAGCTGCCATAATTGACTCCCTTGATTTTTATGAATAGTTTTAGCAAAAGTCTCCAAACTGTTGAATGAAACACAAGCAAATATTGACAAAAGTTTCTCCCCCACAACTCCTGCTTTGACTATCTAAAGGAATAGTGTGCTTCTCCTGGAGTCAGCACTGTATTGGGCAACTGGTATCTTTCAGTCAGTCAAAGTAAAGATGTTTCCTAATTACTTTAACTCCAGGTTTTAGTAAAGAGGCCATTATTCCTTAAACTTCAATTTAAGAAAAATTAAGATTTGGGTTTTCAATCTTTAAGACTAACAATACCGACGGGGTAGAAAAAGTATTGGGAATAGGATGGCTTTAGAGAACTCACCCAGACAACAATAAAAAGGGTGATTTGGCACAACAGAGACCAGAAAAGGGAGAGAAGGAAGTTAACAAGTCACTTAGGGGATAAAGAAAAGGTATAATCTAATGGAGACTGTGAAGTATTTGATATAGAGACAATGTAAGGGAAGCATATATAAGGAAAGAGAAGGCTTCAAATTGGATAAATTGCGTAAGCTGAAGTGCTACTCCACAACATGAAATATAGGAGGGAAAACTGGCTGAAATTGGTGGGTTGAAAATTTTTATTTTGGGTTTGAAGAGATTCAGATTCAACTCTGAAATCTGGGAAACCTGACCTCCTGAAGAATCTTATTATCAAAAGGTTTCTTGACTTTATTAATTAAGAGTATTCAAATAAATTTTGTTGGAAAATACTCCCTTCTCCAGGAGAAGCCAACAAGTAGAATACGTCTTTTTCTCTTAATTTATTTTTTATTGTTGTTCAGTGACAGTTGTCCTACCATTTCCCCCATGTATTATAGGGAAGGGAAGGAGAAGAGGGATAGAAGAAGGTAATTTTGAGAAGCTGAAGCCACATCTCAGTTCATGAGGAGAAATATAGAATTTCAAAAATACTTTCACTGATTACCAAGGTTAAGGGTTATTCAAAAAGGAAGAATGATGTTACAGAATCATTCAACTTTTGAATTAAACAATGAAAGGAAATAGAGAAGAAAATTAAAACACATTAGAAAATCCAGGAATAAACTAAAGCAAGGCAA
The DNA here is from genome assembly GCF_021234165.1 of Pteronotus mesoamericanus. NCBI lineage: Eukaryota > Metazoa > Chordata > Mammalia > Chiroptera > Mormoopidae > Pteronotus > Pteronotus mesoamericanus. Next base: position 3,652,495 of record NW_026555006.1, on the reverse strand, counting down.
CTAAAATATATCTATAAGAAAAGAGAAGTTGCTACTTTAATTCTGTTGTCCACCTCCAAGGCAAACAAGGCCAAAATAGGTGCGGCCTAACATGACAGGATCATATTAGTAAGAAACTATAACGATCTATTTATGTTACCTTAAATAAAATGCTTAGAGAGTTTCTGAAAATAGATGTTATTCCTTATATACTGAGAGTAAAGAAGCCCTTCAGACTTAAAAAAAAAAGTATGCAAATATAACTTGAGGGGATAAAGTATAGTAAAGGCACTTCTGCATTATACTCTCACAATATTCCTAGTGAACCACCTTTCTGAAGGCCTCACTCTTTGCCCTCAGTAGCTGTCCAAGGATTTCTGCTCAGGGCAGAGAGGCGGCAATATGCTACTTCATTCCTTCTCTATATTTAGCTACGAGCTCTCAATATAATATATTCCTCTGTTTTTAGGAAAGCATGTATTTCCAGACCAAGACTGCAATATAAACTCAGACATAACCCCAGCACATTCCACAAGCTTTAACTCTACCTTGTAAAACACAATCTAAATAAAGTGAAATGTCACTAATTCAGCCCTCCCTACAATTTAGGACCCAAATCCTACTTGTAACAATTTATACCAAAGCACCAAGCTTAAACCAATTCCCCGAGTATAAAGTGTAAATAATGTTAAAAAAATTCTTACTGACAAATCACACTAAAAAAATATTAGAACAATGTTAGTTTAGTTCTAATGTCTATAATAAAGCTAAAAAAGGGAATTTCTTTCGAGATAACCTGTAACTCAGATTTGCTTCCCTCTGTCCACCATGAACCAACCTGTCCACATTACTAACATTCAACTATACATTACATTTATGGCATGACCTTGATTTATCTCATTAACCTGGAAGTGTAGATAGCTAAAAGGAAAGGATTTAATTTCCTTCACATTCCAAAGTTCTGCAAGATGGCTCAAAAATTCCACACGGAGAAAACAGCCAAGCATCAATTTATATACATACTTCAAATAGTTATTTTCTATACTTGTAGTCTTTCCATTAAAAAATCAGAGTATACCGTGTACAAGTAAAAGTCAGTTACTATTTTTTGAGCCCTGCTATTTGCCAGGCATCATGTTGAGTATTTACACGCATTTTCTCTAATCTTACAATGATACTAGAAATCAGTATTGCCAACTTCATTTTACTGGGGACCCCCTGCTCCACTTGTAGGCTTTTTAGGCAGACACGACTTCTGCAAAGAAGGAATAATATTGAGAAGACATGTTGGCTTGTTTTCCTCAACAACTTAGGTATGCTCCCTAACTGACATATTAAAAGAACTCTGTAGTTAGAACAGGAATAAAATTGAATAGGGTACAGGTCAACCCTATTTGACCCCCAGTCCTTTAAGTCCATACAGGGAACATTACTGGGCCAGCCTTCCAAGCCTCCCTCACACTGGGTGACAGACTGCTCACCTCATCCTGCACGTTATGGCTCACGCCAATCTCTTCTGACAATGTCCCAGGTTCCCTTGCCTCAGCTTGGCCCCTGCCAAGCGACAACTATCAACTTGGATACACTGAGCACAGGAGAAACTTGGCAACCAAACCACATGATAGCATGAAAATATTAACTACTATCAAAATAGGAAGCATGCTGTACTGTTTAAAAGAGAAAACATCAGTGAAGCGGGAATTGCCAAGAGGATAAGCCACAGTGAAAAAAGAAGTCAATGTGGACAAGGCTAACAAGGGACGAAAGCTGTGAGCAAGCAGCACTGCGCAATGAAAATAGCATGGGTTTGAATCCAGGCTTGGCCACTTCTTATACATGTTACCGTGAATTAAAAACTCCTCCAAGCCTCAGTTTCCTTACCTATAAAATGGAAATAAAAACACCTCTCTCATAAGCTGTGTGGGGTACATGTGAGGACCACAGTGCCTAACACAACACTAACTGCACACTTAGTGTTTGCTTCCTCTTCTCCACCCTACTTCCTTCTTTTATTCATCAGACACTCACTACTAGAATATAATCACCTTCTCCAGAAAGATACGTCATCCTCTCCAAGATTTAAAAAAAAAAAATCCCACTGATATCTATCTCCACTTACTTAAATCACCCATAAGCAAGGGTTAAGTTCAATTCCCGTTTGTATGATCCCCTGAGTCCTCCCACTAGGCAGTCACCCAAAGCAAAGGTCCTCATTAAAGCTAGCAACACAGCAAAGATGCAGCTCTTCAGAGTTTATCTGAATTATAATTCTTTTTTCCAGGGTATTAGTCAAAATATCTTAGGGGACTCCAAATTTAATATTAAGAAATCACAATGATGAAACAACCTGGAGTTATATGCTAGACCAAGGGTACATACATGTGGAGTGCACTGTAAAGCATCATGATCATGAGAATAAATGTTCATAGATTGCATGTAGAGTTCATGATGGAGGTTGAAAAGACAAAGATGATCTTGGCAGAAGAAAGTATTTTCTTAGAGAATTCACCAGCTAGTTGGCCATCTAAACGTAAAAATAAGAGGAAGTGCAATCTAGGCATTACCAGAAGATAGAGTTTAATTCAAGTATATTTAACCTGGGGTCAGAGAACTACCTGAAACTGAGCAACCAGGAAGAATAATGATTTTCAAATTGTGAGATCCTTGAGGACAGACACTTTGCTTTCCTCACAACTTTATACTCAGAAACTAGCCTAATGCCTGGTAAATAATAAGCTCAAATATTTATTGGCAATAAGAATGGATGAAAGAAAGAAGGGAAAGGGAAGGGAAGGGAAAGGGAAAGAGAAGGGAAGGGAAAGGAGAGAAAAGAAAATGGATGAAATAAATTGAATACTGGTATATTCTCAAAGTGCCCTCTGACTTCAACCAGAGCAACTGTATTTTTTTTGTCTCAGTTTTTGGCTTCTAAATAAGACTGCATATGTAAAATGCTTTTATTAAAAGTCTGAAAACCAGGAAAAATCTACTGTTATTATTCCCTTCCCTGAACTCCTATTATAGTTACAAGGGCATGCAATTTAATTCTTAATTGTCCCTCAAGTTCGTTTTGGGTCCCCAAAGTTTCCTGAGATATAATACTATAGTTTACATAAGCAGTACTTGCCTATTTAACTTTCATATAACCTCCACTTTCTTGTACAACGACTCCTCAGAGAAAAATTTGAACCTTTTTGTATCAGACAACCAGTAGACATTTTACACCATCAAATACATGGCGTAAATCATGCCAGGCCATCAATTTAGTTTTTGTAGCATCACCATCTCCACTTGAGAAGCAGTGATCATGAATATATTTTAATATATTTTCCATTCTATTATACTGTTGTTCTGATTAGAAAATCAGAAAAATTAAAGTGCCAATTGGAGCAACAATACACGTAAATCTAATAAACATAATATAATTGAGAAATCATTAGGCATGCTGAAAACTGTACACTTTTATCATCAACAGGACATTCAGACTTTGGTCCGTAAGGCTTTGGTCCATTGCCTATATATCCATTTTTGAAGGAAAATAATAAAATGTAATAATACATCTTATGGATAAATATTATGTCTAAAAGGCACACAGTCTACTTCATGCATATTTTCAGGTAGATATTACATACTAAATTAAGAAAGTATTTTTCTTTATATATCTTAATTTACTCTCCACACTAACACCTACCAAGCAATGTATTTCCGAACTGGGTGAAAAGATTACTTATTCATATATACTAGCAATTTTTCAGATGATAGGGTAAATGAATGAGTCTAAAACTATTCCCTACTCCTTTTCAAAAAGGATATTTTTTAAAGAAATGAGCTGACCAACAGTAACAAAAATAGAGCAATGAACAAGTCATCAAACAAGAAATATGCACATTAAATACATTTTTGAGGGGGGGCATTGGGTTGGCATTCTTTCAAAATTATAATACTAAGCGCCTAGGAAGAATGTGAAGCAGAGGGGAGAATAAACCGACAATCTCTCTTGAAAGCAATTGAGGAGGATTGTTTCAAGAATATTAAAAATATGTCTTTTGTTCTGACAAATTTTTTTTATGAATCTACCTATCATAAGGTAAACAGAGATTTGGTTAATGATTTATGTACAAGGATTTCAGCACAGTATTATTTAAAATAGGGGGAAAAATCTGTATAACACAGATGAACAGTTAAATATAATTACTCATCAAATGGACTATTATATAACTATTAAAAATCTTAGAACTTAGAGCATTTACTGTTACGGGGAAATATGCATGACAATATTTTAAGTTGAAAATATAGAAACTTTATTTATACAAAATGACTCAATTTTTAAAAATACACACACATACACACAACTGAAGGATCAGAAAGAAATCCAAAGCATGTTACTGATAATTATCTTCAGGCTACAGGGTTATGGGTGATTATTAGTATTATCTCTATACTATATATTTTCCCAAAATTCTACAGTGAGCAGGCACTAATTTTACTACTTAGAAATTATGGAGAAGGGAATGGTAGGATAAAAATATAAATATTAAAAACATAAAACTAAACTAAAACTAAAATAAACTAAAACATAAAAACTAAATATCCACTCTAATCCTAGTTATTCACAGTCCACACTTGGTTAAACCTGGTAAAACTATAATTTTAAATATTCAGGGATAATCTTGAACAGAACACAAATTAGGAAGAAGAAAGGTATAGCAATGAGATCTAATCCTCCTATAGCAAACCCCCAATACATGAATTCAGTGGCATTTCCCCACTTAACACCACTGAAATGATATTATCTACTTAGAGAATTAGTTATAGCTGATTATACTGCCCTTACATTAATTCTGTTTCTATTAAGAGAAGTTATCATGTAAAACTAAAAAATACAAAACTACAAAGGGAAATTTTTTTAAGTCAATAATCAACAGAAGATAATGGAATCTTTTTACTACAAATAACGCTGAAATGGTTGTCTTTTTTTTTTTTTAAACTCCTCACCAGAGGATATGTTTACTGATTTGGACAGAGAGAGAAACATCAATGTAAGAAAGAAATGTTGATCAGTTGCCTCCTGCACACACACCAAACAGAGATCAAACCCATAATCTAGGTATGAGCCATGAGAGGGAATCGAACCTGCAAACTTTTGGTGTATCAGATGACATTCAAACCAATTGAGCCACCCAGCCAGGGCTGAAATGGTTGTTCTTAAAAGCAGAAAACACAAGCCAGCAACCATGGGTTAGTCTAATCATGTACTGTCTATTCTTGTAAATAATTAATGATGCGGATGTGCCATGCTGAATTGATGGATGTTAATGCAGTAAGGGCAAAGCTGCCCTAATATACTTGATCAATATAACTTCTCTGAATTAAACTCTTTCCTTCACCAGTGGGCTGATTTGTAGTAATTCTACATTTTAATAAATGAGCAAGCTCTAATGGACTGAATTGAAAAGGTCAGCTATCAGACCGATAAATGATTTCCACTAAGACACAGTTCCTGAAGATTCTTTTAATTTAAATATTTTTTTAATGTTTAAAAATGTTGGCCCTGGCTGGTATGGCTCAGTGGATTGAGGGCCGGCTTGCGAACCAAAGGGTCGCTGGAATCGATTCCTAGTCAGCAGGATTTCTACTGAGGCCAGGTCCTCAGTAGGGGGTGCATGAGAGGCAACCACACATTGATATTTCTCTCCCTCTCTTTCTCCCTCCCTTCCCCTCTGTCTATAAATAAATAAATAAACAAAATCTAAAAATGTTGTATTTTATCTTATGCAACTTGCATTGCTTCAAAAGTATACCTAAATAAATTCACAAACAAATTTCATACTTTAAATCACTTTGGAGAACATACTGCTTAAATGATGTGTTCAGTAAAATCCTTTGAAAGTGAAGGAGTATTTTATGAAGAACTAATCACACATCCTTAATTTTCATCTTTAAAAAATTTAGATTTTCCACACAACATGTTTGTTTAAGGCAAGACATCACTTCTGTGTAGGTTAGAACATGTTAAGAGACAATCCCAGATCAAGGCCAGGTCACTTGACTCTCTTTATCTCATTCTCATATAAATTGGGAATAATTCCGTCCAATGTATAAGGTTGTTATGAGAACAAACTAGAATAACATGTGTTGAGACCATTGGATGCAAACCAATGGTTCTCAAACTTCAGAGTGCATCAGAAACACGGAAGAGGGCCCATTCCCAGAGTTTCTGAATCAGCAAATCTGGGTCCCCGCTGGAGAGTCTGTTTCCAGCAAGCTCCCAGGTGATGTTCCTGCTGAGATGGGACCACACTTGAAGGACTACTGATCTAGACAGACCTGGGCAATAAGCCAGGGTGCTTAGCTCCTCTGAAGCTGTGTCTTTACATCTAAAACTAGAAATAAAACCACCTCATTGTTATGGAGTTTAGGAATTATGAAACTACTGTAAAATATTTGTTGAACACGTTGCCTGGTTCATAACAAATAGTAGTAGTAATAGCAGTTGTTACCACCACCACTACTGCTACTGTTTCTAGTAAGTACTAAAGCATGTAGAACATTAACATGGCATAATTTTTAATTGCATCAAACTGCATTGTAATTTAACACTTCTTATATTTTACATTAATTCCTTTTCTGATAAAATTATAAAAATTATAAACTAGTTGACAAATCTCTACGAGTACTTTTTGAAGCAGTTGAGAAAATTCCTCCAGAGCACAGCTGTGCTCATAGTCCATGTGGCCTATGTGACCATGGCCCAGTTTCCTTATCAATAACATAAAAAACAATCATACTGCCTACTTTGTAAGGCTGTGAGAACTGAATGAGTTAACAACGTAAGTAAAACTCTAAATAGTGCTTAGTATAAAATAAACATCCAATAAATACAGCTATCATTACTATTATTATGCCAGTATGCTACCAGTAACATAAATCATTATGTAGATTAAATTCTTAAACAGCTTCAAGTTTATTTGAAGGTAAAATTCAAATAATTGGGTATGTTTCTAATTATTAGGGTGAACTATAGACTACTCTTCTATTAGGTTGAGCCATATGAACTGCTGATAAGAAACTATGTCGGATCGATAAAAACAGTACTTTCGTCTGTTTGAAACTAATAGCTTTCATTCCAACCTCTCTGATCATTCCTTTGAGCCTGTTGATGGTTTCACCGTAGCGTGCTCTAGGTTTGGTCCTCCTCTCTGTTCTCACTGGGATCCCAGAAGGTTCATACCTGCTACTACCATGCTTTTAACCAATAACTGAAGATTCAGAGAGTTTATCCCATAGATGCATTTTGTTGGCCCACATATATCTGTGTTTTTTAATCGGGAGATTTAACACACACAAACTCCCACATACAAAAAAAATCTGGATTTTTGGCTTCATTTGAAAAACCTAATGATTTAGCAACTTTGGACAAGCCTTAGCCAAAACCTGAACTGTCTGGAACTAAGTTGCAGCTTCCTCTTCGAACAGGGCATTAGCTCTCCAAATTGCTGGAGTTTTCATTCAGTTTTAATCTTCACTCATTTACTAACCCTTAGGCTTTGACATTCTCAACTTCTGGTTCCACCTACCAGCAATGGCCTGAAAACCACAAGTCTCCATCTCCAGCCCAGACTCGGACCCCATTGCCATCACCGCCTACACCTAAGTGTCCCACAGACACCCCTCAACATACGGGGTTCCTCACCATTTCTCTTCTCCTGGGTTTTCCATTTCAGATGGCGACAACATTCAAACAGTGCACCCAAACAAAAATGTCACCTTTTCTACTCTCATTCTCTCACCTCCAATTTCCAAGCAATCACCAGTGCCTACAGATTTACCTCCTAAGAATCTCAAGTCTATTTCCTCTTCTCCTGCCCCATTTACCACTGCTTTCACCCATTCCGGGCCTTATTACCAATCACAGCTACTTATCTAAAATCCATGTCTTACTCTGTCTCTTCTCTGCTTAAAATCCTGCTTCTTCGGCTTCTCACCGACCTCAGGATAAAAATAGAACCTTTTTATATTAGATACATCTGCCTCTGCGTACCTCTACAGCCTCATTTCCTCCCTACAGTTCTAATAGTGCCAAACACTCGTAGTTTGTGAACACACCGGCAGTGCTATATTTCCGTGTGTTTGCACATGCTACAACATCCCTCCCCCTGAGCAACTTCTGTTCAGTCTTCAGAACTCTATCAGATAGAAGAGGCAATGAGGGAGAGAAAGGAGGCAGTGCCTGGGGACAGGGAACTTAACTTTTACAGTATATACTTCAGAACTTGAAATTTTAAGAACTAGTATGATTTTTAATTTTATTATAAAAAGAATTACTTGGAAACAAGAAAAAATCTATTCTTTTGTGAAGCACTGAGTGACTGCCTCTCCACTGTATTTCAGAGCCCTGTATATAAACTACTACAGCATATTTCACATTACATTATAATTACTTCCTTACATGCTCCTTGATATCATGGCCCATGTCTGTCTTATCTGCACACCCTCAGTTCTGAGCACAAGGGGTTACACCTACTACACACACAATAAATGTTTGAATTCAACAGCCAGTATAATACAAAAACTGCTTTCCACACAATGCCTAGTCCACAATCTATATATGCAAACAACTTTGGCTGACTGATAGGAAAAAGGATCTTTTTTGTTCTTACTTAAAGAAAAAAACACACACCAGTTCATTAAGACAAACTGGCAAGTATTTTCTATTTAATATTTCTAAAAAAGGATATAACAAAGTTGTAGTTTTCAAATCTTTTTAAACCTCTAACTGTAATTTCAATTACTGCCTTTTCAATTTAATTTCAATTTAATTTAAATTAACTTCAGTTTTGAGGATTTCATGACATCTCTTTAAAATTGAAGATATTCTGAAATATGAAGTTACCAGAAAACTAGGAATCATTGTAATGACAAATTATCCACTGTTTCAGGGAAGTCTGCTCTCTTCCTGGCATCAATCCTCTCTATTATAAACAAACCGTGTTTCAGGATACACTAGAGATTTAAACCATAATGGAAGTGGATAGGTAACAACCACCTACACACACTTCCACACACTTGACCTTCTTCCTCATCACTATGGAAATGAACTGTCCACGCTCCTAGTCAAAGGCAATGCCCACCCCTGTATTACGTCCCACCCGCTCTCGCCTTCTCTAGGACAGTGATCCAACAATTCTCCCCTCTCTTGCATCAATTTTCTCTCTTATTGAATCTCTGTCAGTAGGATAAAAACATGCTCTTATTTCTCTTATCTTAAAAGAAAAACCACCCCAGAACACCTCCCGTGTTCTCATGCGTCCCCCAGCTACTGCTGTTGCCCACCTTGCCTTTACAGCAGAGCTTGAAAGCACTGACTACAGGGTCCGGCAGAAGTAAGGCCTGCTTGAGTGTGGCTGGTAGGGTAAAAATATGGGTGTAATCATTCATAGTTTTAATTTGCACATTTCACCTAAAATGTCATAAGTGTGCTTGAGTGTGATATTGTTATGTCACAGAATTACATGTTTATGATCCTGTAAGAAAAGAGGTGTTATTTGTGCTGGACTCTGTATATTCCTACCTTCAAACTGCGCTTCTCAATGTCACGGGTGAACTCTTGATTGTTAAACCCTGTGATCATTTTTCAGCCCTCAATTTACTTGATCTATCAGGAGCCTTGGACACAGTTGCTGATGCCTCTTTCCTCCTAGAAACACTTTCTCTCTTGGCTTCCAGGGAACCACATTCACCTGGTTTTCCTCCTCCATTTAGTTGCTAGCTCTTTTCAATCTCTTTTGCTAGCTCTGCCTCACCTCTGTGCCCTCTGAGCAAATGGAGTGCTCCAGTGCTCACTACTTGGAACTTTTCTCTTTTCTCTCCGCCCTTACTCTCAAATTCTCATGACTTTAAATACCATCTATATGCCAAAGACTTCCAAATTTATTTCTCCAGCATGAACTTCTCTCCTGAACTCCGCACTTTAACTGCCTACTTGACATCCTCATTTGGATGTTTTGATAGACATCTAAAATTTGATTATAAGCATGTCCAAGGCTAAGATCTCAGTGCCCACCCTCCCTATCAACATCTCCCCCACAACAACCTAGTTTCGTTTGCAATCTTTCCCACCTCAGTAAATGACAACTTCATTCCTGTTGCTCTAGTAAAAATTTTGGTGTCAACCTACACTTTTGTCTTTCTCTCACATGCTACAGTTCAACCTTCAAATTAAATATAACATGCAACAAACTATCACTTAGCAATACAAAAGGAACAAACTACCAATACACACAACATGGATGAATCTTAAAAGCATTATGCTGAGCTAAAATAAAGTCAGACAAGAGGGTACATACTGTGTGATTCTATTTATGTGAAACTCTCCAAAAGAAACATCTAATCTCTACTTAAAGTAGATCAGTGGTTGCCTGGGGCCAGGAGCTGGGAACGGGGACTCACTGAAAGAAGGATAAAGGAATCTTGCGGGTGATAAAAATGTTTTATATCTTGATTTTGCTAGCAGTTATGTGAGTAAATAAACTTGTCAATACTTATTGAACTTTATAATGTGTACATTTTATTGTATGTTAATACCTCAATAAAGTTGATTAAACACACATACACAATTTGACCTTTTCTCACTCTCTCTCTTTCCCAGGGCTACTTTGGAGCCATGTCATTTCTCCTCTGGATCACAACAGCCTCCTAATTAGTTTCTCTGCTTCTGCCCCTGCCTCTGGCATTTTACTCTCAACACAGGGGCCAGAGTGATACTGTTAAAAAAAAAAAAATATCACATCAGAACACTCCTCTGCTCGAAACCCTCTGATAGTGTCTCATCACAATAAAATTCAATGTCCTTAATGCGGCATATAAGGCCTCACAGGACCAGGCTCCCCGCTGCCTCTTAGACAGCATCTCCCACCACCCTCCCCACCAAGGCTGTTTACACTTCAGCCAGAGCTGGCCTCCTTGCTGCCCTTCAAATACGGCAGGCACACTCTCTGGCACTTACTGTTCCCTCTGCCTGGAATGATGTGTTCCCCACCACCATCCCCAATAAAGCCATACAGTTTATTCCCTCGCTTCCTTCAGATCTTCCCCTGAGGGGCACCACCCCAGTGAGTCATTTCCTGGCCACCCTGAAATGCCGACACTCCTCTGAACAACACAGGCACACACATATGCAGCCTCCTTCTATTTCATTTTCCCCCTTTCTGCTTTATTTTTTTCTCCCCAGGACTCAGCACTCTACATTTACTTGTATTTTATTAATTTATCTTGTTTATTGGCTTTGTCCTCTACCAGAATGGATGATGACACAAGAGGGCATCTGTTTTGTTCATCACTGTATCCTTAGAACTTAGCATAATGTCTAAAATAGATGTTGAATAAATCAATGTATCTGAATTCTAGCTTTCCCTTTAATAGCTGATGGTAAGTAGAATTTGTTTTACAGATGTATCAAGTGATAACTTCATTTGCTTTAAAAAAACTCCGGTATTTTAAATAAAAACTTCAACACATTTAGACATATGCTAATGCATACCAGGTAAACTTGCTTTCAATTCTAATCAAGAATATAAGATGTATTAGACAATAAAAACTTTTTTCAAATTTTCAAAGAATTTCCTATGAGCAAGGACTTATGAATGTGAAATAACTCATTATTGCCAAAAAATATATGTAGAGAGAGTCTTACCAAGTTCTTTACAAAGCTGGATAATCTCATGCTGCCCCAGACTCCATAACTATTACACTAGAAAATAATCAACCTGAAATCTCGGAACTAGGAATCCATTTTAAAAATATATATAACTCTTATCCATCCTTGTCATTTAAATAATTCATTGAAGGAATTTCTTGTCTTACAAGCAAGCCACATAAATCTGGGAGTGTTAAAGGGAATATCGACTTAACATAAATAATTTAAAAGTAAATCAGAAGATAGAGGTGCCTTTGCGCTAGAGGTCTGAGTCTCCTCTCCTTTAAATGGGCAAACAATACAGCTTCTGGATGTCCAAAGAAGGCGTCTCCTTAGCAACTGCAGAGGAGAGAATTTCATACTGCAGCCTTCACCTGCATCCAGCAGCTATTACTGGAAATGCATTAAAGTATTCAACTTCATTCAAGAAAAGAGTTCCAGTGTGTGGGCATTACCTGCTGTAGTTTATAAGCAGCATTATATATTTAACCTAAAAATAAAAACCTTGGGCTTTCATAATAAGATTTTAAATGTGTTATAAATTTTATAAAATTTTCAGGAGAGCATCATTAATTAAGCAGCTCTGCCTAAAGAATATTACCAAACACAGTAAATATTTTTAAGGCTGCTTTTCCTAAAAGCATCAGAGATATCACTTTTGAGTACAATGGTTTGTCTTTATTGTATATAAGCTGCATCTTATATTTCTAGATGTCAGTTTCTTAAACAACACAATGAAGAAAAATAACTGCAATTTACTACCCTAACACAGGACAATAGCAGTCTGAACATCTTGTGTAACATATCTGGTCACTGTGGGACTTCATAACCAAAACATTTTTAAGCTTTAAATTTATTTAATATTTATCTATCTTGGTATACCTAGCATCTATCACAGTATATTGCCACTTGTAGTTTAGAGAAAGTGCTAAATATCTCCAAATCTTCTCATGTCTAAGTTTCTTGGACTGCTTTAAACATAAAACAGAGATTACGCTGGACAGGCAAAAGAACAAAAACATTAGTAACAAAGCCAATAGACACTCCTAACATATGAGAGGTACATTAGGACAGGATCATTAAAATCGACTTTTATTTTGCTGGTTTAGAGTTTTCAATGCAAGATGAAATAAGAATGATTATACAGTACCTTACCCTTTCTACCGGTGAACCATAGCATGCAATGCCGAAACATAGCAGTAGCAGATGGCATTGGTGTTATTAACTATAAAAAGAATAATAGCAGAGCAATGACGGCTGGCAGACAAGACACAGAAATGCAGATGAAATGAATGCCAACTTGTAGTTCTTGAAGCAAAGCAAAACCTTTAAACCAAAGGTTGCCACTAGCTTCAATTTAATTTACATTTTGAGTTTTACACGAACAAACACTGCAACCTTCACGATCAGTTTTTAGACTCTTCATGCAGCAGAACCATACTCCTCAATAAAGAATATCAGCAACCTTCTGTAAACACAAGCCAGCAGCAGCAGCAGCCCATTACTTTCTCCCTTCACTGATTTTTATCCTTTAAAATCTTAATCTCCAATTGCAGCCAGATCCAGTCGTTTCAAATAGATCTGTATCCACTGCAGATACAAATCCCTCCCTAACCTGCAGTACCACTTCATCCAGAACGTTCCTGTGCGCTCGTTCATGCAGGATCAGTTGTAAAACCTCATTCAGCAAACAACCCAAAAGAAAATGAAAGAAGCAGTTGGGACTAGGAAGAGAAAGAATCTCTTCTTTCAGCTCACCCTGGAAATGGAAGGTTTTCTGATCAACAGTTATTGTGAAGGTGCTGTCGTCCTCATCGTCTATACCAATCACAGCTCCCTGTGAAACAAAGAGCAAAATCCCAATAAGGCAAACAATGACATCAGCAATATTCACTACTGCTACAGCCCGGGAACGTTCAATGCACCAACGACGACACTGGAGCAAACTAGACACAGAAAAGGGGAATCTGAGGCTCTAGTTTTACCTAAGGAGGAAGACCTAAAAGAGAGGGGGTAGCAGGGCACTGTAGCAGTACTCTGCAATGTACTTTCTAGCCTCGCTTAAAGGGCATAGATGTGGTGGGAGAGGGAACAAACATAGAATGTGAGTCAGGATTTGTGTTTAAAAGCCACTCACTGAGCCTTTCTGAGCTTTAAATCACTCTCTAAAATGGGAGTTAAACCTCCTCCTCACCAGGTTATGGTGAGGCTCACAGAGCACAAGTGGCTCTTCATCAGGCTACTTCTGTGTTATACATGTGAGTGCAGAAATGCCAGGTGACACTTGCTTCAAACACTGTCCCTATCACCTCTTCTAGGTGTGCTCCCATAACTGCTCATATATGGCTCTGCTACTCCACTTTTCAGACAATATGATGTGATTATCTGTTTATTGGACATCTGCCTCCTCCCACAGAACTGCTATGAGATCTGGGAAGTCAAAAACTATTTTATTTATTTTGATACATAACACTCAAATACACACTCAGCATATGTTTTCTAAATAAAAGCATGACTAACTCTCCCAAAGAGGGAGGAGGAGGGGATTGTATTTATAAATTGTTTCAGAAAGGGTGGGTTTTACATTTTAATTCCTTTTTTGTTTTCAACTATATGCATCCTATTAAGAAAACAGGAATTAAGGGAAAGTGACAGGAAGTTTGGCAAAATAAAAAGTGTATTGGTTGGTGTCCTAAAGAAATAGGGGTCCTAAGTATTCCAGAGAAAAAAAAGCTAGAGAAACATGGAATAGGTAAAATGCTCCCAGGTGGTAACAGAAGCAGCAATGTGCCACAGACAAAACAAGGATCTTGAAAATAGGGACTGAAAAGACTCAAGGGGCCAAAATAACCTAATCCCACCGGAAACGGCTACTTCTGTCCCAGGTGATTAGGTAACAAAGACAAACATTTATTCACCTCCTCAGAGACTGTCTAGATGAACTCCAACTCTATCCAAATCCCATCAATTTGAATTATCTTAGTTATTCCTCTGTTTCAGACTGAGTAGAGATTTTTATCTGCATTCTCAGATAAGGAAAGTGTCTCCAGTGAGCATAATAACTTAACCAAGGTCACACAAAGTGAATGGCAGAACCACAGCCACTGGCTTGGTACCTATTCACTTACTCCATGACAGAAAATATGGACACACTCAGTGGGTAGGCCTGTGTGGGAGCAGCTCACTCTGGTTAACTTAATTTTATGGTCAACTGAGTTAACCTTTGAATTTATGATGCATTGAATATTTGCTGAGTCATAAAAAAATATGAAAATATGTGCTAAATACGGGTCTTGAATATATAACAATATTCCCTTGTCCCTCAAGATGCACTTATATGCCAGCGGAAGAGATAAAACCTGAAAAGAGGTAACTATATTACAAGGCAAAAAGAGATCACTACATGGATGATCTCTGAAACCATGCTAGGTGAAAGATATTAGTCACAAGGGAGCACATGCATGATTCCATTTGTATGGAATGAGATGTATGACATGTCTGTGTGTGGCATGTCATGAGTCACAAGTCACAGTATGACATGCATGAGTCACAAGAGAGTCCATGAAATGTCCAGAGCAGGCAAATTCATAGCAAAATAGAGTAGATTAGTGGTTGCCTAGTGCTGGGGAGATGGGAGAAGGTATGATAAGACAGGAAGTGACGGCTAATGAGTATGGGTTTCTTTACAAGGCGATGGAAGCATTCTAATATTTATTGTGGTGATGGTTGCATAACTCTGTGAATGTACTAAAACACTGATTGTATACTTTAAATGGTAAGTTGTGTGGTATATGAATTATATCTGGACAAAGCTGTTATAACTCACCACAACCTAGGTCCCTTAATGTAAGTTCACTGCTTACCTAGTCACTTCAAATAGAAGCCTCTAGGTTCTACATTTGTTCTCCCTCATTCCAATACCACACATTGTGCTCATTCTACGTCTGAGCGATAATCTCAAATTTGCCAACTCTTCTCCGGCCTATGAATTGCTATTGCCCTAATTCAAGATCTCATCATTTCTTGCTGGATAAAGTAATCTCTGCCTTCAGCCTGGCCACATTTTAGCCCACAGCTCTTGCTATTGCCAGAGTAATATTTCTAAAGCACAGACTCTTATAGGAGATCCAGATGTTTAAAACCTTCCCTGCCTCTGCATGATCTATTAAATAAAGTCAACATTTCTTCATAATGCCATTTAGACTGTTCAAGGCTGGCCCAACTAACCTTGCCACTGTTGTACCAAGCCCAAAGCTTCCCTCTTCACCCCACAGAGACCCTATATGTACCCAGCCTCAACATTTCTTCCACACCCAAAAATACCAAAAAACAAAAAAATAAAAAACACCAAGCAATTTGACTTTTTAATGGTTTTCCTTAGCTCAATTCCCCCCATTTGCTAAACAAAAGCACAACCCCAAGCTACCACTTAATTTTTCATTGTTTTTACAGAGGAGCTTTTGGAAAATTGACCATGCCTTACCCTTTCCACTACTGCAATCTAGTTTCCTTCCCACCATTGCAACAAACCTCCCTCACAGGTCTCCAATGACCACTTCACCACGCTAGCTTGGTCACACAGCGCCACTCTGAAGCACTATTGCTGCTGCTGAAAAATTCTTTCTTGAAACTCTCCTTCCATGGCTCTTACTTACCTAAGCTGTGCTTCAGAAACATTTCTACCTAAGTACCTTTGACAGCCTATTTGGAAGAAAGCATCTTTTCTGGTCCATTACACTTTCCCCTTCTTCTATCTAAATGCTTATTGGAAGACTTTGGAACTGAGTTAACAATCTCCCACTCCAATCACATCTTGCCATTACTCTGAGCTGCCTTCAATGTACAGATGCACGTATTCATCTGACATTCTGGCCTTTCCACTTCTTGATTTGTTCAACTCAAATAGACTTCACTGTCATTCTCCTTCAGTCATTCATTCCTCACATCAATACCCTAGACCTGTGCTATCCAATAAAACAGCCATCAGCCACATGTGGGTATTTAATTTTGAATTATAAATAAAATTAAGAAAAATTTTAAAATAAGTTCCTCAGTCCTACCATTCATACTTCAAATGCTCAATAGCCAGTGGCTATGGAACTAGGAGTGCAGACACACATTTTAATAATTGCAGAAAGTTTTACTGAACAGTATTGCCCTAGAACTTGTCATCATAGAGAACTAAATTCCAGCGAAGAGTTAACACTGCCAGTTACTGAACATCTTCAATGAGCAGGCACTATAATAGGCATCTTACAAACACTGTATCATTAGAAAACAACTTTATATTAGAAAGTATCATATACAAAAATCATAACTGTACAAGCTCAATGAAGAGAAGCTACCCTAGTAACCTTTCCTAATCATTAAGCCTGCTCTCCATTCAAAAGATAAACACTTTCCTTACTTCTAACATTACAAATGAGTTTTTCTCTGCCTTTGAACTTTATATAAATGGACTCATTGTGTGTGTGTGTGTGTGTGTGTGTGTGTGTGTGTGTGTGTGTGTGTCTGGCTTCTTTCACTCAATATGATGTGTGTAATTCATCGATGTGTTGCATATAGCAGTAGTTTGTTCACTTTGTTGCTATAAATAGTATTCCTTTGTATGGACATCCACAGTTTATTTATCATCTCCATTGTAGATGGACATGTATGTTGTCTCCAGTTTTAGGTTATTAGAATCACGCTGCTATGACTTTCTCCTTCATATATTTTGTTATACAAATCTTTGTATTGCTATATACAAATTTAGGAGTGAATTTGGTAGGTCATAGGGTATTCACATGCCAATTTTAATAGACGCTGTCAAACACTCAAAACTGGTTGTGCTAATTACACTCCAACCAGTGGTATGCAAAAGCTTCAACTGCTCCACATCTTCACTAGCACTTTTTTACTTTAGTCCTTCTGGCAGCTGAGTAGTAGTATCATAATAGTTTTAATTTACATTTCCCTGATAACTAATGAGCTTAAGTATCTTTCATGTTTGTTGGCCACTTGAATAGCCTCTTCTGAAATAGTTAGAAGTTTCTTCTCCAGTGAAAAGACTGGACTTTCATTTTCTAATTATTTGTAGTACCTTTTTCTATACCCTGAATATGAATCCTTCACTGGTTATGAATTGGACAACTATCTTCTCCCACCCTGCTGTCAGCCTTTGTACTTGCACAATGATGTCTTTTCATGAAAAGTTCTTAACTTTAACGTAGTACAATGTATTGATTTTTGTACTTTACGGTTGCATTTCCTGCATCTTCTTCAAGAAGTCTTTCCCAATCCCAAAGCCATAAAAATATTTTCCCACGTTATCTTTTGGAAGCCTTTACATTTGGAAAGCAGGTAGAGTAAGTCCTCCAACTCTTTCCTCTCGGCCTTTATAAATTACACAGCAACATCACCATCATTGTCAGAACCAGTTCTCCCTAGAATGGCAGGTGAAAACAAATCGCCATTTCTACTGGGGTCAGTTTATTGAGAATGCAAGAATCAGAAGTGGGTATTCATGGCTCTTTATAAATTTTAGAGTCGGCTGAACAAGTCACACTTACACACACATATGCTATAATACTAACTGGGAACAAACTGAGATTACCATTTATTTAGGTCATTTTTCATTTTAATAATGTTTATAGTTTTCTGAGTAGAGATCTTGCCCACCTTTTGTTAATATTTATTCCTAAGTAATTAATGTTTTTGGTACTATGGTAAATGTACTATATTTTTTAAAATTCATTTTCGAATTACTGGTTGCTGGTATATGGAAAAACAATTTATTTTTCTATACTGACCTTCTTTGTATTCAGCAATCTTGCTAAATTCACTTATCAATTCTAATAGTATATCTGTAGAATCTTTTGGATTTTCTGTATGCTCAATTAAGTTTCTGTGAATAATAACTGTTTTATTTCTTCTACTCCAATCCTTATAGCTTATATTTATTTTCTTGCTTTATTCATTGGCTAGGACTGCCTGGCTGAAGACTGAGACTAGAGTGACAGACAATGTTGAATGTAAGTGGCAATAGGGTTGTCTTGTTATTAGTTTCTCTCCTGTTGTCCACTGTAGCTATTTAAAACCTTCTCTATTTTCCTTGAACCCCCAACAACAACACAGGCAGTCATCTGGTAAGAATCTAAACTTACTATGTACCCTTCCACCTAAAGAACTCACCTGTACTTATACCCACTCTTGCTTCCTTTCCACCTGTCATAATGGAAAAAAGGCTCCATCCCCTAACACCTTTCCTTGGGTGTCTTTACCAATTTTCAGCTTTTCTCTCTCTCTCTGTTGTATATACACATGCTCAGGTTTTTATCCTCTTTCCTGCAACAGCCACTATCACCACCACCAAAACAATGATCCTTTTATATTATATATCTTCCCCTAGCAACTGCCCCACCTCTCTCATTCCGTTCCAGTCAAGAGTATTGAGACTTGCCCAAGCCTCCTACCTAAAATTTATTTTTACCTCCTGATCCTTACAGGGGTGTCCAACGTTTTGGCATCTCTGCACCACACTGGAAGAAGAGTTGTCGTGGGCCACATATGAAATACATCGCAACACATAATCTCACACACACACACACACACACACACACACACACACACGCTCATAATGTTTTAAGTAAATTTATGATTTTGTGTTGGGCTGCATTCACAGCCATCCTGGGCTGATACGGCCTATGGGCCGCAGGTTGGACACCCCTGGATATGTAACCAAATCAATGGCTCTTATTCACCTTCAAATAAGGTGATCATACAATCTGGTTTGCCTGGGACAGTGCCAGATTCATGCCTGTTGCCCTGCTATAATAATGACTAGAACCCCCTTTTAGTCTAAAGAGCGTCCTTGTTTAGGAGACGTGGTCATTCCATAGCCCTAACTTACAAAAGGCCCTCAGTGATTTGCTCCATTCCTACCTCTCACCTCTGGGGGTTTGCCAATTGCCCCAAGCCATCTTCCACCAAACAGCCTTCCTCTCCTTTTATGAGTTTATACTTATTTTTCACATCTGGAAAGCAAAACACCCTTTGCTAATCCATATATGGAATAGTATTCTAACGTTAAGAAAAATTGTTTGTAAGCTAACCCATACAAAATATCAAAGGTTTTGTATCAGCCCTGCTTTTATGATCCATTGTGCCAACAGAATAACACTATCCAGGTTCCAGATAGAAAGTAAGTAACTGGTATGCCTGTCTTTTGCAATCAGGAAATTTATCATTTCCTGACTTTCCCTCTTCTCCTTTCTAGTATACACACAAACATACCACAGACATAAACCATAGTTCTGGTGCCAAATTCAGAAAAAGTTTTGCTCTCGTGAGTTGGGGAAAGGCGTGGGGAACACTGAAGTCTGGTTATTTCAGGGCCAATCTCCCTCTGCAAGGAGAGAAAAGAGGACTGCTAAACCAGCTCCACAGGTGATTTAGAAGGAATGATGATTCCTCTGGGACATGGATTGATGATATGAAAGGGACAGCCAGAGGATATAAAGAGGAGTAAGATGCAGTATATCTCTGTTCTGAAAAAGCACATAGTCTAGAGAGAGGAGATAGGAGTCCACAATATAGAAGGAAGCAAGAAAGTTCAAGCTCCAGCTTGCTCACCAAAGAGGCTTCTGCATGGAGGGCCTGCTTAAGCGTCAATCATTGATTCAACAAGGATTTACTGAATTGCCTAGGCCAGCAATTTTTAACCTTTTTCATCTCATGGCACACATAAGGTAATTACTGAAATTCTGCAGCACGCGCACGCGCACACACACACACACAGTTTTTTGCCAATCTGACAAAAAAAATAGGTGTATTTTTGATTCATTCACACCACAGCACACCAGTTGACAATCACTGGTCTAGGCATTGTTTTAGATGATGTTAATAGGGTGGTGAACAATCTGCTTTGCTTTTTTACTGATTTGTATGCAGTCACTTTGGTTTTCTTTTTGTTTTTTAATTAATTTGTAGTGTTTATATATTCTGAGTGTTAATCTTTTGTCAGTTGTATGCATTGTAAATATTTTCTCTCCTGGCCAACAATTCTCTCTTTGATTGTGGTATCTTTTTGCTGTTGTTCCAAGGTTTTAAAATTTGAATGCTGTCAAATCTACCAATCTTTTCTATTGCAGTTTGTTCTTTAAGACATCCTTCTCTGTCCTGATATCATAAAGACATTTTTCTATATGTCCTTATAAATGTAAATTTTCACTTTATACCTTTAATACCTCTGGAATTTTTTTGTAGCTCACTGATGCAGTCTTTTTTTAATTTTATTTTTTTTTTAACTTTTTTAGAGAGAGGGGAAGGGAGAGGGAAAAGAGGGAGAGAAACATCAATGTGTGAGAGATTCATGGTTGCCTCTCACACACACCCCCAGCTAGGGACCTGGCCTGCAACCCAGGCATGTTCCCTGGCTGGGAATTGAACCTGCAACCTCTTGGTGTGCAAGCCAGCACTCAATTCCGCCAGGGCTGGAATTTTCTTTTTGTGTACACCATGAAATAGGGAATAATTTTATTTTTTCCGTATGGGCAGCCATTTGATTCAGCTTCATTTACTGAGTGATACCCACTTCCCTCTTTTTCTTCCTTCCCTTTCTTTCCTTTTCCTTTTCCTTTTCCTTCCTTCCTTCTTTCCTTCCTCCCTTCCCTCCCTCCCTTCCTTCCTTCTTTTTGTATTTCAATGATGTTTTATAGTTTTCTCCACCAAAGGAATACATTTATCTCATAAAATATATTCCTAGGTAATTTAGAATTCCTGTTACTATTATAAATAGAATTCCTTTTTTAAAATAACTTTTTTTCTAATTGTTTGTGGGTCATATAGAAGAACACTATGTTTTCGGCATATTGAGTTCATATCCAAAAACTTTTTTCTGTAGACTCTTGTGGCTTATGGGGTTGTTTTATGTACACAGTCATATCTGCAAATATCAGTAATGCTTATTCTTCCCTTCCAATCCTTTCTCTTTAAATTCTTTTGTTTCTAATTGTGTTACATGTTTACCATGACCTCTAGCACCATTGCAGAAACATCATCTGCAAATACTAATTTTGTTCTACCTTCTGAGCCTTATATATTTTGTATCTTTTCTTGCCTTACAGCATTTACTAGTACCTCTAGGAGTATAATATTTAAAGAAGCAGCAAAAGTAGGCACCCCTGTCTCGCTGCTGATTTTAAAGAGAATACTTCTACAATTTCACTACGAAGCAAACTGTAGCATTTTAATAAATATCCCTTATCAGGATAAGAATATTCTCTTCTATTCCTAGTTTGCTTAATCTTGAATGCATATTTCATTTTAATCACTGCTTCTTCTGTATTTATTCAGATGATCATGTAGTTTTCCTCTTTTTATGTTAATAGAGTAAATTAATTAAGTTAGCATCCTAGTATTTCCAAAATAAATTCTACTTGGTCCTAATACTTTTTATTTATACAGTACTGGGTATGGATTGCTGCATTTTGCTCAGGATTTTGATATCTACATTAATAAGTGACTCTGTCCTAAAAATTTCCTTTTGTTTTTTTTCTTCTTTGTACTGTATCAATACTTTTCTTTTTCTAATTTTTTGAATTTTCATCTGTTTTATAATACATTCACTTAAGAGTATAAATCATAGCCTGCCTTAGAGGTAGTTTTAGTATGTGGTCCCTTCATTATCATTTGGGTTTGAATATTTCATAATTTCCATTATGATTTCTACTTTCACCTATGAACTATTTAGAAGTATTCATGTGAATTGGTGAGTGGCTACTGATTTGTAAAGGGATTTCTAATTTATCCCACTGTTGTCGAAGAATGTTATCTATGCAATACTGGGGTTTCAGTATCCTCTCTTTTAATAACAATTTTAATTTTTTTCCTTCTAGTCCATTGTGTCTGATAATAATACTGTTTCCTAGCTTTCTTTTGGTTAACATTTTCCTGATATCTTTTATTTAATATTTAATTTATAATTATGAAATATTATAAACACTCAGAAAATATAACCCTAATGACATCTATGTACTTATCACAGGCACTGAATAAATGTTTACATCTTCTCCAAGGGAGGACATTTTTAGTGTCAAATTCCTCTGAAAGAGATGACACTTGCAAAAAAGTTACTGAATGAACAAAAAGGGCAGAAATCAATAGAGCAATTTTTCAGAATGAAATAAGAATACAATTTGACAAAAGCAAATCTAAGGGGATGAGGAAGAAGGACAGTCTTAAGGTTATACATAACCGAAAAATAATGCCTTATTGCATCCATTCTAAAAAATCAGTAATTGTAAGATACGCCCCCAATGCCAGAGATGTTAACATATGAAAACATAATGTAGAATCAATGAAATAAGGCACCAGCATAAGAAGTCAGTGCTAAAACTATTGATAACCCATCCATCATGGTACACTGCTAACCCCTCTTGTGAGAGTCTAAATGAGAACAGATAACACTTCCCTCATGCAATCAGTCAACTCTGGTGACCAACACAACTGAAAAATGGAGTACGCAGTTTCACAGGACCCAGTGAAAAAGTATTACTTTAAGTCACATATGGGTTAATAGTTTTCGAAAATTCACAATACATTTAGCATTAAAATTATGTTGAGTATAATTCACTTTGCCTGGGTGATTCCTAAGGCCCTGTAGAATTCTTCAGAATCTGAGATTCATCTTATCGATAGTAATTATTAATTATAACAGTAACTACCATAAATTAACCTGAGTCCTAGACACTGTATCTGGATACTTTTTAATATAGCAATTAATTTGCTATTCATAATTCTATGAGTAAATGACATGACACCTATTCCAGAGAGAAGAAAACACAGAGATGAGTTGCCTGAAGTCACAAAGCTAATAAAGTGGCAAAATCCAGATTTGAATTCCATTTCATATACAGCCTGTTCTTGTCTCCACCCCACATTACCTGTTTAATGGTACTACATCTCATTTTTCAAGTTTTATCTGGAAATGTGAATATTTTGCTCTTAGCTAGTGTGTTGAAGAAGCGGGAAAATCCACAGAACTTAACCAACATTTTACTCTTCCATCAAAGGCAAGGACACCATCTAGTGGCACACACTTTGCCACCAATACAATCAAAGAAAGTAGGTGGGAAGGAAATGGTCTTCACTCTTCTGCTTTTTTCTGCTGGGTTTACACTACCTTGCAACAAGCTGGGTGTCTCTACATTAACTCTTCCAGTCAAGTGGTAACATTAATGACTGAACAGGGCTTTGAATGCAACAAACACAAGTTCAATCCCAGTTTCACCATTTACGGTGTAACCTTGGAAAGTTACTAAAAGTAACTTCAGTCTTAGCCTCCTCACAGGTTAA
This sequence comes from Pteronotus mesoamericanus, assembly GCF_021234165.1. Classification (NCBI taxonomy): domain Eukaryota; kingdom Metazoa; phylum Chordata; class Mammalia; order Chiroptera; family Mormoopidae; genus Pteronotus; species Pteronotus mesoamericanus. The sequence goes on along the minus strand of NW_026555006.1, from coordinate 3,628,485 downwards.
ATGAAGTAACACCATTTACCTGACAGGATTACCATGGGAATACATGTGAAAATCATCCAGCACAGTATCTAATCATAAGACCTTCCTCAATAACTACTGGTTCCTTCCTCTATTAACTTTTATGTAGCCTAAAACCACATGGGTGTTTGACCTTTTTTTTTTTTTTTTAGAAAACACATCATACAACTGGCTCATGTTGTGTTTAAGATAACTTCCATAGTTCCTTTGTATGTAAACTATAGTAAAGGCCAATTCTCCAACATTTATTCATTATTTTACAAATATGTAAAATCAACAGTAAGCATTTTTAAAGTAACTATTTACTATATACCAGGCACTTGTAACAGTGGATGGGAACTCACTAACAAATGGGGAAATCGGACAAGTTAAAATGTAATAGGTACTTTCATGGCTGTAAGTGGCAAATGCTGTGATAACGCAGTGGAGGGGGGATGTGGATCAGGAATGCTTCACAGAAAAAGCAACCTTAAAAAGTCTCTTAAAAGATGAGCTTACCGGATGAGGGCACAGAAAATTCCTGACAGAGAAAAAAATGTCAACTAGAAATACTGAGTGGAACACTTTGTAAAGCATATGATCGTCTATAACTATTATGCTGTACACATGAAATTAATACAAAATATTAAATGTAAACTGTAATTGAAAAATAAAATTAAAAAAATACCTCAAGAGCAATGAGGAATAAAGAAACACAATAAGGGAAAATGAAGAACCTGGAATATAGGATGGGATGAATGGAGAAACAGGAAGAGATCTGTGGTGGTGTGTAATGAGCTTAACAACAGCTCATTAAGCTCTTTGGACTCTAGAGGATAGATGCATATCAGTCACCATCACTGTTACCATCATCATCAATAGCAGCTATATATTAGTTGTGTACTATGCACTAAACCCTATGCATACATTGCTAGGCCTTAGAACAACCCTGCATGGAGGACAGACTATACCATGATGTGGGCTCTCCAGTTAGGTACAGCTAGATCCAGGCCAAAACAGAGATTGCTTCCCGTAAATCCCCTTGGAGACTGTCTGAGCAGCTCCTTCCCTATATTGCATGGTGTGCTAGCACATGTTGGTTCCTGGAAGAGGCCACTGCATCTAAGCATTTCCCCCTTATCTGGGTGGATCATACCCCAGCACCTCTACCCATTTGCTCTGTTCTGTATAATTCTTCACCACTTGCCATACAGGACAAAGTATCCATGCTGCCTTGGGGGGCCCAAGACACGCCTCATACCTACATTCCCTTAATAAACTCTTGATGTAATGCTGGAGTTGCGAGCCTCTTTCTTTGGTCTCTCAGGAAATTTTCCCAACACACTACAAGTTATATAATGTTATTTTCAGAGAGGCTAAGAAATTTGCCCACCAGTACAGAGTCAGTAATGGGTAGACCTGAATGAGATTGAGCCCCAGGTCTTTCTTATTCTGTTGGGTTGGCCAAAACATTTCTTTAGTTTATTCCCTACAGTGGCTCTAGAAGTGCTTAGTTGTTTTTAATTTCATTCAAAACAATTTTGTTAGACTGTATGGTGACAGCTGTCATATCAATGTGCATTTTTTAAAAAACTTATCAAAACTGGGGAATTTTTGTGCAGCCATTTTAATATTGAAGATGGAAGAAAACAGCATTTAGTGTATCATGCTTTATTATTTCAAGAAAGGTAAAAACACAACTGAAACACAAAAAATTTGTGCAGTGTTTGGAGAAGATGCTGTGACTGATCGAACATGTCAAGAGTGGTTTGCGAAGTTTCTTGGTACTACTAACATTTTGGCCAAATAATTCTTTGCTGTGGAGCTGTGTTATTCTTTGGAAGATGTTTAGCAGCACCCCTGGCCTCTACCCACTAGAAGCCATAGCAGGAGATAGCTGACATATTCAAAACATCCAATCAATAAAGTTATTGGTGAAAATAAAAAAATGTGTCTTTGCAGAAAAAACTAAATGGACTTTTTGGCCAACCCAATACTATTACAGAGGTCCCAGACTTGGCTGCACAACACAATCTGGAGAATCTATTTAAAAATAAAAGTTCCAGACCCTATTCTGAAACAGTACGTCTAGAGAATGGGACTGGGAACCTATATTATAAACAAACTCTCCAGGTGTTTCTTAAATAGAAGCCAAATGGCAGCCCTGCTTTTCTGAAAATACAGTTGACCCTTGAATAACAAGGGTCTGAACAGCATGGGTCCACTCACACTCAAATTTTTTTCAATATATACTATAAGTGTATATTTCCCTTATCATTTTCTTAATAAGATTATTGTTTCTCTAGCTTTCTTGATTATAAGAAGGGAGTCTGTAATACATATGCAAAGTATGTGTTAATGGACTGTTTATGTAATTGGTAAGGGTTCTGGTCAACAGTAAAGTTTTGGTAAGTCAAAAGTTATATGTAGATTTTCAACTGCATGGAATGCGTGGATCGGCACCCCTAACCCCTGCGTTGTTCAAGAGTCAATTGTACCTCAGAGCCTCTTCACACACACACACACACACACACACACGCGCACACACACACACACGGATTACTAATTAATAGCTTCCATCTATGTACCAGGTGTTCAATTCTTTAAAAAAATTCTACAAGGGTATTATATTACTTGCTTTAAAGAAAATTCAAATTCAGGAAGCTTACAGATAACTTCCCTCTTCCAGTCAATGAAGCAAAAACCAAAAATAAGATTCAAATACAAGTATGCCTGTTTGTTCTCTGTCATGCTGTGCGGTTAGGAAGAATTCTACCCCTTCTCCCTTGCCCCTTGCCCCTGTATAATCTCCTTCCCTCTGGGTATGGGTGCATACTGTGAATGATAAGATCTCACTGAAGTGATTATGTTCCAGGATGGGCTATGGGTGGGTTGATTATATGGCAAAAGGGAGATTACCTAGTGGGTAAAACCTAATCTAATCACATGAGGTCTTTTATTTATAATTTTTTTTAATCAGAAATTTTAATTTTAATTTTATTTTAAATTACAGTTTACCTTCAATATTATTTTATAATAGCTTCAGGTGTACAGCATAGTGGTTAGACATATACTTTATCATATACTTCACAAAGTGTTTCCCTGATATTTCCAGTACCCAACTGGCACCGTACATAGTTATTATAATACTACTGACTATATTCCCTATACTATACTTTACATTCCTCTAACTATTTTGTAACTACCAATTTGTACTTCTTAATCCCTTCACCTTTTTCACCCAGTCCCCCAAATCCTCTCTCCTCTGGCAACCATCAGTCTGTCCTCTGTATCTGTGAGTCTGTTCCAATTTTATTTGTTCATTTGTTCTGTTCTTTAGATTCCACATTTAAGTGAAATCATGTGGTATTTGTCCTTTACTGACTGTCCATCTATACAAATGGCCAACTAATATTCCATTGAATATGTACCACAGCCTTTTTATCCACTTGTCTATTAATGGGCACTTGGGTTGCTTCCATATCTTGGCTATTGTACATAATGCTGCAATGAACACAGGGGTGCATATATTCTTTCAAATTAGTGTTTTAGGTTTCTTCGAATACATATCGAGGGGTGGAGTTGCTGGGTCATAAGGTAGTTCCATTATTAATTTTTTGAGGAAGCTCCATCCTGTTTTCCATAGTGGCTACCCAATCTGCATTTCCACCAACACTGCACAAGGGTTCCCTATTCTCCACATCACATGAGGCCTTTTAAATAAAGGGTGTTCTCTGCAGCTGGTAGCAGAATGGGAAGTCACTAGAGGATTCGATGTGGCATGCTGACTTGAAGACAGAGGGGCTGCATGACAAGGAGTATGTGTAGCCTCTAGAAGTTGAGAGCAGATCTCAGCTGACAGCCAGCAAGAAAACAAGGACCTCAGTCCTCAACAAGGAACTGAATTCTGCCAACAACCTGAATGACCTTGAAAGAGGATTCTCCCTTGGATTCTTCCTCAGAGCCTCCAAATGAGAGCCCAGGCTGGTCAATACCTTGATTTCAGCTTTGTGAGACCTTAAATAGAAAACCCTTCTTAGGTTTAGGCTAATCTAGAGAACTGTAAGATAATAAATGAGTGTGGGTTTTTAAATTGTGGTAAAATACACATAACATAAAATTTACTATTTAAACATGGTTAAGCATTAAGTTTAGTAGCATTATGTACGTTCATTATATACATTTTGTTTGACTACCCATCTCCAGAACGTCTCATCTTCTCTAACTGAACCTCTGTAACCATTAAACAAGAACTCCCCAAATCCCCTGCCCTCAACCACGGAAATCACCATTCTTCTTTCTGTCTCCATGAATTTGACTACTCTAGGTATGCCATATAAGTAGAATCATACAGTATTTGTCTTTTAGTGCTATTATTGGGTTTATTTTACTCATGTGTCAGAGTCAGAATTTTCTTCCTTTTTAAGAGTAAATAATATTCCATTATATGTATTATAAACATTACATTTTGTTTACCTAGTCATCCATCAAATGGACACTGAGTATTTCCACCTCTGGGCTATTGTGAGTAATGCTTCTCTGAACGTGGATGTGCAGATACCTGTTTAAGACTACTTTCAATTCTTTTAGATATATACAGAATGGGGCAAAGTAGGTTTACAGCTGTTTGTAAGGAAAATAATGCAATAATTAATAAATAATAAGAATAAACTGTTTCATGTACTCACAAGTATAAACCTACTTTTGCCTCACACTGTATAAATATAAAAGAGTGTTAAGTCAATTCATCATCTTGAAAATTAAGTAAGCAAAAAAAAATAATTAAGCTTGTATCCTATCTGACTGAACTATACCCCTGGGCAACCAAATAATAGATGAAGTGTCTCCTTATATAATTATCTCTGATAAAAATTAAAATGAAAGTATAAAATATAACAATTTTGCAACCTCCAAATAGGTTAATTAATCTAGGTGCTGAGCACCAATAGCTGCTAATATCAATAAAAATAAAAAAACCAGACATTATGTGCCTCCTGATAAAAGAACACACCATCACCTAAATAGCCTTGCCAAAAGGTTCAAATCTGGGTCCAATCCAGTATCTGGATCATGCTGCCAAATTTACAGAAAAAGCAGAGACAGAGGAACACGATAAATTAAAATCAGTAAAATCTAAACTATGAAAACCTTCTACAGGTCAAAGAGTCTGGATTCTTCAACACATAAATTACAAACAAAAGATACGAAGGTTTTGTTAATGGGCAAGATAAAAATACAGAATTTAGGAATTCAAGTCCAATATATGATTACTAGAATTGGATAGTGGTGACTTTAGGAGACAGAGGGGGTGGGCCTGTAATTATAATGGGGCACATAGAGAGGCTTCCGGGGTAGGAGGTGAAATTGTATTTCTTGGGTGGTAGTCACAGGGTTTAATAATTAATTAATCTATATTTAAAAGAAAAAATATTGCATTAAATGTAACAGTGAGCTAGTGGCCCAAGTCTGGGTTTAATTCAACTGAAGAGCTGCCTCAATACAGCTCTGCCGAAATCTCACTATTGCACCTACCTCAGGCCAAGAAAACAGTTAATACCAGATTGAGGTGAATTGCCTGTGCCTAAAAAAGCAATTAAATCAAGAAAACAAAAGAAAAGAGAACAATAAACATTTTTTAAAAATCTTTATACTATCATATATACACCATGATCTGCTCAAAACAAGCCTGTCTCATTCCCATTCTGCAACTCCATCATACTTACTCCTATATACCAGTGTCAAAATTTGTCCATTAGAATTTGGTTTGTCAGAGTTATTAACTACTGCTAATAAAGGCAATTATACATCTTCAAAAGTAAGGGAACAGAGAAAAAAATGCCAGAAAGAAAGCAACAGGAACCTAAAGAAGAGGCTATGAGAAGCTGCTTTACCTAGTTATGAGAGAGCTGGCCCTTGTTTAGATACAATGGAGTTACTAGAAACTGTATCCCCAACTCTGCATACTTTCTTGCCTTTAGCTATTTGAACAATGGTGGAAACTGAACAATTAAAAGCAACAATGTCCAATAAGGTAGCCACTAGCCACTAGCTACTACCCGAAATGCAGCTAGCATGAAATGAGATGTGCAATAGCACAAAGACACACAGGATTTGGAAGACTATGTATTTAGAAAAGAATGTGATGGCTCATTAATTTTTTTTAACTGATTACACACTGAAATAATATTCTGGATATATTGGTCTAAAAAATATTGTTAAAATTAATTTTACCTATTTCTACTTTTTAAATGTGACTACTATAAAAATTTTTAAGTAGATATGTGGCTCACACTATATTTCCACTGGACATCACAGCTACATCAACCATTATTAAGTAACGTTGAACAGAAAGGAAAAAAAGCTAAAAGTGGGAATTTTTCAGTTTTTTTTTTTTTACTGTTTGCTGTACCACCAACACTTCAACTTATTTTCCAGCCCCTGTCCCTGATTATAAAACAGAGGTTATATAAAAAAATCAGTAGCTACATTAAGTCAAGGATACAACATTAAATCATGAACCAAAAGAACTGAGTTAGTTGTAACCCTGGTTCTGGCACTGACTCGCAGTTACCCTGAAGAAATATTTTTTTTTCTCTCTGCACCTTGCGGTCTGCCTAATAAAAGCTAAACTAAATTTAGACTTCCATGATTCTGTCAAAATATTTTTTTCTTTCTTTCAAAATTGGTTTTCAGAAAAATGAGTAAATACTCACTCTGAGTCTAACACATCCTCGGCGAGAGCCTCTCATCATTTTGTCCTTGGACTAAAAGAAAAACAAAAACATTCAATAAATATAAGATTAACCGATCGGTTTTAAAATCATCTGGGAATGAAGAGACAAAATTTACGCATATGGTAACAGTAACATCCCTTGTTAGTCCCCATCCCCCTTTCGCCCAAATCACTTACAGATAGAAATCAGCAGGTTTAAAATGAAAATGTTTTATAGTCTATAAAAATAAAACTAATCATATAATTTTATGTGTACCTTTAATGTAGCACATATTACACTATAATTTTCATTCCTCCATCGTGCCCCTTAACTCTAGACCAGCGTTTCTCATATTTTAGGGCATCTTGAGAATCACCTGCAAGGCTGAGAATTACCTGGGGGTTTAGGAATCACTCCCAGATGATTCTGATTCAGGCAGACAAAGGACCACATTTTGAGAATTTATTTTAGCTTTATCTCTTTGCAATTCCCCAAATGGGTCACATTTTTTTGCAGCTGAAATTTCTCATCCAATGTTCCTCAGCTTGGAGTATTTTTGACCCTGATTTTCTGCCTTGCTGTCACTGATTATGTATGTGCCTTACCCTTGGTTTGGATTCTCATCCCTGGGCTCCCAAAGCCTTCTGTGTGTTCCCCTGTCGTGGCCTGCACCACCCTGTGCTATAAATGGATAGTTACCTTGTCTGTCTCACCCATTAAGACAGCACATTCCTTAGGGGGTAGGAATTGTATCTGACTTATGCTTCAGAACAGTGACTGCAACACACTACGGGCTCAAAAAATATTTACTGATGAAATGTTGCTTACCATTTAAGTCTGTCACTAGACTGAGCCAAGCAAAGGCTATGTTCTGTGCAATAAGCCCTATGTTAACATTCAGTAAATATTCCTAAAAACAAGTTAGTTGTGTGCAATAAAATCAACTGAAACCTTAAGTAATCAAAAGATTTCAAAATATTTAATACCTCAACAACTGTTTTGTTTTGTTTTTTTTTGTACTCTCCTATGTAAGAAAGAAGTTAAAAGAAGTCAATATCATGGGGTTATATTTTTAAAAAATTGTCCCACTTCAAACCATAGATGCCCTACATGCAAAGTACCAAGCCACAGGCAAACTTCCAGCTATAAGATAACTAAATTCTAGGGATTTAATGTACCATGGAGACTATTGTTAACAACATTGCATTGTATACTTGGAAAGTTGCTAAGAGAGTAAATCTTAGAAGTTCTTACCACTAAAAAAAGAAGAAGAAAACTATGTGAGGTGATGGATGTGTTAACTAATCTTACTGTGGTAACCATTTCACATTATATGTATCTGTACCGTATTTTGCTGTTGTATAATGCACACTTTTTTACCCAAATTTTTGAGGGAAAAATAAGGATGCACATTATACATGGGTATATTGATTACATGTCATGGGTATAATAATACCATGTATAATGCACACAATAACATGAGTGCACAGTATACTCGGGAGCACAATATACACAGCAAATTATTGTATATTGAATCACTGCCTTGTATATCTTAAATTTACACAATGTTACATGCTAGTTATATCTCAAGAAAGCTGGAAAAAATAAAACAGTATTTCTTGGGTCTCTACATAAAGTGTACATAAAGATCTGTCTTATTCTTCTCATTGACTGCAGTACATTCTATGAACATAGAACAACGATCTTCATCCACTGCACCACAAAAATTTTTAAAACATGCCATACCTGACTATTTAGTCAGGGGCACTGACCTCTTTTCCTTTAGAGTGTCAAATAAAATAAAGACAACAGCAAACACAATAATAACCATCCAGTGTGCTAGAATAACTGAATATACACATACAAAAGAATAAAAATAACAAAGAATATAAAACGTAAAAAAATAAAAATGAGCCGTACTTTACATCATATATCAAAATTAACTCAAAATCGATCAAACACCTAAGTGTAAGAGCTAAAACTATAAAACTCTTACAAGAAAACGTAGGTATAAAACTTTGTGACCATAGATTAAGCAATAGTTTACCAGATACATGACCAGTAGCAGAAGCAATAAAGGAAAAAGATAAATTAGACATAATCTGATTTGAAATTTTTGTGCTTCAAAGGACAGCATAAGAAAAAGATAACCTACAAAGCGGGATAAAATATTTGCAAATCATGTATCTAATAAAGGACTTGTATCCAGAATATATTAAAAAATCCTTCTAACTCAACAATAAGAAAGACAAACAACTTTAAAATGGGCAAAGGATCTGAATAGCTATTTCTTCAAAGAAGATGTGCAAATTGCCAAAAAGTACATGAAAATGTGCTTAGCATCAACAGGCATGTGGGAAACACAAATAAAATCAATCAAGTTTTACTATTTCACTTAGGATGGCTATAATCAAAATGACAGAAAACAACAAATATTGGCAAGCAGGTAGAGAAATTGGAATCCTTATACCTCTAGTGGGAATGTAAAACAGTGCAGCTGCTTTGGAAAACAGTCTGGCAATTTCTCAAAAGGTTAAAGAATTACCACATAACTCAGCAATTCTACTCCTAAATATAGATCCAAAAGTAATGAAAACATATGTCCACACCAAAACTTAGGTACATGCATGTTCACAGTAACATAAGTCATAAAAGCCAAAAAGTGGAAACAACTCAAATGTCCATTAACTGATGAATAAAATGTAGAATACGTATACAATGAACTATTTTGAGATATATCTTGGATATTCAGCAATGAAAAGTACTGTTATGTGCTACAATATGACAAACCTTGAAAATATTATGCTAAAGACGTCATATTAGAATTGTTTAAAGAATAGTTTTATGATATGATTCTATTTATATGACATGTCAAAAATAGACAAATCCATAGAGACTGAAAGTACATCAGTGGTTGCCTAAGGCTGAGGGTAAAATATTGAGGAGTGATTGTTAATGGAAGCAGTGTTTCTTTTGGGAGTGATGAAAATTTTCTAAAATTGATTGTGGAGAGATTGCACAGTTCTGTGAATATACTAAACATCAGTGAATTGTATACTTCAAATGGATGGTATGTGAACTATATCTCAATAAAACTGTTACAAATAAAAAGAAAAGCAACAGGCAACACAAAACACTAAAATTTTTCATATGAAATTGTTACAACTAAGATGTTTAGTTATATTAAAAAATAAATATTTTTAAAATGAACAACAGAAGTCCGTACATAAAAAGGAAGAAGTTGAAGATGCATCAGAGACAGAGAGACGAGAGAGCAGATAGAGGAGAAAATCTATAGACTGAGGTACTCTGAAACTTTTTGAGCAGATGGAATTTAGGACATGCAAAAATTACCTCTTCCACTATGATGGGGAAGGACGCAGGCAAGGAAAGGCAGGAAAGCAGGTATACACTATCAGGTGGGGGTACAAGGAGATGAGAGAGTTCCCACCTCTATATTGTGTCTGGGAAGCATGACATCTTCTTTGAGTGATGGAGGAAAGAGGAGGTTTGAGAGATTATAAAGAAAGCTAACAGAATGACAAGGCAAATATTCACCCAATATTTTAATTACCCATCTGTGTCATAACAGTAATGCTAAAATAGAATAAAGAAATGAAATAAATGGACAATCTTAGCATGAAGACTTAAAGGGAACAAAACTCCAGGAAACAGAAAGTCAATTTTCATAATAATCTTAACACTGTCACATGAATGGGAAAAATTAATTATGAAGACCTCAAAACACTTTCCTTAAATATGCTTGTTTAAATGACTACATGTACAATGCAAACTTAACTTTTGCAAAAAAAAAAAAAAATTCCTTTTTTAAGGAAGTTCAAACTCTTCTAAAAGATCACCATTTATAATAAAAATAAACAAAAAGAAAATAATTGGCCCTGGCTGGTGTGGCTCAGTGGATTGAGGGCAAGCCTGCAAAGCAAAGCGTTGCCAGTTTGATTCCCAGTCAGGGCACATGCCTGAGTTGCCAGGTCCCTGGTGGGGAGCGCGCAAGAGGCAACCACACAACAATGTTTCTCTCCTTCTCTTTCTCCCTCCCGTCCCCTCTCTAAAAATAAATAAATAAAATCTTACCAAAAAAAAAAAAAAAAAAAAAGGACTGCTTAACCGATTAACACACTAAGCAAAAGATCACACACAGGGGATATGTTCAACAGGCTCTGGATGATTAAACAAAAGCCACTGTTGCTAATACAAGCTCCAACAAGTCTTACATAAATCATGGAAATGTACACGTTTGCTATTAATTTATTCTGCAAAACTTACAAAGCTGTTGTAAGCAACAATTCCGAAACAGCCTTCTACATCTCATCTCTAAGCCTTGTTTGAAGGACCTTGGACATTCTTCCATTCACTCTGAGAACAATGTGCCCCATTGTAGGGCTTGAAGATTTTAATGCTCAGCACTGCCATCAAAGAGTTCACAAGCTGTACAGATAAAGAATGTACTAGAGAGATGGCTAGTTAATCATAAAGATACAAAATTATTAAATGCCCAAAGGAGTTATATAAGCAAAGTTCAAAAGTATTAGAATAGGGGAAAATCAAGTTAAATAGAGTATTCAAGGAAAACAAAAGATAAAAAATTTCCACATACTTCTTCCCACTGATACTAGTTACCATTTTCGGAGGTTTTTGTTTTCTTTTCAGAGCACTTGGATTACAAGCAATTTTTATTTTGTTCTTTTTATAATTCTAAAGCTACTTTATTACATTTAGACTATTAATATGTAGCATGTCAACTTAGTAAAAATCATATCTGACACATTCATTAACACTTTACTTAGAAAAGTATAAATTTGCTTTTAATTGTTTGATGAGAATGGTGCTATTCTTCCTAGGAGAATCAGACGCTACCTCTTTTATATCTTTGCAAGAGAAATACACATACTTAAGCTCTTCAAACACTTAAAACGCAAAAATTAAAGGGCAGATTTTTGGTCCTCTTCTAGACATTGCTAAAGACTGCCAAATAACACATAAATGTTATTGACTATTAGTGGTTTTAAAATGCAAAGTCATTATGAGCCTTCCAGTCAGTATACACCTGCAAACAGCACTTGTCTTCTCTAACGATTCTTTTTAAGAAGAGTACCTTGAGCAGTCCTGGTAACTTACTAATTCACTGTTTCTAACTTTCACTTTAAAATGTTACAAAAATAATACAAATCAAGAAAGAGAGTTAAACATTTATGGGTAATGACTAAACAAACCATATTTTGTAATCTCAACTAGTTCTTCATACAACGTGATTAGCCTTTAACACTTTCCTAGTTATATCTTTTCCAGTTCCCAAGGCTACTGACGTAAATCTTTACTACAGTCCTTACATCCTGACTCTACCCTCATTTTTAACTCAGACCTTGCTTCCCATCCCTACATTTGAGCATATTCTTGTTTTAGAAGCCCTTTCCCTCAATTCCATATCATTCTTGAATAATCTACAAAGGTCTTGAATATCTCTACTTCTTCCCTCCTATTTACTCTTCAAGCTACTCCAACCTGCCTTCCACACCCACAACTCCATAGAAACTGCTGTCACTACGAGTGCCAGTGACGTACAAATTGACCAATTCAATGCATATTTTTAAGACTTTATCTAGTCAATCCTCTCAACAGTATTCAAGCCAACTCAATATACCCTCTTGATTGCCACATTCTTCTGTGGTTTTTTATTTATTTATTTTCCTTATATCTCTGACTGTCCCCTTCCACTCTTCTGTGCAGGCTTTTTTCTCTGACAAGCCCTTAAATGTGTTTGGGGTGACCTAAAATCTGTCCACAAATTCTTTAACAATCCTTTCACAAAACAGAGTCTAATAAATTCCCCTCCCCATGCCTGAAATTCCCATCCTCATGAGACTGAGCTGAACTTAATAATTCATTTCTAATAAACAGAGTAAGGCATAAGTGATGTTCTCACACTAGGGCTTAAAAGGCTCTGCGGCTTCCCCCTTGCTCTGACCTGGACCGCTCCACTCTCTCTGGGTGAAGCCTATGCCCTGTCATGATGACACTCACGTAGCCCAACAGAGCAGCTAGCTGGTGACTTAGTAAAGGAATGAGGCCACCTTCCAACAGCCAGCAATGAACTGAGGCTTTCTGCCAGCAGCTGTTGAGAGTGAGTCATCCTGAAAGCACACCCTCCAGCTCCAGTCAGGCCTTTCAGATGACTCCAAGCCCTAGCCAATGTCTTTTGACTGCAACTTCATGAGAGACCCTGAGGCAGAGCCACTTTAGTCCCTCCCAAGTTCTGACCCGCTGAAACTATGAGATAATAAATGTTCCCTGTTTTAAGTTGCTAGGTTTTGAGGTAGTAACTTGTTACAAAGCAACAGATAACTAACCCAACGATGTTTCTTAGCATCCTATCCATAGGCCTCTATTATTCTCATGCTCAACTCTCTGTGTATGTAAAGCTAGTATTATCCAAAACCCAGGTATTTTCGTAAATCCCAGACAAATGACATCTTTACATCAATTCCAACATGACCAAAGCAACCACCTTTCTCCCCCAACCTGTTCTTTTTATCTTCCCTATCAGCATTCATCCAGGTAAAACCCAAAACCTGGATTTCATCAGCCTCTTCCTCCCCTTTCCTTCACATCCAATCAATCACTACGTCCTATAAAAATGATCTCCTGATTATTTCTCTGTAACAACAGTATTTAAAGAATACAAATTTTATCCTAACCTATTTATCAATTTTAAAATCAGAGAAACAACAATCAGACATAATATGCCACTTGATGTATAATAATATATTCCATCTATAAAGTATTCATTCCCAAAAGAATATGCTCAAACAGACCACACAGATATTACCAGCAAAATCCAAAATAAATGATCTGGTTTCTTCAACAAATAAATGGCAAGGAAAAAGAGAGGGAAAGAGGACCTACATATTAAAAGAGACCAAATTTATGTGTGGCTCTTATTTGGAAACCTGACTCAAATAAACCAACTGATGAGGGAGAGATGTTTGAAACAATCAAGGAAATTGAACAATGACTGGATATCTGATTATATTAATTATTATTATTTTGTTAATAATGGCATTATAATAGCATTTTTTAAGAGAGATCTTAACTTTTAGTAATACATATTGAAGTATTCATAAATGAAATGATATGGAGTATAGGATCTGCTTTAAAATAACCCATTAGGGAATGAAGGAACTCACAGGAGTATTAATAAAACAAAGATTAGCCATATGCTGATAATTATATAAGCCAGATAACAGGAATTCATTTTATTGTCCTCTTTTATGTACGTTTGAAATTTTCTATAAGTTTTTTTTATTAAAAAGTGTTTACAACACTTAAATGACTATCCTGAAGGTAAAGTTCAAATTACTTAGTATGGTTTACCCAGAAAGCCTTTCAATATATGGCCCCTGTTTACCTCTCCAGCTCATTTCACAACTGCCTACACAGTCCAACCTCCAGGATGGACAAATCCTGACTCTCGCCTCCTCCAAAAACATTACCTCTACCTCAGGCAGCTTAAATTTCTCTCTCTGCTCATATGGCTGGCTAACCCCTATTCATCATTAAGGCCACAGCAGTCATGCTTCTTTTAGAAAACCTTCCCTGACTCTTCAAAACTGAGTCAAGTAACCCATCTCGTTAACCCCCACTCCCCAAACGTACTATGCTGCTCCTATCACTACTCCCACTTACTTACTGCATCCACTCATAGAATCTATTATCATGAGGGAATGGACAATTTTAATCCCTCTTCCTAGCATAGAACCTGGCACACAGTAGGTACTCAATAAACATTTGATAAATTTACAAAAGGCATGACCCCTCCACTTTCCAACTCCTCACATATCTATACCTCCCTCAATTTTTCTTCTTTTCCCATCTTCCTTCGTGACCATGATTCACATAAACGGTTGGCTGTTCACATCGCATTCCCAAATTTATATCCACAGCCCTCCTTAGGCATCTCATCTAATAAAAATTTAACTAACTAATTCTGTGCTATAATCTAACAGATCTTTATCTCCAGGCCTGACCTATGGCTCCAAATATCTTCTGGACTCAATCTCCTGTTATCTCCCAAACACATCTTTACACTAGAGCTACTCAGAAATCCTCAATATCTTCTCAATAACCCTTATGTTTTCAAGCTTCCCAATTTGTGCACACCTCCCATTGCCTGGGATGCCCTTCCCTTCTCTTCTACCTCTGTCCACCAAGTCTAGGCACAAATGTCTCTCTGGTCTTTTCCAGGCAATGTTCCCAAAGCGGTCTAGTCTTATTTCTATTATAGAATTTATCATACTGTTTTGAAATTATGGGTATGTACCTGCTCTGCTAGACTGTGAGTTCCTAGACAGAAGGGACTCTCTCTCCTTCACACTTGCACCTCCAGCATGTAAAGTACAATGCCTATTACAAAGTTGCCCCAAATAAATATTTGCTGAATGAATTAAATCATATTGTTTCCAATGATTAAGAGATTGAGTTAGAGCTGAAAAGACCTAAATCTACTTTGCTAAAGGAGGTAATCAGTTTCTCTGTTCCTCTATTAAGCAGAGTAATAGTATATTAAGCTCTTTTTCAAAAACTGAAAATGGACATATTAAGAAAACAAAAGAAATATAAAGTAAAAAGACCATCCATTCCCAGAGGATAGGTTTGGGTTTGGATCTAGGCCCAGGCCCTGATAATAAGATCCAGACTGAGGTAAGCTTTAGATGAATCGATTCAGTTCACAGCAATTTCAGTGATCCTAACCCAACCCTGAGATTATCCCAATATCAATTTTCAGTACAGGCTGACTCTAAAGCAAGACCAATCTAGTTAAGTTACAGGTTCTCATGGCCACCCTAGAACACATCTGCAGCCACAGAGCCAGACCAGAGCGCAAGTGATTTTTGAAATAAGGAACAGAGTGACTTGCTAATTACTGCTTTGCTTAAAAGGTTGTGCAACCAATTCTGATACTCTTCCTGGTAGATGTAGCTTCAAGTTATCAGCCACAGGCAAATCAGCAGGATGTACCTTCAAATCTTTCAGAATCCTAATGTACTGAAACAATGTCCAAGTGTGCAGAACTCACTGCCAACATTCAATCTGTCTCCTTTCTTTTTAAGTGAATACCTATCTTTTCCCTATCTTTATAGTGGACCTCTTCTAATCAGAGGTTGGATATTATTTTACTTTTACAAGAATATTTTTATTGTACAATATTTCTCTGCAAGCAAATACTTTAATGCCAAAGAACTAAAAAAGAAAAAAAATTCTAAATAGCCATTAGTGAGAAATATGATACCTCCTTCCGCTGGCAATGATGATGTTTTATAGAATCCAAACTCAGAATGGAAGCTAAGTATCTGAGGCAGAACAGGGGAGAGATCTATAAAAAATCCCTGTATTTAGCCAGTAAGACAAGAAGAAATTTGTCAAGGTATTCAGAAACTAAGAGGGCAAGGAGGAAGAAAAAGACTTCATTAAA
Source organism: Pteronotus mesoamericanus (assembly GCF_021234165.1). Taxonomy (NCBI): domain Eukaryota; kingdom Metazoa; phylum Chordata; class Mammalia; order Chiroptera; family Mormoopidae; genus Pteronotus; species Pteronotus mesoamericanus. The sequence continues at coordinate 3,612,285 of NW_026555006.1, read as the reverse complement.
GGAAGAAAAACAGGAAAAAAGAATATTCTGGGCTAGGAACTCCCAAGAACCCCAGGTTTGAGGTCTCTGTAGTGTGGCCCTACAAGCAGACCCATACAAATTTAGGATTTGTAAAGTAACTTAATTCCACAGTGCTAATCATTGAAATTACTCTACCTTGCATAGGCTGTAAAGGTTCCATAGGATTTTCTGAGTATCACGTCTACAGAAACTCTTTATTTATCTGAGCCATGGGATTTTATAATCCCAGAGGCTTCAGAGTACAACGTTCAGCTGCCGCTCTTTCATGGCTACCTAAAGATAATCTTGAACAGTGTTTAATACTCATTCAAGTTTGGTCTTTTATTCCCTTTAAAAATTATGGAGAAAAGAAGTTGATAGCTGAAGTATGTTTAAAGTTATACTTTCTATTCCTGCAGGCTTGCCTTTAGTAACTCACAGCTTGTACTTTTCTCCTTCCTTAAGTGAAAGTGGAGGAAAAAGTGAGAAAGCTAGGAATCTGGAATCCTGGTTACACTACTTATTGCTAGCTCTTGGATCTTGAGCAAATTACTTAAAAGACTGAAGGCTCAGATTCCAAAACTGTAAAATGAGGAAATAAACTGGGAATAAATACCTACTCACAGACTTACTGTTAGTAAAATGAAGGGAACCACTAGGCTAGAATATAAACTCCAGAGAAGAGGAACGGAGGAATGGCGAATATCTTGAACTCTGTTGATTCTTGCTCACACGCACAAGAGCGTGCACACTCACCCATACACACCTATCCTAAAGCAGTAATAACTAACACAGTGGGAGCGAGCTCAATAAATATTTTTTAAATGAACGAGTAAAAACAAGTGTCCCCGTTTATCTCATCAACATTTATCCTTCCATAATCATATTTTTTTGTTTGTTTTTTTTGTCCCCTGTCTTCCATTATTTTCTAAGGCCTTGAGGGCATTCTTTTTGGCCTAACTGGTTTCCTCCCTCTCATTAGCTATTATTAACTAGACACCATTCGGAGAATACCTTTGGAATTTCTCTTATTACCACCCACCTTCCACTTCTAATGCGATGGGGGTGGAGTGGGTAGTCAGAACATAAGATTCACAGCAATGGACTAGCACAAGGCCACGCATTCGTATTTAACTACAGTCAAGCCGTGAACTCAGTCCTCCCCAGAGCACAACTTTGAGGAGATACATCTTCCATTCTCTCTTCGCTAACAAGAGACTGCTGTGTAAGGACATCCTCGGCTCTCAAAAGTTAAGGCGTCAGTTACGCTCGCCTCCCGCTAAACAGAGGAGTGCGTCCCGTGAATGAAACACTCAACCTGGGCAGACACGAGAGATTTCGGACCCCTCCGTACTACTCGAGTGCCGATCACCTAAGGACCTGGCCAAGCAACACTCTTCAATCCCTGGAGGGAAGCTGAGGGGCGCGGCCGCCTGCAGGGCCTGGAGGGTACAGTGTCAAGTTCATGACTACGTGGGGAAGTCGCACACATCGCACCACCAAGCCACGACTACCGCCCAACTGCAACGCAGCTGGACCCGACCACCGCTTAAAAACCCACTGAAAACCGAACGCGGCTCGCCCCCAACCCATATATCAGACAGCCAGTGCTTCTTTATTGGCTGCACCAGCATCTCCTTCTCCCTCATTGGCTATCCCGGACGTAAAACCCTCCTCTCCGAGGGAACCCTCTCCTACGGCGGCACCCCCAGCCTAGCAACCTCAACCCGCTACCAAAAGCCCGGCCCCCCTCCACCCAGGAATAGCGACCCTGCAGGAGCGAGGAGCTTCGCTCCCAGAGGACTCACCGTGTAGTAGGAGAGCAGCCCCGCATTGTAGTCCAACACGAACCAACGGTACTGCCAGCCCTTCATCACGTTAGTCCATTTGCTCAGCGGCCCCTCCATGATGGACGCCATCTTGGGAGCCGCCAATGACAACAAACGGCCTGACGTCACTCGCCTATAAGGGATTCAGCATGCGGGGGGCGGGGCGCTGAGGGCAGGGGCGGGGCCCGGCAGGGGCGCGGCTCGCGGCTGCTTCTTCAAGTGGATCGCCAACTCACGCTTCCAACTATCACCCTCGAACACGCTTTCTCTGGGCGTCTATTGTGTGTAGAACTCCATGCCTGGATTGTGACAAGTACAAGCATGAGTACTGCTATTAAGATTATTTATTACAGTCTGTGCCGGAGCGGGATGGCTGCTGCCCTGTGGGGGATGGGTCAGTGCCAAGATCCCGCCGGCTGCTCTCTCAGTTCTCTCTGGGACCTCCTTCCCCGGTCTCTCCTCCGGCGTCTCTAGCCCACTCTGCCCTTGCCCTTGCCGGACACCAGGAGGTCAACCAGGTGACCAGATGATGCTCTAAGCTTTTTAGCCACAAAAGCACCTGAAGCTCTCTTCTCAGGTATATTAAGGGTTCGAACTAAGTAAAGTGTAGATTTCTACCTCTCCATCAAGTTTTAATTCTGAAGTGAAGCAGGAATAAGAACGTATTACTTGGGAGTATTTGATATGCAAATAATTGAACTAGCCTTAACCATTACGAAGGATAATTGAAGAGAGGCAACAATATGAACCAGCCAAGAGAGAATACCAAGAACCAGATATATCCTCCCATCTGAAACAACCAAATAATTGGACAGAATTTATGAAATGATGATGTTCAGGACACAAAACATCAGGGTGGAGGCCAAAAAGAATGTGATGCTTGAGAAAAGGTCACGTGAAAGAAAGAAGACACTCTGCAGCTGTATTTGAACATGGAGGAAGGCTCCGCAAGCCGAACACAAGCAGCCGCTTAGAAGCCAGAAAAAGCAAGGAGACCGATGAGGCTTTCAGAAGAAAGTGGCCCTACTAAAGCCTTGATTTTAGCCCTATTATACTCATTTTCTCATTGTAGATTTCTGTCCTCTGAAACTGTAAGATAACAAATTTGCGTTTTTTTTAAAGCCACAAAGTTTGTAATAACCTATTTGTTTCCATACTAATAAGGAACTACTGTAGCCCATGATCATGAACTGACTTGTCTAAAGTCTGACTATAATCCTGTTGTCTTATATTATCAGTTAGCATCTGTTTTGAAGTTTACTTCATGTAAGTCTCATTTTTCTTCTATAAATATTTGAAATCAAAAGAAAAAAATTTTTACAAAAGTTAATTTTACTAGCCATGACAATACCTAACACTCCCAAAAGATTTCACATCTGATCTTTCATTTATGCATTCATTATACAAATCCATTTATTTTATAAATATTTGCTGTTTTATGCTAGAAACAGTTTTAGGCTTTTGAGCATTCAGCAGAGCAGTCAACCATACTTGTATGGTTGAGGGGAACAGGAAATAAAATAGTAAATTATATAGTATATTAAATATTGGTAAGTACTATGGAGAAAAATTAGGCAATGAAAAAAGCAGAGAGTAGGGGCTGCAATTTTAAATTCCCAAATAGGGAAGGCCTGAATGAGAAGGTAACTTTTGAGCAAAGACCTGAAGAAAATGAAGGAGGGAGCCTGGAGGAAGAGCTTACAAGGGGAAGGAAAAGCAAGTGCAAAGACCATGAGCCTGGCATTTCAAAGGAACAGCAAGGAGTTCAGTGTCCGGAGTGGCAGGGAGAAAGTAGGAGCAGGCAAGGTCAGAGAAGTAAGGGCAGATCACTTAGAGCCTCTAAGGACTATGGACTATTGTCCTACTCCAACCAGACCCTGTTTGACGTCCTGAGAATGAAGCAGTGAAATAGTCAGACAGGTTCCTTGCTTTCCAAGAGCTTAAATCCTGTGATGGAAAGCAAACACTAAATAAGTAAAACAAGAAAAATACACTGAAAAAGGCCTTGCAGCAAACCTAAATCGATATAATAGGAAACCAATGGGTGGCTATTTTTTATTTGGCGGGTCAGGGCAGGGCCCCTCAGGAAATGGCATTTAAATTGAGATGTGAAAGATAAGAAAGAGCCCGTCATGCAAATATCAAGGGAAAGAGCTAAAAAGGAAACTGAGAAGTGGGGCATTAGCTATAAGTGGCAGTGAGGTCAAGGGAGAGGTTTCCTTTGCATTTTACTCTTTATTCTGTTTTATTTTGGACCTAAAAGGTATTGTTTATTTAGGTACTGTGTTGTGAATCCCTTCTCTTAGCTGGTAAGAGAAATGCTAGGAAAAAGACTATCACTGAGGGAGCTAAACAGAATGCTAGCTAATCCATTAGGTAAAGACTTAAATTAAAATTTCTCATGCTTGATCTGTTGAATTTATTTTGCCCCCATTATTGAGTATAATTCCCATATAGCGTTATGTAAGTTTAAGGTGTACAACATAATGATTTGATATATGTATATTTGTGAAATGATTACCACATTAAGTGTAGTTAACATGCATCACCTCACCTCACAATTTTTTTCTTGTAATGAGAACTTTTAAGGTCTATTCTCTTAGCAACTTTCAAATACACTAAACGGTATTGTTACCTATAGTCACCATACTTTATATTACATCCCCAAAACTATTTTTTTGTCCTTGCCCAAAGACATATTTATTGATTTTAGAAAGGGGATAGAAGAGAGAGAGAGAGAGAAACATCAACATAAAAGAGAAACATCCATCGGTTGCCCCTAGCACATGCCTTGATCAGAGACCGAACTCACAACCTTGGCATGTACCCCAACTGGGAATCAAACCCATGGCCCTTCAGTTTATGGACTGACACTCCAACCAACTGAACCATACTGACCAGGGCTCCCAAAAACTTTATCTTAAAACTGGAAGTTTTTACTTTCTGACCACCTTTAACTTTGATATAGTCACGCATTTTTATTTTTGCTTTTATTGTTGCTAAGACCAGAATGAAGAAGCTTTTTCCTTATGGTTTTTATTTACAAGTTTTATGGTTGCAGGTCTTACATTTGTCTTTAATTCATTTTTGAGTTATTCTTTTGTGAGTAGTGTAAGACAGAGGTGTAGTTTTGTTCTTTTGCATGTAAAGATCCAATTTCCCAGTACCATTTATTGAAGAGACTGTCTTTTCTCCAGTGAGTATTTTTTATTCATTTGTCAAATATTTGTTGATTGTATATGTACTTTTTTTGTGTGTTTTTTCTTTCTGAGCTTTCAACTCTATTCTGTTGGTCTATTTGTCTGTTTTTATGCCAGTACCATACTGTTTTACTTGCTATAGCTTTGTAATATAGCTTGGAATTAGGACATGTGATGCTTCCACATTTGTTCTTCTCAAGATTGCTTTGGATATCCATATCTTTTGTGGTTCCAAACAAATTTAAGGACTGCTGCTTCTTTTTTGTAAAAAAAAAAAAAAAAAAAAAAGAAGCCATTGGAATCTCGATAGAGATTGCATCAAAACTATAGATAGCTTTGGGTTGTATGGACATTTAACAATATTAATTCTTCCAATCCATTAGCACAGGATATCTTTCTATTTTTTTGCCCAAGAACCTAATAGTATTAACTGGTGAGTGTGTGAGTCCATATAAACACATATCTGTGTTTTCATTATGCTACATTAGCTTCTTAAGAGCCAAAACCAAGTCTTGCGCCTTTTTGTAGTCCTAGAAACTGTCCCAGGGCCTAGAATACAGAAGGTGATCTGAATTATGCATTCCCTTGAAATTGACCTACCAAGTTCCAAGGACTGTGCTAAGCACCATCACCTACATTTTCTCCTTTAACCCCCACATAATATAAATCCTTCAAGATTTATATTATTATTACACCCATTTTACAGAGGAGGACAGTAGGACACAGTTATTGAATGGCTTTCCCAAGGTCACACAACTAGTAAAAAACAGAACCAGAATTATAATCTTAAATTTTTTTGCCCCAGATTGATTTCACCCCCTCTGCAAGCTATATTTACATAGTCTATGTGTAAATAAATGTCTTGGACATCACAAAGGCAGCATCATCAATTTCTAAATCAGCTTCAACTTTTATCAGTGTCACAGGTATCAGCAGGCTTCACTTAGCTTCAAATGTCAGAACACAGCTCATCAGGGAGAGTTGGAAGCAAGGGCAGTTCTTGACTCCCAAGACCATGTCCAGTAACACAGTACTTTGTCCGCATTCTACACTAAGTGTCAAACTACATGCTTTAGATCATCAGCTAAAATTAAACATGGGAAAGACATATCACCTCTCATTCCCACATTCCTCAGTGACTGGCCTTTTGTGGAATGAGGCAGCAGCTGAAACAGAGCAGAAAATAGGGATTGGGATTCCGAATCAGAAAGCAGAGATAAAGTTAACCATTAAACAGTGTTAAGTTCATCAAGGACAAGAAATGGACTAATTCATTCTGCCACTTAGAGTATCAGTAAATGTTACACACATATAATTCTTAAAAGATCATTCTGGCAGCAAAATTAAAAACAAGTCAGAGAGGGATAAGACTAGAAAAAAGAAGACAAACTAAGAGAATTTTTTAAAGCTAAGCAAGCAGTAGAAAGAGTATGAACTTAACAGGAGGGATGGAGATGGGAAAGACACTGTACTGTATATTTATTGAGTAACATTTTAGAGTTAAGATTTTAAAACTCACTAAATAATGGAATTAAATAAAGAGAGAATAAGTGGAGGCAGAGACAATACCAATAACTTGTGTAACTAAATGATTATTTAAGTAATTGTAGTGTCTTTTCGCTCTTTTTAAAAAAAAAACAAAAACAAAAACGGAAGAACAAAACCAGCTTGTGTTTCTCAGTATGAAATTTCCTTCCTTTACACAGCTGTTGAGAAATGTAATTTTTTTTTTAGTTTCTAGCAAAAATTATTTCCAACTTTTTGGCAGCTGAGATTGTAGGTGCAAATTGCTTCAAAATGTATTCTGCTGTTGCTGGTTTCCTGCCTTCTCTTCCTAAACTTCCCACCAACTACTTTTTGTTATTGCTGTTACTGTTGTCATGTTTTTTAATTGGCAGTTCCTGAGCATCAAATAAAACGACATTTACAAAATACTGCCTTCTTAAGGGAAAACACAGAAATATACAAAAAACTTGACTCCCCTTCACTGGGTACAGAGGAAACAGAAGGTCAAGCTTAAATATGGAAAAAGCAAAATAAGACATAGCCTGTTAGTCCACAAACCCTTTCTTCCAGATAGAGATCAAGAAAGTGAAATGTCAAGTTTAGGAAAATTTGGCTATGCTTTTGAGGCAGAAGGGAGCTGGGGAAAGAAGATAAAATATTTTAGGAGCTCTAGACTCTGTATGTGTTCCAAGGAGGGAAAGGAGGAATGCATCCGTATTTTGCCTTCTTCTTCTATTGGCCCCTTAGAGACCCATATCCCAGCTGCCCTGGGCTTTATTCACTCCACAAACATCCTCCCTCCCTCAGATGGGATGAACCTGTTATTCCCTTGTGCCCCACCTAGCAGTTGTTCTAGCAGTTGTTCTGCTAGAACAAACTTCTAGCAGAGTCTGGGACATGTATTGCATTTACTAGTTCAGAGAGTCAGAATGCCCCCCCTTGACAGTGGGTTCTTTGAGGACTTGACCATATGTGCATCCTCAGACTTAGCACAGTGCCTGATATGGACAGTGTGAAACAGTGGGAGCAGCATTGGCAATCTGGATAAAAGAGAGGGGACACTGCTTTGCTGGAAATACAGTTCTTATAGTGTGTATTTACTTACATTGTATATTTTACTTGTGTATTTATTTGGGTTGGCTTAGAGGAGTTAATAGAGGTTATTATGAGAAACTGAAGAAAGTTTTTGATTTCAGATGTAGAATAGTTCAGGTGATAGTAAGTTGAGGATATGGCATAGGAGAGGAGAGCTGAAGTGTGGTGAGGTACAAATTACAGGAGGCCTCGAAGTCAAGAAATTGTGAGGCCACCATGCTAGATACTTCATTTACATGGAAGTTGAAAAATTGTTTGAATAAATGAAAAAAATTATGATGCAAAATCATTATATATAATAGGTATAAAATGGTTTTAAAATATATATAGTATGATTTTGATTTTATGAAATATGTACATATCTTTCCAGAAGACTATAAAGATATACAGGAAAACATTTGTCAGTTTGTGGGATTGTAGTTGATTTTATTTTTTTCTTTATACTTCTTTTGTATTATCCAAATTTTTAATGAGTCACAGACATTTTATTTATAATGAGGAGGAAACGCCATTTCGTGAAGGAATAAAAAAGAATATAATAGAAAAAATACCACCAAATAATTATGTCAGCTGTGAATTTGCCAGGCGTATACCATTTATGTAATCATTATACGCTGGCCTTCTTCCGGAGCTGAAATAAACAAGCATCACAGTTCAAAGAGTGATACACTGTCAAATCCTTCTGTCCCAATCAAAAGCCCTCCTGAACACCTACACCCTCTTCCTCATTCTATATCTAAGTCTCCATGTGAGCTGACGTTGCAGCATGTCAACTTTGCAAACTTAGAGATAAGTCACCCTTGCTATGAATTTACAGGGTATTTATTCACTCCTTTTTTCAGGGAAGTAGCCTTTGCTGAGCCACAGTGGTGTGTCAAGCCCTAGGCCAGGTGCTGAGGATAGAGATCAGTTGCGCATGGTTCCTGTTCTCAAGCAGCTGAGACTCTGTCAGGACACACAATGTGTTGCTGCACAGTGATTCATGCTAAACCAGAGGTAGGCAAGGTCCTGTGGGAGCGCAGAGGAAGTGCCTAAGCCAGCCTAGTGACGGGCTATAGTGTTTCAGTCTGCACAGAAAGTAAATAGTGTCCCCTTGTCATATCCACTGTCACCACCTTGGCTCACCCCTGCACCATTTCATGCTTGGATTGTCACAGTAGCTTGGAGTTATCAATTCCGGTAATGGCCCCACTTCAACCTGGCCTTCATACTAACTGTGAGAGCCATTCATATTTCTAAAGAAAAGATAAAATGTAACTCCTTACTTTCCAGTCTTACTTTTTGTGTCACTTCTCTTCCCTGCCTCCAAACATGACACTAGTTTCCTAAATTCATATTATTGACTTGTGTTACATCTTTGCTATTTTTTGCCCCCTCTGTGCTGAATGTCTTGCCTCCTCTGTGTTTGTCTAAAAAATAGCTACTCATCTTTCCAGGTTCCCCTGAAGCATCTATTATGTCGTCCATGAAAATTTTCTTGATTTTTCCCCGAATTAATTAGAAATCATCATTCCCTCATTTGAATGGCTGCTGTAGCACTTGTAACACTTTCTTGTATTTATTGGATTACATGTCTGTCTTTTTCATTAGATTATAAACTCTTTAAGGACAACAGAACAATTTTATTCACCTCAATACCCCAAGTATTGGTACCTAGCATAGGAGTTAACAGTCATTTTCTGTAAAGTGTAAATATTTTAGGCTTTGCAAGCCAGACATTCTCTAGCATAACTATTTAACTCACTATTGTAGAGCAAATGTATAAATGAATGGAAAGGACTGTGTTCCAATAAAACTTCATTTACAAAACAAGCAGCAGGCCAGATTTATCTTCAAGCCATAGTTTACCAACTCCCGACCTGGTATATAATATACAGTAAATACCTAATGAATTTCTTTTGAATGTAGAATGAAGTAGTAGAGGCCGGATTTGTATCCTATTACATTCTGTAGCAGATGTTAATGGTTTCTTGTCCATATTCTCTTGGCATTCACAGCTAACACAGAAGGCCACTTAGAGGGCATACCTACAGTTCTTTTCCTGAAGGTTTTTTTTTTTTTCTTTCTGGCCAGAGAACATACTTGGCTTATGTACAGAGCAAGGTGGGAGTTTCAGAGATTTAATGTCATCAGAAGTAGCCCTGAACTCAACTCAATGATAGATGATAAGTTGGTGAATAAGTACCCCAGTTCCTTGCCCCTCCACTGGGATATCCTGAATGTGTCATATACTGTCTCCCAGAGTTCCACAGCATAAATGAGTTCCAGTTGGCTACCATGGTAACTAGCCTGATGATGTACACATTTTTGGCTTTCTTCACTCCTTTGTCTCATTACTCCCACCCAGGTTTCCTGATATCACATCCTAAATAAGTTACATTCCAACTCAAACAAAGATGCATACTTATTCTACTATGCCACAATGTTTAGCCAGAAGACCCCTGCTAAAGTGTTGTTATTGCTTATAAAGAATAACATATAAATTAGTATCCCCTAAAATATTGGCACAGAATAATCCAGCTATCATATTAAAAAGAAGAGGAGGGCTGTTAAAGACTGGAACATAGACTTGGTTTTGCTATAAACCAGCTGTGTGACCTTGGGCAAAACACTTAACCTCTCAAACAAAAGAGACTTTGTCCCTTTCCTGGAAAATAGAGGCAATATCACTCACTGGCTTTTTGTGAAGGTGAAGTAAGATAAGGTATTATAAATGCCCTACCAAGTCTGCTAAATGGAGCTCTAAGATGATTTTCTCTCCAAATCTGAAAATCTTTTTCTCAGTCCTCATCCTCATTGGCCTCAGATAATTTATTTCATTATATCTGTATATAATGTTGTTCTTCGTAATACTACTTTGTTCATTTCTTTGTGACCTGCATGTAACTCGTTTTCTCATTTATACTCCTAGCTTCCAAGGGACTTTGTCTTATGCCTATTGATAATTAAGTAAAATCATACATTTGCAAATGGCTTGAAGACTGCAAAGTGCTTTGTGGTCATTCACCTCGTCCCTTCAACGTGTTTGAGCACCCAGGGTAAAACAGTCATTGTGCCCAGCATTCAAATACACTGAGAAGTAAGACTTGGTTTCTGATTTAAGAGTTTAGTGGAGACAAGTTATGATGGTATGTAAATAAATTAACATTCTGGGGGGGTGTGATCGAAAGACTTTGAGAGCTCCAATAATGGAAGTGATTTGCTTGAGAAAGCGCAACAAAACTGGATTCCAATTCTACCTCCACCCTTTACTACCAGGGAACCCAGGCCAAGATATAAATACTTATTAATGTTTACACCTCAGGTCCTTAAACTGGGCACTGAGAATATGAATATTTTCCACACAAAATCACACTGAGGGTTAAATAGATAATAAACACATGGCTCTTCTACGTAATTGGTATCCAACACAAGTTCATTCCTTTTCTTTCCTTCCTCCTGGGGAAGACAGGAAAGGCTTCCAAGGGAATAGCATTTGAGCTGAAACACGAAACCTTTGCTTTCTTCCTCAGGGAAGAGAAACTAACACTTGCAAAGTATCTACTAAGAATAGGCACTCTTTCAGGGGTTTCTAGAATGAAGAGGGGAAGAATATTCTGAAGAGAACAGTGTAAGGAAAGACACAATGGCTTGAGGCTATGTATTGTGCATTTGGGAAATGGCATACCCTCCCAGATCCAGTGGGGAGAGGGAAACCAAAGAACCCATGGTGGGAGTTGAGGCTAGAGAAGGCTGGATTAGATAACCCTTTGAAAGTTCTTCTCCTTCTGTTATCTACTGTTTGGATTTTAAAAATTCAGCTAGCCCGCAGAACTGCAGATACACTGTCTTTAAGCAGAAAAAAATTCTCACAGATCCACAGGGTTTTAATCCTTAAGTGGGAGCATATCAATTACCAAGATCTAACGACCTATCTAATTCCCAGGACTACACAGTGATTTCCAAAACATGGTCTTGGTGCATAATTTATGTGCTCACTTTGTAGCTTTGTAATTAAATCTGCCGAGGATCTGGAGGCACATGGCAATGCTGCTACAACTCCTTGCATATGTATAAATAGAAGTACACCATGCAGGAGTATCTAATTGATGGTTTTCAATACTCCCTTTTCCTATCTATATAGCTAATGATAGATTGTATTATGATACAATTAAGTGGACCCTGGGAGTGGATGCAATGACAAGTAAAAACTTAAAAACATGTGACCTTATTGACCCATACAGTCCTTCCTGACCTGAATGCCTATTACAGTCAGGATCTGTACCATACACTTCAGCTTTCTGATATCTAATATGTATGTCCTGAACTGTTCCCTGAGAGATCTGCTGAAAGAAATCTAATAGTTATCAAATGTTAACTGTATTCGAGCACAATGTGGATAATTTCACATTCTTGAGTGCTTGTTACATGCCAAGGGCTCTAAGTACAGAGTGAATAAGAAATCAGACTTCCTCTACCCTCATATAGTTTCTAAGTATTTCAAATAATCCTTTTAACAGTCCTTCAAAACTGAAATTTTTGCAGGGGTGTCCAACCTGTGGCCCGCGGGCCACATGCAGCCCAGGATAGCTGTGAATGCGTTCCAACGTAAAATCATAAATTCACTTAAAACATTATGAGTTTTTCTGTGATTACATATCCCAATGTATTTAATGTGTGGCCCAAGACAACTCTTCTTCCAGTGTGGTGCAGAGATGCCAAAACGTCAGTAAGCAAATGAGAACTAGGTGAGGTCAGTAATTGTCCCAAGAGCCAAGTGATCCATTAGGCAGAGTAGGCACAGTGCTTAGGGCCCAAGAAAATGTTATACATACAATAATGAACCCAGCTGCATTATATTTGTCTTTATGCCAGTGCAGTCATAAATATATCTTTAAATACTTTTTTATGGAGGGAGGGGCCCATGAAAGCAAAATTGCCTAGAGCCTGTAAAAGTCATAATATGGCCCTGTTTGGCCAAAGATTACAATGCTGGTAAGGGACAGGACAAACAAGGTCAGGCAGGCCTTAGTAAGCCTGACATCCCTTTTGATTAGATGCATCTAGAAGATGGAAACTCTGTTTTTTTTTCCCTAGTGCCTGGTTCATAAGGGTAGCTCAATAAATGCTGAATTAACTTGCATTGAGTTACCCCACAGTGCTTTGTATAGTGAACAATTAACAGTACATTGTTACACATTGAAGAAAAACCCTGTAGATGCTTCAAAAATCATGTGGGCCTTTCCCATCTGGAAAATAAACCTGCAAATGAAGTCTATGCATTTTATCAATTCATAGAATTTTTGGATCAAAAGATTAAAACAGACATCTTTCTTTCCTTACAAAGATACATGTCTTATACCATATATAAGACTTCTGACAAATCTCTGACATCAACATGATATCAAAAAATAAATACAATTATATTTAAAAGAAAATTTAAAAGTTCACCCATTTATTTAACTTTCACTCTGCTAGGAACTGAGAATATAAAGACAAAGAAGCCACAGTGCTTGCTGCCCTTGAGGAACAAACACATGGTCCACTTAATCTATTTGACTCACAAAAAAATGAACAGACTGCAGGAATGTTACCAAAGTGGTACAGGTGATTCCAACTTACTGGAATGGAACATAATGCAATTTCTCACATTATGAGCCTATATAGGTTCATATAGGTTTATAGGTGTATAAGCACCTATAACAACGGTAGAGGTGATTAGTGCTAAGAGAGCACTCCTGTGCCCCTCATGCCACACTCCTTTCAAAACCCTAACCCCCACCAGGGCCTAGAGCAGTGGTTCTCAACTAAGGACGAATTTTGCATACGCACCCCTGGGATGGGGGCATTTGGCAATGCCTGGAGACATTTTTACTCCTCACAACGAGGGAGGGGGAGTGCTATTGTCATTTAATGAGTAAAAGCCAGGAATGCTCCTAAACGTCTTGCAATGCAGAGGACAGCACCCATCTCCCCTACCCCCACCCCCCACGCTGCCAAACAAAGCATTATCTGGCCCAACAGGCCAAAAGTGCTGAGGTTGAAAAATGCTGGTTGGAAGAACCAAATCCAAATTCCTTCTGCTGGCATTCAAGAGCTGGACCAATTTGGCCCTTTTCACTTTTTCACTTTATCTCTTTGTGCCTTGTTCTCTGGACCCTCCATCTTCCCAGGAACCTTGTGCTCCAGCACTCTCAGACCATCACGAAATTTTAGAGTGATTAATATTAGGCGTTGGGGCTTAGCAGTCAGGCAGACCTGGCTGTGTGTATACAGGCTTACTACCTGTCAATTGTGTATCCTTGAGCAAGTTACCCAGTATCTCTAAGACAGTTCTTTCTTCTGTAAAATGGGGGAAACAATGGTTATTGTTATCTCAAGAACTGCATGAGACAGTGCAAGTAAAGCCATTGAACCCTAGCACGTCTCTCTGTTCCTATGCTCTTAGTTTTCTTGCCTTTATTAGGGCACTGAATTCATGCCTCCATGGTCCTATATTAGTTGTCTAAAGGTCTATCTCTCCAGCTGCCACAAGAATTCCTAGAGGGCAAGGATTGGGTGCAGTCTGCCTTTGTCTCCCCAGAACTTGGCATAGCATCCTGCCCACAGTACCTTTAGATGATCAGTAAATATTAGTTGAATTTTGGCCCTCCCTTTAGGAGAGGACTACCCTGCCAATAGATAAAAAATCGAGAATACTACTAGAAGCTCTTTACTATGGAGCACTTGTGGTTTTCTTTGCTGCCTCTAATTTCTCTGCCCGCCTTTCTCACAGTTCAGGGATTCAGGGCTGGAGTACTTGGTGTGCCTCTTGGCCAATTATACCCCCCTCCCTCTTAGATATCATCTAGATATATGACCTAAAATAACCACTTACCTGCCCCCAAATTTAAATTTATAGCCAGGATCTCGTCCATGAACTCCAGATTTATCTATTTTAATTATCTACTTGGTATCCTCTATTGATTATATATAAACATATTCAACACAAACTGTGTATCTGATGTCACTCCCTTTGAGGGCCTCCTCCCATTATACCCATTACAAATCCTTCCCATGGGCTACAGGCCTGTTTGAGGTCTTGATTTCTCGCCTCCTGACATTGTCCTCTTTGCTCACTGGGCTCAGGCCACATTGGTCATCCTTCCCCTTCGCTGAGGCTTTGCACTTGATGTTGCCTCTGTCTGGAACACCTGTCTGCAGAGCAATACATGGCTTCTCCTTCAGACCTCAACTAGTGTCACCTCGAGGAGGACTTTCCACCTCTCTCCCAGACTTCCTCTACCTTTCTCTAAATTAAAACTTTGCTTTACTCTTTTAGAATGTATATCATTTTCTGAAATTTATTTGCTTCCTTGAGGATTTTGTCTCCCCCACTAGAGAGTCCTATGAGAGCAGAGTATTTGCCAGCCTTGTTCCATACTGTAACTTCAGCACCTAGCCCAGTGTCTGACACACAGTAGGACCTCAATAAATAGATATTGAATAGATGAATAGTGGAATGAAGGTGTTGTGAAGGCACTGGAATAACACAGCCTGAGTTCTAGTCCTTATTTCATCTCTGTGTGACCTTTCAAGTCACTTTTTCTTTTAGAACCTTAGTTTGGTCATCTGTAACATGAGCATAACACTGAACTCACAAGACTATTGGGAGGATTAAAAGATATAATGCATGTTAAGTGCCTGGTGCACTGCTTAGCACACAGTATAATGATCAACAAATAGTCAGTGCCTTTTTTACCCTCTCAGAGCCTGTTTCCTCAAAATAGGAGAAATAACACCAGTTGCATAGTTCTTGGTTTTTGTAGAAGTGGTAGTCTTTCTCTCCTCTGGGCCTTTGCCCATGGTATTTCTTTGCTCCTCTCCCCTCTTGCCCATTTCTTCCCTGTTTGGCTAATCTCAGTGTTACCTCTTCCAGGAAGCCTTTCCTGGGCCCCCATTCTGAAATAGTGCCTCTTCTGGGTCCCCTCTGACCTTAGGGGTTTCTGTTAAGATAAACAGACATTACATTGTTATTGTCCTGGGTAGGCCCAGTGGATGGATGGAAGGAAGAAAGGAAGGACAGAGGGATAGAGGAACAAAAAGGATGAAGGGACGGAAAGATAATGGAAGGAGCCATGTGAGAGTACTTTGAAAATGGCTACACCAACACTGGGCAGGCTTACAGCGACCCCAGAGGCCAGCGGCTGGCCTGCCACTCCCCTGCTCCCTAGGGACCCTGCCCTGTAGCTCTCTCAACACACAGTGGGACCTTCCCACCTCCATCCTCCAGCACTCTTAGCACTCAGTCGCCAACCATTGGCTGGGGTCCTTGTTAGGCCCAAGGCCTCAAATGAGAGACAGTCAGGTGTGGGATGCAAGTGACCTCAACCCCTACCCCAGGGTACAGGCAGAGGCGGTTGCAGCAGGCGAAACACCTGGCCAGGCTAGTGGCTCTCTGAGGCTGTGCCTTGGGACACTGGGTTCCACAGGATGAAGGGGCTGCTGCTGCTGTCGCTGCTGCTGCTTTCACTGCTGCTGCTTTCACTGCTGCTGGCCACCTGCACCCTGGGCACGCAGGCGCAGCCCCAGGACTATCTGCACGAGGAGTTTGAAAATGGGGGTAAGAGGCCAGGCTGGAGGCAGGGAGTCCCTGGATGGAGTGGAGGAGCGTGGAAGGTGGAGGGGGTGGGTGAGGAGAGACCAGGTCCTACCTGTTCCTTGTCAATCACCTCCCTCAGCGGTCTGTAGTTCAAATTTCTGCTCATCCCTTCCTAGCTGTGTTACCCTGTCTACATTTCAATTTCCTTCTCTGTAAAACAAGGACAACGACATGGATCTTTCAAACTTGTTCTGAGAATTAAGTGAGATAAGGTATGGAAAGCATTGTCCCTGGAATATATTAGGTGTGCAGTAAATGCTTGCTCCCTCCTGAAAACACAAGTGAATTCTGGAGGGAAAATGTGAGCACTAAAGTTGATTGTGAAATTTTTTGTGTTTCATAGAATACTAGAGCTCAGAGGATTTTGGAGGTTACGTTGCCTAGCTGCCTCCCTGGAATGCCTCAAGGAACATCAAAGAATTGTGTCCTTGCTTACTAAAGACAGATGTTCAATGGTACTGTTTCAGACCACCGAACACTGTGTGTGTGTATAAAATCTGATTAGTTCTCTGAGAGTGTGGTGGATAAGGCACTTGTCTAGGAATCAGGATTTTTTTTACTTTGGGGCTCTATTTTGCCTTCAAAGCTTTAATAAGCCCCTTCCCCTTTCTGGGACTCAATTTTCCATTCTGTGATACAAGGAGCATGGTGTTGAGAACAAGGTGCAAAGCGGGTGCAGCGGAAAGGGGAAATAAGCCCAGGCCGGGGACTGGACAGGAAGGTGTCAGGAAGAAGGTGAAACTGAAGCAGCATTTTGAAGGAGTGATAAGAATTTATCAGATGGGCAGGGATGGAGACAAAGGTGTTCCAGTGGAAAGAACAGCATGTACAAAGGTTCCAGTAATGACACAGTCAGCAGTGGCATCTTCCAGGGACCAAAAAGTGTGAAGGGGAGGGCAGTTAAGATGAGGCTGGGGAGCAGAGGCAGGGGCTAGAACAAGGGGGCTAAGGAGCTTTGCCTTGCACTCAGCTGTGGGGAGCTGGTGAAGGGGGTAACCAGTAGAGAAAAAAGATCCAGCAAAAATGTGGAGGAGGCACCGTGAAGCTAACCGAAGCTGAGATTGGAGACAGACATCTGGGAGGCTATGGTAATTTTCTTGGTGAAAAGTGAAGAAGCCTGGATGAGGTGGGTGGGGTGGAGGTCGGAAGGGTCTCTGTATGTTGGGGGTGACATAGAAGAGGAGAAGACAGGAGAGATGTTTAGGAGTTGTCTAAAGAGTGGGATGTCTAAAGACTGGCTGTAGGGGAATACTTTGACAAGGCACAAGGCTCTTGGAAGGGTAGGTTGGTGGTCTCCATTTCCTGACTGACCTCAGCCATCCTTTGCAGTGAGCCCTGTGAGGCTAAGCTTCTGACTGCCAGCTCTTGCACCCACCCCCTTGCCTGGGGTGGCTGTACTCTCGCCTCAGTTCCTCCTGTCAGAAGGCGGGGAGCATGCACAGGCCTGCAGTCACGTCCCTGAGAACTGAACTCCCTTTTGCCCAGTGTGGCAGGAGTGAAATGCCTAAGGGTGTTGTCGACAGACATTTCTGAAATGGTCCTTGTAATCAAAGGAAGAGGGCCTTTAGCCCCGAAAAAGTTGATGAGGCCAAAATCATAAACAACCCCTGTGACCCTCAAGAACTCTGCCTACCTCTCCCATCTTACCTCTTAATCTTCAGGAGGTTTACTCTTCCTCATAATTCAGGTTTCTGCTTAAATGTCTCCTTCTTGCAGGGACTCTTTTTGTTCACCATATCAAAAGTTGTCTCCCCATATATGGTTATGCTCTATCCCTTTATATGAATTAATATTTTTTAAAAAATTGACCTTTTGTGATATCATCTATATGTAATAAAATGCACCCATTTAAAATGTATCAATCATCTAGTGAATGTTGAAAAATGTATTCACCTGTTGACCACCACCACCACCACAATTAATATAGAGAACATTTCCATGGCCCCAAATGTCCCCTTGTGAACCTTTGCACGCTTAATTTTTTAGAATACTTTTAATTACATGATACATTTGTTGTTATTATATTTATTCATTGTCTATCTCCTCACTCTTAGATTAGCTTTCTGAGAAACACAGTGCTTCTCTGCTGGGTTCATTGCTGTATCTGCAACCCTTAGAACAGGCACACAGTAGGTGCTCAAAAAAATTGTTTTGATTGAGTGAATGAATAAATTTTCCTGAGAAATGACCTCTTCCAGAGATCTGAATGCTCATGCTAGCCAAGCAAATATTTCCTGGTTGTCAGAGACCCAGAAAACCAAAAGCAGCAACTCACAACTTAATCTTTGTTGAATGCTTATTGTGTACAAGTTGATATTTCTTTATATATTATTTTACTGACTCAACTGTCCTATCAGGAAGATGCCATTGTCTCTTTCACTGATGAGGACACTGAGGTTCAGAGAGGATGAATGACTTTCCCAAGGTTACACGGCTTGTGTCAAAAGTGGTTTGCAAGCCAAGTAAAGCAAAATATGGAAAGCATTCATTGAATTTTATAGTTAGGAGACCATTTGATGACTCAGTGGAGTGGTGGGGGTGGGAGGCTGACTACAGTAGGTTGAAAGGGTGGAAGAGGACCTAAGAAATGTGGAGAACGTGTGCGGGCTACATTTTGGAGCATTCTAGTTGAAAGAGGAAATAGAGTAGAGCTCAAGTAGGAAATTTGGGATGCAAAGTTGAAAACTTGGATGACACATGTGGGAATTTTGCAGAAAGGCAATGGGCGAGAGATTTGAGAGGAGTCAGGAAGGTAAGGGATTCACATCTCTTTCAACTGTACAAACTTGCACTTGGTACAGTGCCTGACAGATAGAATATATCCAATTAAAAGTTTGTAGAAAGAAGGAAGGAGGGAGGGATGAAAGAAGGACTGTGAGAGTTAGATAGGAAGGAGCCAAATGACTGAAAAGAAATGGAAGGGATAGAACAGGTGCACTTCAAGTAACTTAGTGTGAGAACTGGAGGATAGTAGGGCACAATCAGGGGGAGGGGAGTTTGAACTTGAGATTTCAGAGGAGTCGTCGTCTCTGGTGTTGATAAAAGATATTAAGTTGATATAAAAGGTATCAAATTAGATATAAGGTATATATTGTCACTGTGTAAAATATATTTGTGCATAGAAAAAAGGTCTGTCTGGAAAAAGTCTAGCCATTGTTAATATAAGGAGAACAATTTGCATGACATTGATGTAACCTAGCAGCCAAGGAGAGTGGACTGGAATGCACATGTGTGAACAAGGATGACTTCACTGTATTAGTCAGTGGGGGTGGTATACACTATTGAGTGAGCATGTGTACTGTGGGGCCATCACATTCAAAACGACTGAGTGAGTAGAGCAATGAATTTCCATCAGATTTTGCATTAGGCTTGACCATTCTTCCAGGGATATTTTTCATAATACACAGCTGGATACCTTCTGGACAGACCTTGTATACCAAAACAAAAATAGTAAATAATGGAATTTCAGATGACTTTAATTTTTTCTTTATTTGAGTTTGAGCTCAATGATTTTGTGTTACTCTTTTAATTACAAAAACAAACAAACAAACAAACCCTATTAATAATTAAGAGAACCATTCTATCTTTTCCTTTCTTCTTGGAACTGAATTTTCTCCTTTTGAACTCTAGTTTTTACACCTAAGTTGTATCTGATGCCTTAAGTAACCTTTTCAAAGCACAGTATTAATCACAAGTCATGATGCTTTACACACTTTAATTTTCACCTGTACTTTTCAAAGCAGTTACTATTTTCCCAGTCTACAGATATAACTGAAGCTCAGAGAAGTTGAATAATTTGTCTGAGATCACAGAGCTATTAAATGGCAAATCTAGGACCCTCACTGATGTGGCTCAGTGGGTTGGGCGTTGTCCTACAGAACGAAGCGTCACTGGTTCAATTCCTGGTCAGGGCACATGCCTGGGTTGCGGGTCAGATCCCCACTTGGGGGCATGTAGGAGGCAGCGGATTGATGTTTTTCTCACACATTGATGTTTCTCTCCTTCTCTTTCTCTCTCTCTTCCCCTCTCTAAAAATAAATAAATACCTTTAAATTTTTTAAAAATGGCAAAGCTAGGATTTGAACCCAGGACTGTATGAGGTTAAACTGATTTTTCTTGCATTATTCCTGCTGTCCACCCCACTACCTCCCGTGAGTCCAGTAAGTTGAAGGCCTCCTAGCTCACATTGTAAGTGCTTAAGAACTTCTAGGAAGGTAAATCTTAGATTCTTTGAATGTCAAAACTGAAAGGGCACAGATCTTATCTAGCCCTAAATGGCATCAATCTCCCCATTTATAGGTGAGAAAACTGAGGTCCAGAGAGAGGATATGATACGATAGAGTCATTTAATGGGTTTGTGGCCGAGTGTGATTCAGGCTCCTTTCCTTCTGCTGTTTCCCCAGGCTACTCAAGGCCACAGAGCAGTTCAGCAACCAGAGGGTATGCCAGGGATTTAGAATCCAACCCTCTTATTATATAGATGGAGAAACTGAGACCCACAGAGAAAAGGAGGTTTTCCTAAAGTCACATAGGGAGTCAGTGGCAGAGATGTTTGTTGAACCAGGTCTCTAATCTCCATAAAGGGTACACTGACCCCTGCTGCAAGCTGCCAAGTGTCACATGGCCAGCAGGTAATAATACCAGTGGCCTCAGGGACAACATGAGCTTTTGGATTCCCAGGCTTTGCATAGGTTACTCATTTTCATTGAAAATGGTAGACAAAATGTTGGCACCTGAAATGGTAAGCTTTAGTTTATCTACAACCCACATTAAACTATGCAGGAATGTTGGTTGATTGGAGAACTGTTGAATTCGTGATTTTAATTCAATAGGGGAGGGCTAATGGTGATGGCAGTGGCCATGGTAAAAGTACAAAATCAGGCAGAAAGAAACTGGAATTCAGATGAGGGGCTGAATGATATAGAAGTCAGAAGGTATGCGTGTGAATTTTAATTCTGTCTGCTCTCAGACTTGACCATGAAAACTTGGCCACAGAGACATTCTGAGACAAAGGGCCTCTGTGCCCAGTTGGCTCAGACCGACTGGGGACAGCCCAGCAGGGCTGAAAAACAGCCTGCTGTTCAGGCCTCAGACTGATAGCAATGGGGACCATCTGTGGATTGTGGATACTTGGACATGCTGGCCCTGGAGAAGAATCACCCTGGACAGATGCCCAAACCAGAGAGGCCTGATCCAGCTGGGCTTTCCACGTCTCAAGTACAAACTGATGGCAAGGATCTCTCCAGAGGCTGCAGGGATGTGGAGGCAAGAGGGGCCATCGTTAACATACAGAAAAAAAATAAGACTGGAGGGAAATATATCAAAATGTTGACAACGGTCATCTCTGGGAGGTAGATTATGGGTGTTTTTATTGCTTATTTGCTTCCTTTGAGCTTTCTACATTTTTAATAATACGTTATTTTACTTTGAAAAATTAAGAAATATAAAATAAGAAAAGCAGACGCTTTATTTGCCTGTGTTTCTCAGACTGTGAATTCCTTGAGGGCTTGAGGGCTCAAAGAATGACGTCTTGTTAGTACTCTGGGGTGTAGTATCACACTAGCACAGTATGGTTGCTCTGTAAATATTTAAGGAGATGACTTCTGTTCTCTTCCACTTCCCGCATAAAGGCTCTTATTAATGCCCACTTTGTAAACAAACTTGGTTACCTGCTTCCTAGAGGACCACTGATCAGACATGACAAGCTACAAAATGAATGGAGGGTCATCCCCTACCCACTAGAGGCACCCATTCAGTGACAGCAAAAATAACTAATTGTATTATCTTAATTAATTTGGTCCTCATGCCAATCTATCATTCAACAAATACTTATTGAGCTCCTATTATGTACACAATGTTTATTTCTTTAAAGAGTTTAAAAATAATTCTTATTCACAGATGAGAACAGAGATTCAGAAAAGTGATTGGCTCAAGCTACGTGCAGAAATAGGTGGGAAGGCTCAAAATCTTATCCAGTGCTGTTCACCACCTCACAAGGCTTTTTACTAGTTGACAAATATTTGAGTAACTATTTTCTATGTGGCAGATATCAGGTAGGCTGGCAGGCAGATAAGTAAGGTGGGAAATGGGCTCACTGGCCTCATGAGGGCCGGCTGGATTGCTAGAGCGAACACATTGACCTCTGGGAGATATGGGTGTTCACAGCAGATCAGAGACAGTGGAGGCAGAAAAACTTCAAAGCAAACCCACACTCTGCTGTATATTATTACAGCTGTACAGAACTTGAGTCTTCAAAAAATTTAATTTTTTTTTAGGATTTTCTATATAAGAGATCAAGTACTTTTATAATACCTACAAAAATTTTCCATTGACTGCGTGTAAAAAGTGAACGTATTAAGCAAAAAAAAATTTTTTTCCATTGAAAATGGTAAACAAAATGCTGGCACCTAAAGGATAAGCTTTGATTTATTTAGCAAGTTCAATTTTGTAATATACAATCTGATGATGTCAAATAAGTGCAACAAACATGTTTTCATCTAAACATGCAAGCATTTTCTAAAGGACTTTTTCTGTTCCAGGCTGAGGACCAGGTGGTGGGGAAGGCACAACTTTTACCTTCAAAGCTAAAAATAATACTCTCTCTTTACCTTTGATGTTATATATCTTTGTATACATATATACAAATTTGGCTTCAAGTAGTCTTGAGCACTTGTAATGTGCCTGACACTATGTCACACGCTATTTCATTTAATTCTCCCAGAAACTCTGTGAGTTAGGAAACTCCTTTGTACAGATGAAGAAATCAGGTCTCAAAGAGGTGAAAGATACTGCTGAAGCTAGTGGCAGAGGGCTGGCCCTAGCCCAGTCCTTTGATTTGAGCTAGAGTGCAAGCTAGACATGCTGGGAGGTGCAGTGTAGAGATAAGTTCATTTGACAGAGTAATCATGGTTCTATGGACTCTGTGGCTCAACAAGGTGGGGCAAAATGGATTTACAGTTGTTCGTATGGCAAATGATACAACAATTAATAAATAGCAGTACAAGAATAAATCTTGTTTCACGTACTCACAATTGTAAACCTACTTTTTGCCCCACCTGTATATCTCTAGAGACTTGGGTGTAATTATGTACATTTATGAGCTGAATGTGCCAGCTCCTAAATACCAGTTACTTTTTGTTGGATGGATCTCTGATTTCAAGGGACATGCAGTATTTGAGCAATTTGAAGGAAAGATTTAGCAGAGGCAAACAGTAGCATCCAGCCTTGGTTGGCACACTGCACACCTACTCTCAGTTAATAAGAGCTCTGCTTGAGCTGGCCCCTATCCACTGCACTCTCCTCTCCCTGTAAAACCACATAGTACGGCTTGCATTTCCCTTGAAACACCATGCTGTTTCATGCCTCTGGGCCTTTGCATGTTCAAGCTGTGAAACACCCACTCCTTTACCTTTTCTTCCTTTTTAATTCTTACCTCTTCAGAAGTCTACCCTGACTGGGGCGGGACAGGGGGGCAGTCAGTGCGTCTCTGAATTTCACTGCCCTGTGCTTCCTCCTACAGCTGCCCTTGCCTGTATTGTAATTGTTTACCTGTGTGAGTTTTCCACCAGGCTCTGAGCTTCCTGGAGCTCATAAGTCCCTGAAGGAACTTTGTTAGATTAATGTTTCTGTGCTTGGTGCCTGGCACAAAGTGAATGCTCAAGAAATATTTGTTAAGCGAAGGAACAATGAACCCAGAGCCAGGGTGCAGAAGAACTGGGTTCTAGTCTCAGTTCTGCAACTGACAATTATGTGTCCATGAGCAAGTCACATCTTTCTCTGAGCTTCAGTTTCCCTATCTGTAATATCAGGAGGTCAGATTATATGACTACTAAGGGTCATTCTGGCTTGAGTTTTTTATGATATGAAGATGTTATGATGTTAAGAAGAAAAGTATGAAACATTAAAGTCGGACTTTATTAACCATGTCACATGATTCTAACAAGAAAATCTCATTTTGAGACATCTTAAATTGTATCAGGTTTGATTCGTGTCAATACTGTTCACCCAGAAAAAATAATTAGCTATGAGAAGTTCTAAGTTCTGTTCTAATCTCTCCAGTAAAGTTCAAGGTCAAAGTTGTACTACCATTTCTACATGCTTGTTAGGTTCAACTAACATTTGTTAAATGGATTAATAAATGAATCAATCTATTTGTAAGGCTGAGAATCTTATGATGTAGGCAAAAGGCATGATCATGTACCCATTCAGTCATTCGACAAATTTTTTGGTGATTTACTCTGTGCTAGATACCAGAACACAGTGGTGAGGTGACGAAGACAAATATTGCTCAAATTATACACAAATAACTTTATCAATTACAAACTGCACTATAACTTACATCTGCTGCACACTCTTTAGGTTATAAAGGGTTTTTCACACACATGACTTTATGAAAAGTCATATATTGATACTATAGGAATTAAAAGTACAGATTTTTATGTTGCATAGGCCTGGGTCTGAACCTGGCTTACCCACTTAGGTACAAACTAGTCTATCGGACAAGTTTCTGAGCTTCACTTTCCTCATCTCTGAATGGAGAAAAAAAAATAAGACATTTATCACAGAGCTATTATGAGAATGCAATGAGATAATGCATATTAAGCACTCAGTGCCTGATATATGGTTGCTAAGCAGTAGCTCTTATTACGGCTATACAATTTTTTGTTCTTTATAGCAACTTTTCCTGTATCTCCCTCTTTTCCAGAGGAAAATCTATTTGAAATTAGACAGATTTGGGTTCACATCTTAGGCCCATCACTTCCTAGATGCAAAATGGAACTAATAACACCTAGCTCATAGCACAGTCCATGGGAGTAAATGAGGTGATATTTTTAGGGAGCCACACAAAAGTCTCACACATATTAACGACCCTTTTGACTTTGGCTTCAATCCTTATCCTTCACTGAGTCAAGTGTGGTCAGGGAAGTGGTATCCCCTTCATGCAAACCATAGCAACTACAGGCAGAAAGCACCTCCTGGGGCCCTGCCCTCAGGAGAGGCTGTCAGGTAGTCGCTGAGACTTCCTGACCTGTCCAACACAAATCTTGGGAGAGTCAGGGGAAGACCACAGAAAGTAAGCCCACCCCCTGGATAGACTTGAGTAGCAGGAGATGAAACAGCCAGCTCAGGGTGGTTTAGTTACATGTGCATTGATATGGGGTTTTCATGGATAGAGTTAAGGCAATAGCCTTTGATATTGGGTAGTGGGATTTGAGAAATTGCCGTTCAGCTGCAGGTAGGAGATGAAGCACAGATTACCCCCAAGGACTCTTGCATCTCAGGCTGCCAAACTGCCCTGTAACTCTGGGACCATGGTGGGCCCAGGAAGCTGGAGTCAGCAACTCTGAGGCATAAAATCAGAAAGGCACTGAATGTTTGGATGGAGTGCCAGGTCCAAAAAAGAATGCCTCTTTGTCTACATGCCATCTTTGCCAAAGCAAAACAAACTTATCCGCATCTCCTTGAAACTGCAAGGGAGAGTCTAAAAAGTTTAAGCAATAAACAAGGATAAGTGGACTTTGATCATTCAATATTTTCATTACTAATTCAAGAAGTATAAAATGGTATTGCTAAGCTGTTGGTGAGCTGATTTTATTATTTTATTTTACCAAACATAAATATATATAAGGGCTTAGTCTCCCTAACCATATTTTCCCGTCGACTTTAAATGAGAATGCCTCATAACTTTCAACTATATATGCCCCTAGTGATTTTCAGGACTTAATTCTCATAGAGAAGGGTAGGGTGCAGCATTAATGTATCACACAAACGGTAGGGGTCAGGCGCCAGACGGGGGGCGCGTTGCAGGAATATCGGAGTTATCCCCTGATATTCGCTTACTGTTCCCATAAGCCTGGCTCAGCCTTAGCTGCATCTTCTTGTCTCTAAAACACACACACACACACACACACACACACACACAAATAATTTCTATATGTTTCTTTTTTTCCTTCTTAACCCCATAGATGTATGGAAAAAATGATGGGTGGAATCCAAATATAGGCTGGGTTAGGGTAAACTTTGGCTTACTGCAGGAAAATTTTATGGAGACAAAGAAAAGGATAAAGGTAAATACTGAATTCAGGAATGTATTAACTGACGGAGAAAAGTCTAACTTTTATTCCGTTGTTTTTATCCACGATTACCAAATCATCTCTCTTTCTTCAATTTAAAAAAAAAAAGTAGTAAATGGAGAATGAATTCCACAAAAGTAAGGGTCCGTTTATTGATACAGGTATTTAAAACTAAGTCCTAAAGTGTATTATCCCCATGAATCTTCCTAATAACTTCATGAGATGCTTACTATTATGTTCTCAGTTTTGCAGGGAGATCTTAGAGAAGTGGGGTAATTTGCCCAAGGATACATACACAATTAGCAAAAAAAGCAGAGTTGAGATCTAATTCTAGGTCTAACTCCAGGACTATGTTCATCCCTGATGGGCAATATTGCTTTCCCCAACCCTAGAATTTTTTACATAACATTGCACTTGAAACAGGCAAAAACACTCATAACCTCCAAATGTTGCTGTCCCCGAGAGCAGCCTGGTACAACAGAGAGTGGAGCAGACAGACCTAGTGCTAAGGCCCAGGACTTGACAGCTGTGTCATTCAGCAAGTCTTTTCACTTCTCTGAGCCTTAATGGAGATAATAATTACCACCTGCCATGCTCATTGGACCGGGCTGCTGTTAAGAGCCAAATGATATTACGGGGTGAGGAGGAACCCTGGGGCAAAGTCTGCAGGCAAGCATATTTTTGTCTGAGAAAGCTTTTGTCCTATAAATAGAATTCACTGATCATCCCCTGGAGTGATTTCCCATCTTCTCTTTTCTGGCTACTGTTATGAATCTCAATTTCATGTTTATTACAGGGGAGAACTATGAACTAGCTTGAGCATTTCAAATCTCACTTAAATCCACTCTGGAAAATTGTTTCCAGAAAACTGGAGACTGGGTGACCCATGGGATGCCTGCTTCTTGATGATTCTGAAGGCAGTCTGCACAGCCACCCATCTCCTCTCAGTTTGATTTCTTGGTTGTTGCTCCTTACATCTCACCCACTCAGGTTCATTAGGCTCCCCTTGGTTGTCTAGGAGGGCTCTTGGGAACAAATGAGGCTCGGAGAGAATGGGGGTTACATTGGACTACAGAGCAAGGTTTGGTAGAGCAGAGATTCAAAGCTTGGTCTTCGGCCTACGGGTTCAGTGATCTTGCCTGTGTGCCCACTCGCTCCTCCAGAGAAGTCTTCTCTGGCTACTCTAGCCTCACCAGAAGTCTTTGGAGGAAGTAGCATACTCTTTAAAATACAGGCAGCTCCTAACACAATACTAGACATGAAAGTGCTTAGCCAGGGCCTGGGGTGCAATAAATGCTCAAGGGGGATCTGAGTCAGGACTTGTGATCCTCTTGTGCAATTCAACACATATTTATTGAGTATTTCTTATATGGCAGGCCTTATCTTAGGGGTTAGGAATATAAAGATGCCCCTGTTCTTCAGGAGTTTAAAACGTAGTCAAAGAGACTGAAATAAACCTACTTGCTACCTACCCAGTGTGATTCAGGAAATTACAGAAAGCTTCATGGAGGAAGGAGCCTCATCAAGCATGAATAAGGAATAATTCACTCTGTGCCATTTTATGTTGACAGTTTACAAAGTGTTTCTCACATATCTTATCCACTTATTTCCAAGGGAAACCTATGCGGTAGGAATAATTATCCACATTTTGCTGATGAGGAAACCGAGACTCAGAGACTTAAAGTCACAGAGTCATAACCAGTTAGCTGGACAGCAGCAGGGAATAATGGAAAGACCACTAGCCTGGTAATCAGGAGATTTGGCTTATATGTCCATCATTTGTGACTGTATGATCTTGGCTAAGTAACTTCCCTTCTCTGGGGCTTGGTTTCCTCATTTTTAATGTAATGTAATTAGACTAGAAAGGCCCTGAGATCCCTTACAGCCCTGATATTCTCTGGGGGAAGAGCTCAAGTCTTAGTGTGAGGGCTCTGGGAGATAGACTGGTTGTGGAATCTTAGGCAAGTGAAACAGCCTCAATGAGTTCATGATAAAGTGCAGATATTAGTAGAGCCCACCTCCTGCGGTTATTATGAGGATTAAGAACAGTAATGCATATGAATGAAAAGAGAAAGCATTGAATAAATGATAGCAATGGTTATTACTTGTCCTAAGAGGCAGTGCTGGGCCTCTTACTTGCGCAGCAGCTGAGCATGGCAGAGTCTGACTCTGGCCTCCCAGGGGGCCTCTGAAGAAACAGGGCCTTGCTGTGTGAAGCTGCAAAACCACATTCAACTCTCTCTTGAAATCAGAGGCAGTGTGGTATAGGAGAAAGAATCAGACAAACATGGCTTAAAATCCCTTTTTAGTTCCTTGTTGGCTGTGTGGCCCTAGGCAGGTTTCTTCACCTCCCCATGACGTCGACTCCTATTTTGTAAAGTGAAGATAATACCCGATCTGTAGGGTTGCTCTGAGGCTTGAAAAAGATAATGTGTGTAAACTATCCAGCACAGCACCTGGCACACAGTAGGTGTATAAGAAACTACCTACCAGAGATTGGTAAGGCCAAGTGCTCAGTCTCTCTGGCTGCTCTTTGGGTATGTAAGCCTCATGATTCTGTGCTCTCTGCTGCCAGGTCTCCAGACCAGCGAAGATGCCAAGATTTATGCCCTCCCAGCCAGGTTTAAGCCATTCAGCAATGAGAATGAGACCTTGGTGGTTCGTTTTCAGTAAAACACGAGCAAGGCATCGATTGTGGTGGCAGGTATGTGAAACTCTTTCCCGACATGCTGAACCAGGAGGATGTGCATTTAGAATCCAAGTATTACATCATGTTTGGTAAGCCCTCTGACAAGCAGTCCCTGTCAGCCCAGGAGATCTTAAAGAGAGCAACTGGAGATGTCAAAAAGGCTCAGGTTGACCTGAAACAGGAAATTTCTAATGTGATAGCTCTACCCCTCTAAGCTGGAGGACTCTTCAAAGGCTGGAGAAGAAAAAAACACTCAAATTTAAATATTAATATAAATAGACCAAAGAGGTGGAAAGGTATATGATATTGAGAAGGCTCCAGTTTTTAGAAAAAGAGAAAGGGGTCATAAACTGGAGACACTCTGAAAGGTAACTATTAAACAAACCTTTGTGCTCTGAAGGAGGTTCCTGCCCTCAGAGAGAAGGCACAGGAGGTCAGGGGTCACCCTTACCAAGCATCTGGAACGTGGCCAGAGTGTTGCATCTGTTACCTCGATATGTCACCAGGTTTCCTTGGGGCAATCCAGCTCTGACTGGGCTCCAAACTTGAATCCAGTTTTAATGTGGTTGCTTTAAATACCAGCAAACAACAACAACTAATACAACTCCCAAAGCACTGATGAAGAATGTTGATTTTACTGAATATTTTTGCACAAGGTCACAGGAAAGGGTTACAGCAACATTTTGCTAAGATTCTCTAAACATTTCTTTCTTTTCTCATAGAGCTTCAGATCTCTCCAAGTCCTTGCCAAAATCCCTCTCTTCCACCTCTTTGCTGTTTTTCTGCCTACATCTTCTTTCTCCCAACAGTCTTTCTTTCTTTTTCAACTTTCTATCTCTTTATATTCAGAGCAATATAGCCCTCTGGATGTCTAAAATGTGTGCCTTTGCTCATCTCTCTTTTCTTCCAAATCCACCCATCTAACAAGGAGTTCACACATATGTATGTGGTAGTTGTAGTAGAGAAATTAGAAATTAACTTTTTAATGTGATTTTTTTTCTTTTCATGTGAATATTATTTATTCAGTGCTCAAACAACCCAACAATGGGCTGTTATCATTTCCATTTTACAGATGAGGAAACAAAGGCAAGAAATTTGCCCAAGGTGAGTCAGTGGGAAGCCAGGACTTGATCCCTTCTGTCTGGCTTTAAAGCCTGTGCTTTTTCTACTCCACCCCTTCACCTTCTGTTTGGTGGGGGCACGGGCGTGTGAATAATTTTTTAAAAGGCAAAGTGAAAGGCATATTTTGAAAAAGGTGTTGGTGACTTGCTACGAGGTCACAAAAGATGGCATGACTCAGTTCAACTGGGGCTTTTGGGAGGAGGAATTACTTGTTCTTTGAAGAATGAGTTACATTTTAATAAAAAGGAGATGGAGGAAATGTAATGAGGACAAAGGAAACGATGTGTAAAAGACTCAGAAGCATGAAATTCAAAGACAAGCTGGAAAACAGTGAGACCAGTGTGGCTAGAGCACATCTGTGTGTGTCTTTAAGATAGAGAGCAATAACATCAGAGGCGAGGGTGAAAAACTAGGTTAAAATCTATTCTTGGACCTTTGTCAAGTTAAGCTCTGTAGGCTTGGAGCCACTGATCAACAGTTCTCTCTAAAGTTTTCACAAAGCAGAAAGAGCCTCAGGCTGTTTCTAAGTAAGCTTGAGTTGAAATCTCAGCAATGATTCTTATTAGTTGTCTGAATTTCGGCAAGGTGCTTAACTTTTCCAAGCCACAATTTTCCCAGCTAAACGTGAAGATAGTAATGCCTACTTACGAGAATGAAAACACAGATTATCTGCCCCAGGAGGGCTTCCAGTTGAGTTTGGTCATGGGAACCCTGGCAGATGGGAGGGAGGGAAGAGAGCTGTGTCCCTCCGCTGATAGCCACAGCTTCCCCTCTGCGGCCCTCTCCTCAGGACTCTTTCTTTTGGGCTTTGGTAACCACTCTCCCTGCCTGTTCAGGCTTCGGGGGAGGAATAGCCCTGCTGTTGCAAGCCCCGAGTACAGCACCATTCCTTCAGTTTTCTCAATGCCCTGCCTCCACCTTTGTAAATAGATCTTTTATTAAATTCTCCTCAAAAAATCAGAAATTTGAGTGTGCTATTTCCTATTGCAACCCTGATTAATACACAGGCTGTCTCTTTTGGCCTCACACCAGGCAAACCGCCTAAAAGTGATGTAAAATCATGCATTGGGATTTAATTTCCAGGCTCTGACATCTGTGGCTTTGGCAACAACAAAGTACAGGTCATCCTTCGTTACCAAGGGAAATACTATGAGAACAACAAGATCATCAAGTGCAGGGTGGGTATGTGGGCTGGTCCTCAGTCTAGGGGAAGAAGCAGAATTTTAATATGTGTTATTTTATTTAATCCTTACAAAACCCCTATAGATTAAATACTATTGTCTCCATTTTACAGTTTAGCGAATAGACCTAGAAAAGCACTATAGATTATAGGAGTTCACATAGGAGCAGATGATCCAAAAGTCTAGGAAGGCATTTAAGGTCATCTCTTGGAACAATGCTTGGCATGGCTAAGTCCCACTGCTAGATATTGGAAAGGATGAGGAGAGTGGGAAATGCTAGGCTTAAAAGTGGGGGTGAGAAATAATGAAGTCTTAGCATTTGAGATAGGTAGGTGGACCTAGAGAATATTGTGCTAGGTGAAATAAGCCAGTCAAAGAAAGACAAATGCCATCTGATTTAACTTATATGTGGAATCTAAAGAACAACATAAACAACAGAACAGAAACAGACCCATAGACACAGAGAACAGACTGATGGTTGCGGGGGGTGGGGAGGGTGCGGTTCAGTGACTATGTGAAAAAGGTGAAGGGACTGAGAAGTACAGATTTGTAGTTACAAAATGGTCACGGGCATGTAAAGTATAGCATATGGAATATAGTCAGTAACATTGTAATAACTATGTATGGTGTCTGGCAGGTACTGGAAACATCACGGGGAACACTTTGTAAAGTATATGATTGTCTAACCACTATGCTGTACACCTGAAACTAAAACAAAATAACATTGAATGTCAACTGTAATTGAAAAAAATTTTTTTTAATTTCTTATGGGTGGGTCTACTTAGTAACGTCAGGATAGAAAGACTGGAGGATACTAGCTGGATTTCAACAACAACTCAGTAAGCATTCACTGAATACCAACTCTTTGCTGGGCCTTAAGCTGGGAACGGAGTGAGCCAGATATGGCCATAACTTCACAGAACTCACAGTCCAGTGAAGGGAAGAGTCAAGCAAAGGAGAGTGACCATCTAGTATGATCAGGGTCTGTGGAAACACACAGGAGGTCAATCTGGGGAGTTAGAAAATGCATTCTCCCTGTGCTGAAGTTAGAAAGGAGAATATGAGCTGGTCTTATAAAAGAGTATGACGATTTTAGGGAGGATTGAATTCCTGGGAGAGATAATCATGTGAGGAAAGTCAAGAAGACTTAAGAGAGAGTGGCACTGCAAAAAGTTTGGTCCAAGCGGAGTGCAGGGGAGACGTGGGAACTAAGTCTCGAGAAGCCCACAGGGCCTGGATCATTGGAGATCTTGTGCTTGGGCTCAAGGTCTTCTCCATCAGGACTGTATGGGGGTTGTACATGCTTCCTCTTCTCTACTCTCTCCACAGAGGTTCCCTGAGGTCCTCCTCTAGGCTAGGTCTTGTCCTAGAAGCTGCAGAGAAGACAGGTAAATCAGAAATGGGCCCTGCCATTGAGAAGCTCACAGTCTAGGGGGACAAACAGAAAAACAGATCAGAGAGTGACCAGAGCTGTGATGTAGAGAAGGGCGGGAGCCAGGGGAAACCAGAGGAGTATGTACTGAGGAGAATGAGACTCAGAGTCTCTATTGGGTTAAACAGAGAAATGGGATAAGGGATGGGTGAAGTGTGTCTGTGAATGTGCTGGGGGGTGGCATGCAGGAACTGAGAGTCTATTTTCGGTGGTGCATTTAATGCTTGAGATCTAAAGATGCCCAGCATGGAACTAAAAATATTCTGTATTCTCTTTCCAGATCAATAACGACACTCACCTGTACACTCTGATCATTCATCCCACTGCTACTAATGAGGTCAAAATTGACAACAAGCAAGTTGCAGCTGGGGACCTGGAAGAAGACTGGAACTCCTTGCCTCCGAGGAAGATAAAAGACTCTTATGTCTGGAAACCAAGGAAATGGGATGAACACCTGCAAATATAAGATTCTGAAGGTAAAAAATCTGCGGTCAGAGGGTGTTTGGCTGGGAAGCAGGTGGGGATTCAGGTATGGAGATGGGAGAAGGAGGCTGGGAACAACAGAGCTGAGGCTGGGGTCATCATTCTCTCAAGGAGGTGACTAGGTAAATATTGTTACCCAACAAGGCATGGAGGGAAGGGGGAAGCAACTGACATTTGTTAAAGATCTATTGAATCTTCTGGTATCCTCTGTGAACAGTGTGCTATGATCCCTATTTTGTGCTATTTTATGGGTAAGGAAACTTAGAATATGAAGTGACTTGCCAAAGCACACATACATTAGAACCAGGATTTGAACTTGGGTCTCTTTTTGACTTCAAAAGTACTGATAGGTTGTGTGTGTGGAGTATATTCATTGATTCATTATCACTCACTAGAAAGCTGTACTGGATAGAGATATGAATAGGACAACCCAGTGACTGAGACCCCTCCTGGGATTCAGAATCTAATAAGGATGCCGATACGTACACGGAGGAAGTTCACAGTCTAGTTAGTGCTGACAGTCAGGGAAGCCAAATCCTGTGGGAACCCCTAAAACGGCCCCAACCCAGCCTGAGATGGGGTGTGAGCGATGGTCTGGGAAGGAGGAGGCAATGCCTGAGTGACTGGGTTAAGCCTGGATTTGAAGACATAGACTCTGGGATCAAATAGATATGGTTTTGAACACTACTATTGACTAACTGTGAGATTGCAGCTTAACAGTTAGACCTTGGGCAAGGAACATAACTGATGGGAAAGTCAATTTCACAAACAGGGATTATTATAACATCTGTGTGCAAAGGTTTTTGTGAAAATTAAATGAACTTTTTATATGCATAATATAGTGCCTGATATGTCGTAAGTCCTCAGTATGCAGCATTTAAATGTTAATGTTCTGAATTTCAAATGTGAATTCATGAGAGGGAAGTGGGAAATTGTATCGGAGAGAAGGTATTCCATACCCAGGGAACAGTAAGAGCAAAGGCTCACCAGTTTGGTGGAAAGTAACAGGACTGTGTGAAGAACTGAAAGCAGCAGTTTAGCATTTTGGGAGCATAAAGTGCAAGGTGGGGAGTGGTGGCAGATGAGGTTGGAATAGTCTGTTGAAGCCAGGCCCTGAAGGGCCTTGCCTACTATGTTGCCACCTCATAGGTCATAGCAGATGCAGCCTCATGCAGAGGAGGAGATGCTCAGGGTTCAGCAAGGGGCAGCATGGGACCCAGAAACTGGAATACAGTTCCTGAGGAGAGACCTTCACAGAGGCGGGTAGGGGACCAGCCACAGGTAGGGGATTTAGCAAAGGGCTCCAATTCCAGGGGGAGGGACATGTGATGAGGGAATTAAGGCAAATGACCAAGTGAAGTGACTGGTCGTTTAGCACCATAGGAAAATTAAGAGTTAGGCTTCTTCCAGGCCCGGAAAGCAGGCTCAGGGCATCAAGACTAACCTACTTCCCTGGCTGGTGTGGCTCATTGGATTGAGTGTTGGCCTACAAACCGAAAGGACACCAGTTTGATTCCTGGTCAGGGCACATACCTGGGTTATGGGCTAGGCTCCCAGTTGGGGGTGTGCAAGAGGCAACCAGTCGATGACACATTGAAATTTCTCCCCTTCTCTTTCTCCCTCCCTCCCCTCTCTCTAAAAATAAATAAGTAAATAAAATCTTTGGAAAAAAAAAAAGACTAACCTCCTGGTGAGGACCATGCATCCGATGTCAGGGTTGGTGGAAGGCCTGGGGGAGAGGGCGAGGGAGAGGGGGGATGTTGCAGGTCTCTGTGCTCCCTGCTGAGAGAACCTGGAGAAGATGGAAAGTGTTCAGCAGTTAGGTAGGCAGGGCTCTGTCAAGACAATGGCCTTCTGGATAGGATGTTGACTATTATGCCTTAGGAATCGCAAAGCAGCTGAAATAGCGCAGCAACCAGTGAACTTTCCCAGCTGTAATGCTGCTGAGTGACTGTGAATCTTTTGGGCTGGGCATTGAAGCCTTCAGTCAGTCTGGGCAAATGGTCAGCACCAAGGTGAACCGCCAGGTAGACGGAGCAAAACCCTGGAGGCTTCACAGCAGAAGAAATATGGAAGTTGGGACGCGCTGTTTGTGACTCTCTTGGGGAATAGAAGGAACCTGGGGTACAAGGGAGGATTGATACAAGTCTGGGAGCACACTGTGGTAAAAGACAGATCACCAAGGGAGGCCTTCAGGAAGAGGGGCCCGGGCTAGAAGACCTGTTCTGACAATAGGGGCACATGACTGAGGGACAGGGGAGGTCAGAAACAAGGGAAATTCCCATCTAATCTGAGCTTAAAGCACTCAAGGTCAGTATGATCGTGAACTTGAGGAAGGGCTGGAGTTGCTTAAAGGTTTTCTTTCCTGTCTTGGGTTTGTTTGCAGAGTTCTGAACCAGGATTTGATAGGAGTAAGGACAGGAGGGTGGCAGGGGCAGGGACAGGTCCTGCCTGTCTATATTCTGAATCCCAGTTTCATCCCAGGCTACCTATCTGTCCTCATGGAGAAACATTTTGTTTTAGGACTGAGAGGACTTTGAGTACAGCCCAGACCCAGATGCCAAGAAGCCAGGTGACTGGAATAAGGTGATGGGTAGAGAATGGGAAGGGCCCTTGATAACAAACCTGAAATATAAGGTGAGAGGGGTCTCTCTATCTAATAGGTGTGAGAAATAAAAGGGAAGAGATGATAAGTTTTACTTATAAAACAGAAACTCTCAGATCCTGTGGTTGTGCCTCCCCACCCCCACTCAAGGTGGTGCCTACCTGGGGGACGGCAGGCTGGTAAAGGCCACACTGGCAGCCCTAAGTGGTTATCCAGGGGGGTGGAAAGCTGCCAAAGGAACGTGGTCATAAAAGGAGATGGTCTGGGGTCAAGAATCAGAAATCTCAGAAATGGTCCAGAAAGGGAAAGCATAGCACATGAGTGAGCCTACGGTGTTGGACTGTGGGGGTACTTCTTTTTAAGGTCTAATTCCTGACCTCGTATCAGAAGTGAGAGGGAGCTAAAGGAATCAGCTATCAAATAGCCCAGAGATAAAACTGACTGATGCAAGCAAGATTTTGTTTGGCCAGTTTCCTGTGCTACACACAAGGAAGAGAATGGCCCCCAAGTGCCAGAGTCCTTAGATGGTATTCCCTACAAAGCTACATTTTCATAAGTTCATGGACAGGCTTATGCAGAGAAACGGGCCCAGGCTCAGGCTGGGTCTCTGCCACCTTGTCGGTTCCTTCTGGATAGATAGGGGAACTTGGAAAAGTCTTGTGCATTAGCTCGAAAAAAGGGAAAGAAGTTCCAGAAATCCTGCTCTGAATCTTTATGTCTAATACAATTGTCCCTATAAATTAATTGGTCTTTTTGATTGCATGAGAAGGAAAAAAAAATACTGATGCCATGTTCACTCTTGTTTCTTTGCTTAGGGATGATGGAAACCTTGAAACCTTGAATCAGGTAATTGACAGTCCCAATTACCAAGGGGAGTGGATTCATCCAGAAATAGACAACCCTGAATATAAGCCTGACCCTACCATTTGTTGTTAATATAATATCGATGTTCTTGGCCTGGACCTTTGGCAGGTAAAGCTCTCTGGGCTCAAAGCCACTGATGAACAGTCCCTCTAAAGTGTCCACAAAGCAGAAAGAGCTTCAGGCTGGAAATCACAAGCCTTGAATGAGTCTTGATCTCCCTAAGCCTCAAACCACTCCTCTTTAAGATGGGGCCAGTCATATTTATCCTAATAATTGTAGTAGTTAAAGTGTATTGAGTCCCGATCATGTGCCAAGTACAATATTAGAGACCTTGCAAATGACATTTAATTCTCACTATGAAATCTCCTATGTCTAATTTTGAAAACCGAATTTCAGAAAAGTTTAGTCATTTGCCTCAAGACAAATTTGGTACGCAGAAAAGCTGGGCTCTGAATGCTGGCCTTTCTGAGGCCCGTTTCAGGGTTCCGATACTTTACACTGCTCGGCTGATCCTACATGACTCTTGGGGATGTTTCTGGGGATAGAAGGGAATCAAAGAGGTCATAAGACTTTGAAATGTTAAAAATCCACAGACATGTTGGGGGTGATTGTCCCAGCCATGATGATAACTCCTGACCTAGCCTCCCTCTCTTTGTCAGTCCTCTTTCTTGGCTCTGATTGGGAGGGAAGGGGGAAGGCTCAGATTCCCAGGCCTTCTAGAGTTGTTCTCTCTCTCTCTCTCTTTCCTGAGGCCTGTGATTGAAGATGGGGAGGATTCTTCCCTAACTTGGGAGAAAAGAGAGCACCTCAGACACAGGCCCCAGTGGACCTAGTCTTGAAATTTCCTCAGAAAGGCAGGGAACTCACTTTTATTAAACACTAGCCTGGGGTCAGTGCCTGACCCCTAGTACATCCTTTAATTCTCACAATTCTGTAAAGTAAGTATTACTGTTCCTTATTATTATCCCATTTTACATTTGAGAGAATTGAGACTCAGGGAATGTCAAGGACGTTCCCAAGAGCACACAGCCCCTAGAAGCAGCAGTCACTTGTCTTTGGGTGTCTTCTGGAAGGTCCTGTGGCCAGGGAAGCCTCTGTCCCTGACCAGTGCTATCTACAGTTCAGGGCCGCCAAGAGTGTCTTGGACAGACACCCCCCTTTTTGCAGCTTTCTTGGTTTATTAATTTTCCACTTTATTTATTTCTATTTTCTTAGTTTCCTGGCTCACTGAGACCAGAATGTGAGTGCAAGGAGATAGTGTACATAAGTTACCACATGCACAGTAAGGTTCATGAGAGAAGGAAGGGAAAGAAGAAAGGAAGGAAGGAAAGGAAGAAAGAAAGAATACACTGTACTTTACATATATTACTTCTAACTCACATGACAATACTGCTATAGGGTGATTATTTTCAATACTTTTCTTATGACAAATATAAGCTCAGAGGAGCTGAATAACTTGCTCAGAGTCACACAGCTAGTATGTGGTTGAGCTGGTCTGTATGACTCCATGACTTGCGTTCTTTCTATTCTGTTCCTCTATCATTAAATCATCACCTTCATTATCTGAAGAACATGGATTCAGTTTGCACAAGTTTCCATTGTAATCTCTTTTCAGTTGTCCCTTATTAATAAATAATAGGAACTTCCTACATCTTAAAAATATATGAGGTCATATTAATATACCTAATCTGATTGCTTCCTTAAGATGCATTGTTTTTTTTTTCCCCCACTAAAACATCAAGATACACATTTTAAACTGTCTCTTTATTTATCTACAAAATTTTAAAATCATTTGACACTAATTGCCCTGAGTTCTATCAATCTCTCCAAGCAGGCATAGCTTCCTATTTGGGAATTTACATCATACATAAGGAATGCTTCCCAAAGTGCATACTAATCACTCAGGGATTTTATTAAAATGTAGATTCTGACCCAGCAGGTCTGGGGTGAAGCCTGAAAGACTACATTTCTGAAACTCCAGCATTATCTCTTTACAGTATTTTTTTCTGGTGACACAGTTCTGTACAATGGGGACATCACCCTTGTAGGCAGCCTTTTCTTCTCGGTTCCAATTGGGTCTGGCACTCACAGGTCCTACCTAACCCTACACACTCAGCTGACCAGGCACATCCAGTTTACCTCAGAGTCCTGGTGCCTTGTTGGAAAAGCCTTGTGACTCTCAGTGTAAAAATGGGCAGGAATTCCCTTAACTGCCCTGTCCCAACCCAGGTTTCCAGCCTTCACATGCTCTGTAAGCACAGCTGCCCACGTGGTTTGTCCTAACCTATCAAGCTGGTTAACTTTCTGATCTAATCCCTAACCCTTCCTGCTCTCTGTTTCTTCCTTTCTTCCTTCCCTCCCTCCCTCCCTTCTTCCTTCCTTCCTTCCTTCCTTCCTTCCTTCCTTCCTTCCTTCCTTCCTTCCTTCCTTCCTTCCTTCCTTTCTTCCTTCCTTTCTTCCTTTCTTTCTTTTCTTCTTTCTCTTAGAAGTGACTGCATTCTTTCATCAGGACAGAGACTGGGAGGATACGGCAACAAAGAAAATTCTCTTACTTTGGGGCTCCTTAGGGTTTTTGAAGGAATAGTGACACGAAATGCAGTGAGTATAGCCTAGCCATAGTGCAAAGCATGTCGACATCCCTTAAGTCATATAAGGTCCGTGTCAAGCCCTGTGAGACTGGGAAGCCTAAAAAAGGGGACTTAATTTATCACGATCCCACAGGTGATAAGTGCCCAAACCTATACCCTTTCCATTTTATGATCCAAGTGGGGTAGCACAGGATACCAGGTAACTTTCAGTGAATGAACAGTTTAGGCTTTACAGTCTAACAAAGCTCGTTCACACATGTTCTTTTCTGTATAAGAAAGCAGGGAAGGTGAATTTTCTTCCATTTTCCAGATGAAAACATGGAGGCCCAGAGAGGATGGGAGTACACCAAGGTCCCTCCCCTATGTTTTAGGAAGCAGGTCTTAGATGGAGGCAGAGCCATGTGTTTCCTGTAAGGCGGATGGAGGTAAAGGGGCACTGAGGAGAGCAGGGGAGATCGGGAGCATTTCTTGTAGGAGCAGGGAAAGTGGAAGAGCCAACAAATAAGCAGTTCTGTAACCAAGGCTGTTGACAACTCAAAAGAGAAAAAAATCCAAAAGGTAAAAAAGTATCTTAAAGTTACACAAAGAATTATTGAAATCATTTTTTACAATGGCTCAGAGCAAAAACAACAATGTCTATTCAAAGTAGCTATTTTGTCATTTGTTTTTCTGTTGGAGGCATGGTTGGTAGGATAACGTAAGCCAAATAAAGCCTTTCTTATTTGAAAACAAAACAAAACTTTTTCAAATCCTGAAGGAGGGACATATGATAGCTCATGCTGCAAACTATCTCTTGGTCACACAACTGCTCCCACAAAATTAGCTTGCTGATTTGTGTAACATACTGCTAATGTAAACACACACACACACACACACACACACACACACACACACACACACACACTGAATGACCCCTTTTTTGTTCCTTTTGAAACATATCCAGGTACTGAAAGTTTATGATAATAATGATTACCATTTATTGACTATTATCTGTCAGACACTCTACTTTACATATATTATTTCTCACTCACATGACAATACTGCTACGTGTGATTATTTTCAATACTTTTCTTATGACAAAAAGAGACTGAGAGGAGTTGAGTAACTTGCCCAAAGTCACACAGCTAGTATGTGGTTGAGCTGGTCTGACTTGCACTCTTTCTATTCAGTTCCTTTATCATTAAATCAACAAACACTGAAATTATTATACATCATATATATGAATTCATCTTTTTTCCTTTAATTGTAAATACTAAAAATGTTATTTTAATAAAATAGAGAAATATGGCAGAGAATATAAATTCTGCTAGCACTCCTTTTCTGTTCCCTGTTTTTTTTTTTAGTTTTTCTGATTATGTTAGGAGAAAACCTTAAAAAGGGCATTTATAAGTGGCATCAGCGGTCAGTGCTATCAAACTGAGCTGAGACAAGATCCATTGGGTAGCAATTTGAAGCCTAGTAGAGTGATGAAAAGTTCTTCCCAATCCTCTAAAAAGTGGCCAGAGTCTTGAGGAGCACAGAACCTCAGGAAACAGTAAATTAACTTCCTTCTAGAGTGGATCAGCCAAGGTGGTACAGTAACTTGAACCCTCTGTATTATTAATCACTGTTGTATTTCCTCATCCACCTTAATTATTGAGCAAAAGCTCCTGTGGCCTGGGACTATGCATTTAGCAAGGCCCCAAGTGATTTTTAAAACCCTGTGACCTAGTTCTAATAATCCCATTGTTTTCATTTCAACAGGTGAAGTCAGGCAGCATCTTTGACAATTTCCTTCTTACAAATGATGAAGAGTTGGCTGAAGAGGTTGGAAATAAGACCTGGGGGATAAGAAAAATAAGATATCTCTTCACCCTGAATTCTAGGTATCTGACTCCCCATTTGCACAATGTGCTTTGCATTTTAAAAACCAGCCTCACAGTCATTGTTTTGTTTGCTGACCAGATGGCCCTGTGAGGTTGGGGAAGGAACTCATATCCATTGGGCAGCTACAGGTTTGTATTTAACTCTGTGAGCACTTTCCAAAAGTTATCCCTTTTAGCCCTTTAAACAACCCAGCAAGACAGATATTATTGCCATTTTTCACATATAGGAACTGAGATTCAGAGAGTATATATAAACTGCCTTGAGGTCACACACAGCCTTTAACTTGTTGTGTTTGAACTCACTCTCCTGCGTCACTCTCCCTGCTCACAGTGTGGTGATTTAAAAGGGAGCCACTGAACCCATGTCTGATGGATGCCTTGGAGAAAGAAGGAAGGTGTTTGGGCTGTTTACCAGCTTCCTGCTCTTCCAGAGCTATTTTATGTGTGGAGTGATATTTGGGACAATGGCTTCATGATGGTGACACCCTCTATCCAGGCCTCCTGGTTCTGCAGGAAGGCCCATTCAAACAGGCTTTGACCAGTGTTGGGTTACCCAATAGGCAGACTAAGCTCATGCTTACAGTGCTGGGTAAGCACAGGTACCAAAAAAAAAAAAAAAACCCCAAAAAAACTTTTGAGAGAACTTTGATAGTTAATACTTCCATAGACACATTGAAGTACTCACCATGGGAATTTTTGTATACTTTTTAGCCTGGTTTTGTTTTGCTTTTACTTTTGAGTCATCATCTGATATTGTCTTGTTCAGGCAATATTACATACTGGTTAAGAGAATTAGTTTTAGAGCTAGATTGCTTAGGTTCAAATTCAGGCTCTATCTCTTACTAACTGTATGCCATTGGAAAAGTTATTTAACCTCTCTGGTCTTTGGTTTTCTCATCTTTAAATTGGGAATGATAATAACAACTATCTTAAAAGTTCCTGTCATATAGCAAGTGTTCAACCTGTGGTACGTATTATTATTAAACTATATAATCACTTGACAAATATTTTTTGAGCTTCTGTTCACAACACTGTTATAGTTGCTGGGGATATATCAGTGTAATAAAACAGAGAAGTTTCTGCCTTCATGGGGCTTACCTTCAGTTAAGAGAGACCAACAAGAAACATATAAAGAAGTAAATATATATTAGTGAGAGGGTACAATAAAGCAGTAAAGTGAACCGCGATGATGAAGATTTTGCTTTTTTATATAGAGGTGGTCATGGCAGACTTTATTGAGTAAGTGAGATTTAAGAGACTTGGAGGAAGTAAGGAGCAAGCCATGCAGGTATCTGGAGAACAAAAGCCTTTGAGGTAGTGAGAACAGCAAATGCATAGTCCCTGAAGCAGGAGCATAACTTGCTTGTTCAAGAGAGGAAGGCCAGTGAGACTAGAACTGAGTGAGAGAGAACGAGAGTAGTTGGCACCATATCCCTGAGTTAAATGCCATTGGAGCCATGTTTAGTAAAGGAGTGATATGTACTGGCTCACAGTTTAAGATATTGCCTGGCGGCTGTGTTGCAAAAGACTATAGGAATAAAAAAAGGACTACAGTGGAACAAGGCAGAAACAGGTGGTAGTGATGGAACAAGGAAGAAATGCTCAGGTTCTAGATTCACTTTGAAGACAAAATTCACAGGAATGATTAGATATGAAATATGGAATTTAAGATTAAATATGGAATATGAGTGAGAGTAAATAAGGATGGCTCCAAGGTTTTTGACCTAAGCAACTAGAATGATGGAGTTAATAAGATAAGGAAGAAAAAAGGAAAAATATATTAGGGCATGGGGGTAGGGACAAAAATAAGTAACATAATTTTTAAATGTTAGGTCAGATCTGATTATAGAAATCCAAATGTCAAGGAGGCAATTGGATATGAGTCTCGAAAACAGACATAAATTGGGGAGTCATCAGCCTACAGATAATACGTAAAGCCCCACAAGGCTAGACAAAAAAATCCCCTAAGGAGTGAGTATATACAGAAAGGAGATTAAAGGATGAGCTTTGGGGCACCTCAGTGTTTATAGATCAAGGAGATAATGTGGAACCAGCAAAAAAAGACAGAAAGAGTAAATAGCAAGAGAAGAAGAAACCTAAGAGTAATATCCTGTAGGTCAAGTGAAGGAAATATTTTAAGGGGAAGAGGAGTGATCAGTGGGGTCAAGAAAGATCGGGACTAAGAACGAACCACTGAATTGAGTAGCATGGAGTTTATGGTGACTCTGACAAGAACAGTTTCAGTGGAGAGATACAGGCAAAAATGGGTTCAAGAGAGAATGGAAGAACAACAAGAGACAGGAAGTGTAGACTAGTCTTTTGAGAAGTTTTGCTGTAAAAAAGGCAGAGAGAAGGGGATGGTAGGTAAAGGGAAATGTTGGTCAAGATTTTTTATATATAGATCTCCCTGACTACTTGTATGCTAATGGGAATGTACCAATAAAGAGAGAAATAATATAGGAAAGAAAGAGGAGAAGAATTTCTGGAGCAATGTTCTCGAGAATGTGAGCGTGGATGAGATTTATTGCCTAAGGAGATAGGTTAGCTTTCTAGTGAAGTACAGACATATCATTCGTGATCACAGGAGTAAAGACTGACTATGAGAATAGATACAAGCAGGTGGTAGATGTGGTGGCAGAAGTATGTGTCAGTTGGAGTCTCTGGGAAGCAGACATCAAGATGGAGTTAGAAATGTAGATTTACTGGCGATAATGCCTGAGAAAGAAGAAGGGTAGAGGGTACAGAAATAGGCATAAAAGTCTGACACCTGTGAAAAATTGGAGGCTTGAGTAGGAATTGCTGCCAAGTACAGTGCAGCTCTGAGAAAGCCTCGGCAGCTCAGCAGGGCTCCAGTGGGAAGACT
Organism: Pteronotus mesoamericanus; assembly: GCF_021234165.1. Classification (NCBI taxonomy): domain Eukaryota; kingdom Metazoa; phylum Chordata; class Mammalia; order Chiroptera; family Mormoopidae; genus Pteronotus; species Pteronotus mesoamericanus. The sequence goes on along the minus strand of NW_026555006.1, from coordinate 3,568,270 downwards.
GACTGTAGAGGAATTCCGTTTTGGAAATGGCCAGACCACCGTACTCAGTCACTGGCTGGGGGCTGCTTTGGAACAGCATGTCCTGTGTTCAAATGCTTCAGTGGATCCCCAGGTGCTACAGCTACAGGCCATCACCTCACTGCATTCCTCACAACTGACTGACAAGTTCTTCTTCATGAACAATTTAAGTGGCATACCTCCAAGGCTGCCACAGAGTAAGTGGAAAATTCCTAATGATTGTGAAATAGGAAGGAAGGCCAATAATTTAGCACGAGGTTGGGAAAGATGTGCGGGAAGTTTGAGGAGAAGAAGAAGGTGAGAAATAGTTACTGAAGACAGAGAGTGAATCAACCACAGAAAAATAATGAGCTTGCCGACCAACACTTGAGGGCTCACTTCAGTTTAGTCAAAAGGCGTTTAAAATGAGATCACCTTGTTATTATTTTCTTTGCTTAGGTGGAGGGATGAAGAGTCGGATTTAACCAGAGTTGAAGGTTTGCCCAATTAAGGGAGAGAAGGGCAAGGGAATTGAGGTGTTTGCAAGAGATTGATCACAGAAAAAGAAAGGCGAAAAGTGAGGGCATGAGTCGATTGGGGTATCATGAAAAGGAGACAGGTTCAGTGGATTGCTGTAGGTCCAGGTGGAGTTGAGGAATTGGTGGAGTTGGTTACCTTTGGCAAGAGCAGTTTTGGTAAGGATTGGAGGGTGGAAACAGATAGTAGAGCAGTGAGAGAGAAGTAAAGAAATAGAGACATTAACCATGATCAGTGTTTTCCAGGCAGAAGAAAATGAAGTCCTGATTGAAAGAGAATTTTTTTTCCCCTAATAATGTGGGATACACAGCAAGATATCAAGCATTTGCTCCCAGCAGGATTCTAACAGGCCCCAACCTCCTGGGCTTTGTCCCCCAAGCCTGGCTAAAACACCTCTTGCCCCAGATGCTCCAGGTGAGGATTCAAGCCCTTAAGCAGTTTCTACTCTGTGTCTTTTCTTTCAGTCCCCTCTGAATAGAAAAATCTATGAAGATATTTCTAGGGATCGAGTTCTAGGGCCTGGATGAACACATTAGAGAACTGAGAAGGAGTCCCGTTTCTGATTTAATGCAAAGTTTTACTGGTCACAGTTCAAAAGCAAATTCAAAGAGTTCCTTAAAGACTGTGTTACTGTGATACAGCAGAAAGAGGGCCAGACTCAGCCAGAAAACCTGGTTTCTAATTCTAGTTCTGCCACTCACTAGCTGTATAGCTTGGGCAAATTATTTAATCATTTTGGACCTCAGATACCTTCTAGAAAGTGAGACTAGTAATACTTACCTCATATATTGCTGTGAGGAATAGAAATATGTGTAACTTATCTCACACCGAGTTTAGCAATGCTGTGGCTATTCAGCAAATGTTTGTTGAATCTGAACCAATTTTATTTATGAGCAAATTACACACACACACTTCACTCCACACATAGTGAAAATTTGTATGTAAATAAATATCATCCCAGAAATCTTTGAGTGTGGGAAGACACCAGACATTTCTGGAGTCGGTTAACTTTGTTTATACCATCTGTGAATTATTTTGAAATTCTGCATTCTAAACAGGATGTAGAGAAGCAAATGGAGAGAACTTTGAAGAAATGGAAAAAAGAAAACAGGAAGAAGCCAAGAAGAAAAGGGAAAAGGGGGAGGAAAGGGAGGGTGACATCTGGGAAACTGAAGAACAGGGAAATGAAGAGGATTTTTTTTCTGAGGAACCAAGAACTGACACACAAATGAAGGAAGCTGATGGTGAAAGAGCATTTCTGGGTAAAAAGAAAAAAGTTCATTTTGACTAGAAGGGCAAATTGTAACTGGGTCAAATGGTTACACTTAGAAGCAAATGATGTTGCTTAGAAGAAGAAATGTTCATGAGGTTGGCAAAATCTGGGAAGCAAAATTTCTTGCCCTTTTTGAGTGAACTTTGGATTTGTACTTCATCTCCTTTGCTATGTATTCCCCTGGGAAAGTCACATCACCTCCTGCTATTTCCTTGTCAGTGGAAAAGGTGGGATGATTCCTATTTCATGAGGCTGCTGTAGGGATTAAATGAGATGTGTGTGTAAAGTGCTTGATACAAATACACAGTAAACAAATAGTAGCTATTACTACTGTTGTTATCATGGTGTTCATGAAATTAATTATTGGTAAATAAGCTTCGGTATAAAACTGATTCCCCCTTTTGATTTATCTGGTACATCCGGGAATTTTATTTTGTTTGCATACCTATATTTCTTAGTATTTACTATGCAATATTGATGGTTGTACTTGTGGTTTATGTTTTTTTCTTGCAGATGTATCAAGCACTTAAAAACAAAATCAGATTTCTTAACATAAAGAAAGATACTTTATGAAAGTCCTTTTGCTTTTTTGTTTTTGTGTGCCCTAATTTTAATTATATTACTTGTTTTTAGGTTTTGCTGGTTTTACATTGATCTTTTCTGTACCACCTCTTATAGCATCATTATCGTATGCATTCACGTAGCTCTTTGCAGATTACGAAGCATTCTAAATTTGAGGAGCTTCTGAAATGTGCTTATTTAGCCCTCATAGCAGCCATTGTACAGGACACCATTACTATCTTCCTTTTACAGATGCAGAAACTGTTCAGAGTGGGCAAGTCACTTGCTCAGGGTCAAACAGCTGGTAAGGGGCAGGGCCAGTGTCTGAACTCAAGTTTGTCTCATTCCAAAACTTATCCTTCCTTTGCATTAGTCTGTTGAATTAGTGAGTATATGTCTATTACTATTGAATACAGATAGGAGGCAATGTTCCCCGTGGAAGAAATACCCTATAAAGGAAAATAAGCGTGATGAGAATTCCTCTTTTAGAACATCTCTCAAAAATAAAACAAAAATCCCTAAACCTACAAATAAGCAATCAGGTGTGGCAGCTTTTAAATTTTAAGAAGTGATACTACTAGTGTAGTTGTGAGCTGTCCAAGGCCACCATGGTTTGTTCCTGGCTCTATTGAGTTACCAGCTGTGTTATCTTGGGCAAATAATCTAACTTTCCTGTGCCTCATTTTTCACATTTGTGAAACTGGGTTAATACAGGGACCTACTGCAAACTCAGCTGTAAGGACGAAGTGCTGACTCCTTCCTTCTTTTGTTTTACCAGAAGAGCAGCAAAGACTAGTCCACGTCTAGCTGGTGAGTCAGGCCCAGACTAGCTGTCATTTGATAGCACAGGACTAAATATATGGGTCCAGAACTTAAAAGGCGCTCAATAAATATTAGTTGAAAGAATGAACAAAACTTTGACTAACAGTTTCAGGGAAGATTTTATGAAGGAAGTGATTTTGAGCCAGATCTTATAGAATGCATAAGAACCTGTCCAATGGAGACAGGGATGTGCTGACTAAATTCAAAAGTCAAAAGTAGGGTACCAGAGGACAGCAGGTGGGTGGTGAGATCAGAGGAGAGCAGCAAGAACTCTTTCTTTCTTCTTTCCAGCAGGTTGGTGTCTGGCCTAGTTTCTGGGCTTTACAATCTTTGGAGTATTCTGGTTTGGGAAATTTGCCTTTGTAGGAGAGGCAAGATTTTACCCTACTAGGGTCTTTGGCTTGGCCTGAGAATTTAATTGACATAAGACAGATCAACAGGAGAAAAGCAAACAAATTTATTTAATAAAAGTTTTACATGACACAGGTGCCCTCATTAAGAAATAGAGATCCAAAGAGGTATCAAAATCTAAATACTTTCATATGAGGTTGAATAAGGAGAGGCATTTGTGGAAAATAACTAAAATATACAAGGAGGCTCAAGGGAGATAAGAATTATTTTAAGAAGGTCTGTTTGTGCAGAATTCTGTGTCTCAGCTTTCCGTCCTTGGTGATAAGAATGTTTCTTTCCTGATATATGGGTGGCTCACACGTGGGAGTTTTCTGTTTTCAGCAGAAAAGGGGAGATCAGAGTGTTCCTTTTGTATCTGCTGTTTTTCAAGTTAGTTGAAAATAATCCTTATGCCAAAGTGGCATTTTGGCAGGGTGGCATATTTTAACACCCTTCACCTTTACGCCTGTTTCTATAACATGAGTCTTCCCATTGTGTAAAAGAGCAAGGCTTCAGGTACTGAGTTTGAGCATTATCTTGGAGCTGGAGGGCTGGTGTGGGGGTGATCTGTACTTTAGGGATGCCAATCTGATATGAACAATGTTTACTACCAATGTCTGCTCTGACTGGTCATGCATAGCTACCAATTGTTACGTATTTTCAAATATCACCAGATAAAATACTAATTTTCATGCAGAATGAGAATATGTTTTAATTTTTTTAAGGTGTTGCTTTTGCCTTGGTTAAATTGATGGTACACATTAATTCAGAAATTAAGGTACTTTAACAAGAAAAAAATTCATGCTTAGTTCCACCCATTCTGCACTTTGAAATTTTTTGTGTTTCTTTCCAGGACTTGTCTTTGGAACAGTACCATTCTGCCACTGAAACATACTCCTCCATGAGGTGGTTAAAAAAAAAAAAACCCGGTTATATGTTTACTTTTCAAAAGTGGCAGGTGTTCTGAGGTGGAGGCAAGCTCTGGTCCCACAGAGCATGCTCCTGGTTGTGATGGATCGGGAAATAAAAATAAGCCATTCCAGACATTTTTCTGTCTGCCAGGAGAAGTGGGGTGGCGATTCCCTCTGGTAGGGAATGCCCTGAGCCCTTGTGTCCTGTGGCTTTTATTGAAAGGGTTAACAATGGGGGCTAGGTAGTAGGAATGTACAGGTGATCTCATTACATCAGTGTGTTAATGGTTACAGAGAATAGATGATGTTTTGAAGAAAACAAATGGCAGGAACACACAGATTTACATGGGTCCAAGATGAGACAAGTAAACATAAAGAGTGTAAACATAAGAGCACCAAATGGTTTAGGGACAGAGTCTGTGAAAAATGTAAATTTCCTTCTCAGCATGAGCTGGTTGTCATAGCTTTTGAGGGAAAAACAAAGCATGCTTCAAGGAATTTACTTCTAGGCCTGATTTCCCCTCGGAACCACCCCATCCAGTTTAAGGCTGTCTCTAGTTATTATTTCAAGCATGGGCCAGGCAGGGGGAAGCAGAGCCGCCAAGAGATAAGGAGACTTCTTTCAGATAGAATGAGGATGCTGGCCATATCAAAGCAGAGGGGTGAGGGTCTTTTGCCCTTCCTCTGTGTCCCCCAAGTCCTTTCCTGATGCCCCTTGTGACTGTCCCTGTCTTAGTTTGCCCTGCCAGAGAGGGGTCTTACCTGTCATTGACTAACCAGCCATCCTTCGGGGCCAAGCCGGGTGATGTGAGGCACAGCCCCTGCCGGGGGGACAGGTTTTGTCTCCTCAGTGGCCTATTTTCCCAAGGCCTCCTTGCTTTGCTCCAGCCTTGGGGTCCTCTCACCTATTGGTGAGGCTACAGTTCCTGAAACCAGACAGGATGGTTCCCAACAGTGTTCAATGTAAAAAAATTAGAGTCTGTTAATGTGTTAAGAAAGTAAACATTTCTCATTAGCTCCAAATCCAGAGATAATTGTGCAATATTTTTGTTGTCTTTCCTTCCAGTTTTGTGTTCATTCATTCATTGGTTGGTTTGAATTTGAGTTGAGAGTGTTTAGTTAATAATACTCCATAGTACACAGCACTTTACTATCTTTGACAGGTAATTATCACTTTAAAATTTTGTTATTTTTTCCCTTTTATTTTGATTCCCTTCCTTACACAGGCAACTAAGTTCTATTTGATATATATCTTTTTTGTTTGTCTATGTTCTTACAAAATGTGAATTTTTGTTTATTGATTTTTTTTTTTTAGAGAGAGAGGAAGGAAGAGAGAGAAATAGATATTGATATGAGAGAGAATCATCTGTTGGTTGCCTCCCTCATGTGCCCCAACCAGGAATTGAACCCACAACCTAGGCATGTGCCCTAACTGGAAATCGAACCCCCAACCTTTTGGAGCACAGGACGATGCTCCAACCAACTGAGATGACCAGGGCTGCATGGATGTATTTTTAATTTATGCAGATGATACAGTGTTTAAATCTCATTTTGTTTCTTCATATTTTTTATTGAGTACTATTTTTAAAATATAGTCATTTTGCTGCGTGTATATATAAAATCTATTGCTTCTGATTGCTGTATAATATTTCATGATATAACATTTATCATATTTTAGCTATCAACTCTCTCAGTGATAGCCTGGTTGTCTTCAAGTTCCCACCATCATAAATAATACAGCAATGGATATTTTAATGCATAACCCTTTACGTGCCTGTGTAAGGCTTTCTTTGCAATATATCCCAGGAGTAGAATTGGAGGCTCATAGAATATGAGTTCTTAATTTGCATAACTTATGTCAGACTGCTTTTCACAATGGCTATACCAGTCCACACGCCTGTCACCATGCGTAAGGGTTCCAGCACCCCCATAACCCCACCAGGTCGTGCATTGTCAACTTTCTACAGTTTAACAGAGGTAAAAGGATAGCACATTGCTAATATTTTTGAACATCTCTTCATATGCCTTTTGAATTTTGGATTTCCTCTTTCATATTTTTTGCTTATTTTTTTCTAGGAGTTGCTGACCTCTTGTTTATTTGCAAGAGTTTTGTGTATTAAGTATTTAATATATCTTATTCTCTCCTCTGTTTACTTTGTCCACAGTATCTTTTGTTGAATAGAAATCCTTATTATTCATCAATATTATAGTCTAATAGTTTGTGTGTTTTAAGTTTTACCTTTCTTTTTTCTCAGTCATAAACTATAATAGTGTCCTATATATTTTTCTTTTGTAATTTTTTTCACACTTATTATTTCTTTAATACTCCTAGAGTTCAACCTTGTATAAGGTGTAGAATTGTTAAAATAAGGTAATTAGACTTCAAAATTTGATATATAAGTTTCTGAAAGGGAGATATTAAAAGTTCCAGCTAAAATTATGCATCTATTTCTCCCTGCAGTTCTATATATTTTAATACTGTGTAATTAGATGCATCTATGTGTTTTGCTGTTGCATTTATGTGCTTGCCTATTGTTTCTTTTATAAATAGATAAGGCCTTTTTATCACAGGATTGCTGGAGGTATAAATGCAGATGAATACAAATACTCTTTAGTTTTAGAAATACTGTGTAAATATGAGGCTTTTCAATTTGTGTTTACTATTCTTCTCAGAGAGAAAGTAAACAGGACTCAAGATAACCTGAGACCCTCCTCCCAGAGAGCATCTGCTGGGGAAACCCACCCTTTAGTGAGGCCTGATTGACTATTTGCTGCTGCTACTGCAGGTGCAGCTTGTACTCAAGTATCAATTATGGTGCCTGCTGAATCCTGTAAAAAGGCAGCGCTGTGCAGACAGACCATCCCTACCCACACTTTGCCCCACACAGCTGTTTGGACCAGACCTGGGAATCCAACCCAAGGCAAGAAACTTATGAACTTGCTAATGACCTGCAAATGTGGCATGACTCCTAATAAATGAGTTGGACAAATCGATACATCTCTCAGGAATTCCAGTTAGGAAACATGAATGAGGTAATTGAGTCAATTAGTAGCAATAAAAACTATGTAAAGGATATAAAGAAAAAGGCCATGAGCTTGAGTAGGGAGGGGTATGTGTGGAAGGAAATGGAGTGATGAGGAAGCAGAAATTATGAGTAAAAAGACGCTATGAGGTATAAAAAAGATAATAGATATTTATTCAACAAATATTTCTAGAGTTCTTTCTATGTACTAGGCTAATGTTGGGTTCTGAATATGCAAAAGTGACTCAGAGACAGCCTCTGCCTTCACAGCACTTAATCTTAGTGGGGAAGAGAGATGAAACAAGTAAACAAATAAATAATTACAAATTGTTTTAAGGACTAAAAAGGAAATAAATATGGGTCTGAGATAGAACGTACCAGGAAGGGAGCTACTTAAGAAATAGCAAGGTAAAGGCATTTCTCTCGAAACAGATAATTAAGTGAGACCTAATGAATTAGTAGGAGCCAGGGAGAAGTGTATTTAGGGAAAGGATGTTGGAAAACAAAAACAAAACAAACCAGGTGGGTAGAGGAAAGGGAAGCAGCAGGAAATGAGTAAGGAGGGTAAGCAGGAGGCAGTGACAGGTCCCAGCAGGCTTTCGTATGGTGTTGGGAATTTATTCCCGTATATTGAGGAGCCATGAATGTATTTGAGGCTGGGCAGTAACATGATTCAGTGTAATGTGGAAGGTAAACTTAAAGGTAAAGAGTCAGTCTGGGTCCAAACCTAAGTTCTACCGTTTGCCAGCTGTGTGACCTTGAGCAAATTACTTAATCTCTCTGTGTCACAGTTTTCTTTTCTATAAAATTGAGGTGAAATTGGGTTTTACCTCACGGAGTTGCTGTGATGGTTAAATATGTATACAGTGCTTATAGCAGCTCCTGACACAAAAGAAACATCCAAAAAATGTAAGTTGCATTCTTACTTAGTTTTTTAAAAGGTCATTATAGCTACTGCATGGAGACTGAATGTGTGTGAGATAAAAGGGAGGCCAGTTCTGAGGCTGGTAAATAGTATGGATAAGAGATGATGAGTGAGGTAGTGGTAGTGGAAACAGAGAGAAATAGACTAATTTGACCTATTTTTGGAGGTAAAATTTTTATATTTTGCAGATGGATTGAGCATTGTGGTGGAGGAAAATAGAGGAATCTAGAATGATTCCTAGGTTTCTGGCTAGAGCTACCAGGTAGCTATAGGGATGTTTCCTGAGAGGCAGGAGCCTGGGGAAAGCAGATTTGACAGACATGCTAAACGTAAGATGTCAGTGAGATATCCAAGCAGATGTCAATCAGGCAGTTGGTTATAAGTTTGGAGATCAGAAGAGAGGTCTGGGATGAACATAGCATTTGGAGACACAGAAATAATTATGATCATGTAGGAAGAGAGTATACACAGAGAAATGAAAGGAGCCAAGAAGAATCCTGAGGAACAACGTATTTTATGATGGTTGAATAGACAAGAAGAATGCAGAGAGGCCTGTGGAGAAATAGTAAAATCAGAAGAGGAGAGTGTTTCAAGAAAATTAGAGAGGTCAGCTGAGTGTAGAAGGGTCAAATAAGATAAGGATATAAAAATATTGGTCCACTGATGATATGACAGGAGCAGTGTGAGTGAAATAGGGGGACTAACTAAGCATCAAATAGGTTGAAGAATGAATTGGAGGTGTTCTTGCTTTGATAGCACATATACTAAAACTTAAAACAATACTGAGAAATTTGGCATGACTTCTACACATAAATGACACAGATGAAGCATTTCATATGTTTTGTATATTAAGTTGACTTTTGGACAATGCTATCTTTTACATATTTAAAAAGAAAATTGAATCAACAAGAATAAAAGGGAGGCCAAAACTAAATATAAACAGAAACAAATACACCTAACTAATTTAAATTCATTTGTATTTTTTATTTTAGCAAAAGGGGAATGGAGAAAGAAAGAGAGGGAGTGAAACATCGATGTGAGGGAGAAACATTGACTGGTCGCTCCCTCAGGGCATGCGCTCCCACTGGGGATTAAACCCACAACCCAGGTATGTGCCACAACCAGGAAACAAACCAGTGACCCTTCGGTCTCTGGGTTGATGCACAACCAACTGAGTCACACCAGCAGGGCTAAATCTAACTAAATTTAAATAAGTAATATAAACACTCTGAAGGTTAAAAAAAGAAATCCAAAGAAGTTTTGAACACAGTACTTTGAATATATACCATTAGTCCAAAAACAAAACAAAATTGCAAACAAATCTTGAACCCTACTTAGTAGATTATTTTTGGTAATGGAATGGAAATAACAATTCTGAAATTATTCTGTGTGTATACTAACATTGAGCAAATGAGACATTATAGATCTAAGATGGCAGAGGAGTAAGAGGAGGCCACACTAACCTTCTCCCAGGACCAATCTGGACTTAGAATTAAATAGTAGAGAAATCATCCTGAATAACCAACTGAACACTAGCTGGAGAGAAGCCTAATAATAACCATGGACAGAGAGAAGAAACCACTTCACCACAATGTTACTGGCAGGGAGTGCAGAGATGTGAGAGGGCTGGCTGAGCACCCCTGGGCTGCAGCTGAAGTTCTGGAGGGATATTTCAGTGGCTCGGGGGTTCCCCCTGAGAAGTGTGTGGTCTAAACCCCAGCCGAGCTCCCCAGCCTACAGCACCAGAGCTTGAAAGTAACCCAGATATCATCCAGTTGTGAGAAGCAGCAGGATTTCTGTCTGACAGGGAGAGATGGCTGGAGATTCAGGGAGCCTCTTAAAGGGACAATGCACAAAATTTTGTTTGTAGCCACTTACCCTGGGCTCTGGCAGAGGGAGGGCAGAGTGGACTAGAGACTCTTGAGGAGAGTCTGGGGTTGGTGGCTCAGGGGAGAGAACTGAAGGAACAATCAACTGTGACTGAGGAACAGCACCTCACTGTGCTGAGTCTTACCCATATTGCAGATGCCATCTCTCTCAGGCAGAGAACTCCCCTCTGAATGACATCAGCCTGAGGGGAAGCAATACCCCTGCCTACAGGAATTACTCTGCCTCACCCTGTGGAATTTAAACCAGGCTGCTGATTATAGTCTGATTAGTTTAACAGCTAATCAGCTTAATTGCCAAATAGTTTATTAAGACAGAAAATACGAAAAAGCAGCCAAAATAGGAAGACAAAGAAACAGATCCCAAATGAAAGAACAAGAGAATTCTCCAGAAGAAGCACTAGATGAAATAGTCAAGCAATTTATCAAATAGAAAGTTTAGAGTAATGATTATAAGGATACTCAACAGCATGAAAAAAGACAGAGAGAGCATAACAAAGGGCCACTCAGAAAGAAAGAATTCAATATCTGAAATAAACAATACACTGGAAGGAATAAACAGTAGGTTAGATGAAGCAGAGGATCGCATCAGTGATTTGGAAGAAAAGGAAGAAAAAAACACTGAAGCAGAGCAGCAAAAAAAAAAAATTTAAAAGAATAAAGAGCTCAAGAAACATCTTGGACAACATGAAACAGGACAACACTCACATCATGGGAGTACCAGGAGGAGAAGAGAGAGAGCAAAGGATAGAGAACCTATTTGAAGAAATAACGACTGAAAACTTCCCTAATCTGGTGGAGGAAGAAGACACAGAAGTCCAGGAAGCTCAGAGATTCTGAAATGAGTTAGATCCAAAGAGACCTATCCTGATACACATCATAATTAAAATGACAAGGTTTAAAGACAAGGAGAGAATCCTAAAGGCTGCAAGAGAAAAGCACATAGTTACCTACAAGGAAGCACCAATTAGATTGCTCAATCTAATCTAATTAGATTAGATTAGAGTAGATTACTGGCATCTGATTACTCAATTTAAACAACTCAGGCAAAAAAGGAGTGGCATGAAATATTCAAGGTGATGAAAAGCAAGGACCTACAACCAACACTACTTTACCCAGCAAGGCTATTATTTAAAATCATAGGAGAAATAAGGAGCTTGCTTCCCAGACAACAAAAAGCTAAAGGAATTGGTTAACACCAAACCAGTAAGGCAACAAATGTTAAAGGGTTTGCTTCAAGAATAAGAAAAAAAGGAAAAAAAAAAAAATGAAGAGGAAAACAGTCTAACAATACATGCGTATCCATCAAAAATCACCTTAAATGTAAATGGCTTAAATGCTGCAACCAAAAGACATAGGTTGCCTGAATGGATAAGAAAACAAGACCCATATATATGCTGCCTCCAAGAAACCCATCTCAGATTGAAAGAGGCACACAGACTAAAAGTAAAAGGATGGTAAAAGATACTTCATGCAAATGGAAAGGGAAAAAAAGTTGGGGTGGCAGTACTTATATCTGACAAAATAGACTTTAAAACCAAGGCTATAGTAAGAAACAAAGGACACTACACAGTAATAAAGGGAACAATCCAACCAAAGGATATCACTGTAGTAAACATTTACGTACCCAACACAACTAAATATGTGAAGCAAATCTTGATGGACATAAAGGGAGAGAGTTACAGAAATACAGTAATATCTGGGGGATTTTAACACCCTGTTGACTTCAATGGATAGGTCTTTCAGACAGAAAATCAACAAGGAGAGAGCAGCCTTAAATGACACACTAGACCAGATGGATTTAATTGGTATCTTCAGAGCATTTCACCCCACTAAAAGCAGAATATATGTACTTTTCAAGTGCACATGGAATGTTTTCCAGGATAGACCACATGCTAGGACACAAAACAAGTCTCAATAAATTTAAGAAGTTTGAAATCATATCAAGCATCTTCTCTGACCACAATGTTATGAAACTAGAAATCAGTCGCAAGAAGAAAACTCAAAAACATGCAGAGACATGGAACCTAAATAACATGTTATGAAACAATGAATAGGTCAACAATGAGATCAAGGAAGAAATCAAAAGATACCTTGAAAGAAATGAAAATGAAGACACAACAACCCAAAATCTGTGGGACACTGGGAAGGCAATCTTAAGAGGGAAATTCATAGCATTACAGGCCTATTTCAAAAAAAAAAAAGAAAAGAAAAAAGAAAAAGCTCAAATAAACAATCTACATTCACATTTAAAGGAACTTAGAAAAGAACAAACAAAGCCCAAAGTTAGTTGAAGGAAGGAAATAATAAAGATCATAGCAGAAAAAAATGAAATCGAGTCTAAAAAAACAATACAAAAGATCAGTGAATCCAAGAGCTGGCTCTTTGAAAAGATAAACAAAATTGACAAACTTTTAGCTAGACTCACCAAGAAAAAAAGAGAAAGGATCCAAATAAATAAATAAAAAATGAAAGAGGAGAAATAACAACTGATACCAAAGAAATACAAAAGATTGTAAGAAAATATGAAAAATTATATGCCAACAAACTGAACAACCTGGATGAAATGGACAAATGCTTAAAAATGTGCAATCTTCCAAAACTAAATCAGGAAGAATCAGAGAATCTGAGTAGACAGATTATACCTGTGAAATTGAAGCAGTAGTCAGAAAACTTCCAACAAATAAAAGTCCTGGACCAGATAGCTTCACAGGTGAATTTTACCAAACATTTCAAGAACTAACACCTCTGCTTCTTAAAGTATTTCATAAAATTCAAGAAGAGGGAAGTCTCCCAAACTCATTTTCAAGGCCAACATTATCCTAATTCCAAAACCAGATAGACACTACAAGGAAAGAGAATTATGGGCCAATATTTCTGATGAACATAGATGCTAAAATCCTCAACAAAATATTGGCAAATTGAATACAGCAATGTATCAAAAAGATCATACACCATGATCAAGTGCATTATTCCAGAATGCAAGGTTGGTAAAATATTCACATATCAACAAATGTAATTTACCACATAAACAAAATGAAGGATAAAAATCACATTATCATATTAATAGATGCAGAAAAAACACTTGATAAAATCCAGCACCCAGTTATGATAAAAACTCTCAGGAAAGTGGGATTAGTGGGAACATATCTAAACATAATAAAGGCCATATATGACAAACCCACTGCCAGCATCATACTCAATGGGCAAAAACTATAAACATTCCCCTTAAGATCGGGGACAAGACAGGGATGTCCACTTTCACCTCTCTTGTACAACATAATACTGGAAGTCCTAGCCACAGCAATCAGAGAATAAGAAATAAAGGGCTTTTGAATTGGAAAGGAAGTAGTAAAACTGTCTTTATTTGCAGATGACATGATTCTGTACATAGAGAACCCCAAAGATTCCACCAAGAAACTCATAGAACTGATAAGTGAATTCAGCAAAGTAGCAGGATACAAAATTAATATCAAGAAATCAGTTGCATTTTTATATGCTAATAATGAACTATTAGAAAGGGAAATCAAGAAAATGATCCCACTTACAATTGCTTCAGAAAGAATAAAATATCTAGGAATAAACCTAACCAAGGAGGTAAAACATCTATACTTGGAAAATTATAAAACACTGAAGAACGAAACTGAAGAAGATACAGATAAGTGGAAGCACATACCCTGTTCATGGAGAGGAAGGATTAACATAATTAAAATGTCCTTACTACCCAAAGCAATCTATAGATTCAAACAATTCTTATCAAGATTACAACAAGGTATTTCACAGGACTAGAACAAATATTTCAAAAATTTATATGGAACCACAAAAGGCCCTGCATAGCAACAGTGATCCTGAGAAAGAACAACAAAGTTGGAGGAATCATGCTACCTAATGTCAAACTATACTATAAGGCCATAGTAATCAAAATAGGATGGTGCTGGCATAAAAACAGACACATTGATCAATGGAACAGAATAGAGAGCCCAGAAATAAACCCACACCTTTATAGTCAATTAATATTTGACAGAGGAAGCAAGTACATAAAATGGGCTGAAGACTGTTTATTCAATAAATGGTGTTGGAAAATTGGACAGATACATATAAAAAAATGTAACTAAACCATCTTACACCATACACAAGAATAAATTCAAAACGGGTCTAAGATTCGAATGTTAGACCTGAAACCTAGAAGAAAATACTAGAAGAAAACATTAGGCAGCAAAATCTTGGACATTGCTTATAGCAATTTTGTATCAGATATATCTCCCAGGCAAGGGAAACAAAAGAATAAAATAAACAAATCAGACTAAAACGTTTTTGCGCAGCAAAGGAAACCATCAATGAAATAAAAAGACAACCCACAGAATAGGAGAACGTAATTGCCAATTCATCTGATAAGGGGTTACTATCTAAAATTTATAAAGAACTTACAAAACTCAACACCAAAACAAACAAACAAACAAACAAAATCAACCCAGTTAAAATATGGGCACAGGTACTGCATAGACACTTCTCTAAAGAAGACATACAGACGGCCAATAGACATATGAAAGATGCTCAATGTCACTAATCATCAAAGAAATGCAAATTAAATCCACAAAGAGATACCATCTCACACCTGTCAGAATGACTATCAATAAATTAAACAACAAGTACTGGTGAGGATGTGGAGAAAGGGGAACCCTTTTGTATTGTTGGTGGCAATGCAGACTGGTATAGCCACTGTGGAAAGCAATATGGGAATGCCTCAAAAAATTAAAAATGGATCTGCCTTTTGACCCAGTGATTCCACTTCTGGGAACATTTCCGAAGGAACCCAGAAACACTAATTTGAAAGAACAAAAGCACCTCTATGTTCATTGCAGCGTTATTTACAATCGCCAAGCTATGGAAGTAGCCCGTGTATCCATCAATAGATGAGTGGATAAAACAACTATGGGACATTTACACAATGAAATACTACTTGGACATAAAAAAGAAGAAAATTTCACCGTTTGCAACAGTATGGATGGATCTGGAGAATATTATGCTTAGTGAAATAAGTCAGTCAGAGAAAGACAAATACCATATGATTTTACTCATATGTGGAATCTAATGAACAAACTGAACTAACAAGGAAAATGAGGACAGACTCATAGATGGAGAGAAGGATGACAGCTAGAGTTGGGGGGGAGGTTAGTGGGTGGAGGGATGGAGCAAAAAAAGAAAAAGGACTCATGGACATGGACAACAGTGTGTTGATTGCGGGAAGGAGTGGGTGACCAAAAGGTAATGTAAAAAAAATACAATAAAGATTTTTTAAAAACATTGAGCAAATGAAGAAAGTCATTGATGCTGTTAAGAGCCAAAGTTCTCACTTTAGGAATACAGATATGCAAACAAGAAATGGGAGAAAGAGCCCTGAGGTGCTGAATTGGAATTAGAATAAGGGTGTCTAAACTTCTGGTGTCTCTGGGCCACACTGGAAGAGGAGTTGTCTTGGGTCACACATTAAATACATTGCGACATGTAATCACAAACAAATCTCATAATGTTTAAAGTAAATTTACAATTTTGTTTTGGGCTGCATTCATAGCCATTCTGAGCCACACGCGGCAGGCAGGTCACAGGTTGGACACCCCGAATTAGAGGAATCAGTAGTAAATTCATGACTGAGAATAGGTGAACTAGACAAAGTTGTCATTTTACACCCCCCCCCCCATCGACCCCCGCAGGCTCTGTTTACTTAAAGAGCCTAGAAGCAATTACACCCTGTGGCAATGAGCAACCTGGTGCCCGGATCTCGGTTTCCCACTAAAAGGGTAGCTCTCTAGAGAACTGGATGATTTCCGAGGGAGGCAGGGGATGTACCATGATGAACCTGGAACATCATATTATACCAGAAAGCAAGAAAGTGATAAAAATAAATATATAAATAATGGACATGTTCAAAAGGATACCAGAGCCAGCTTGATAGGACTCTCACTGGCCAAATCTGGGATGAGTTGAACATTAAAATGAATGACAGTGATGGATTATAAACTATTAAATAAAATAGGAATCCATGAGTCTATACTGATGATGATAAATACATAAATAAGTAAGAAAGAAGGGAAAGTCTTACTTACAGTAGAATGCCCATTAAAAAAAGTAGACAAAGTAATAGAGTTATGAAATCACCATTTTGCAGTCATCAGAGTAATTGCTTCAGGCAAGAATTAATTATTAAAAAATATAGAAAGCTTTAGGCAAAAGTTTTGAAGAGGACTAGGGTATTTACATAGTCTCAAAGTAGCTCTCCACAGTTTACTCATTATTTACGCAGGAAAAAAATGCTAACTTTACGGTGAAAAAAATCTGGGAGATGCCACATTAACCAACCAATCAAAGTGAACACCATCAATAATGGGATCAAGTGTTTGTCCTCATCTGATGTACCCTATAGCATTCCTGCCCCTTCCCCCCCAAAATCTAATCAGAAGGAAACATGAGACAAAATAGAGGGAAATTTCGCAAATGGTCTGTACTTTTCAAAAATGTTAATATCACAAATAACAATAAAAGACTAAGGAACTGTTCTAGATTAAAGAAGACTAAAGGGTCATGACAGTATATGCAAAGCATGATTAGGGGTCAGGCACTGGATCAGACACCATATTGGAGGGAAAACTGCAATATATATTATCAGGCCAATTAATGAACTTTGAATAGGAACTATATATAAATATTATATCAATGTTAAATATCCTGAATTTGATCCTCATACTGGGCCAGGGGTTGTGTATATAGTTATAGAAAAGAATGTTCTTGTTCTCACAAAATACACACTGAAGTATTTAGAATATTAGGGGTAAATACTACAATTCAAATGGTTCGGGAACAAACAAATCCATATATATACTCATATGTGTACATACACATACCAACACAAAAATAGAGAGATTGGGGCAATATGTTAATTTCTGGTACATCTGGGTGAAGCGTATATGGGAATTCTTTGTAATATTCTTGCGAATCTTCTGGAAGTTTGAAATAATTTTAAAGTAAAAAGTTTAAAAAATAAATTAGAGCCCTGGCTGGTGTGGCTCAGTGAAATGAGCACCAGCCTATAAACTGAAAGGTCTCCAGTTTGATTTCCAGTCAGGGCACATGCCTGGGTTGTGGGCCAGGTCCCCATATGGGGGCGTGCAAGAGGCAACTGATCGACCTATCTCTCGCACATTGATGTTTTTCTCCCTCTCCCCCGACCTTCCCCAACTCTAAAAGTAAATAAATAACATCTTCAAAAAAAATTTTTTTAAGAAAAAAATAAATTGGAGATGAAGTAAAAACCATGAAGAAGAGCAGAGAAATAGGACTGGAGAGAGTAGTGGTTATAAAATACTAGCTCTTTAAAGAGAAACAAGAGCAAGTTTGTGCCCTGTAGATTCGAACAATGATGGGTGTCAACCTCTCCTTTTTAGGAAGAGATTTGATTAGACACCCTTGCCTCAGGCCGTTTAAGACTCCTACTTTTAGACACCGTGGACTGTTCTGAAAACACATTTTATTCCCTAAACTGCTAGTAGGAAAAGACATGTGGGCCACCACTTGAGGGCAGTACAAAATGCTAAGTGTCATTCTGGTGGTTTTATTGTTTCAGCCACTGGAACAAAACAAAGCCCTGTACATGATTTTCTTTCAAATGAATTGTGTAAAATCAACCTCCTAACACTTTTTTCAAATGTTTAAACAAGAAAAGCCCGACATAATTCATAACAGGAGTTTGGGGAAAGGAAATGGATGAGACAGAAGGTCTTCTGCTTGGAAAAATGCCTGGCTCATGTTATGAGCTTAATAAAGAATAAATGATAACAGAAAAAGTAGAGCATAAACCCTAAAGAAGGGTGAATCCAGCCCTCTCATTTTATAGACAAGACCTTGGGTCCAGAGGAGAGAAGGGGCTTGGCCAAAGCTGCAATGACTTGGTAGAGAACGTAATGGTTTTAGCACTCATCTGGTTAGTCGTGAAGACAGAGGTTATGATATTTTCAAATGACATCATAAATACAGTTTGCAAAGAGATTGACCCCATCATTGGTATTGATTCTGAGTTCCTAGAAAAATTGTGACACCTCACTTGTGAGACTGTGCCCCTTGTGTCTTCCTCTACCCTGGGAGGATGTAACTATTCACCTTCAACTCTTATCCACTTCATTTGGTCCTAATGCTCTGCACAGCATGGTTATGATCACACTCAACCTATTTCCCACTCCCTTCTTGCAAGACCCTAAGAGGTCACATATTAGACTTTTCTACCAACACTGGGGCATAGATTTGAAGGCCTTTGGAAACAAAATGAATGGGCATTTTTAAGTACCTTGTTTGGAGAAAGTTAACAGTGCCAGTGCAATAGAGTGGAGGTGATTTTAAAAGGACAAACAGAAAATCCTAGTGAAATGTAAAACCTCTAAAAATGACCTAAGTACATAATAAAGAAGAAAGTAACTTCAGACTGGTCAAAATATAGAAACCAGTATGACTTCATATTGTGCTAACAAATGGGCTGGATTACTTTATAAGGGCCCCTGACCTCACTGTTACCCACAGAAAAGTGCTCAGCCATTAGCCTGGTATCTCAAAGATCTCCTAACCTGGCCCCAGCCCACGCTCCAGTTTCAAGTCCTGCCTTAGCTCCCATTTCATGCTCCAGCCACTGCTTTCTGAGCACTGGCTGCAATGGTTTAACTGCTATATTGGGGCCATGCTCTGCACTTGCTCCATTTTGAGGTTCATCTAAAATGCCATGTTCTTTGGATGCTTTCCTCTACCTGACCCTCACATTTACTTGAGGGTTCCTTTTGGCTCCCTCAGGCATTGTCTGTACTAATCTTTTACATTCATTTCTTTCTTGTCTTCCCCACTATATAGTGAGCACTTTGAGGGCATGAACTGGTCTTAATGCTACTATTATTATTTTTTAAATTTATTGGAGAGAGAGAGAGAGAAAAACATTGATTTGTTCTTATACTTATTGGTGTATTTATTGGTTGCTTCCTGTATGTGCCTTGACTGGAGATCAAACCTGTAACCTTGATGTATGGGGACAATGCTCTAACCAACTGAGCTACCTGGCCAGGGTCTGCTACTATTTATTAAGAATCTACCAATAATCTGTCTTTTCTTTCCACCTCTCCTTTCTTTCCAGCTCACTCCTTCCAATACCTCAACTCCAGCAGTTCTCTGGTACCGCCCCCCTGGGGCCTGCAAGCCAACACCTTGATCCCAACACCTCTTTACCATTCCCCACCCATCTCATGCCCTCACTTCTCTTCTTACCCACTTCAGTTCCAAGGTTCATTTTTATAGCAATTCCCTTAACATGTCATCTTCTCCCCTGCCTCCTCTTGTTTTGTTTTCTTGCCTCACAAACCCCCTACCCTGGACAACCTAACCCTCCTCCTTTGGAAAGCAGATGGAGAAAAACCCACAACAGTGTCAGCTGGACTCTTCAAATTCATCACCACTAATCTGAAGTGGGCCTTTAGTGCTATCTACTAACCATTTTACTTTAAAAGTCCATAAACTTTCTCTAAATGATTATTTCATACCTTTTCTTTTCTTTTCTTTTCTTTTCTTTTCTTTTCTTTTCTTTTCTTTTCTTGAAGCTCTAATGCCTTCTGTTTCTTTTCCCTCTCAGCAGATAACCGACCCACCGGCATCCATGCCTCCATACACAGCCCTCTCTTTAGTACTCAAAAGCCAGTCCTTTTCCCTGTGCTTCAGCAATTCTCTCTCTCCTACATCATCATTTCCCTTTCTGAATGATCATGCCATTAACTTAAAAAAGTGCCCTGGCTGGTGTGGCTCAGTGGATTGAACACTTGCCTGTGAACCAAAAGGTCACCTGTTTGATTCCCAGTCAGGGCACATGCCTGGGTTGTGGGCCAGGTCCCCACTTGAGAGTATTTGACAGACTACTGACCAATTGATGGTTCCTTTCTTTCTCCTTTCCTTCCCCTCTAAAAGTAAATAAATAAAGTCTTAAAAAAAAAAAAAGAATCCTCTTGACTCCATATTCCCTTCTACCTACCATACTGTTTCTCTGCTGTTCATTTCAGCTACACAAGTTTAAAGAATTATCTATATTCCTTGACTCCAAATCCTTTCCTTTATATCTCTCTTGAGCCCACTTTAATCAGGTTTTACCTCCTTCCTTAACTGAAACTGTTCTTACCAAGGTCACCAAAGACCTCCATATTGATAAATGGAGGTCTCAGTCCTCATCTAATTAGCTCTATGATCATATTTGCCGTAGTTGCTCACCCCTTCCTTCCTGGAACAATTTCCTTCATTTGGCTCCAGGACACACACCATACTCTCCGGTTTTACTCTAAACTCATTTGCTCCGTCTCAGTCTCCTTTGCTAGTGCTTCATTTCCCACATCTCTAATATTGGAGTACCCGAGGGCTCAGGAGATGAACTTCTTGGACCTTTTGACATTCACTGCATAGATGCTCTCACCCAGTCATCAGTAATGGACATTTGGGTTTTCATTTTTGGTTGTTATGAATAATGCTACTATGAA
Organism: Pteronotus mesoamericanus; assembly: GCF_021234165.1. NCBI lineage: Eukaryota > Metazoa > Chordata > Mammalia > Chiroptera > Mormoopidae > Pteronotus > Pteronotus mesoamericanus. Next base: position 3,547,401 of record NW_026555006.1, on the reverse strand, counting down.
TTTTTATATATAAAATTGTGTGTAGACATACGTTTTCAGTTCTTTTGGCTATATATCTAGGAATACAATTGTTGGGGCATATGGTAATTCTATGTTTTACTCTGTGGAGCTGCCAAATTTTTTCCCAAGTAGCTGCTCCACTTTACATTTCCACCAGCAGTGTGTGAGAGGTCCAATTTCTCCACATCCTTGCTAACACTGGATATTGCAACAATTCCAACAATTTCATTGTTTAACATGTGGCCACGCCGTTGGTACTGTCCATTTAAAAAAATCACAGCCATTTTAGTGGCTGTGGAAAGTGTCTTATTGTGGTTTTGATGTGCACATCTCTAATGATTAACACTGTTGGGCATCTTTTTGTGAAACTTTTGGTCATTTTTATATATTCTTTGGAGAAATATCTATTCAAATCATATATTCATTTTTGATTGGGTTTAATTGTCTTTTTATTGTTGAGTTGTAAAATTTCTTTATATATTCTGGAAAATTTGCTCATCAGATATATGATTTGCATTTATTTTTCCCCTATTTTTTGGGTTGTCTTCACTGTCTGGATGGTGTCCTTTGGAGCACAACCATTTTTAATTTTGACGAAGTTCAATTTATCTAATTTTCCTTTTGTTGCTCATGCTTTGGGTGTTATATCTAGGAAAGCATTGCCAAATGCAAGGTCATGAAGATTTATATCTTGGAGTTTTATAATTTTATAGTTAAGAAACTTGTTTCTTCTAAGAGTTCTATATCAATGATCTATTTTGAGTTGGTTTTTTGTGGATGGAATGAGGTAGGAGCTCAACTGCATTCTTTAGCATGTGGAAATCCACTTGTACAAGTGCCATTTGTTGAAAAGATTATTCTTTCCTCCATTGAACTGCCTTGGCCCTTTTGTTGAAAATCAATTGGCTGTAAATATAGGGGCTTATTTTTGAAGTCTCAATTCTATTCCATTGATTTATATGTCTCTCCTTATGCCAGTACCACACTATCTTGGTTACTGTGCCTTGGTGATGAGTTTGAAGTTAGGAAGAGTGAGTCTCCCAATTTTGCTTTTCATTTTTAAGATTGGCTATTTGGAGCTTCTTGCAATTCCATATGAATTGTAGAATCAGCTTGTGAATTTCTGCAGAGAAGTTAGCTGGGCTTCTGATAGGGATTGAGCTGAATCTATAGATGGAGTTTGGGAGTATAGCCATCTCAACAACCTTAAGTCTTCTAATCCATGAACATGAGAAGTCTTTCCATTTATTTATGTGTTTTTTAATTTCTTTCAATGATGCTTTGGAATTTTTAGTTACAAGACATATTTCTTTCATTAAATTTATTCTTAATATTTTTTCTTTTTGATGTGGTTATAAAGTTGTTTTTGCTAATTTCATGTTCAGATTATTCATTGCTAGTGTATAGAAATACAACTGACTATATCAGATCTTGCATTTTGCTGAACTTTTTAATTTAACAGGTTTTTTTTGTTGTTGTTTCTTTAGGATTTTCTATATGCAATCGATTGTCTCATTAGTGAATAAAGATAGTTTTACATCTTCCTTTCCAACTTTGATGCCTTTTATTTCTTTTATTTGCCTATTTGCACTGGCCAGAACTTACAGTACAATGTTGAAGAGAGTAACCTTTCTAAAACACAATTCTGGATTCTTATTTCCCACCTTTGGGACACTTCAATGACTCAATATCGTCTTTAGAATAAAGACTTTATTTCTTTTTTGCTCACAAGGCATCTTACTTTAACCTTGCACCCTAACAAAATCCAACCCAACTGAATTATAACGCTTTTCCCAGCTCCTTGTTCTCGTTAGCTTCTGAGCCTTTGGGCACATTACTCCCTCTGACTGTTAAACTTCCTTTTTCATCCATACCTTGCTTTGCCAAGGCAATACTTGCTCATTTGTGCTTTTCCAGCATATATTTCACCTGGAAAGACCTGGCCCCATTGTAGGCAGTTGTCGGGAGTTGATGAGAAGGCCCAGAGGGTTTTTAACAGGGAAATGACAAGATCTGACATGTTTTTAAACAGTTACTCTATGATAAGGAGAACTGACATAAGTGCAAACATGGAATTGGAAAGATTAAAAAGCTTTAGCCATAGCCCAGGAGAGGGGTAAAGGTGGCAGTGAAGATAATGAGAAATGGTCAGATGTGGAATGTATTTTGAAAATAGAATTGGAATTTCAGATATATATTGGAGGTTGAGCCAACAAACTTGCTAATAGGTTGGACTTGGACTATGAAAGAAAGCACAGCCCTGACTAGTGTGGCTCAGTTTGTTGGCCATCATCCCACATAAGCGAAAGGTTACCAGTTCAATTCCTGGTGGGGCACATGCCTGTGTTGTGGGTTCAGCCCTTGGCTGGGGTGCATATGAGAAGCAACCAAACCATGTTTCCCTCTTTTTGTTTCTCCCTCCCTTCCTCTCTCTCTGAAAATAAATAAATAAAATCTTAAAAAAAAAAAAAGCATAGTATCAAGGAAGAAAGGTGATGAAAGCCAGAACAAGGCTCCCCCTATTTGTGTTATGAGATGTTCGAGACACAGTCATCGTTTTAAACTGAGACACAACTGTAATTATGGCTTCGAAAATATTTGACTGAAAGAGTTGTTTATTAGTAGTTATGCCTATATGTGGATTGTCTTAGTCTTTGCTAACTATGTGAACCTGCTAAATGCAGAACACTGGGCTAGGCTCTCTCACAAAAGTTGCATCATTTAACTTTCCCCAGACTTGTAGAAGAATTTCCGCATTTTACAGAATAGGAAACTCAGATGTAATTTGTAATTTGGCTGAGGTTATGCAATCAGAGGGGCCTGAGCTGAGATTTGAAGTCCAGTTGGACCCCAAAGCCCATGCTCCTGTCACTACAATGATTCAAAGGTTCAGAATCAGAATTCCCCAAATTTTCCTCTTGGGTACTTGAAGACTGTTGACTGTCATGTGTCCTACTTTAGAGCCCAAGGCTGGCAAACAGGACAGCTTTGTTCTGTCTGCAGCCCATCCTCTGACTTGCCTTGTGATTTAGGGCAAGCTTCTTAATTTGATGGTGTCTCAGCATTCCCACATTGTAAGTAAGGCTAGTAATTAGTGATGGAGACAATGCTTTGAAATCTGCAGATGAAAGGACCTGCAGCCTTGAGTGCAAATATTTTCTTTCTCGTGGTGTGTTTTTTTTTTTTAATTTTTAAAATTTTTTTAAATTTGGCTTCTTAGAGCTTCCAGGGCCTTTCATAAGGAAAGCAAAAGAAAAGAGAAAGGAAGTAAATAGAGCGAGTGTAAAACTGCATTTGCTTGTTCACAGAAGCCAGTGGAACTTTTGGGACATAAATGTAATAACCTCCCTTACTGTATAGTACTTACAAATTTTTACTAATGGATGAATAAATTTTATTCAAAAACTCATTGAGGTAGGCTTTGCAAAACCACTGAAGCTCTTTAAAAAGGATTTCTATTTTGTTTCTAGCTTCTTAAACCCTAATTATTCTCCAGGATGAAGAAAAGGAGCTAACACTCACCTAGTATCTGCTGTATGCCAGGTATCTGGCTAACTGTTTTCACATGAAACCTCATTTAACTATCATAATAACACTATCAGGCAGGTGCTATTATTACCTTCAGCTTAGAGGAGGAAAATATGGCTTGGTATAGTTCGGTGACTTGTCCAAGGTTACAAAACTAGAAAGTCTCAAAGTCAGCACTAGATCAAGTTGGACCTTCCCAGTCCCAAATTCGGGCTTTTCCCAGGACACATGATGCCCTGAAAAATTAGCAATGATGACAATTTTGAACTGTCCTGTCACTCCTGGGTATGTGTGGCATTTAGAAATCTCTTACTGCTTGTTCTTTTCAGTCCTTGGCACGGGTACAGTTATTTGTGTAGCACAATTGTTATTATTGTACAGCCTCACATATTCTTTCTGCCCTGGGCAAACATGAACAATAATGGCTATATTTATGAAACCAGCAGCTTGGAAGCGTGAGCTCCAGATTACCATTACAATTGTAGTATAATTTTTTTGTAGCTTAGCACCATTTATATGGAAGGCTTTTTTCAGTCTCATGCAAATGAATTGGTTCTTTGTATATTCAGAGAGCTCCTCATAGCTGTCTTTTTTTCACAGTGTCAATCAATCATTCTGCATTTCTAAATGGTGACATCACAGATGTGCTGTGTTTATGAAGAGCTGATATGACAGTCACCTCCAAAAGTTGGAAAATAAAGAAATAAAAAAATTAGCTGTGGTTTCCTTTAAGGGTGAGTGGGGGAGGGGAAGTGGGCGTATAGAGTAGGATGGAAAGACGGAATGACAGTCTAACGGAAAAACTGGTCATTATCTAAGTTCTCTTCAGGTCATCTTGGGTTTAGGGTTATTGTAAATGCAGAGCCTCATCTTCAGCTTTTAATGGTCAGAGGCATCATTTTACCCATTCTTCCCAGGGGTGATCAGTGTCTGCAGGACACCAGCAACATGCCCTAGTGAAAAGCATATTTGAGTCAGAAGACCTGTTTATAATTCCTTGTCTTGTCACCATGAATTTGGACAAATTCCTCTTCTGTAAAATAAAATTAATAATAATCTCTGTAGGGTTATTGTGAGGATTAAATAAAATACTGTATAAAAAAGCAACAGTTGTTGGTTATCAGTATCCGGATTGAAGTCATCAGACACAACTTTGTTTACCTAGAGAACATCTTTCTTGATGAGATGTGTGTCACCTGTTCAAGGCACTACTTTCTTATGGCCAGTATATCTGCAAAACTGACTTAGTAACTGAAGGGTTGTCTGAGGGGTAGAGAGTTAAATGATGAAGTGACCTTGAAGAATGGTATCCTTACAGCTACCACTTATTGAATTTTCCAGATCAGGCTCTTTGATAGGACATTGATGCATGATTTCTAATCCTTACACCATGCCTACAAGGTAGATATTATTACCTCCAATGCACACATGATAAATTTGAGGTGTAGAGACCCAGAGACATTAATTGACACTAGAAAAAACATTAAGTCCTTTTTGTCTGCTCCACAAAGCTCGTTCTTGTTAGAATGAATTAAATCATAGCATATCTTTCATCATCTGCATTTTACTCTCCTAAAATAGATTTGGGATACGACCCAGTGCTTTGAGGAGATCTGGGACATGTATTCGCAAACTGTCATTGGTGTGTCATTTACAAAAATCTAGTCCTAGAAGTTCTAGGCATTTTGGAGATTTTGGGCCATCATTGCAATCCCCCACTACATGTCAAATTTTTAAACCAGAACCAATGAATGGAGAAGGAAGCTAATAAAAATTGCTGGTGGTGTGGAAGGAGACCTAGGGTAATTCTCATTTAATGATTTTTACTTCTAATCTTCCTGTGCTAAGGAGTCTAATTATCATTTTTATTATTTCAACTAAGTCCAAACATGCTGTAAGTGACACTTACTTAGTTATTTATAAAATATTTGTTCCTTGATTTTCTTAACTTTGAAATGGGGATAAAATAAGCATCCAAATAATAACTACACATGAGATTATGCATTCAGCTTAGTTCAACAAACTTTTATCATGTATCTATTCAACTTAAGGACTTGTGCTAGATGCTGTATGTAAAAACATTTACAAACTATGAAAAGCAATACTGAATAAATATGTGTTTTAACTTAACATTAATCACACAATAAGTATAATAATAATTTTTTAAATTTCCTTAACATTTTTCACATTGATTTGCTTATTTTTATATGTGAGAAACTGAGGCTCAAATAGGTTAAATGGTTTGCCTGACATCATATACTAAGTGACCCCAATATTCTCCTTACTACCCCACATTGCTTTTCTAGGAAACTCCATACACCTGGGATGTCAAAATATTCACTCTAGAGTAATATCTTGTATTTCATGATTTGGAGGAGTCTTCTTGAATAGCAAGTGAGTTTATACTCCTGATCGCAATTTATTCCATAACTTCATATTTTTAAACTAAATTTGTATACTTACATCTTTAGGTATTTTTATGTATGTTATTTTATTCATCTTGACAACTGCCCTAAGGTTGTACAGGTAGAAAATGGTAGAGCTAGCCTGGATGTTTCCGATGTTCAAGCTCTATTTATTACACTATGCACAACTGCTTTGGTTATGAGCTATATAACCTGGGGCAAATCACTTAACCTCTAGGACCTTCAGTTACCTCATATATAAAGTGGATATGGTGATTACTACTTTGCAGAGTTGTTGTGAAGCTCAAATGTGATAATGTTAAAAATGGAAAATTCAAGTGGAAACATCAGTTGTGGTTATAGCTGATAGAGGTATGAGGGTGGAGTAATTTAAAACAGTATCTCCCCTTCTCTCATAAGTAAAAAAAAATAACAGCAAAAAGAGGTTAAGGGAGACTTTCTTGAGTAAGTGGTTGCTCAACAGACCTACAGACTCATTCTTCATGGCTAGACCTTGTAAAAAGGAGTCTGAATCAAGTCAGGAGTCTCTGAGGGCATATCTAGAACCGTTTGTCTGTGGTGGCAAAGATCTAAAAACTTAGGTGGGGCTAACTCAGTCTTGGGTCCTCTTGTTCAGTTGGCCCTCCAGTCGGGTCAAAAGAAACTGCTATGATAATGGTAACAGGGGTGGAGGCCTCATAGAGTTGTGGTTTATTGTTGTGGGAAGCCACCCTAACTGAGAAAGGAAGACCAGTCCTGGGTAAAAACATTTATTGTGGTTTTACTCTGTGCTAGACTAAACTGTGAGGGGGATGTAGTCATGAATTAGCATGCTGTCCTCAAGGATTTTACAGTCTAGTTGGGGTACAAAAAAGCCCCAAACTAACTAAATGAACAAGGCAGAGTATAATAAGGAATATATCAGAGCAACTAAAAGGTGCGGTGGGAGTTCCTACGAGGCTTCTCCAAAAAGGTAACATACAAGCCAAGCCATTAAAGATGAGGACTTCAAGTAGCTGGTTGGTTATTCTAATTGAAGATGGCATCATGAAAAAGTGTTAATTGTGTTATATTTAATACAACAGAAACTAAGATCTTTTTTCATCTTTTTTTTTTTTTAAAGATTTCATTTATTTTTAGACAGAGGGGAAGGGAGGGAGAAAGGGAGGCAGAGAAACATTAATGTGTGGTTGTCTCTTGCACACCCCCTACTGGGGACCTGGCCTGCAACCCAGGCATGTGCCCTACACTGGGAGTCAAACTGGCAACCCTATGGTTCGCAGGATAGCGCTCAATCCACTGAGCCACACCAGCTAGGGAAGAACTAAGATCTTTATTGAAAGAATACTATACACTAGGGTCTGAGAGTATAGAAGTATATCAGAAATAGTCCTTGTCATTGAGAAGCTCTGTCTAGATGGGTAGACAGATGTAAACAGTCATTAGGGTGATGATGACTTCATAGTGTAGAGGAAAAAAAATGTTGAAAAGGAGAGTGTGTAACTGACGTGGGGAAGCCAGCTTTGCAAAGGAGGTGATACTTGTGTCTTGAGAAAGTAGGAGTTTGCCAGGTGGACTATGGGAGGAGTCGGGAGGCAACTGAGGCAGTCCCAGAGCTCTTTTTAAATTTTTATTTATATTTATTTTTAATTTTTTAAAAATTGATGAGAGAGAGAGAAAGAAAGAGAAAGGAAGAGAGAGTGGTGAGAAACATCGCTTTGTTGTTCCACTTATTTATGCATTCATTGGTGGGATGGAATCCACTACCTTGATGTATCCAGATGACACTCTAACCAACTGAGCTACGTGGCCAGGGCCCAGTGCTCTTTTACTGAACAATCTAGGAGTGGCTGGCAGCAAGCAGGTAAGGAAAGTATTCCTTCCCCCTCCTTCCTAGATGTTGGCTCCTAGAGTGTCTAACTTAAGTCTTCTTTTCAATATCACATCCTAAAGGAGATGGTTAGATGAAAGGTTTTGGAATCAGATCTGGATTCTATTTCAGCTATCAAATTAGCTGTATAACTTTAGTTATAGCACTTTTTTAAATATTTTAGTTTCTTCATTTGCACAGCTTATATTTCAGTTCTTTCGTTTATACAATTAAAAAATAAAGCATCTAGAACAGATTTTCGTATATATACAAAGTACTGTTATTATTTTATATCATTGTATGAGTATCATTTAATCCTCACAAGAAACCTGGATTTTGAGTATAATTTTCCCCATTTAAAATTTCTAAATATATTTATTTTATTTTATAGATGCAGAAGACCTGCCTAAAGTTCACAGGACAATCTAGAGTTGTCAGTGCCTCCAAAGCCCGTTTTCCTTAATTTGATAGACTTTCTGGGTTTTCGTAAGCGGCCTTCCCCGCAACCCTCCGTCCGCCCCCCCACCCCCCATCCCCGACCCCTCGCCGCCCTTGGTGTCAGGCTCCAGTCCGGCGGCGCAAACTCCGGCGCCAGGATTTGGGTGCCGCCCCGGCCTGCGCGGGGCGGGAGGGGCCTGGCGGGGCGGGGCGGGCGAGAGGAGGGAAGTTGTCGAAGTTAGGGGAGACGCCCGCTTGCCCGCCCCGGCCTTGCCTCCGGCCGCTCCCTCCGCCTTCTCCCCGCCCCACCCCCGTCCGCCAGTTCTTCCTTCCCCTCCCGTGCATGATGGAAACACCATGGCTGCGGCGGCCCAGCTCTCCCTGACACAGGTAACGCCGCCAGCCCATCCGCTGGGCTTCGTCGGCCGGTGTTCCCGACCGGCCCCCTCCCCCACCGCCCTCTGTGGTTTACCGACCCGTGCCGTTTCTCTCGGCCCCGGGCAGGGCGGCGGAGAGCAGGAGTGTGTGCGTGTGTGCAGGAGGGAGGGCGCCATCCCGAGCCGGCTACTCCGCGGCGAATACCCTTACCCCACCTGGGGTCGGTGGGTGACCCGGCCCCGCCCCACGAGGCGCCCCCTCCTCCCTACCCTTCCCCACCCCGACTGAGTTGACCATGCACCCCGCCCCGCTCAGCCGGTGCCGGGCTCCTCTCCTTCCACTCAGCTTTCACCCTCGCAAGAAGTTTCCTCCTTCCAGGCCAGTGTGTTCCAGGTGATCGCCTGTTGAGCTCCTGCTGATCAGCTTCACCCCCGGGTCAGCCCTCGGACTGGCAAAGCGCTTACCCTAGTTCGAGTCACCTTCCCGAGCCAGACCTTCACGGCATCTTTCCTCCCTAAACCGGCCTGTTTCCACTAGACTCCAACGAAAGCCCACCCTTCCCTAGCAGTTTCCTCCAGGGTTCTCTAAGCCAGATAAGTCTCATACTACCCAAGTACTTACCCAGCTAGCCCTCCCTGAATTCAGCCTCTTCCCCTCCCTATCAGGTTTCCTCCTGGGACAGACCCTCGGTTAGTCTTTTCCTGCTCACGTCTGCTTCCACTTCTGCCCGGTGGACTTTTATTTAATCGCTGTCCAAGCGGATAACAGGAAAACATCTTTTAACAGGCGTGGTGGTTCCATCAATCTTGGAACTGGGAAACGACCCTAGAGATTACTTATCCTGGGGGAATCTTCACCAAAAGTGGTTCTCAGGGTCTTTCCTCTTACCTTTCTATTTCCTTCAGAACCCTTACCTTGTGCTTCCCAGAACACCTCTCGACATCACTCACTCTGGGAACCTGGTTCCTCCCTCTTTGTAAAAGGAGGCCAATTATAATCTGTGATGTTCGGGATGATGAGGTGATGTGCACCTGTCAGCCCCTTCCCACTCCTCAGACCAAAACTTACCCCAGTTTCAACTTCTCATCCTCTTCTCTCCAGAGCTGGTGGTCAGGTACTTTCCCCTCGGGGCCCACCCAGCCTTCCTGTTTGCCTTGTAATGTCTTCCGGCCCCCTTGTAGTCTCCTTGGCCTGGATTAGTCAGTGCTCATAAGGTTTTAACACTGAGATGGGGTATACATTTTGGGACAGAGAGTTTTGGGGTGATCCACTTAGCACTGTAGGATAGACTGAGTGAAAAATGTTCTCCCCAGGAACCAGGAATCACCTACAAACGTGTGTTTCAGGTAGAATAACTAGCCTCAGCTTGCAGGAATGATCATCTCTTAAGAAGTCTGTTTATTTCCCAATTGTTTGGTGTTGCTTATCCTATTTTGACAAGCAGGTAAAGGGGAAGAATCTTTGGAATGTGGTGATTTAGTCTTGGTGGTGAATCTCTTTGGAAGGGTCCTTCTGAAACTCAAATTAGAGGAATGGCAACATAGACTTATGGGTGTTCACTTTTTATGAGTCTAGTTAGTGAGTTGCATTAATAAACAAGATCCTGTTGGCAGGCTGTTGCTCTCTGGCTCTGTTGGCCAATTCTGAGCAAGAGTTTTTCCCCGCTTGAAGATTTTGTTCTCTTAGAGACTTCTATAGATTTACTTCTTAGCTGTGTGTCTACTTTATTCGCTCCCTGAATAGTACTGTTTTTAGTTTCTATTTATTAGCATTCATTTCTGGAGGTTTTACTCGGGCTCTGTCAGTTTTATAGACAGTTACATAATTAATAATTGTTCTTGTGTATTTTATATATTTAAATATTAACATGTACACAGAGTAAATACTGAATTAGGAGTATTACCCTTCAGAGTCTCACATATGAGAGGACATAGATGGTTCATTTATATTGACAATTAAAATAAGTCCATTTCGAATATTCTGATTTTTAAGATGTTAAGAGGCAATAAGATATTTTGTAAAGGCACAGGAAAAAGAATCTTCCCAAATGTTTATATACCCTAATGTGCCTCCTTGTTAATCTAAAACTTGCTGATCTGTGTTTTTTTAATTTTTTAACTGCTTGAGGCAATAAATTGAGATAACAGTGCAACGTGGTTTCACATTCATTATTGATATGTTTATGTCAACCCCTTACTGGAACACACAGGCACTCACAGAGACAGACAGAGATATAGGTAAACTCAAGAGAAAGAGATCCTCAAGGGCAGGGACGTCTTTTAATTCACCTCTTCTCCCTCAGTGCCCATCTGGAAGAAATGTGATTAATAACTTTGTCTTCTGTATGACTGAAAATTCTAAAGGGCTCTACGACAGTTAAAAACATTAACCAGATGCTGGGGTTTGTTTCCACCTCTGGTCATGAGATAATGATGGTTTTGGAGTAGGTTTATTCATTCAACAAATATTTGTTAAGTACGTGTCATGTGCTAGGGACTGTGTTGGGATTGTCTTCTTTATAATTTTTTTTTTGCCTTTATCAATTAAGCAAAACTGACAGGGGAAAATGTGAAAAAATGTTTTAATTTACTCCTTCCTCTTCCCCTGCCTGGCAACCAACGCTTCAACTCCCCAACCACCAAAATAAATTATCATACTTCAGCTACTGGAGAAGATAGACCATTAGAGTAATGAAACGTTAGTACCAGTCCCAGCTCTGCCAAGCTTAGCCCGATATATGACATTGAGTTAAGTCTCCAGGCCTGAGTTTTCTTAATTTTAATATTTATTCAGTGAATATTTGTTGAGCATTCACTGTGCTAGTAGTTATTGTAGGTACTGAAGACATACTAATGAACAAAAAAGATAACAGTCTTGGAGCTTGGAGCCAAAACTTGGAGCTTACATCTTAGTAGGAAAATTTGACTTAGCTGATCTAAGGACCTTTCCAGCTAACATTCTTTTTTATAGATCACATTCTATGATTTGTTTGTAGATTTAGTGGTGACTTCCACAGGGTACTTAGTGCTGCGTACATTGGTGTTTTCTAATTTTAGTTGTTTTGACTAGATGTTTGTTTTTTTTTCTTGTCAATAAGAACTAAAACTTGAGAAAGATCTTGTGATTTTTGCTTTTGGTGGTAGATTACAAAAAAGATACTAATACTTCAAAAAATTTTACCATTTGCCCATTTCTTCCTCAAGACTGTATCCCTAATAATAACAACAGTAATACTATTAGCTTCCCTTTGGGTGTTACTATATGGCAGGAGTTTTATTCCACTTAATTTAACGTTTTGCAAATGAGGGAAGTAATTTACATGAATAGTAAGTGGTAGGGCTAAGATTTGAACCAAGGTCTATAGGACTCCAACAAAAGCAGTTTATTTCACTATCCCTCTCTGTGTACTAGATGCTCCCTTGTATTTTTGATTCTCTTTTTCAGTATATGCCCTGTTGTCCTAATTAGGTAGTAAACTTGAGAATGGAAGACATGTCTTGTGCCTCTGAATTTTCAGTGTCTTTCATGCTATCTTGATAATACAATTACAGGTGTGTAGCAGTGCTCTGGATGACGATAAAGGTTTTATTTTATTGAAATAAGCATGATGTGAGTATTTTAAGTAATCTTCCAGAAGCTGTTTTATGCTGAAGTTTTTTCATTTTAATTTAGCAAGGATTTTTTTTTTAAAGAGTTGATCCTGAATCTAAATATTTTTAAACAAGTATTTTATTTATTTATTTATTTATTTTAGAGAAAGGGGAAGGGAGGGAGAGAAATATCAGTTGGTTGCCTCTCATACGTGCCCTGACTTGGGACCTCACCGCACCCCGGGCATGTGCTCTGACCAGGAATCAGACCTGTGAGCGTTCGCTTTGCAGGCCGATGCCCAACCAACTGAGCAATGCCAGCCAGGGCAAGGATTATTTTTTTTAATAATAAAGTCCTTAGAATGGGACTTAAAATAATCTTAGTATATGGTTTAAAAGAGTAAATGCTATACGGAAAATTTTCTCTTTAATGCTTTTTTTTAAGTTGCAAGACTGATTTAACTGCATTATAGAAAATTTGAAAATTGGAAGGGAAAAATCTCCCATAATTTCAGTTTCTGGTATTTATTTTCAATTAAAAAAAATACGCAGTTGTGTTAATAAAGGTATCACCTTAATGGGCTGGCTTAACAATTAAGACAGTAAATATAGGGCAGAGTATGTAAATGACAATCCAGTAATCTCAGGAAATCCTTTCTTCCTTGAACCGATACTAACTATTCTCAAAAATGGCTTGGAATGTTCAGCATTTGGGAGGAGTTGTCATAGTTAAAATTAATTAGGAACAGTTGGGTTTGTCCAATAGCATTCTTCCAGGAATAACCTAAGGATATATTTCTTTGTTTTCACTCTTATGCAGACAGAATGATAACAGACTAACACATAGTAAAAAAAGATTGAGCATCTTTATTTAGCAACAAATCATAGTCCTAATTTCCTTTCTCACTAACAGTCTGATTTAGAGCTCAATATAAGATGTTGTACTTGCTTTTCAAGGAATTACAAGCACACTTTATATGTGAGTTTTGGACTTAGTAAAATTGAAACCCTGGGAAACAAGAGGCAGGAAAATGGCTTTGTTGAGGGGGGGACAATGTAGGGGGTTGGACAGAGAGAGAAAGATACATAATCTGGTTACTTGCAGAAATAAATGAAAAGTTAATCCAGGCAGAGTTCATTAGGCAAATCCACATCCTGGAATTTCATTTTAAAGTGATTGAACTCTAATCAAGAAGATAAAATATTGTGCCTTCATTAAAAATTATATTTATCAGAAGCTTCTAATAATCTGAAAATGTAATTTGAGTGCTGTATTACAGTAAAGTGGAAACAATTAAGAATACTTAGACAAATGATCTAATCTAGTTAAACATGCATAGAAGAAAAAACGGGAAGGAAAAAACCCAAGAGTTTGTATTAGTATGGGTTTAGTCTTTACCTCCTTTTCGATGGTGAGCATGTATTCCTTCTGTAATTAGCTGACTTAGCATTTCTGTGATAACTTTTTGAAAATTTACTTTTTTAAATTAAAGCCAATAACTATAGGTAAAATAAAAAGTCTGTGTTCTAACACTGCATCTATACTCACATTTCATCTTAAGCATCTTTAGGTTTAGAGAAATTGGTCAGAAGAATGATAGAAATAATTGTTATCATTGATTTGGAGAATTCATTCAGAGGACTAGTTTATAATTTTGTGTTCTGCTTTATAATTTATAGAGCACTTTATATTCTTTCATTTGATCTCATAATAACAATGCGCTAAGCTATTATTATCTTCATTTCAAATTGGAGAATGCTAAGACTCAGAACTTGTGAGTTATTTAAATTTTACAGTCAGTAAATAAAAGAACTAGTGTAAACCCATGTTAAAAAAATTTAAACAATTCCAGTGAAAGTCTCTTTCCTGTTCTGGGCCCTCAGTCTCCTTAAGAGGGAGTCATTCTTGCCAATTTCTTGTGTGTATTTCCAGCAGCAGTCTGTGATGTATATGCAAATACACATATTTATATATACATATATACAGTGTATGTATTTTTAATTTTTCCTTTGAGTAAGCTGCATATTGTTTTGTGACTCATTATTGTTATTACTAATTCTTTTTTAATTTAACTGATCTAGATTGTTCTATACCAACACAAACAGCTCTCCCTCATTTTCAGAACTTTAGCACTTTCCCTTATATGAATATGCTACAATTTACTTAATTAGCTATTTAATGGTAGAGATTTATGTTGTTTCCATTCTTTTGTTACTACAAAAATGAACAATTCTTTTTCGCATCTCTGCACATGTGTGAGTATGTGCATTAGTTTTAAGTGGGTATAATTTGGGGGCCAAAAAGTACTTATAGTTTGAATAGATATTGCTAATTTGCTTTCAGCAACAGTGTTTGTGCCTTTTTTCTCCAGTTTCATCAACATAGTATATTATCAAACATGATCATTGTCAACCTGATATATAAAAATATTAGTTAAAAGTTGGCCTCATATGCTTTCCTATCACATAAATGTGAAATTTTTAGTATTTTGTTTAAAAGTAAGATAGAAGTGAAGTATAAGAAACTTACCTTGGTGATATAAATAATGCTTTCAGGAATTGGAGGTACAATTAAAAAATAAAGTTTGGAGCTCTTTTAAAAACTTATTTTTATGTGGTACAAGTATACAGAGGAAAGTCAGCCTCACTTCTTTTCCCTTTAGATTGGAGATTTCGTAATAGGAATTTAATGGTACCAGGAGTTTCCCATCTGAAATAATCAAGCTTCTTATTTCTTGTTATGTTTTCAATAAAAATAAGAATTTGGCCAAAAACACTGGGACAAGAACATATATTTGGGAAAGACTTCTATATAATAATACTTTGGATATTTTTAGATTATGGTTTCTCAACCTTGGCACTACTGACATTTTGGGCTAGAAAATTATTTGGTGTGGGTGGTGGTCTTGTGCATGGTGGGATGTCTTGCACCACCCTTGTGCATGAGATGCTAGTAGCACTCTTCCCAGTTGGGACAGTCAGAAATATCTCCATACACTGCCAAATGTTTCCTGAGAGATAAAATTGCCCCTCGTTGAGAATCACTGATTTAAATACGTACTTTTTAAACTTAGTGATCCATTTAGGCTAGTATGAGATACAGGAGTATGTGCTTTCTTGGGATAGGTACGGGGGAATAGTTTGTTTTCAAATTTTTATTCCTAAACCTGCCAGGAGCCATGAATGACTAATTGTGCCTAGATAATTGATGTAAAAACACTTAAATGGTGAGACAACATAATTTTATGCGTGATTTGTCTGCCTTTCTTAGTGGTCCTATTTTAGTTGTGGAACAATTCCTTCTAGTGGGCTAAATATTTTTTGATTATATTTTATTGATTATGGTATTACAGTTGCCCTGATTTTTCCCCTTTTGTCCCCTTCCACCCAGTGCCCCCTGCTCCCTCAGGCAATCCCCCCACCATTGTTAACGTCCATGGGTCATGCATATAAGTTCTTTGGCTACTCTATTTCCTATACTGTACTTTATATCCCCATGGCTATTCTGTAACTACCTATTTGATTTTGTTAATCCCCTCACCTCCTTACCCATTCTCCACCTCCCCCTCCCATCTGGCAACCTTTCTGTAGCTAATTTCTTTCCTCTTGCTTCTAAGAGTCTCTCTTTATCTTTAAGCATTGGCCTTTTAATAATGATGTGTCTTGGAATGGGCCTCTTTGCCTCCATCATAATTGGGATTCTCTGCGCTTCCTGGACTTGCATGTCTATTTCCTTCACAAAATTAGGGAAGTTTTCTTTCACTATTTCAGATAGATTTCCAATTTCTTGCTCTTTCTCTTCTCCTTCTGGCACCCGTATGGTGTGATGGATGGACCTCTTAAAGTACAATGGTTTCATCCATTGTTATTGTTGTTTTCCCTGTAAATTGTTCTTTATTTCAATTAGTGTATTCTTCATTTCTGACTGGGTCTTTTCTACACTGCTGAGGTCCTCACTAAGTTCCTTGAGCATCTTCATGTTTATGTTTTGAACTCTGAATCTGATAGATTGCTTATATCTATTTCATTTTGCTCTTTTTCTGGAGTTTTGATCTCTTCTTTCATTTGGGCCATGTTTCTTTGTCTTCTCCTTTTGGCAGCCTCCCTGTGTTTGTTTCTATGTATTAGGTAGAGCCACTTTGATTCTGTGTCTTGGTGGTATGATCTAATGTAGTGGGTGTCCTGTAGGATCCAGTGGCACAGCTTCCCCTATCACCCAAGCTGGGTATTCAAGGTGTACCCTTCATGTGGCCTGAGTACACCTTCCTCTTGTAGTTGAGCCTTGTTGCAGTTGGCAGGTCAATGGGAGGGTCTCACCCAGGCCAGTCAGCTGCAAAGACTGACTGTGACCACTGACCTCCAACCTCCACCCGCTGTGGAAGATTAGCTGTGCAGGGGCAGGGTGGTGGTCTGTAGCTCTCCACTGGGTGCACTGGCCCTGGGGTTTCCCGAGTGGTGCAGGCCAAGGTCAGCCCCCACATGTGTTTTGCCAGGGATCACCCTGCATGCTGTAAAGCAATCTGAGGTGGCTGCTACTTGTGCTGAGTTTGGAGATTCGCAGGCGAAGCCAAGCTCTGGCTGCCGACTCTAATCTGGCTGCCATCAGGGCTCGCTGAAGCCAGCCGTTGCTTGTTTGTTGGGATTTAGGAGCCAAGACTAGCTGCTTTTTCTTTTGGAAAAGCAGCTTGGGTGGTCTGTTAAATTGGGTGGGTAGGCCTTCTGGGGATCTCCAAGGTGGGTCACTCAGTGTTTTAGCCAGGTTGGTGGAGTCTCAGATATTGTACCAGTCTACTGGCTCTCTGTGGGGGAGGGCTCAGCAAAGGGACAATGGGCTCTGCTCGACCCGATACCAGACACTTCAGTCTTTCCCCGTGTACCACTGGTGCCTTCAAGCTGCCACCTCAGTGCTGGGAGTTCGGAGGGAGTGAGTCTGAGTAGGTGAGTCCATGTGTGGGTTCCCCAGCAGTAACTGCTTAGGGGCCCAGCAGCCTCCTCCACCTACTGAATCCCTGCTGATTTTCTCAGCCAGAAGCTGTGGGGACTTACCTTCCTTGGCACTGGAATCCTGGCTTGTGGGGCCTGATGTGGGTCTGGAACTCCTCACTCTCAAGCTATCCCTCCCGAATGTTTATCCACTTAGGTGTGGGCCCAGCCCTTTCTGCATCCGTGCCCCTCCTACCAGTCTGGATGGATGTGGTTTCTTTAATTCTGTAACTGTCAGACTTCCATTCAACTTGATTTCTGATGTTCCTGAGTGCGGGTGGTTTTATATTTTAGTTGGAAATTTGATGTGGTTGTGCGAAGCGGCGGCCTCGTGTGCCTATGTCACCATCTTGAAGTGGGCTAAATATTAATGCAGAGATCTTGGAAGGGTGACATTCTTATGCCACTGTTGGGAAGGAAAAAGGCTGATGGTAAATTCCTGGTAAGCAGTAGGTACCTTTAGGTGATTTACATATATTGTTTTACTTCAGTCGTTCTACAAGAAGGAGTTACTCTTCTCTATTACTTATTCAGGGTTGTTTTAAATGGCAGATTTGAGATTTGAACCCAGGCACTTCTATTCTCAAGCTCATTTGCTATGCCGCTTCCTGTAAACATTCATTGACAATACTTCAGACAAATTTAGGGATGAAAATGGAACATTCACATATTATATTCCTCTACCATTATGTAAAAGTAACAGATTATTCAGAGAGTGCGGTTTGTGTATGTGTGCCTGTGTGTGAGCACCTGTGTGAGTATGTGAACGGAAAAGAGAGGGACAGAGAGAAGTGGCCAGTGTTGGGATAATAATAACAATAGTTATTAATATTCATTGAGCATTTAGGATTTATCTGTCAGTCACTGCTTTCAGTAATCCTGACAGCCTGATGAACTTTTCAATAATCCTTTCAACTTGATAACTGGATCATCCTTATTATCCTCACTCTACAAAAAGAGAAGACTGAAGCACAGAGGTGAAGTAATTTGTTTAATTACTGCTACCAGGATTATAACCCAGGTAGTATAAAAGACATAAATTGAATGTCTCTATTTTTAAGGGCAAAATAATTCTGATAGAACCTATCCTTGGTTATAACTGAACATATGATCTAGACTGTCACTTCTTATTATGTGAAAATCAATTTATTGCATAGACCACATCCCTAGAAAGTGAATGTACCAAGTTATAGTGGAAGGTTTTTGTAAACATGATAGAAGGTAAATTTATATTTTGCAATCTTTGGGAATTTCTAACTCATGAAAACCTAAGCGGGTCTGGGTTAGTGTACATCATGCCAATATTTACTTTCAAATGTATACTCTCTTGGGTATGGTAACTTGGACTTGGAGTTCCTTCAATATTCTATTGCTAAAGATGATTCCATATATCAGAGAAAAATTCCCTAAGGAACAAGCTATTTTGTTAAATAAAACCTAGAACCATTAGGTCTTAAGGATTTCTGATGCTCTGGATATGAACATTGTTGAGAGGATGAAACAATGGGAAATTTAACTGGGCTTTGCAGTGAGATTGTCTTAGGTTTAATTCTTTTATTTGATTGTAATATAACAAGTTTCTTAGCCTTTGTTTTTAAATCTGTAAAATTGGGAATAAACCCATATTTGTTGTGAAGATTATGTGCAATAATAGCTATGAATGTTTGGGATCAGTTTAAATGGTAGCAGCTATTCATAATAATAACTACTACCAATAGAGAAGTATTTATAATTTGTGGATTTTAGCTGTTTATAGAGCTATTTTCTTTGATATGTTGCACAATTTTCATAGGTCACTGATATTAAGGATAATTGGCAACCTCCTTCAGCCTTTTATTGTATAGGTACAACACAGTTAAATCATTATGCATATACTTAGGAATATGAAACTTATGTGTATTCAAGGTGCTTCCATGATTGCTTGTTGATCCTCTTATTTCAGCAAATATTTACAGAATGCCTCCTGTGTGTTGCCAGTGTGTTAGGCCTGGGGCGTACAGAGAGAATAAGACAAAGACTTATGTGCTGAGGTGCCTTTTAGTCTTTTAGGGAGATAAACACTAACTCTAGAGTGCTAAGTGCTGTGATAAAGGATGGTAGAAGTAAGGCACGGGAGTGCTGGGGAATATCCTGTGATTGTGATGGTACTTTGTAATAAAGCAAGAATGTTTATAACCTGGAGCAAAAGACATTAGGAGAGGATTTCAAGGATAGGCTTTAACAGAGCTATGACTCTAAAATAGTATGTAAAATATTCATAGTATCAAGATTTCTGGCCCAGGGGTACTGAGGTTTTATTTAGTGGGACGAGCACTAGACTTAGTACAAAGCAAAGCTGCATTTGAGTTCTCCCTCGCCCACTTGTACTCTCTCTGGTTGACTATGGCAAGTTACTTAAACTCTCAACTTCCTTTTCCTTATGTATACTGTATATACATTGTTGGAATATAGGAGACATTCAGTAAATAGGAGTGACATTATTATTGATACTTATATGCAGAATTCATAAATATTATTAAAAATTTTTTTTCATTTAGAAAATTCTTCACTTATTAAAGAAAAGTTGATGAGTGTAAAAATAGGAAGAAAAAGCATGGATCATCATCTACCCCATTTTTTAAGTTTTAGGTTTCTTTACTTTGTAAAAAATTTTATTTATTTTTTAAAGTTTGATTTATTGATTAATTTTAGAGAGAGAGGAAGGGGAGGAGAGAGAGAAACAGTGATTTGTTGTTCCACTTATTTATGCAATAATTGGTTGATTCTTACGTGTGTCTTTACTGGAGATCAAACCCACAACGTTGGTGTATCTGTGCATCTGGGCGTATCTTGGTGTATTGGGGCAAGGCTCTAACCAACTGAGGTATCTGGCCAGAGCATTGCTTTTTTTATTTTTTTTTAAATGTAGTTGTACTCTCTCTCTCTCTCGCTCTCTCTCTCTCTCTCTCTCTCTCACTCACTCATACACACACACAAATTTGTATTCTGTTTTCTTTAATAGTATAGGTGTTTTTCCAGTGTGGTCTTCATAGCATTTTTAAGTGTCTTTAGGATATATTCATTGAATAAATGTTTTATAGTTTACTTAATCAAGCCCTTATATATACAGATAATTTATATATCAATTATATTAATGCTGTTGCAAATAACCTTTGATATACTGTTCACTGAATTCCTTTTTGTAGAGTTATATATATGATAGTACATGATTGAGTTGCATTTTTATGTCTCTGAGTTTTGAAATTAAACTCAAATGGTTTTGTATAGTTTATAAGATCTTGAATGGCAAAGCAGACAGCAGAAATTTTCTCAGGAGCAATAATATCTAAAATATTGTGAAAGAACTAAATTGAGCATATTTAATTCTGCTGTAAAGGCCATTTATAATTTGTAAAGTTCACTTAATATTGGAAATTGGCATTAAAAGTTTTGAGCTTAGAGGAGACTGGATAATTTCAGTTTGCTTACGGTTTTCATCCTTTGCTGGCTGGAATGCTTTCATTCTTAGTCTGTTCTTACATTCTGTTCTGTGTATTTTTTTTTTCTGGCACGCTTTTATGTAGGGCTTTGTAAGATTTGAGGGGTGGATTCTAGACCATCTGGCTCTTTAGAACAGTTCAAAAACTTAACTCTATTGACTGTACTTTGAGCCAGACTTGCTTGAAATGTCCTGATTTGTCTCTGTGCTTGGCAGATTTTTTTTCTTTTATACCCTTACAGTTTTTTACTACTAATTTCTTCCTTATTTTAGTACAGAAATTTTACCAGTGCCAGTGTTCTTAAGTTAACTTGGGCAAGACTTTTTCCTATAACCTCACCAGAAAAATGCTTATAACAAAAACTTCACAAAGAATTTTATTTTTAAAAATAGTGTATAAGTGATAGAACTGGTATACTTATACATGTTTAATACAATATTTAAAAATTGAATATTTTAGGTACTAATTATAGTTTTCATCTTGAGGCTAGGAAAGGAAGAACATATTCTGCAAATTGTCAATTTACTGAGTTAATTTCTTGTACTAGTTTAAAAATACTCCATGTGTCAAAATTAGTGATAATTTTTGAACTATATCTGCATTTAGAAATATGAGCCATCAAGTAATTTTAAAAGTACTAGAGGTACTGAATTTCTAAAATGTTTAAAAATTGTTTCGGTGTTAAGATACTTACTTTGAACTTCCTGCCCTATTGTTCCCCTACAAAATTTTAAAAATTTTCTTAAAAACTTTTTTTTTTGAGAGTATGTTTATTAAAGCTGGGGACAGTGAAACAAGGAGGGCTTAGGATAGAAGCAGCCACGAGAGAGAGCCGAGGCGAGGCGGGGCTGCTTTGGCTCCCTAGAAATGTTACAGGAAAGATGAGCCGTGGCGGGGTTGCTTTAGTTCACTGGGAAATCAGAGAAAAGGGAGGCCTTGGAGGCAGGTTCAGGGAATCAGCCCAGGAGGAGCTTTTGCTGCCCATTGCTCCTTAGTTGCAGGCCTCCTGGGGTCCTTTAGGGTTTAGAAGATGCATGCCTTGGGAGGTGGGGGGACGGGGGAGAGTGGGGGGAAAGGAAGAGTCCCCCGGAGGGAGAGCAGACACAATTAAACTTTTTAAACAGCCTTGTTGTTGTGTAATTCACATGTAATACAGTTTATCCATTTAAAGTTTACAATTCAGTGATTTATTCATAGATGTGTGCAATCATCAGCACAATTTTAGAGCATTTCTATCACCTCAAAAAGGAACCTTTTTATCTCACATGTATATCTTTAATTTTGTTCAACAGTGTCTTGTAATGTTTAGAGTATATGTTTTATACTTAAGTTTTGTTAAATTCATTTGTTAAGGTTTTAAAAAAGTTTATTCTTAAGCTATTTGAAGGGAAATGATTTGATTTCACTTTCATACTCATTGCAAGTATATAACAATGCAGTTAATTTTTGTATATTGACCTTGTATCCTGCAACTTTGCTGAACTCATTTATTAGTTCTAATACTTTTTTTAGGGAATTTCTTAGAATTTTCTATATATAAGATGTCATCTGAAATAGTTTTACATTTTCCTTTCCCATCTGGATACCTTTTGTTTCTTGTTTATGTTTATTTCCCTTGGCTAGAACTTCTGCAATGTGGAATAGAAGTGTCCAGGGTGGACACTTGTTCCTGATCTTTGGGGGGAAACGTGTATATATTTTCAGTACTTTGTAGGTGTCTAGTTCGGTCATTGATGTTCAAGAAACCTAGTAATATTTGAAAGAGGTTTAATTCACATTTTGGTTATGTAGCTCAGGGGTTCTTGGAGCATGGTTTTATACCATCAGCATCATGTGACAACTTTTTAGAAATGTAAATTCTTAGGCCTCACTGCAGTCCTACTCTGAATTAGAACTGGAAAATTGGGGGTGGGGGATTTACTTAGCCATTTGCTTGATAAATGTAGTTCATATTTTTAAGAAATTAATGCTACTAATGAGTTATACATACAGGGTTTTAAGTATATGAAGAATGTAATATTCACGAAGAATGTAATATTCACAAAGACTGGCTGTAGTAGGAATTTCTTCCCTCTTCCTTTCTTCCAACATATGTCAGAACAACTCAGAGAGGCTGTCAATTTTCAGTGCTTTTGGTGGTGGTTAAAAGAGTGAGCCCTGGCATTGTACTGCATGGCTTGGAATCTAGTTCTACCATTTATTTACCAGCTGTGTGAATTTGGGCATTTATTTAATAGGTGTTTCAGATTCTTCATATGTAAAATGTGAGTAAGAGTATCTGCTTTATAGAGTTGGGATAATTAGATGAAATAATATAAGTGCTGAGAAAAATGCCTGGCCCATAAGTATGTCCTTAGTAAATGTAAATATTTGTTATTGTAATTATTGACCAAGAACACTCAGCATGGTCCATTTCTTGTACCTTTCTTTTGTATGTATTTCTTGCTGTGCCTGAATTTCTGTTCCTCCTCTTTGAGTCATTCATTTGACAAATATTGGGTACCTACTATCTGTAAAGCATTGGTGTCTATACTGCTAACACATAACGAGCAAGACAAAGTCACTGGCCCCCTGAGTTAATACTGTGAATGAGGGAGACCAACAGAAACAAATAGAACAAACATATAAATGTCAGATAGTGATAAAAGCTAGGAAGAACAATGAAGTAGGATAAGGGAAGAGAATGCCATAATTCAGACATGACTTGTCCTTTTCTGTCTCCCTCAGGTATCTCTGATACCATAGCAACTGTGTTGGCTTCCTCTTGTTAAATTAACCCAAATGGTTTGTTAAAATTGTCTGTTTTCCTCACTGTACTCAGTTCTCAATGTCAGAGACTGTAGTTTCTTACTTAATTTGGTATTCTCAGTATCTCAGCCTACAGATGTACTGGAGTCGTCCCCCTTACCCACAGGGCATACGTTCCAGGGTACCCAGTGAATGCCTGGAATTGCAGATCGTACTGAAACTTACATACAGCAGTTATAACATTACAGTGTAATAAGAGTTATGTGAATGTGCTCTCTTTCTCCCTAAATATTTTATTGCACATATAATATGGATATGTTGGAAAAAGGGGTGATTCATGTCCTGAGTGGGCTGGAGCAGGATGGCACGAGAGTTCATTCCTCTACTTGGACTGGCACACAATTTAAAACTTATGAACTTTTTATTTCTGGAATTTTCTATATACTCTTTTTGAATGGTGTTTGACTTTTGGTAACTTAAACTGTGGAAAATGAAATCATGGATAATGGGGGACTACTGTACAATAAATGTCTAAATGAGTGAATAACAAATGAACAAAAAGTTAAAGTTTTTTTAACTTTATATTTCCTCAGTGTATTTCTCTCTGTACTTTGTTTCTGCCTGGTAATAATGATAATAAGTATAATTTATTTGAATTTTCATCTCTGTATCAGGAGTGCCTAGCACAGTAACACATAGTGGTTCAGCAATTGTTGGAATAAATGAGTGATATCTTTGTATGTTAATATACTGAGTCTTCTATAGAATCATATAGACTATATAGTATAATGCGTATTTGCATATTATTCCAATAGACCCTGAACTAGGAGCTTTAAGCAAAATAGGTCATTTTAAGTATTCTTAGCCCTGCTAGCTGCTTTTCCTCATCAGCACATTATCAAGTTTAATGTTCATGTAAGTACTTCAGCCAGAGTTACTGTACTTTCTCAACTATAAATCAAAACACTGTGGTCCAGTAATTATACAGAATACTGAAATTGAGACTGGTTGAGTATTATCTTTGTACCCCTGCACAAAATTATACCCTTCTCCAATTTTGTAGTAGAAATTCTTGTTTCTACTACCTTCTGGGTTGATGTTAAGCAGTTACAATTTCTGGTCTAAGTAGTTATCTGCAGGGTCTGCATGAGTGATCAGTAGACAACCTCCAGAGCAACTTCTGCATTGTAAAAACGGAGTAGGCCAAATGACAAATGGATGGAGTGTGTATGGCCAAAAGTAACCCACTGCTAGTATTTTACTAAAGTGGGGATTAAAAAGCAACAGATCTTTTCACATTGCAGTTTAGATAAACTGACAGTATTTTTCCAGTCAAAGTTTCTGTCATTTGGCTAAAAAAGGATGCCTTTTATTTCCTGGCTTGTGGGTTATTTCCAGGAAAAGACAAACTTGAAAGAATGGTTGGTATGAAAAATCAGTCAACTTAATACACTACATTAATAGGATGAAGGGGAAAGCCACATGATCATCTCGATTGACACTGAGAAAGCATTTGACAAAATTCAACATCCTGTTATGATGAAAATACTCTAGTGAGAAAGGGAACTCCCTCAACTTGAAAAAGGCCATATATGAAAAATCCATAGCTAGCATCATACTTAATGATGAAAGCTTAAAGCTTTTACCATATGTTTAGGAGCAAGACAAGGATGCCCACTTTCATCATTTCTATTTGACATAGTATTGGAAGTTCTAGCATGAGCCATTAGGCAAGGGAAAGAAAGAAAAGGCATCCAAATTGGAAAAGAAGTAAAATTATTTGTAGATGAGTTTATAAAAAAATTATTTATGTGGTAAATAACACATAACATGAGGCCTGTCGCCTTAACAAAATTTTAAGCGTATAATACGGAATAGTTAACTATAAGCACACTGTTCTATAGCAGATCTCAGGAACTTTTGCATCTTGTATTACTAACATTCTGTATCCATCGAACAGCAGCTCTGCATTTCCCCCTCACTAGTCCCCAGCAACAACCATTCTTCTTTTTGCTCCTGTGAGTTGGACAACTTGAGAAATCTCAAGTAAGGGGAATCATGCAATATTTGTCCTTCTGTGAATGGCTTATTTCACTTAGAACAGTGTCTTCAAGACTCATTCATGTTGCAGCATATGGCAGGATTTCCTTCTTTTTTATAACTCAACAATATTCCCTTGATGTATGCACTGCATTTTCCCCCGTTTATCGTTGACAGACAGTAGGTCGTCTACACTACTTGACCGTTGTAATAATGCCTCAGTGAACGCGGGAGTGCGAATAGCTCTCTGAGAACCAGATTTCAGATCTTTTGGGTAAACACAGAAGTAGGATTGGTGGATCACACAGTAGTTTTATTTTTAACTTTTTGAAGAGCCATCATGCTGCTCTGACACAATTTTTTATATGCGGAAAACCATGAAGATTCCACAGAAACACTGATAGAGCTAATAAACTTACGCAAAGCACAAAATATAAAATCAGCACACAAAAATCAGTTGTATTTTTATACATTAGCAACGAACAATTCACAAAAGAAATTTCCGTTTATAGTTGTGTCAAAAAGAATAAATTAGGAGTAAATTTATCCAAAGGAGGCAAAGGAAAATGAAAACTGCAAAACATTGTTTTTACTTAATGTTTGATTGTGAAACTAGAAAAAAAAAGGGTAGATAAATGTATATGGTTGTGGGTTAATAATGAAAAAATGTTATTTAAAATTCTCTTTATTTTGATGCTGTGTTCAATAGAAGTACAATGAAAGGTGTCTTAGAATTGGAAAATACATCTCTGACTGTTAATGAAGGTTCAAAGGATACAATGTATAGGAAAGTTAGTAGTAAGATAAAGGTGATGATAATAACCTTGATGATAGAGGAAACAAACCTAATGATTAAGAGCGAGAAAGTCCTGCAGTGAGACCTCAAGGATTTGAATACTGGTGCCGACACTTAAATAAGTCTGTGACTTTGAGACAGTTACTCCATTTATTAATGTCTCGTTTTCCTCATCTGTAAAATGGATATAATAGTATGTATCTTGTCAGGTTAAATGGACTTAATGTGTAAAGTGCTGAAGAGTAGTACTTGGAGGATAGGAAATGCCCAATAAGGATTCAATATTTTGTTATGAAGCTGTAAGACACTGTGTGTGTGCATGATTTTAAAATGTAGTTAAGTTCATACTTTATAATTTAACTTACCCTTTTATTTTATTTTTCAATAGTTTACTTTTTATTGGAAGAGGGTATAAGGGGTATAAATGGTAATTAACTTGCCTTTTTATGAGCAGTATTGCATTACCAACCTTGGGGTCTCTTGGTGCCCCATTAACTGAGAAATTTTTTTTTTGTCTCATTTGTGCAAACCTTATGTTTTTTTCCCTTGTGAGCTACTCTTTATTTGTCTGTTTTAAGTTTCAGCATGTTTGTTTACCCTTAATGAGCACAGGTCAACTTCCAATCAAATCTATTAGTTCTGGGCTATTAATCATCCCACCCAATTGGGTGTCAGTGGTAAACTTGAGGATTTGCCCTCGCTCACACTTATTAAGTTATTACAGTGATGAATGTTCTGTTTTCAAAATTCTTTGCTGTTTTGAAAATGAGAAATAGAAAACTAATAAACATGCAAGGATGTATGCTTTCTCAGTTCACTTTAAGAAATTAATTTATTTAGGAAATGGTGTTTATTTCAAATTATACTTGAGATAAAAAAGTAAGGCTTTGTGGATATATTTTTTTAAATGTCAGGTCTGTAGTGAGAAACAAATTGAAATAGCAGAGATATCTGTTGGTTTAAATTATGTATTTATGTCTTTATAGTTTTGAATACCAGTCAAGAGCATTGAAGTCCTAACCTCCAGTACTTCAGAAGATATCTTTACTTGGAAATGGAGTCAATACAGATGCAATTAGTTAAGATGAGGGCGTACTTTATGATGATCCAAATAAGTCTCTGGGTGGGTAATATTTAAGCTGAGTCCTAAAGAAAATGACACCAACTCTGCTTTTCAGGAAGAGAGAATGCCATGTGCAAAGAGTATGATTTGGGACAGAGTTTGCTGTTCTAATTGCTCTGGGTGAGGCTGGAAAGGGAAGCAAAGGCTGGATCACGCAGGGACTTGGAGCCATGGCAAGGAGTTTGGATTTTACTTTTTGTAAGATGGGAAGCTATTGAGAGGTTTAAAGAGGGGAATGTTATGTCCTGATTTATATTTTTAAATGACTACTCTGCAATCTGTGTGGAGAGAAAAATAGGCAAGAATAAAAGCAGAGAGGATGCATAAAAGTTTGTTGTAATAAGACAACATGTGGATGAAGATATGGAGAGAGGATGAGTTTGGCATAGGTCATAGAATTAGAGTTGATAGGACTTGCTGATGGATTTAAGATTGAAAGTGAGAGACAAGCTGGCTTAGGTATTTGGCTTCCGCACCTAGGTGGTTGGTGGTAGGAGAGGAATGGGTTTTTGGAGAAAAACAAAATACAGGTTCCTTTAGATGTTTTGGAGACATCCAAGTAGAGATAATAAGTAGATGATTAATATAAAAGCTTGGACTTCAGAGAAGTGGTCTGAACTAAAGATTTATCAACATAAATGTGTTATTTGAACCATGGAAATTGATGTGATCATCTGGATTATTGAAGATAAAGGACATGAGAGATGAATTTGTGAATGTCCTTTGTAAAAAAGGTGAAGTGCTGTATAAATGCAGGAAATAGTGATTTTGGTTCATTTGTTCCCTATGTAAATTTTTATAAATTCACATATTAGTTATTTATGCTTAAAGGTAATACTTCTTCCAGTGATTTCTGTTTATTTTGGGCTGGCTAGAATGGTGTATGTAAGACATACTGTCATCTGATGAGAGACCAAAGCTACTCTTTGTATTCATTCTTTGTCACTCTGCCACTTAGATTTTTGACCAGGTTGAACCGGATTTCACAAAAGCTAGTCCATTATTGGTTTGAGTTGTTGGTATGGTCTCTTTACACCCAGTTTTTCAGTAGTGTATAACTGTACCATGTTTTGAAATTCCTTTGCCTACTTAAAGTCCCTTTAATCTTTCATTTCTGATAATCTCCAAAGCAGATGTATTCTTAGTTCCAGATTTTGAACATTTTCCAGAGAACTGTGCTTAGAGTATACCTAGGTTTTTGCCTGCTAAATACGCTATCAATTTATAATGGTTTGTTATGGAACAAATAGAGGTTAGCATGTTTGCAGAATGAAGCATTGCAAATTTTCCTAGAATATAATCTGTTTTGAGGGCAGAAGCCCTGTATGATTTTTGCAACCCCCAGACACCTAAACCTATTGTTATGTTCCTAGAAGGCATCTAGTACAGGTTTATTAAATTATTAAATGAGTTGTGAATAACAGAGCTGAGGACTAATACCATGCATTCACTGAGGGAACTGCCCTGATGGCTGCTTGTGTTTTCTTGAGCTCTCCTCCCCACCAGCCCTAAAGGTGAGGACTGCTCAGATGACTTGCTTTTATCCGCCCTCTCTATCCAACTTCAGAGTTGTTTTCCTTTCTAAAGTTTCTTTATTACTGACTTTCTCTTGACTCTTCAGCTTCTGTTTGCTCTTTCCTTTGTCAGTTTGGATTGCTGTTGGTTACTTATTGCTCCTTTTTTCATTCTGTTTTCTTCTGTTTACTATTTGTTTTCACCCTGTTTCCCTTTGTATCAGGAAATACTCCTCTTCTCTAGACATCTCAAGCCTATCAGAAAGTTTTAGTGTCATACCCTGTAAGCCATTTACGTTGTGTAAACAAAAACATATGTCTATAAAAGCATAGGCTCTTCCGGTTGTATTCATTTGGTCCTTTAGCCTTAGGAATTACTGTCCCACCACCAAAGAGGTAGTGGTGGTGGTTATGATGGAAGAATTCAAAGCACGTACGGACTAGTTTCCCTAACGGTTCCTCAGTTCTCTTGAAGATGGAGTATTAGACGGCTAAATTCTAAATAGCTGACTTTTTGTGTGTTAACATGTCAAAAAAAATTTGTATGTCAAATTACCCAGAAAATTTTGTGCATTATAACACTGGTTTTCTTTTTTAATATTTACTACTACGGAATTGTTACTTATTTTAAATTTTTAGAGCAAAACTAAACAGATTTTGGGTGGTTTATTTGAAGGAAAGAAATGTATTCATTCCATTGTCTCCTTTTCACCTAGACTTCTGTATTTGCTTGCTTTTTTACAGTGTTTTTTATGTTTGGATTGCCACCTTCTTCCTACATCACAGCGGTTTTGAATCTGACCTTTTCATGGGAAGTTGCAGAGAGTTGTACAAAAAAGTCCCATATACCCTTCACCCAGTTGTACCTAATTATTACATCTCTTGTAACTATAATACAATGGCAGAACCAGGAAATGGACATTGGCACAAGTCACAGATCTTATTCAAATACTTATTTATGGTTTTGCATGTATATACTATGCATATGCAGTTTTATCATGTGTGGATTCATGTACCTATTACCACAATTCAGATAAACTTTTATCACAAAGATCCACCATGCTACTCCTTTATATCTATACCCATTCTCATCATTTTATTAATTTATTCACTGGTTATTCTTTAAATCATATGATCTTTTAATGAATGGAAAAAAGATTGACATTATTTAGAGAACGTCTTTCTATTTTTACCTTTTTCCGCATTGTACTGTAACCATTTGCAGTAAGGCTAATACTAAAGTTTTAGTTTATCTTCTGCACTATAGAATTATAGGTTGGTGAAGTGATATAATCCAACGTCTCCCCCTCCACAGAACTCCCAAAAATGAAATAAAAAATGTTATATGAAGCAACTCAACATTGATTTATTAACCTATGAATTTTCAATAACCAGGGCCTCTTTTCTTTTTTTAAACTACCTGCTACACTTTGGTGTTAGATTACATGTGTTAACTTTTGCTAGATTATGCTGCACTAAAAAACAACCCCAAATATTAGTGCTTACAATAACAAAGGTCTGTTTATTGCTCACATTATAGGTTCTCTAGTAATCTATATGGCTCTGCTCCATAATTCTTTTTTATTTCAGGATCCAGCATGAAGGAGCATACCCTATTTATGATGTACTGTTCTCTTGGCAGAGAGGAAAGAGCGCAAGCTGGTTGAAACACACAATATCTCTTAAAGCTTCTACTTGGAACTGGAACTTGCTTGTATTTCGTCGGCCAAATTAAGGCTCATGGCCAAGCCAACAGTAGGGTACCCACAGAGAGGTACTACCAAGTCATATGGCAACAGGCAGGGATGTTAATGCTCTTATAAAAGGAGAACAAATGATTGAGAATTATAATACAACGTACCAGACCATAGAATGGTATACTATGCTATACTTTTATAATAACTTTTTTCTTTGTAAAGTTTATTGTGCTTTACATGATTTTTTTTCTTAATAAAATTAGCAGCCTCATTTTTACTTTGTGGCAGCTGATAAGAGTTTATGATATAGCTAATGAACAAATAATTACTTTAAAATTCTAGAATTTTAAAAGGTCAGGTTTTGGTATTGACAACTTTAGTTTAGAAGTTTTCCTTTAGAAATTTATTAACTAAATAACTCATATGTAATATTGCATACTGATTTCAAGTTTTTGGAGTTCTATATTTTTCCCCAAATTGAAAATAGCTTTGTTGTTTAATTTTACTTATGTAAATAAGTAGGGCATGCTTATTATAAAAAAGTTTTTAGGGAATACAGAGTAATGTAAAGAAAATAAAAATCATTATAATCCCATCATCCAGACATAATCACTGTTACCATGTTGCTATACCATTCAAATTTTTTTCTGTGCATCATTATGTATATTATATATGTGTGATTTTTTAGAACTCTAAAATTGTTATATTTAAGCGAAAAAAGCCAGTTTTACTGAGACACACCAAAAACACTCTTTGGTCATCTTGCTTGATGAGTGAATTGGCAATTTGAAGGGCTTTTTC
This sequence comes from Pteronotus mesoamericanus, assembly GCF_021234165.1. Classification (NCBI taxonomy): domain Eukaryota; kingdom Metazoa; phylum Chordata; class Mammalia; order Chiroptera; family Mormoopidae; genus Pteronotus; species Pteronotus mesoamericanus. The sequence continues at coordinate 3,516,011 of NW_026555006.1, read as the reverse complement.
CATTCTCACTTAGCTGTATCGTTTAAGTATAGTAATCAGCACAAGGTGTACTTTAGAACACTTAAGTAAGCTCATGCCTTCTCAAATGTGTTTATGTAGTAACCTAATGAGTTTGTAATGTGATGATTAATAAGGTACAGTTTGGAGCTCAGGATTCCTTACCGTGTATGAGGGTTTTTTTCTTTCTTTTTTCCCCCCTGGACAAAAAAGGAGACATTGGATTTTATCACTTCACCAACCTATAAAAATTCAACTGAATTGTCTTTAAAAATTAACTTTTAGATTATTGAGGGAACATACTTCATTTACTTTCTCTAGCAAAGTACTTACACCCCTATCTGTAAGCAGGGTTAATATATCATTTTCATTCAAACTGGGTCATTTCTGAGAATGAAAGGGACACACTATATTTTCAATTTTGTAAGTTTTTAAAAATACTTAATCTTTTGGCCATCACAATGGTTTTATTACATTGATAGATCAGTAAAACAGTTGTATTCAAGTCTGTTTTCAAAATTAAAAATTTCTAAAGGATTTGTTCTGTATTACAACAAAGTAAAGTCTTTACACTGATTATCAGACTATTAAAAAATAAACAATAATTATTCTTGGTAATAATCAGATTTGATTTTTCAGTCAGTTTCTTAGCCATAGCTGTCTTTAATGCTTTTGGAGCAATGTAATTATTTTCCAGTATAGTTTAACTAGTTGTAATTTTTTCATAAAACTGCTTGCCGTATTTTTCAGTGACATTTATGTTTTGTGGTTGTCAACACTTAACAGTTGACCCTTCTCTGTAACCAGTAACATTTTTAATTGCTAATATACTCTCTGTATAGATTGTGATATACCTGGTTAGTTCAGTAAAATTTTTGCAAATTGGAGAATATTCTTAATTCTATTTTATTGAAAACTATAAATTTATCAGCACCCATATTTTCAAAGGCAGTGTCTTTTTGCCTTCACTAAAGGTACTCTGTTGGACAAATATTTTTATAAGACAAATCTTGTCATATAAGTTGTTTCTATTTATGATTATATTACATAGCCCATTAAATTTAGATGCTACAAAATTGTAGGCTTTCTGTAATTTCATTTAATTCCAGTAAAGAGTTTAAGTTTTTTCAGTTAAAAATAGGAATACTCTTTTGGTGGAACTCCTACAATTCATTACAAAGTATAATTATAGGATTTCAAATTTAAATCATGTATACTATTTGAGCTCTCATCAATTCTTCCTTTGCTTTTGAGGGAGGTATTTCAATATTTTGGCAAATGCCATCTGTAATAATTGGTATTTGCTAAAAGCTTCAAAGCTAAAGTTTTTTTGGAGCTTTAATCATTGAACTTTAATCTTTGATTAAAGATTTCTGACTAATTTTGAACAAAATGCTACTTGTTTTCAAGAAGATTCAATACTGAGACACTTAGGTTGAATTTATAAAGTCATTTTTCAAAGATTCCAGTGTTTAAAATCTGAAGATAGGTTGCAAGTAGAGCGCACATATTGCCATGTTGAAGTTTTTTTTTTTTTATTTTTTTTATTCAATAGTATTTTTACTCAACATTTTAACTGGATATATGAAAACATTTGTAAATTTTGACAATTTCAACTAACTCACAACAGTTATGTTACTAGAGCTCCATTTTAAATAGAAATAGCCTCAAGTTTTATGCAAATTGTTTATTCATTTTCTACAGAAATGGAAATTTAGTTCTTTTGTGTTAAATATACAGTTACTTCATTTTAGCTCATTGCTACTGAAAGGGCTTACTGGATAATAAAAATGATTGCCCAACAACAAAATAAATAAACAATTGCAGATTTATATTCTGCAATAAATGACAACCACCTCACGAGTTATCAGACTTGACTCCTCCCACCTAACCTAGAATTCCCCACTGACTTAGCCAGTTGGTTGCCTGGTGCATCTTGCAGGTCATTGCACACGCTGTAGTACCAACTGGCACACCAAATAGCCAGCAGGAGCACCAGTGTCAAATACTTTTTCCGCTGTCTCAAAAGGCTATAAGGACTTAGGTGTCCATGGTTGCTTGTGTCTGAGGATACTTAGGTGCATGCTGTAACTAATACCTAAAAGAAAGTGTTAGCCACGTTGTATCTGTAAAGACTCAGGAAAAGAAAGATGGAAATATCACTAGTTCTCTTTCAGATTTCATAACTTGTTTAAGTGATAAAAGCACTGACAGAGTATTAGCTGATACCTTGGCCAGAAGCTAGATATATGCAGTTAGAAGTATACTGACTCCATCTTGGTTTATTTTAATGTAGTGATTAATAATAATAGTTCATTTAAGATAATGAGAAATCTGAGGCAAATGGTAACCTGGATGGGATGCTGGAACAACAAACAGTAGGTTGTGAATCAGGACCGCCCTGAGCAAACCAGGGCGTATGGGAAGCAGCATGGCGGTGTGAAAGCTCATGGTGCTGGGAGCAGGGCTGCATTTAGGTCCAGTCTCTGCCATGTAAAGGTTTGGACAAGTAACCTCTCTGAGACCAGGTATATTAGGGTTCTCCAGAGAAACAGAACCTACCGGGGACTGACTGACTCACTCACTCACTCACTCACTCACTCTAATTTTAAGGAGTTGGCTCATGTGTGGAGACTGGCGAGTCCTGACTCTGAAGGGCAGGCCCAGGGAGGAGTCCATGTTGCAGCCAGGTCTGAAGGCGTTCTGGAGACAGGTTTCCTTCCTCAGGGGACCGCCTTCTTTCTGCTTAAGGCCTTCAAATGATTGGATGATGCCCACCCACATTATGGAGAGTAATTTGCTTTACTCAGAGTCTTCTGATTTAAATATTGATAACAGCTAAAAAAAAAAATACCTTTACAGTAATATCTAGACTGATATGTGACCAAACAATTGGCTACCATACCCTAGTCAAATCAACACGTATATGAACTTCACACTAGGTTTCCTCATTTGCAAAGTTAGATGATAATATGTGGCTCACAAAAATAAACTGTGGAAGTATTTATAAAGCACTAGCATAATGTGTTCTCCAAGTAGGCAATCAGTGAATGTTGGTTTCTCAGTCCAGTCTTATACCCAAGGTTGGGCCAGTAGTAAGACTTGAAGATATTTTTCCCATTTTATCTTTTTATTTCTAAGCTTCTCCTGCCCCTCCATCTGTTTAATAAGCCCTGTCAAATCTATCTTACACACTTTTCTTCAAAGCATGTCTTTTTTTCTGCTGTTGCCATTGTTCAGGTTCTTTACTGGGTCATTAAATTCATTTCCTCAGTAGCACTCTACATTCCATGCTACTTCTTCGCATATAAATAATCACCTTGAACTAATACTAAGGTAATAGCTCCTGAATTTGTCCCCTTTTTCCATCCTTATATTCTTTTACCATGTAGATGAAGACCTTCTTAAGTTGTCTTATACAGAACTTCACAATCTTATCTTCACATTATATCACCATTCAGGACACCTAGTGATTCTTTTCAATGTAATTGAGCTTTCCATTGCATGCTCGCCTTTGTACATGCTGTTACCTGTGTATAGAATCACCCTCTCCCCGCTACTCATACTTCAAATTCCTGCGCTAACAACACTTCCATTCTGGTTCCTAAACTCCCTTCCTGGTTCCAGAACACTCTTACACATTCATGTATAGGTGAACCTGAGCATTCAAACACTGATACTCCTAAACTGTCTTTCAGATGAGATGGTAAGTCTGTTCATCAGCTGACCAAGGAACCCTTTGAACTGTGGTATGAATTGAATGGCACTCCCTGGCCTACAAGCATTCCAGATCTGATGATGCAAGGATCATCTTTTTGTATACCATTTGTGTATTCGTTTTATTATTTTATTGAAGTGGTTTTTGAATTGTATTCTTAGGTACTTTGGGCACTTGGGTAGAGATTGACATCTTAAGGCTTTTGGTCTTTCAATGGTCTTTTACACCAGCATTTCACCCCTAATTTGTTATATGTTGGGTTTTGAGTAAAATTTTGCATGAGGAAGAGAGTTCTGATGTCAAGAGTAGTTTTTAAAAATCTTCTTTTATTTCTTCTACCTGATTCTTCATAATCTATGTGGCTGTCTTTATTCACTCCCATTGTCCTTCCCAAAAGAAACAAAACCAGATTTTTTGATATCAAGGACATTTTAATCCTATTTGTCTTTATCCTTCAAATAGCTATTGAATGATTGCAAATATATTAATAAGTTATTGGATAGCATTTAATTTCTAATTATTTATTTATTTTAGTTATCAAGTGGGAATCCTGTGTATGAAAAATACTATAGACAGGTAAGATTTTTGTTTGTCTTCCTAGATTGAACATAAAATGTGTTTGCAACCCTTGATTGTATACATGCAGATTACCAGTCAGCCGGATAAATTGGACATGTCTTGTTTTTAATTTTTTATGCTTTAGCCTCCTGCTTTGAGTACTTAATACTTTTGACAAGCTCTCAGAAAATGAAGGAAAGATAATTAAGCCTAAATACTTAATTATCTCAAATATTTATGTATCTTAAAAATCCATATAACATTAGATGTGTTCATCTAAAAATAAACTAAATGGAAATTACTTTGTTTTTAAGACTTGTTAAATGTTAATATTTAAAAGTTAGAACTATGACTCTCATATACATGTAAAATGGACATGTGTCAAGGATTTTATTAAACTCATTAATTACTGGGAGACCCAGTAAGATGTAAAAATGAGAATATGAGTTATAGAGATTTATATTGTACAGACAAAATTCTCATTTCATTAGTATGAATTTAACTACTATCCCAGCAGAGTGTAAAATAGCCTAGTTGATTGAAAGTCAATCAAGAGTGCACATCGTAGATTTGATAATTTCCTGAGGGTGTAAACAGTCTCATTTGCCTATCTCCAAATATTAGATAGTTTTTCCTAATAATCTTCTCACCTTGTGTGCCTGATAACAGAAAAAGCTGGTGTCATTTTCTGTGACCTGGCTATCTCCATAGTGTGACTTGCAGATTGAGAGTCATATAGTCACTATTTAACAAATTCTGTGGCTAAAGAATTAATCTCTGCCTAAAATGTTTAAAACATCTCAGATTGACCTTTATTTGTTCCTGTATTTTGAGGCTAAGATCCAAACCTTAGAAATTCTCCTTGCATATTTCACCCGCTGCACCTATGAGTTTGAGAGAATAGATCTCATCTTGAGGTTTCCCAGATCTGCTAAGGTTCCTAGTCTGCTAAGTGACCTTGCTTTAACTGTCTGAGAGACTGGGAATTTACAAACCAGGTTGCAGGCTGGTTTTCTCTGGTAGGCTACTTCTTGTTCCTTAATAGTGGCTTGTTCTATCTGAATAAAAGAGAATAATTCTCAAGTATTACCTTGTTTTGCACAACTGATTTTCTCAATTATATCCTGATAAAAAAGGAGACCAAATTTTTATTTAATCTATGTAATAATTACTATATTGCCATAAAAAGTAAGGACATTCAGTTAAAGGATTTGATTTTGAATTCTAAAGAGTCAGGGAGAGTCAGATATCATTGAAAACTATTTCATTCACTTAGAAACACAGTCTACTAAATTGAGGGTCAGAGATAGTGTAAGAAAAACAGCCTTTTCATGTATCCATTACTGAACAGAATATTAAAAATAATACCAATAATATTCCAAGTAAATAACCATAATTACATTTCCCTCAATAGTTCATTCAGTCCTGTGTAATTCTTGTTTTGCATCTTGGGTCAGGAGTCTGCTTTCACAAAATACGAGGTCTGTCCAGAAGGTATCCAGCCACATAATACGAAAAATAGAGACATTTATTGAAGAAGATACAAGATACATTGTATATAGGACAATGACACCTCAGTCCCCTTCAAACTAGGCACGTTGGGACCTCACACTGTTCTCCCATTTGCCATCAGCCACCTTGTCTTATTTTCCTGAATCTTACTGAGTGTCTGAAATCTTTTCTCTTTCAAAGGTGATTTTAGTTTTGGGAAAAGCCAGAAGTCACAGGGTGCCAACTCTGGGCTATAGGGGGGCTGAGACACCTGAGTAATTTGATGTTTCACCAAAAACCTCTGCACAAGACATGATGCATGAGTGGGTATGTTGTCATGATGAAGCTGCCAATCACTAGTTGCCCGTAGCTGCTGCCTTCTGAAATATCCAAATGGTTTATGTGGAGGAATATTTAAGGTTGACACAAAATTTGATGCAGATGCATTGCTCTACTCAGTCATTTTGAGTGCCACCACCACACGGTACACATGTTCACTCTACAGCTCTACTGTCCCCACTGACTAGTACAGTGAAGTTGTTCAGGCATGTGCACTCTCCTTGGCTGCCAGGTTACATTGATATTACACAAATGTTCTTGTTATATTAACAATGACTGGACTTTTTCTGGACAGACCTGTTATCTCTATTTCTGGATTGCAGAGAGTCCTGGAAATATCTGACAGTTCACTATACAGTCTGAAGGTTGCTAAAGTGATGTAGGTCAAAAGTCTTTACCCCAAAGTCTTTATTTTGAAGTGTTAACAATACAGAGTACAGGGTATAGTCATTTAGATGAGGCTCTAAGAGTGTTGAAGACATAATTGTAGCTGGTAGCTTATAGCAGAGCCTTTAGATAAGCATAAGAATACAACAGAAACTACCTGTAGATGACAGTGACTAAATGGCTATGTTATTTATTTTAATAGCCAAAAGAATGGAAGATAGTAAAATTCTTAATTGGAATACAGTGCATAAATATATTTTTTAAAGATTTTATGTATCTATTTTTAGAGTGAGAGAAACATCGGTGGGTTGCCTCTCTCATGCCCCCAACTGGGGACCTCGCCGGGAATCGAACCCACAACCTTTCATTCCTCAGGCCAGCACTCAGTCTACTGAGACACAGCAGCCAGGGCTGGTACATAAATATTTCATAAGAGTTTGATTAATGTTTCCCCTGAGTGCCTCTATATTTAGAATATCCTGGGGTAGGTATTCTCCAGCAACATAACCCCCTCCCCACCATCCCTGGTCAGGAAGTGGGGAAAGAAGGAGTTCTGGAAAATTCTAGAGGCAGGTTTCCAACCCTTTTTGTACTTCCTTGTTACCCCAAATTTGGATTGGGCAATTCTTCCATTTTTGCTGAGTGCCAGATTTATCCTATGTTCTAGTGCTTGGAAAAAAAGGATTTCTCTTTTGCTTCCTGGATGGGATTGGCCTGTCTGGAATGTTTTGTATGTGTTTACAACAAACTTAGTCTTTAACTAAACCGGAAAAATAGCTAGCTTACAAATACCCTAGTATCATGTTATCTTTCCCATAACTTTAAAAAACTTTCATTTTTACAAATAGAACTTTACTTTAGGAAATTTTACAGAAGTGTGTGTCACTTTTTTTCTTTTGAACTGTTTTCTGTTCTTGGTGACCTCATTCTGTCTTAAAGGGAAGTCCCTCTAGGTTAAAATGATGTGTTACTCTTGATGTGCTTTAGGCGCTTAACAATTTTTAAAATGTATAAGTTTATTATGGAATCACTGCTGGTTTTAGAGCTGCTTTGATTTTTTTTTAAATAGAGTGTTGCAGTTTCTAACAGTAAGTATAAAAAGCAGAAGTTAATGATTTAAAGGTGTTGAAAAAACAGGTAACATATGCAGCTATTCCCATTTGTCAAAAGACCTCCCCAGGAAATGCTGCCCTTTTCCTCCTATTACCATTAAGCTTATTGGAATTTAAAAGGCAACTTTAGAAGACTTGGAGTTAGGAGATAATGTGTTAATGTTATGACTCCGCTAATTTGCTGTGCTTCCTCGAGCTTCAGTTCTCTCATTTGTATAATGGACATGATAAAAAACACTTTGTAAATTGCCAATACTGTCTAGATGGTAACTCTATTTATATGGCTCTCCATATATTCCTTGGCCTTGGTTTAGTCAAAGGATTCCCACTCCTTTTTGAAAAAGCTAGTTCCCAAATCACAGGAAGGAAGGCAAATAATTTTGTGCTTGTTGTCAGCTTACTATTTGTATTCTTTCAGGTTGATACTGGCAATACTGGAAGGGTATTGGCTTCTGATGCTGCTGTTTTCCTGAAAAAATCAGGGCTCCCAGACTTGATACTTGGAAAGGTAGTATTTGTTTATTATGACTAGATTATAATGAATATTTAGTAGAGTAGATACATTGGATGCAAATTCACAAAGATACCATCGACAAACTTGGAAGTTAGAACTGAGTAATAGGGGCAGTTACAGTAATGTGATGCAGGGAATTTGAAAAGTAAGGTGTTTTCAGATGTTTAGAAAACAAATTACATTTTAGTAGGATAAATGAGGAAGCAGTAGTACATTTGGGCATTGTGGGGAGAAAGAGTGCAGGCTGGGAGCCTTGCCACCCACTCAGAGGTGGCTCTATCTCTACTTCCTCTAGTATAACTGTCTCTAACTGTGTTTTATATGTAGTGAATAGAGTGGGGGATGAGAGGCTTAAGAAAAAGCACAAAGAACTGGAAAGTCCCTCTGCTGGCTTGATCTCATGGCGAGTCCTTATACATGATGTGTATTCAAAAACCTTTAAAATTTTCATTAATAATTTAATTATTCACAAATAAACATTAACTATTTCAACTTGCCCATAAGGAAGAATATCATCTTAGTAAAGATCTAAAATCAAGGTAGTATGTTTTAATAAAAATAGCATTAGACTTGGTATTAGAGCCTGGTTTAATGAAAAAGGCATTGGATTGGAAATTAGGACCTGGGTATCAGTTCTTTCCCTGATGCCCTAAATGTTCTTGACTTGACTTTACAGTTAACTTTACTGGGTGTTAGTGACTTTAGTGTCTTTGTGTAGTGTTGCACTAAATGATCTTTAAGGTTTCTTTCCACTTTTAATTCTATGATTCTTTTTAAAAAAATAATGTAAAAAAAATCCTCACTGGAAGACATTTTCATTGCTTTTGGTGGTGGGGGGAGTTGGGGGGAGGGAGAGAAGCATTGATGTGAGAGAGAAGCATTGATTGTTTTGCCTTATGTACCTGCCCCAACTGAGGATGGAATCCACAACCTAGGTATGTGCCCTGACCGAGAATCAAACCTGCAACCTCAGCATACCAGACAACACTCCAACCAACTTAGCCACACTGGCCATGGCTTAATTCTATGATTCTTAAATCTAATACCAAAGATCACTAAGTTGTAAATTGCAAGGATTTAATTTATCTTTAAGATGAAGTTGTTTAAAATATAGGTTGATACTTTTTTTTTTTTTTTCAGATTTGGGATTTAGCTGACACAGATGGCAAAGGTATCCTAAACAAACAGGTAAGATTTAAAGATTCATATGAAAAAATTTGAGTGATTCAGAATAAAAAAAGTCAGCAGTTTTTTGTGTTTATTTTTTTATCCTTATCCGAGGACATTTTTCCATTGCTTTTAGAGAGAGAGAGACAGACAGACAGACAGACAAACAGACATCAATGTAACAGAGAGGCATCAGTTGGTTGCCTATCAGATACCCTGACCAGGGACTGAACCCACAACCTAGGCATGTGCCTGGATCGAACCCTCAGCCTTTTGGTGTACAGGATGATGCCTCAACCCATGGAGCCACACTGGCCAGGGCTTTGTACTTTTAAACTAAGAATTTCTTTTTACCAACATTAGAGTTTTGCAAGGGCAAGTGTCATGACAATGAAAAAATTTCTAATCAGTAGTCATTAAAGTAACTAATTCCCATTGGCTAGTGTTAGTTCAGCGACATTGTTCTGCTGGAGGGTCTTAGTCTGTTTGGGCTGCTGTAACAAAATATCACACACTGGGTAGCTTATAAACAGAAATTTATTGCTGATAGATTTAGGGGCTGGAATTCTGAGATCAGGGCACCAACATGGTCAGGTGAGGTCTCTCTGCCTGATTGCAGACTTCTTGTTGTATCTGCACATGCCAAAATGTGCATCTCTCTTGAACCCTCTTTTATAAGGCATTAATCCCATTAATGACTCCCCTGATGGCTAAACACCTCCCAAAGGCCCTACCTCCTAGTACCATCATCTTTGGGGGTTAGGATTTGAACATAAGAATTTTGAGGGACACATCAAATAATAGCATGGATTTTTTTTTCAGTCATTCAGAGAGATTTTATTCTTTATAGCTTACTAATTAAATTTCTTACATGTACAGGGTTTATAAAGAAACAAGAGTTTTATTAGTTAAGTGTTAAGATGGTATTGCCTTATACATTTGAAAGGAGATTCTTGGCTAATCAAACCTGAATATTCTGGTTCAGGTCTTACCTCTGACATAAACAAAAACAAACAAACAAAAAAAGTTTATAAGCTAGATATAAATCCTAGACTAGAAGTACATAGAAGTAGTTCTGGGTGTGTTGGACACCATCGGTGTTCTTTTAAGTCCTGTTTGTTGAGGATGGATTTTAGAGTTCTACAGAGTTGGATTCAGAGCTTGCTACAGGCTGATAGGTTGGTTGACTACAGCACTCAAAGCTAATTCTCCTTAACATGGGGACTGCTGAAGTAGTATGAAACTCAGAAAGAGGATGGGAAAAATTTTGATGAGGTGGTCAGAAGATGCAGTCTCTTCATTAGGATTATAGGGCTAGATTGTATTGTAGTCCCCATTGGGGCTCTGGGCAAAAGGGCCAGTTTGGTGCATTGGAGACATAGGAACACCAAATTCATGAGCACCCAGAGTCTGCAAATATTTGTTGAATACCTATTTTGAGCCAGGCTTTGAAAATACAGAGGTGAATGTGGTTCCTATATTCATGAGTTGACCATTTAATAAATTCTGCACGGATATTTATGGACTTTGGACGTTGAGTTTAAGTTGCCTTTGTTACAGCTAGGTGGCTGGATTTATGAGTTGTAGTTAAACTTTGATGTTTGCATTGGGGGAATAGATTTTTGAATTAATGTATGAAGGAAAGAAAATAAACTATACTTACTGAGTTTCTTTGTGCCAGGAATGACAGTAGGTGCTTTCTTCCTACAGTATGGTTTTTATTTTGGTCCCATAATATATTGCAAGGTAGCTATTAGCACCCCTCCCCTTTTATGGAGGAATTGTATTTAACTTGCCCATGGCCTCACAACTTTAAGTAGCAGAACTAGAATTTTTTGCAGGATTATTTTACTTCAGAACCCACCCGTACTTTGGGAATGTACCAGATTACCTGAGTAACTGAATCTCATATAGAATGAGAAGAGAAAGAAGGTTAATATTGGAATACCAGAACTTAAAGGTTAGAGGATTTAAAGGTTGACTTCCACAAAGTGACTTGAAAGGTCAGGAGCACAGGGAGAGCTTTAAGAAGCCATGTTGGCAGAGGACAGGGAAGCCTCAGGGAAGATTGTGCTTTCCAGGCTGTTGAAAGAAACAAGTAGGAGGAGGCTTTTTTCCTTTTTTTTTTTTAAAGAGCATTTGGTAGTTAGGATGTTATTTGTGACATAGTAGTTTCTCTAGCTAATGGTGGGAGTTGGAGTCAGTTGCATAGAAGCTTGTGGAATGAATGAAAAGAGAAGGGGAGATACTGAAATAAATATCTCAGTCGTTTTTTCAAGAAATTTATGAGTGAAGGCAAGGTATTGTATATACCAGACAACCTGCACGTTTCTAAGAACAGGTTAGGAATTGGGTGAGAAAGGTGTCGGTGAGACCAGGAGGCGTGAGGAAAGTAGTGAAGGATTGATTGTATTAATAACTGTACTAGAGAGTATTGACAAGCTGTAAAGTTATACAAGTGGAATAAAAGTCTTTTATGTCTTTTCCCAGACCTGACTTTAACTAAAAACAGCTGAAAACTAGTTGCTTCAGCATGTTTGCATTAATTTATTACATTCTGGACTGAGACGTCAAATAGCAAAAATCCAAGGAACTTTGGGAGAGATTTATAAGTGTTTTGAAGTCAAGCAGTTATATAATTGTTTTTAGATGCTGTACAGTTATTTTCTGAAGCTTCTCTGGAATAGCAGTGATTGAGGCACTTGAATTACTTTATAATCTTAAATCCAGAGATGACTTTTGATAACATTTCTGTATTATTTTCTTCTGAGCTTTTTTTTTTCCAGATTCTTTTCCCTCAATTGATAAAAAGCATTTCTTAACACCATTAAATATTTTTTGAAGCATGTTTATTAATTTTGTTTAATTTCCACCATCTGTATGTATCACCATTTAAATATTTTTCCATTTATATTAACACTTTTTTTTTTTTTTTGCTATTTATAATGTTGGGACCATCTCCTCAATTTTAAAGCAAGTGTTATTCAAGCAAATGTGCTGTTACATTTGTTGTTACATAAAAACCTTGGAGTAATTGTGAATTGTTGTATTTTCAGATTTTAAGTATGTCTGTAGATGGATGGGTGGATGGGTGCATGGATAGGTAGAGATGCTCTTACAGTCCTACTCTTCTTCCTCAGGAATTCTTTGTTGCTTTGCGTCTTGTGGCATGTGCCCAGAATGGATTGGAGGTTTCACTGAGTAGCTTGAACCTGGCTGTTCCTCCACCAAGATTTGTAAGAAATGCTTTTAAATTTAAATTGTATTTTTAAGATTGCTGTATTAAAAAATTTCCCCCAACTTCTATCACCCAGCTATTTTTCTTTCATAATGACTACTACTGTTAATTAGTTTCTTGTGTGTCCTTCCAGAGTTGTTCTATGTGTACATAAAGAAATAATACCTATATTCTTATTTTATATTAATTATAGCATACTGTACACATGATTATATACCTTATTTTAATAACAATGTATTTTGGAGATCTTTCTGTACGATTATGTAAAAGCTTCCTCATTCATTTTTATGGCTGCTTTCTATTAATATTTCCTTGCTTCTATTGACCATAATTTATTTAACTTCCTATTGATAGGCTTCTAGCTTGTTTCTAATATTTAAAAAAAAATTTTTTTTAAGTCATTACCCGAGGATATTTATATACATTGATTTCAGAGAGAGAGGAAGGGGGCGGGAGGAGAGAAAAAGGGAAAGGGAAAGAGAAAGAAAGAAACGCTGATGATAAATGAGAGAAACATTTATCAATTGATCAGTTGCCTCCTGAATGTGCCCCAACTAGGGACTGAACCCACATTGTAGGTATGTGTCCTCACTGGAAATCAGGCTCACAGCCTTTCAGTTCAGGACCATGTTCCAACCAACTGAGCCACACCAGCCAGGGTGCTTGTTTCTAATCTTTTATTTTAAAAAATGCTGCAGAGCTTAATAACCTTGAATGTACAGTGGAGCCTCGATTCTTAAAAATTTGTTCTGGAAAACTTTGAGAAGCAGTTTGTTCAAAAACCAAATCTTTGTCATCTGAGAGATGCGTGACTGATCATTTAGGTATCAGCATGAAAGGGTTTTTGAGTAGAGAATCAACACTTGAAGTTTTTTCAGACAACCAAGACATTTTTTCTGTGAACAACCTAGTTGAGAACCAAATTATTTGAGAACTGAAGTTTGACTGTTTATCATTTTGCGTGTGCAGAAATGTACTTATATGGATAAATGATCAGAAATGGAATAGCTGTTTTAAAAGTCTGCACATTTGTAATTTTCGCATAATATCAACGTGTCTTCTTACTGGTTGCACTAGTTCACACTCCCATCAGCAAGTGGTTGAGTGCATTTTTGCTAACATACTGTTGTTAAACTTTTGGATCCTTTTCACTTTGATAAGTGACAAATGGAGTGTAAATGTAGTTTTAATTTGTCGATTTGGTTTTATAGAATGAGGTTGAATAGTTTTTCCCATGTTTATCATCATCAATTTACATGACCTTTATGTGAAATGTCTATTTTATAGTCTTTGCTTATGTTTCATGGGTTTTGGTCTTTTTCTTATTCATTCTAGAGGCTCTTTATATATTAGGAAAAGAGCTCTTTGTCTATATGAGTTGCAGGTATTTTTCCCAGTTTGTCATTTGTCTTTGTTTATGGTGATTTTTTTTATAGAGAGGTTATTGTTTTCTATTCATATGAGTTATTAGGATTTAAATTACTTTATGATTTCTTTTTTCACATTTATGTCAGTCCTGATGTAAGGTATGAGTACAGATTCAAGTTTATGTTTTTTAAAGATGACTATCATACAGATCTATTGCAGTTTATTGATAATCATCTTTTCCTTACTGATTTGAAATACTGTTTCAATCATATGCTAAATTCTCATATGTATTTTGTTTTTCTTTCTGGATTTTTCTGTTCATTGATTTATCTGTTTATCCATATGCTGACCTCACGTTGTTTTGATGATCATATTTGGTAATTTGTTTTTATATCTGATAGGGTTAGGCCTCTCTGCCGCTGTTCCCTTTTTTCAGAAGTTTTATGGCTTTTCTTGCTTGTTTTTAAATTTGACATTTTAAAAGGATTTGATCTGAATATTATAAATTTAACTTCAGTTTTGAGAATTTCTGCACTTCTAAGTTTAGACTTGGAGTCATGGAGTCAGAGGGATAATTTAGAGATTTGTTGCCTAACTATATTATAATATTTGTTCAAATATATTCCTCTGTCTCTACAAGCAGATAAGCATAATTACTTGGACATCCTGTTGATAGGTTCATGCACTTGTAACTTATAAATCTTAAATTCAGTTCTTGTCCCAGTCTGCTTTCCTTAGAGTGTTGGGAAGAAATCATTGGTTAACAGGGCAGTAAATACTTTCGTTACATTCAGATATCTTTATCTTAATCTCAGTTGTAATAGGTTTCTTCTGTAATACTTAAGTTTTATTTAGTGCCCCATTGTCATTTGTGCAGCTCACTCAGTTTTTGTTTTATTTGTACTTAGATGATTTAATAAAATTAATATAAAATAGTTAATGTAAAATAGAATGTTCATTGAGATCCAACCTTTTGTATGAATATGTTTAAATCCAAAGACCTCATTTTCTTCAGCTTTTATTGATATGAGGATGTTAGCCCTTCATATGCTGTATTTTCCTTTTTAGCATGATACCAATAGTCCCTTGCTTATCAGTGGAACCTCTGCAACTGAGCTCCCATGGGCTGTAAAAGTAAGTAAACTTTTTAAATATTTTCTCCTTACCCCTGCTTTTCTTCCACAAAATCCTCTCTCACTACTTTCAAAATATACTGAAATCTGAATTAGATGTTCATAGTTTTACTTTTTGGGTAATAGTGGTACTAGAAATCTTTGGAGGGATCTTACAGCATTGTCAATCATTTTGTGACAATTAGTATTGGCTTACTCTCATTTTTGTTACAGTGGTGATGTCAAAATCCTGTATTTACTAAAATATTGATGAATATTTTACCCCACTGGTATTACGTCTTGCTTAAAAATTCTGGTTAAATAGGTACTCTTTTTAGAGCTACAAAACAAACAATTCTTTATGAAATCTTTGTCTGAAATGGGTCTTTTGCTTTATAGATGTTTGGAGACATCACACTGGTTATAGTTAGCGTCAGATTTTTAAAAGTGTAATTTAAAAATACTTTTCAAATATAGCAGATCAAATGACCTTCAGTAAATGTGTACAGTTTTGTCAGTAAGCTGTTTTGGTTTGTATGTCTATGAAAGCTGTGTCCTCTTAACTAATTTTAAAAAGTGTTGGGTTTTGGACTTGACAAATTATGAACAGTAGATTTTTATGTTGTACAAGTAATTTTCCAGGATTTTGGACATTCTTGTTATTGATAAGAAATCTTGCTTTGGGAAAAATGGAGGAAACTTGATTTTTGCCTGTGGTAGTGATTTTCTTTTTCAAAGTTGAGTTTGAAATGTTAGTCTCACCATGTTTAGAAAGTCATGGAACGTCACTAAACTAGCTGTGTGTTTTATGAAACTTACTTCCTTGTTGTGGATCGGTTTCAATGAGAGGGCTGGACTCTCCCTTTGAGAAGGGCTCTTCTCAAAGTCCTTCTACCACTGGATTCTTTTGACTCTAAACTGACAGAAGAAAAGCAAATATGTGTTCAAGCTACAAAAGAAATGGAGGGGATACCGAAATCTTGGGTGGAGGAACTTAAATTATCATTTACTGTAATATTTTGATAAAAGTGAAAATTTTTTAAATGATAAGTTAAAATTTATGTCATCTATTCTTTGAGGGCTTGATTTTTATAATTACAGTTAAATCCTTTTCACTGAAGTTTTAATTTGCGATTTTTTTTTATATTATAGTCTGAAGATAAGGCCAAATATGATGCAATTTTTGACAGTTTAAGCCCAGTAAATGGATTTCTGTCTGGTGATAAAGTGAAACCAGTGTTGCTCAACTCTAAGTTACCTGTGGATATCCTTGGAAGAGTAAGATATTATTAAATTCTAACTGTAATTTTTATGTATTTTAATTCTGTATCTACCAGAAGGACTTATAGCTCATTGTTAAAAAATGTACAGATCTTATTTTGAAGTTGTATTACAGAATTTTGGGTGTTCTGACTTAATATATAAAATCATTGTCAATTTATTTCTTTGTTTGGATTATTCCCTCTAAAGTATGAGTGTTTGAAATTAATTATATCTATAAACCCCTTAAGGAGGTCCTTTTTTCTTTGTGTTGTACATTCTGACCTCTCAAATCCAATTCCTTGACCTAATTTCCAGAGATCATCGGGAATTTACATTTGCTACCACCGATTCCATGGTTGTGTCATGGGGCCTTCTCATAAGGAATAGTTTCATCCCTGAAATCACCAATTCTACTCTCTCAATAGAACTTTTGTCTTTCCAGATCTCTTTCCTAGGTACTTGGAAAACTACCTCTTTGACTTCATCAAAATTTTTAAATCTGACTCCTTTACTTCTCCCATCTTTTGAGTTTACTTTTTTTCCCCATCCGACTTTAATTTTTATGGTCCACAGTTTCATGTCAGTATCTTTAGCTCCTTTTTCCATGTTTTCTAACTGCCTGCTTGCTCAGTGAAAATCAAGCTTTGCATGAAGCTAATTATTACCTTCTCTGTGGTTGCATATTGGGTACTGAGAAAGTCGGATAAAGATTGGTATCATCATAATTGATCAGCATCTTCAGCTGAGCTTTCCTTACTGCCAGCCACTCTTGTGCTGTTTCCATAGTGATTTTTCTCTACCACTCTTCATATTCATACCTTATCTACTCTCATTAAACCTCCTGTCCTCTTTAGTCACTTGCTTAATCAGACTCTGTAGAGTCAAATCCTGGCTGCATCACTTCTTAACTGTGTGACGTTGGACAAATCATTAGAAAAGCATGTCTCAGTCTTCTGATTTTTAAATGAGTATAATTCCCAGTATATAGGGTTGTAAGGATTAAATGTGATAATGTATAAAAAGTACTTAGCATAGTGCTTGGCACAGACTCTCTGAACACTTAACTGCCATGCTGCTGCTGCTGCTAACAACTACCACTTCACCACCAGCAGCAGCATTACTACTGGATCAGTGAGTGTCGTATGGGATAGGTGCTCAGTAAATATAAATTTAAAAGCCATTTTCTAGTATTGTTTCTTACTCATCATTTTTCCAATGTGTGGTCTGTCCAGTGTGAGATTTCTAAACTATAACTATAATTGTGTTATCTTCTTCTTTTTAATATAAAACTAACCCTCTTTGTAGCTCTCCATTGTATTTAGGATAAAGTCTAAACTCCTTTCAGGGCATTTAATGGTCAAGCATTTGCTTATCTCTATTCAGGTTTCTCATCAGCTCACTTTCTCTTCCTGCCCCAAGTGAGATTTTGTTGAATGTTTATATATCTTGTTAATGTAGTTTTAATGTAGGATTTAACGTAATTTTATAGCGGGTCTAAAGCTGTGAAGTTTATTCTTGTTTTAGACCAAATCTACTAAGGCCTTTTAGATTTTATTTCTTCTTGTTAAGCCCTGGCCTGGACATTATTAGCTAGTTAATGATCTATAACACAGTATTTGCTGCATATTTCTTTTAGTGAATTAGAGATTCTGTAGTGTAGGGAAAACAGGGTTGATGGAACCACATGGAGCTGCTGCATGAATTAACTGAGATGATGTTCGTGAAAAAGCGTTGTACAATAGTTGTCTTAAGTATTGTATACATAATTGTTTTATGACTTGAGAGGAAGAAAATAGTTTCAAAAAATTTTGTAAAGGAATTTCTATTTAAAAAATTCGTGAATTATTATTTCTTTTTACAATAATGTTAATACAGCATTTAATACAATACCAATGTAATAAAAATCAGCATAATTGAAATTTCTCAGAGAAAATAATAATGTTTAGGTGAAACTTTTACCCATTTTTTTTATTTGATGTTTTTATTTGACTTAAGTTGGTTGGAGTGTAACACATGAAATGAAAGAACGTTATTTTTCTCAAAGTTTTTTTTTCTTTTTTAAGGTTTGGGAGTTGAGTGATATTGACCATGATGGAATGCTTGACAGAGATGAGTTTGCAGTGGTAAGGAACCTAGTGCTCTTAAAATCTTAAACATCTTAATGTTTTTCTCAAGTGAAAATTTCCCCTTTTAGTTCATCCTTATAGGAAAACTTATTTCCCTAAGATTGTTGGTATGATTATTTTTACCTAGAATTTGTAGGTAATCAATAAATATTTTTAAGCAAATGGATAATAGAAAATATATGTGTTTGCTCTCTTCACTTTATTTAATTTTAAGGTACATACAAATATACACTTTGGATAATGCACTGTGAAGACGCTGAATAGTATCATCATTTGTATTTCAACTTGACCAGGCATCTCTGTACCTGCTTCTCCTATGGGATAATTTTACTTTGCATATACTACCCCCAAATTTTCAAATATTTTTCATTAGAGGAAAACACGAATAATATTTTAGTTTTGTTTCATTTATGTATGCTGAGAAAGTTTTGACATCTTATTTGAAGACATGTTACCCTTAGTAATTGGATAGTTAATTTCAAATAGAGTTGTATTCATTTTTTTCGTAAAGGTTAGATAAAATTCTGCAGTGAACTCATGAATGGCAAATTTCTAACCCCCCTTTTAATCTCCTATTTGAAAAATAGCCTGTTTAAATTTTCTGTATTTATTTTGCTAAGGAATTATCCATTTCTTTGACTTTCAAACTTGTTACCACAGATTTATTTGCATTATTCTTTTCATCTCTTCTGGGTTTATGATCTGTTTTCATTCCAAATCTTATGTGGGTTTTTTTGGTCTTATTTTTTGTTTAATTGGAGTTTATCTAGTTTATTGATCATTTAACAGAAGATATCTTTTGGATTTATTTATTCTTTCTATTATGTCTTGACTTTTATTCTTTTCAACTTTTATCTTAATTCTACCTATCTAGTTTCTTTTGGTTTACTTTTTTGAAAAAAATTCTGACAATGAGTACTAAGTCCTTTTATTTTTTATCCTTAATACTGAAAGCATTAAAAGGACATTTTTCCCCGGAATACAGGTTTAGCTAGATTCTTCAGATGTTGGCATGAAATATTCTCATTTTCACTACTTTGTAGATAATTTTTAGTTTTCTTTGATCATCTATTTAGGAATGTTTCCTACTTTTAAGGTTTTACGTTTGTTTGGTTTTGTTTCCTTTGTATATATTTTTAGCTGATTAGATTATGCCTTGAGAATGTGGTTGTTAAAACCTCAGTGAAGCCCTGGCCGGGTGGCTAAGTTGGCGTGCCATTCTGTACACCAAAGGTTGTGGCTTCTATTCATGATCAGGGCACATAACTAGGTTGTGGGTCCAGTCCCTGGTCAGGGTGCATATGGGAGGCAACCAATTGATATTTCTCTTTCATTTTGATGTTTTTCTCTCTCTCTCAAATCACTGAACATATCCTCAAGTAAGGATTAAGAAAAAAATCTCTCCTTAAAAATTTTTAAGATTTTCTTTTTAAATTTATTTGTTAACTGCATTTTTTTTCCTATTGCCGTTTAGTCCTCTTATACCTCCTCCCACCAGCAATCACCACGCTGTTGTCCATATTCATGAGTCCTTTTTCCTTTTTGCTCAGTCCCTCATTCCCTAACTTCCTCTCGCCCCGCCCTTAGCTGTCATCCTGCTCTCTATGAATCTGTCTCTGTTTTTCTGGTTAGTTCAGTTTGTTCATTAGATTCCACACATGAGTGAAATCATATGGTATTTGTCTTTCTCCGACTGGCTTATTTCATTTTGCATAATGTTCTCCAGGTCCATCCATACTGTCACAAAGGATAAAATTTTCTTCTTTCTTACAGCTGAGTAGTATTCCATTGTCTACATGTCCCATAGTTGTTTTATCCACTCGTCTATTGATGGACATTTGGGCTCGAGCTGTCATTGATCCACAGCTTGTGGATTCCTCTGCTGGGCCTGTGTGTGTGCAGAAAGAACCAGGCTACACACCATGCGAGGGCTTTAACCAGCACCCCACCCAGGGGCGGGTCAGCTGAGGCCTCAGAACTCACTGAGATCTGCCTCAGTTGTTAACTAGTCAGTGATAGAGCTTCAAGCTGTACTTAGCAGCCTGGCGTAAGCTTCATGGGGTGGGGCTTTTGCTTCCCCTCAGGCTGAGGCCACTTGGAGGGAAGTAGTCTGTCTGAGAAAGATGGCTTCTGCAGTAAGGGGAGATGACTCAGCACAAGGATCTTAGCAGATATTCCTTCAGTTGTTCTCCCCTGAGAGCCACCAACCCCAGATTTTCCTCAAGCATCTCTAGTACACTCTGCGCTCCCTCTGCTGGGGCCCTGGGTAAGTGGTTGCAAATGAAATTTTGTGCATTGCCCCTTAAGAGGCTCTCTGCATCTCGAGCTGTCTCTCCTGGCAGACAGAAACCCTGTTGCTTTTCATAGCTCTGTGTTATTTGGGTTCCTTTGCTGGCTCTGATTCTGTAGGCCGGGGAGCCCAGCTTTGGGTTTAGACCCCACACTTCTCAGGAGGAACCTGCTCCCCTACTCCCACCCTGGCCTCTGAAATATCCCTCCGGAACTTCACCTGCAGCCTGGGAGAGCCCAGCCGGCCCTCTCGCAGCTCTACACTTCCTACCAGTCATGTTGTGGTGATGTCGCTTCTTCCATCTGTCCATGGTTATAAGGCTTGTCTCCAGCTAGTGTTCATTTGGCTATTCAGGATGATTTCTCCACAATTTAGTTGTAATTTCAGATCGGTCCTGGGAGGAGGTTAGTGTAGTTTCCACTTACTCCTCTGCCATCTTGGGTCTCAAGATTTTCTTTGTTGCCAAGTTCGTGACCTGTTTTTACATATGCTCTCTGGATATGCTAACATTTCTGTACAGGATATTTTAGGCTTCTGTACATCCACAATATCAATTTTATTATGTTACAGTTTCTCTTTGTCCTTTTCTCTGATATCCTGGAGTAAGCTTAGGTTTATTTTTTATATTTTTACATCAAAATCATCAAAAAATATTCTAAATGCTTCTTGGTTAAGTGTCTATCTCTAGCTATGTAAATACATTTGCTAAAACATTTCAGTTTAGACACGAGTTGCTAGACAGATATTTTTTGTGTGTGTGAATATGGTCATCATTTGATTTAGTTGCTGCATCTGTTTCAATGGCATTCTTTGGTCAAGGTAGACCTCAGTATTATAAGATAACAAACAACGTCGTTTTTTCTGTTTTCTTTTATCTTTTTTAGTAGAAAAATTGACTACAGTTTTTGTCAAAGTAGCTATTTTCAAGGCAACATGAAATTAATACTGTAGTATATTTTTAACTTTCAAAAAATGTATTGTCTATTGGTAGCAGATAGCTGACATTGCTTTTTTGCTGCTAGTGTCTACTTTTCCAGGAAATGACTGCCATCTGCAGCAAGAGGAATGCTGACCTTTAATGTTCATGTTCATCACTTCTTCTGGCCCATCGTCAGTCTGATAATGTTACATATATTGTGTATTGTGCTAGCCAGATTGGTTTTTTCTGGAGCCTTAATCTTTTGGAGATAGAAAGATTGTATGTTTTTAAAACTGAAATTGCGGGGGGAGGGGAAAGAAGAACTGAAATTGAATTCTTCGAGTTAACTAGTAAATGGGGAGAGGAGAATTGTTGGTTTGGATCAAATGGTTAAACGTGGCCTCAGAATAAACAGCATCAGCATCACCAGGGAATTTCCTAGAAATTCTCCAGCCCAACTGCAGACTTACTGATTCTAGAATTCTGGGAAGAGGGCCCAGAAATCTGTGCTTTATCAAGCTATCTAGGTAATTCTGATGCCTGCTACAATTTGGATTACCAAGGGGTTAAAGGTTAGGTTTGGGTTTTTTTCCCCAAAATCCTATGTTTATTGATTTAACAAAGAGGAAGGGAGGCAAGGGAAAAGAGGGATGGGGTGGGGAGCCGGGGGCGGGGGGGAGAGGGGGAGAGAGAGGGGGGGAGAGAGAGAGAGAGAGAGAGAAAAGAAACATCGATGTGAAAGAGAAACATGGATCATTTGGCTCCTGTTTGCACCCTGACTAGGGATCAAACCTGCAAACTGGGTATGTGCTGTGATGTGGAATTGAACCTTCAACCTTTTACTTTAGGGGATGACATTCCAACCAACTGAGCCACCCAGCCAGGGCAAATGTTGCTTTTATTTCTTGTAGAAGAGAACATAGTATTGTAACATTACATCTGTGCTCCTAATACAGCTGAATAAATCTGGAAAAAAGAGCTTTGTAGCCCGAAGATCTTGGTTTAAACCTTACTCTATCACCTCTTAAAAATAAACTGGACAAGTTACTTAACATCATTTAGCTTCAGTCTCTTCATTTGTAAAATAACATTAGTAATCTCAGAAATCATGGATTGTATTAGGTGTTCAGGAAGTATTGATTTGAAAGTCCCACAAAACTTAGAATTAAAAGCAAATTTATTTTGGGGGAGAATTGTAATTTTTAGAAGAAAAAATTAAGAAGAAATATTAAATCTTCCAGTTGCTATTGTAACCTTTCTGGGGGTTCCAAGTTGCTTTGAGTAATTTCATATGCTTGAAGATAGTTACAGAGAGTTTTCATCTTTTGAAAGTCTGGAAGGTGCCTTGAATTCAAAGTAGACGGGATATCCTGATACTGTCTGTATGTAGGTTATCTCATTTGTGCAAGTGCTTTATGCATTTAATAATTAAAAGTAATTTTAATAGGTAATACGTTCTCATGGTTCAGAATTCAATGCAGTATGAAAGAATATTCAGTGGAAAAATCTGAGTCCCATTGTTGCCCTCACTGCTCCATTTACACCTATTCCATAATGAACCACTTTTCTTAGTTTCTTTTTTGTCCTTGTAGAATTCTTAATGCAAATATAAACAAATATGAGTAATTGTTACCCCCTTACCATAGAAGATAACACAGTATACACACTGTTATATATACTGTTCAACACTGTACTTTTCTCAGGTTTAACAGTGTATTTTGAATATCTTTTCACATAAAGAGCTCCATTTTTTTTTTCCGGTCGACTTTATTAAGCTCTACTTTATATACAATGAACTGCATTTGATTTAAGTATATAATTTTACAAGTTTTGATAATTGTATATACATGTGAAAGTACCACTACAGTTAAGATATAGAATGTTCCCCTGCATTTTTTTTGTTTCATAGTATTTCATCGTATGGATGCATCATAGTTTTTTTAACCAGTCTTCTGTTGATGGGCATTTGGGTGCTGATACAAGAAATTCTGTAATTATTTGTTTTTCATACAGCATTTCCTATGTAGGCAGGTAGGTCAGGATAGATTTCCAAATGTGGGATTGCTGAGCCAAAGGGGAAATAAATTTGGTAAATATTGCCATTTTTCCCTTCATAGACTTTGTACAGTTTGAGCTCCTACTGGCAGTGTATCTGTTTGCCTCATCAAGCTAACAAAGTACGTTATGAAACTCTGGATTTTTGCCAATTAGGTGGAAAATTTTATTTTAATGTAATTTTAACTTGCCTTTTTTAATATGAGTGAAAGTGAGCGTATTTTTGTATGTGAAAGGATAAGGCATTTGTAGTATTTACTTTTCTGTAAAATATCTGTTCATATTCTGCCCAGTTTCCTATTGGATTTTTTTTTCTGATAATTCCTAGGAATTCTTTATATATTAGGGAGATTAGCTCGCTCTTTGCAAATATTTTTCCCCAGGTTGTTTGCCTTTGGCATTGCAAGAACTTTTGTTGAAGGGTATTTTTCTTTAGGTTTTAATACTCAGGATATCTTCCTAAAAGTTGCTTAGCTTTGATTTTTCTTTCTTCCTCCTTTCTTTCACCTCTCCTTCTCTTCTACTTTCTTTCCTTCCCAGCCCAATTTCTTATAAAAGGGATTTGAGACATACTGCAGATGCTTAGTTATTAAACAATATTCAGTTCTGTGGGTGGATGTTGTTAAATGATTTTAATATATATGACCCTGGTTCATCTATTTTGAAGGCCATGTTTTTGGTATACTGCGCACTGGAGAAAGAACCTGTGCCAATGTCCTTGCCTCCAGCCTTGGTGCCACCTTCTAAGAGGAAAACGGTCAGTATATCAGGCCCTATGTGGTTGATCCCCACCTCAGCATCAGCCAAGGAATCTTACCACTCCTTACCACCTGTAGGCATTTTACCTACCAAAGCACCATTAAGACAGGTATAGATTTATCAGTGTTAACTTTTTTTTTTATACAAAGTGCATGGCATTTAACAGTTGATTGCTTGATGAAGATAGAGGGAGCAATCAAAGAGATCAAGATTTAGAGCTCCCTCTGGTTGAATCTGCGTAATGTCATGTCCCAGAGAAAATAGATAATCCTTCTCCTGCATTTGGCCTTACTTAGGTCATATGATGGTTCATTGGCTTTGCCTTGATCAACCTAGAATTAAAGTTGGAGGTAGCAGATACTCCATGCTAATCTGGCATGCTCGCCCTAACTAGTTAATAGGTGTTTTTGTTTGTTTAATCGCTAGTTAACTCTTGATTCTTTGGGTTCAAATTATCCAATTTTAGGTTATCCAAGGCCTTTTTTCCCCTCCAACCTGCTTTTTGTCAGGTTGATTAAAGGAAAATAATGGTGGGCTGTGCAAATCAGCTAATTTGGCTATAGTTAACACTGCTGAATGAAACTGTAAAAATTGGAAATTGAGAATTATCTGAATATTTTGTTTATACAGACTCTCCCAACCCATATTCATGTGGTCATTCATAAGTCAAGAGTTAACTGTGTTCAAATTTACTCATTACTTAAAAAGGAAAAACTTAAAACGGGCACCTATAAATATAGTCCCACTGACCTACATGTTTTTTCTGTAATTTTCTCTTTACCACAGCATTTGGTTGAGGGTGTGATGAAAATGATACAATGTTGCT
The DNA here is from genome assembly GCF_021234165.1 of Pteronotus mesoamericanus. Classification (NCBI taxonomy): domain Eukaryota; kingdom Metazoa; phylum Chordata; class Mammalia; order Chiroptera; family Mormoopidae; genus Pteronotus; species Pteronotus mesoamericanus. The sequence continues at coordinate 3,490,772 of NW_026555006.1, read as the reverse complement.
TAGATAGTAGTCAGTGTGGGGTAGAATTGCTCAGAATTTGTGGCAGATACTGTCATGGGTTAAAAGATATCACTTCAAAGTTTGTTTCATTTTGGCAGAAATGATATATATATATATATACATACACACACATTTTCTCCTGCAGTGGGTTGTATCACCTGCAGAAAAAGCTAAATATGATGAAATCTTCCTGAAAACTGATAAAGATAATGATGGATTTGTGTCTGGATTGGAAGTCCGTGAAATCTTCCTGAAGACAGGTTTACCTTCTACTTTACTAGCCCATATTTGGTAAGACTTTATTTAAACTGATTTAAAAAACAAACACAGTTTTGTGTCAAATCTAGTTTTGTGTGTTCTTATTTTTAGGTATTTGTAAATAAGAAACTTTTTGTTTCAGCATTCTTCATGGAAAAACTTAAAACTGAAGATTTCTTCTGGATAATGAACAGAAGCTTGAGAATGGGTTACCTAAAGTTTTATAAGATTAACATTGTCAGTTAATTGTTACTAGAATGTTAAAATGCAGCATCTATTTATATCAATTCGTTAAACTTACATTTTTAAGGGAGATTCCAAAATCTGAAATTTGAACTGTCTTCAAGACATATTTGTATAATTCTGTAGGGTATGTGTATACTTTTATACCTTCACATAGGAATTACATTCTTGGTCCCTAAAAAAGACAAGCCTTAGTATCTCTCGTGAATTGCACATTCAGTGAGATAATGTATGTGAAAATGCTTTAGAGTGTGCCAGCTGCAAATCCATGTGACTGTGGCAGAGGTTAGCTTGAGGTTTTCAAGGGGAAGCAACATTAGAAGTGGAACCACATAGTTGCCAAGAGAAACTTAGAAAACAACAAAGGGACAAGAACCCAAGACTGGGAAGATTATATGCATAACTAATAATAGCTGCCACTTTTGAGTACCTAGGGTAGGCATCACGCTCAGTAAAATGGCAGCTGTCATGGGTATAGCGTTATGCCCACGCTTTTTACGTACTTTGTCTTTAATTCTCACAGTAACCTTGCAAGATGAATGTCATCTCCACTTTATAGATGAAGAAACCAAGGCTTGGAGAGGTTAGAAAATTTGGCTAAGATCACAAGAATAAATAAATAGAAAAGCGGGAATTCAAGGCTGCTTTGACACTGTAACTCATAGTCTCTCTGTCGGGCTGTATTGGTTTTCAATGAAGCAAACAGATCAGGACTTCCGAAAGCTGACCTTAAAAAAAAGAAGAAGAAAATAAAATAAAACATTTGCTGTTTTTCTTCAAGTGGTTTTATAAAGCTTTCCAGATTGTTGCTCTGTCTTCATATGTGATCTCCATTTGCAGCTGTTGTTTCTCCTTTGACTTGTTGATCCTTATATCCTCCTATTCCAAGAGTTGCAGGAAGCAAGCTGACATGGAAATTTTTGCTTGTTTCAGAATTTTTTTAATGCCACTAATGAACCAAATTTGTTGTAACTTAGCTTTCATTTTCTTACATCTTTGAATGTTGAAATGTTGGGGGTAGACATTGTTGGGATTCTTTGGTTCACTATAACTCTTACTCAGTAGTGGTTGTGAAAATTGGTAAGAAAAAGTAGAAAACAAACCCAGATGAGAGGCCCCTGCTCAACACCAGGATGAACATTCTGTCTATCTGTCTGTCTGTCTCTCTCTCTGCCTTTATCTTTTTTGATCTCTCGCGTCTAACATTTGAGTGAGTTTTGGGCAAGCCACAAGTTAGTATGACTTTGTTTTGTAATTCAAGTGATCATTTTTAAAAAGCTACATAGTCATATTAGATTTTTATAGTGGTGGTGCTAGCATTTATATACTCTTCATTTTGTTTATTTGTACAGGGCATTATGTGACACAAAGGACTGTGGGAAGCTTTCAAAGGATCAGTTTGCCTTAGCTTTTCACCTAATCAATCAGAAGTTAATAAAGGGCGTCGATCCTCCTCACATTCTTACTCCTGAGATGATTCCACCATCAGACAGGGCCAGTTTACAAAAGGTAAGGCAACTTGAAAGAAAACCTTAATGCATTAACAGAAAGGAACAAGTGCTATGTCAGATGACAGACTGAATTTGGATGGAATAGTGGAAACAATGTATCTGGCTAGGAGCTGAGCAGTGTACTGTTTGTGGTTTGGTTTGTGACTATAAATATGCTGAATGCATGTATGACATCTTTGGGTTGTGCCTTGTTTACCCCATCATTCATTACACATGGCAACCACATTTCCAGTCTCAAAATTGGAAAAATGTGGTCTTCTTTTCCTCTCCTGAATTTGTGGATTAATTTTTATGAATAGGGTATAAAATTTAAATGAAATCCATAAGAATTAATTATGTTTAATTTAATGATTCGCTCTTACAAAAAAGAATACAAATTTGAAAACAAAATCAAGGAGATTATAATTGCTTGGTATCAGTTTTAAATTAAGAAAAAAAAAAACCCAGGAAAAACTTTGTGTTGAAGTCTGTGTGGTTTCTGCCATGTGGATGGCCCTCTGTTCCTGAGCACATAGCCAAATTTCACACCTGCACAGCTAGAAAGAAGTTTTGCTGCTTTTGGTTTCTGGCCATCAGTATGAATTTTCAAACCTGCATTGGTTAGCCCTGTTGTGCCTTGCTTTTTCTCTCCTCATCTAGAAACCCTTCCAGGTATAGCACATTTGTAATATCTTGGCCTTAATAGAACTTTAAAAGGGTTTGCATACTTTAGTGGCTATTTTCTGTTAATTATACATACAGATCTTTAAATTTCTTGTGACCTATAAAGTAACCATTGCTGTAGCGATTCTTCAGCATTATATTGGAGTGGTCAAATGTATGATAAAAGAAAAGCACTCTTTAAATGTCAATAGAATATTTTGGTTTTGCCTTAATTTTCTCACATAGATTTTAAAAATCCCATTTAAACAGACTTAATAAAAGTCAAAAATGGCTTTGTTTTGAAGTGGTCTAAATGAAAATTTGTAGACACCAGGTACAGGAGTTACTTGTAAGAACTTTTATTCCTATTTTTAAATAAAATAAGTATTTGATTATTGGCTTTGCAAGTTTTTTGGGGAGAGCATTTTATGAATTTTTTGAGATTTCTTGTGATGTAGGATTTGGGTTCCCTAAATTGTGGAGAAGGCTAAAAGTGATGCCACCAGAAAGGTAAAGGTTACAAATCTGTGTTTGTGTCCTCTGCTATGACCCTCTCGCAGTGATGGAATGCTGTGTTGTGTCACCCTTTGTTTTACTTATGTGACTGGTTTTTTTTCCCTTGCTGCCTTCATTTTATACACACTAATGTCCCACCAACACAAATTACAGATACCACAACTTGCTGAAGCAAATTATGTTTGTTCATTGACGTCTCTATGACATTAGTAGACACTTCGAGTTGTATATGTTCTGCAGAGTTTTTAATGTAATACATTTGTTTGAAGTTCACTCACTAGAGAGAGCATAGACGTCCCTGTCTGCTTATGTCAGATAACAGCTCTATTCATTAAAATGGGATTTCTATCACTGTTTCTTATCTGTTAACCAAAATTTTTAACCTTAAAAATTAAAATTAGCATTTATTTTGTCTTTATAATAATCTCTTTTCTCTTTATAAGCTGATTTTTTTTTTAGAACTGAATTTTTTGTAGCTTTGACTAATCCTTTTTTGAATGTTGCTTTCCTTTCTGTGTTTTTTCTAGTTTGGACTATTTTTTCCCTTCTGCAGCACTCTGCTTTTCGCCTTTCTTATACTGTCAGTTTCTTTACTCTCTCAAGGTTAGAGCTTTACTTTTGCCTTTTTAGCATTACAGTTTCGGGTTTACAAAATACACTTTGAAGTTAAGTTTTTTATGCAGCAAAGTTGATGCAGAGAAAATACCTAAACAGCATGCTTCTATCACTTGTCTGTTACTTGGTCCTTGTGTGTGTTTTAACTTGCCTTCCGTAGGCTCTCTGATCCACTTCAAATCACCAAAGTGGAATTTTTGTGTAATACACAAAACAGGGTGAGAGAACATATTTTGAAAGAAGGGAACATACTACATTTTTCTTCATATGCCCTTCTTATAGTTCACGTGCTGTTAGGCTTCCTGGTTGCATGTCATTTTATTGCTTTAGTACGGGAGTTTAATTTTTGTGTCAGCAGTTGAGTGGCACAAACTGTGTACCAACTACAGGACACTGATCTTCCCTCGGAGTCATCTGTGGTGTCACCTTATAATTTGAGGTTAAACTTGTTTGTTTCACTCTTCTTATTTAATGATATTTTTTAATAGTGAATGGCTGTCAAATGTGAGTCATTCTTTTTGGATTAGAGTGATAGGAGAGGTGTGGAAGTCATTTCACAAAGGAGATTGAGCCAAGGGGGAAGCAGCTCATTGGGAGGCCATCCATCTTCAACAGCACCTTCTGTTGAGGAAGTTAATTACAAGAGTAACTTACATTTATAGAATGTGAAGTTTGTAGAGTGACTTCACATGTATTATTTATTTCATTTAATTCTTAAAGTGTGCAGGGCAGAAATTATTTCTCTATTTTACAGTGAAGATCATATAGCTAGTAAAATAGTACAGCCCAAAATAAATCCACCTAGATTTTCTAACTGCAGTACCATTCAGAGACCAATTTTGACACCTTTATTACTGAAAGAGAACCATATGTACAGGATGTCATATTTGAAGATAGTTTCTTATCTGGTGATAATACTATTTACTATGGGACATGCTTGAGCAGTTGATTTTACTTTAAATAGAGTAGACACCAAAAGTATTTAACAAAAGTAAATATTTGTTGAATTGAAGAAAATCAATGAACATTATAATTCTAATACTCAACAAAAATTTGTGCACTTACCCTGCCACATGATTCAAATACAAATAAATCACTGTTCATTTCCACAAGAAATATATACTTAGTTAATGGAGGAATTACTTTATAAATCTGATATCTGCTGTACTACAAGTTCTGGACAGGCTAGAATCAAGTGACAAAGACATTGGGATCCGAAGTGATGGTACATAATACAGGATAATAGCTTTTAGAGAATTTAGGGGAAAATGTCTTAATATATAACTGTGTGTGTATGTTTAAAATTGTACTAGATATGGTGTTCTTAAATAAAGTAAAATTGTTGGTAATACCATAAAAAAAGTAATACCCTATGTCCATGTAGTGCTTTTAAACATTTTAAATGCTTTGCCATATCTAATTTTGTAGTAATAATGTGTAATTATGAACATTTTGTTTTTAGAACATCATAGGATCAAGTCCTGTTGCAGATTTCTCTGCTATTAAGGAGCTAGATACCCTTAACAATGAACTAGTTGATCTACAGAGGTATGTAAAGTAAAATTATTGCAACTAACTGTATAAATATTTCTCTCTCTCCTGTTTCTTAGTAAATACTATTTTATTTGGTTAAATTCTGTGGTTCTTCAATTGGTAATTAGTATAACTATTTCATCAAACCTCAGGCAACCTTTCATGATAGGATGTACTATTTTCTTGTGTACCACTAAAACAAGAAAATTCATTTAAAAAATCCAAATAAACAATGACTTGCCTTCGACTGTAAGATACTGTTTGATTTCAGACAGTGAAAAATATGTATCTTAGAATGAATAAAATATAACATTCCTCTAACTTTAGATATTTGAATAACATGTTAGAAGAACATTGTTGTTTAAGAGCGTAGTCTGTTAAGAAAGTTAATTATAAAAATAGCTTACATTCCATTTTGTGGAAGAAATATTAAATACAGAGACCATGCCAAGAGCTTTCATAACTGTTATCCCATTTGATCCTCTCAAGAGCCTTATGACTTGAGATAGATGTTACTGCTCCTGTTTCATAGGTTAGGAGTTTAGATGCTTTAGAGAGGTTATTTTGGTGAAAGTCATACAAATCTGTCAACAGTAGAACCAGTACCTAATCTCAGGGCTACTTGATTTGGAGTAAAATCTCCTTTCTTTACATAGGTACTGTGTAGAACAGACTTGAATACAATTAGATTTGATTTTAAATACAACAGGTACTATTGATATTTCCTTGTCCCTTGCAAACTTTATGGTAATACTCATTGTTGAAAATACCCTCCTGAAATTACTTTTTTTTAAATCCTCACCAGAGGACATGCTTACTGATTTTTTTGAGGGAGAGGAAGGGAGGGGGAGACAGAAAGAGAAACATCGATGTGAAAGAGAAATATCAACTGGTTGCTTCCCATACGCACCCCAGCCCAGGAATGAACATGCAACCTAGGCATGTGCCCTGCCCGGGAATCGAACATACAACCTTTAGGTTTATGGGGCAGTGCTCCAACCAATTGATCCACACCAGCTAAGGCTAAAATTACTTTTTAAAAAGTGAGACCATTTTTCCATCTACAAGGCATTGTATTTAAATATTGCTGCATTTACAGAAACCCCCTTTTTCTTTACCCTGAATATGCTTCGATGCAAATAATGACTGATACTTTATTTTATTGATGGTATTGAGATATAAGAGGATTAAATCATTTATCTGGACTATATGACAAGAACTTGGCAATGATCTTTCCATATGCATGAGACTATATTGAGATTGCTGCAGAGAAACTTAGTTGTAATTTTTTTTTTCAGCTGTAAGAAGGAACCCAACCCAGGCTAACTTAAGTGAGAGTGAATTTGTTGTCTTGTGAAACTAAGGCCTCTTAAGGGTAGTGATGGCTTAAGGCATAGTTTTATACTGGGGCTCAAATCATGTAGTCAGTTCCGTTGCTCTCTCCATTCTTGTTTCCACTTTTACTGGGTTGACCCATTCTCAGATGGATTTGCTGATTGTGTTGTCAAGGGGGCTGTCACACACCTAGCCTCATGTACTTATAATTTCCAGTCTACTGGAGTGCCTCTCTTCTGGCAGTTCCTGCAAAAGTCCTAAGATTGAACCTGATCGGGCTGGCTTAGTGTCATGCCTACCGTGAAACAATCAGTGGCCAGGGGTGCCTACCCTGAAACAGTCAGTGAGCAGGGATGTGTACAGGTAGATTTTTCATGAACCCTGTCCTGAGAGTGGTGGGTGGTAGTTTGCCACAGACACCACATGAAGGGGAGAGGGAATCCCCACGTGAAAATTCTGCAGGAGGGAGAAATGAGTTCTGGGGAGGTGAATGCCTGCTGAAGACAGTGTGGCTTTAAATCACCAGTGATTTCAGTGATCAGCATCTTTGAACAATATGACGTGACATTCTGTAAATTTATTCTGGATACCTTTTTAAATGCCATTGCTTAGTTTTCATCATATCTACCAAATTCTTATTTTCTGTTCAAAAATTGGCCTTTGCCTGTTACTTAAAGCCTCTAATATTGGAATCCTAGAGAGTAAAACAAAACAAAAACCCGTTGGATATCATATAGTTCAACTTTCTTTCTTACTTGTGGGAAAAAATCAAACCCAAAGTCGCACATCAAGTCAGCAACTGTGCTGGCTGGCATTCAAACCAGGTTGTGTAAGTTCTACTTCTGTATTCTTTCTTTTATATAAGTCTGCCTCTCATTGAGACTTCAAAACATTTTACTTTGGTTCAGAGTCGGAGACGTAAACATTTGATTACTGAGTCTGTAATGGTGTGTAGACTTTTCATTTTCATGTGGTCCATTATTGGTCTATAAACATTTTTTGCCTTATATGTAATGCACACTAAATAGTTGTTAGATTTGAAAATACTCATCTTCTGGTCCTCACAGGCCCATGAAAATGGACACATATCTCAACGTTCTAGGACTTGCTTGACTTCAACAGTTGTTATTTAACATAGGAAATGTTATGTTTTGAGTTTTAACAGGAAGTAGAGCATCATACATGAAATGTTCTTGCCGGTACAAACATGTGCAATTATTAGTTATTTTGGTCAACTGAGGTTTCACTAACTTTTAGTAACTCTAATGTTAAGTTGTACTAGAGGTAGTCTTGTTTAGTGAACCACAGCTAACATAAAAAGACCATATCTAACATTTTGTGACTGCCTTTTTAAGAAAATGATCGACCTCCAAAACCTTGTTAGGGTTTAGGTTGTAGTCATATTTTAAAAATGTGTAATACATTTATATATGATTCAACATTTGTGAAAATACTTTCCCTAGGCTTTTATTTATGTGAGATCTGCAATGTACGCAAACTTCCATCATCTGTCAACTCCAGTAACATCATAATGAGGCTCATTGACCCATGCTAAAATCATGATTGTTAAAATTCAGTTTTATAAATGTTTGTATTAGGTCACTAATTCTTTTAACTTTTGCTACATAGGAATTTAAATACATCAGTCAGACTAAATTAGTGTGATACTTTTAACTTAAAGAAGGAAAAGTAGTGACTGTAACATAGCAAATACCTGGATCTCTCACCCGAGCTCAAGACCCACATTTTTTATTGCTTACCATTGTTTTCATCTGAACGTCCAGTAGGACGTGACTTTCTCATCTTCCCCTGACCACTGTCTTTGTCTCTTTTACTTCCCTTTCTCAATAATACCACTATTTCTGTAGTCACTCAAGCTACAAACCTGAGATTGTTTCTTTCTCTCATCATTATTTTTCTATCTTTGAAATGTTTCTTGAAATCATTTCTACCTTCTCATCATCTTGCCTAATTAACTCCTCATCCTTCAAATCTCACCTTTGACGTCATTTCCTCCAGAAGGGGAAGCCTCCTTTGACTACTTTATGTCCCAATCCTGGACCTGTCAAACCTAATGTAATCACCTGTCATACGTAGTTTTTATATTTATACTTGTCATTACATTTACCGTACTTTATTATAATTGTCTGTTTTGTTTGGAAAAATAAAACTAGACTATGTACTTTTTTAAGCATAGGGACTATTTGCTTGTTCACTGTTGTAACCCTAATGCTTATTAGTGCATGTAATGGATGAGAAAATAATTGTCTGAATTTTGTTGAAATCTGTCCTTTTTTTCTTCTCTTTCTGTCTTAGTTTTAGCATTTATCTCTTACCTGCATCACTGTTATAACCTCCTCATTAACTCTCTGCTTTGAGTTTCTTGACCATCCTACCTCCAATTGATGTATGAAGTACAACTCAGATCCCTTAGCGATTCCCCATTGTCAGTTGGATCCAGTTCATTTTCCTGATAACACCATGAAGTTTCTTGCAGCAAATACAGTATGTTTGTTGTTGTACTCTCAGGGTTCAGATAGTGCTCTAATCTATTTCAGTTTCATCCCTCTTCTCCAGCTGCATGGTGGGTGAGTTTATTACCTCTCACTTCAATATGCCACTGCTTTTTTATTCTTCTTTGCCTCTTGTTCCCCTTTGCCTGAGCTTCCTTTTGCCTTGTAAACTTTCACTCATGCTTCAAGGTTCAGCTTAAATACCATTTCCTTTGTCAAACCTTTCTGAAAGATTGATTGCTAGTTGCTCGTTTCTTTCTACTTTAGACTAGAGAGACTTTAGTCTTTTATAATGCTACCTACCACATTTTATTGTGGTCTTTTTAAAAATGTGCATAAAAAAATTTGAACTCCTTCAAGTCAAGAGCTGTGTCTTATTCATTTAGATAGGTTGACAAATTGGCACACACGTTGCCTGAAACCATAGAATCTCAGTATAGGTTTGTTGGTTGAATGAAGAAGTCAGAGTATGTTATAAATATTAGAATGTTTCTCATATTTAATTCCTACAGTGTATGGTGCACTAGAGGTCATATATTAAATGACGAAATAAAGCAAAAGAGCTTCTCAATAATGGCTTATTTTGAGGACTATAGTAGAGGATTTTATAGATGAAAGGATTTTTAATCCTCGTAGGGAATGAGGTTAGTGGGCTGATTTTTCATATTTTGACTACCTGTTTTTGTGTCAAGGAACTCCTTTGAAAATCTGATGAGGACTATTAGACTGCATCCAGAAAAAAAATGTGTTTCTATGTATACCATTTTACATTTATTTCAGGAGTTCTCAGGTCCTTAAAAACTATCCATGAAACTGGTTTCAAGAACCCTTGATCTGAAAGTTAAGCGGCTCACTTGGCAGTGATAAGGTGGGATGCATTGAGAAAGTGCTTCTTTCACTTAATGTGGTGGTGGTGAATTGTGCTGAGCAGCAGTTAATATTTGTTTGTCTTCTGCCAGCTTCTTCTTCCTTCCTGTCTCTGTCCTTTCAGCAAGAACATCAGGAAGTAAAAGCTACATCCTGTCAGGCCAGTTGTTGTCCTGGTCTTGGGCCAGTAAATGGGATAGATAATTACAATAATCGTTGTTAGCCATTGTGCTCTGTCTGCTTTATATAAATTCTTTTATTCAGTTCTTGCAATGCTGCTGAAGGGTAAGTAGTTTTATCTCAGTTTTTCAGATGAGGAATGGGCAAGTCTTCTTTTCTAAGAAGGCTTCCGTGATAATCCATCTCAGCTCAGAGAGCACTCAATTTCCTTGTGTCAGGACACTTAACAATACTGGGTTATATTTCTTTCCACAATAGACTCTGAGCTGTGTGATAACATAGAATGTTTCTTTCTTGTAATAAAGCAAATATAGTGTAGTATCTCAGAGTATGGGCTTTCTAAACCAGGTTGCCTGGTTTGACTCCTGACGTGACTTAGACAACCTACTTAATTCATTTTTTGTGCTTGAGTTTCTTCATTGTAAAGTGGAAGTATGAATAATGCCATATAAAATGCTGGGTACATTTCTTGGAACATGGTAAATTCTCAATACATGATAGTAATCATCATCATCATCATCATCATCATGTGTAATACCAGCTCAATACTTAGAGCACAGCATTGACTATAGGTGGTCAGCAAATGTTAGCTGTAGTATCTGAATGAACAGTCTTTCCCTAGTTGAAGAGAAACAGGAACTTGTATCCAGGATCTATATTCCTAAATATATAGATCTCTACTTCAATCATATTTGAGAGTTGATTTTAAAATATATATATTTTATATTTTAATATTTAAGGCAGTGTTAGCTTGTATTATTTATATATTTATGTATATATTATATATTTATAATTTACATATTGATACAATATAATTTCTATATTATATATACTGCATATTTGTACATAATATATAAATTACATTTAAATATTAAAATATATTTTATGTATAATATAAAATAGTATATAATATATAATGTATATTAATACATAGTATGTAATATATTAATATAAATAGTATTTATATTAATATATACTATGAATTAATATATACTATTAATATACTATAGTATAATATATAATATATAATATATGTATTTACATATAATATATATTATACTATATATAAATATATAGTATATTCTATAATTTATAAATTATATTTAAATATTACAATATAATATTTTAATATTTAAGGCAGTGTTAGCAGATGGGTTGAAATTTTTTAAATTATGTTTTTGGCTTAATTAAGTTCGGATACCTTTAGAAAGTACTAGCTCTGGGGAGAGCATTACTTATGTTATTGAATCTGGAGTTCTTTTGTTTATATAATGCAGCCTAATCTGTTTCTGGCCCTGTAGAGATCTGTGGTACCGATAGAGAAGGTCTTAATACTGACTATCTCTAGAAAGGTGTTACTGACTGAGTTACTGAAGCACAAGGTTATAGTGCACATATGGTAATAAGGAAGCAATTTAATTCAGTTTCACTTAAAGTGAATGGCTCAACATTTAAAACCTTTGAGGTCTTTATATCTTCATATGGCTTTGAGTTCCTATCTAGTAGCATCCTTTTATTTCAACCTGAAAGACTTCAGTTAGCATTTCTTGTAGCACAGGTTTAATGGTAATGAAGTCATTCACTGTTATCTGGGAATATCTTAATTTCTTCATTTAAGGTTTTTTTTTTTCAGTTGCAGTTTATATTCACTATTATTTTGTGTTAGTTTCAGGTGTTCAGCATAGTGGTTAGATAATCATATACTTTACAAAGTGTTCCCCTAGATATTTCTAGTATCCACCTGGCACCATACATAGTTATTACAATATTATTGATTATATTCCCTATGCTGTACTTTACATCCCCACAGCTATTTTGTAACTACCAATTTGTACTTTTAATCTAACCTTCAACTTTTTCATTCGTGCTCCTCTGGGAACCTTCAGTCTGTTCTCTGTGACTCTTGAGTCTGTTTCAATTTTGTTTGTTTATTCTGTTTTTTAGATTCCTAGTATAAGTGAAATCACATGGTATTTGTCTTTCTTTGACTGACTTATTTCACTTTGCAAATACCCTCTAGGTATATCCATGCTGTCACAAATGGTAAGATCTCATTCTTTTTTTATGGTTGAGTAATATTATATGTGTGTATATATATACTACAACTTTTTTATCCACCTGTCTACTGATGGGTACCTGGGTTGCTTCCATATCTTGGCTATTGTAAATAATGCTGCAGTGAACATAGGGGTGCATATATTCTTTCAAATTACTGTTTTGGGTTTCTTTGGATATATACCCAGAAGTGGAGTTGCTGGGTCACAAGGCAGTTCCATTTTTAATTTTTCGAGGACCATCCATACTGTTTTTCATAGTGGCCGCACCTGTCTGCATTCTCACCAACAGTGCGTGAGTGTTCCCTTTTCTCTACATCCTCGCCAACATTTGCTGTTTGTGGATTTATTGGTGATAGCCATTCTGGCAGGTGTAAGGTGATAATCTCTTTGTGGTTTTAATTTGCATTTCTCTGATAATAGTGACATTGAGTATCTTTTCATATGTCTGTTGGCCTTCCTCTGTGTCCCATTTGGAGAAGTGTCTGTTTAGGTCCATTGCCCACTTTTTAATTGGATTGTTTGTTTTTTTGGTGACTCCTCTGCAGGGAGGAGCTAGGCAGGGCTTGTGACAGGTAGTTGGGAGGGTAGAGTTATTGTATTTCTCTAGGCTGATGCTCCATCCAGGGAAGATGGCTTCTGTTCGCTGTGTGGGAGAGGGATTCAGCACAGTTACCCTGGTGGCTGTCCCATCAACTCTCAACTCCCAGTCTGTCTTTGCATAACTTCAGTCAGCTCTGATCTACCCTCCCTTCATTGGAGAGCAGGGTGCGCTGGCCCTTTAAGAGGGCAGTGAGTGTCTAGCAGACTCCTGTCTCTCCCTAGTGGACAGAATCCCCAGTGGCTTTCACAGCCAGATGTCATATCCTGTGATGGAGCCAGCATTTGAATTCTTGACTATTACTCTAAGTCTTATGCTTTGAAAACCATTAAAAAAAAAAGAGAAAGAGAGAAGGAAAAGAAAACCATATGATCAGTTTCTAATAATAGAGAGGTGGATTATTTTTAATAGTTACAAGGTTTGGGGGGTAGAGAGTTCAGTGATTAAATAGTTTACAGCTGTGTATTAGATCATTTTCTAAGTGTTTTTGTAAATCATAATTCCTTTTAACAAATTTTAAAATTACTCCATCAATGTTTTTAAAAATTATTAGTAATGTTAGTGTAAGTAAAAAGCAACCAAAGCATAGGCTGGAAGCCTACTTTTTTTCCTAATTACATGCCATCTTGTACTTTTTGCCTTGCAAATCTTAAGATGGTAGAGATACTAGCATCTGCATAATGAAAAATAGGAAAATGAAAGTTTATGTGACCTGATTAGAGTCAACAGAACTATTTCACAGCAGAGCCAGGTTGTTTCCAGTTCTCCAGTTTTAGTCCCATTTTTCTTGCTTTCCATAAAACCCACATGCCTTACTGAAGACTATGTAAGGAGAATAGTGTGCTTTTTTTGTGTGTGTGTTTACTTGTTAGAGAGATTTATTGGCAGTTAAGCTACTTAATACTAAGAGCATCTTCAGAGTTATATAAGTCTTAGGATGGAAAAATATACTTTCATATGCTTCACAACTTTCTAGTTTTCTATTGGTTTTTAGTTTTTATTGTTTTCTGGTTGGAAAATAATAGATGCTTCTATTTAGGAAAAAAGACATAAAACTGAGAATCTGAAAGGACTTTGAAAGTGATTTAATCCTGTTTTTCTGAATATATTGTTATATAAAAATTAAGGCAGGTAGCTCACTCCCTCCTCCCCATAAACAGAGCCTGGGTAAATGGAAGTGAATTGCATGAACTCAAGGTCCTCAGCCTGATTGTCCCTGTGAATAGCTTTTGACTACTTCATATGAGGTTTATGTAGTTATTCAACTTGAGACGTCGAAAGCCTAGCTTGGGCTTTGCTTTCCTTGCTGATTCAGACTTTAGTTTCCACCAAATCAGAACAGTCAGCCTTTGGAACACCAGGGAGCTCTATGCCTAGCCTCTCTTTATGGCTTTGGTATTCTTGGATCCCTCAGGTTGTACCAGCATCTTAGAGTGAATAGTCTAAGATAGAGGGTGTGTAGGATCATTTCATTTCCATTTTCTGGAATTTACCAAGGTGAAGGCAATAGCTTTTCCTGTCGTGACATCGAAGATGATTACTACTCTGGGAAAAATGCTCACATACCTATATTTGAAATATATTTTATGTCTGTCTTATCCACATATATTGGTGGATTTCTTAGGAAACTGCATATAAATATTATTTTGTATTCTGGTACAGAATCTTGAAAATAATTAAATTTTTTAATTACTAATATTAAACAGAATGCTTTGCACTAGTTATACATCCATTACCTTTAGAAAAATATGTGCTAATTTGAGCCCTGGCTAGTGTGGCTCAGTGGATTGAGCACCAGCCTCTGAACTGAAAGGTCACTTGTTTGATTTCCGATCAGGGCACCTGCCTGGGTTGTGGGCCATGTCCCTAGTTGGGAGCATTTGAGAGGCCACCAATTGATGTATCTCTCACACATTGAAGTTTCTCTTCCTTTCTTTCTCCCTGTCTTCCTCTCTCTCTAAAAATAAATAAGATCTTTTAAAAGAAAATAAAAATACATGTTAATTTGAAAGAGAGGAAAATGTAAGAAATATGGCCAAGCACCTTTAGTGCACCTAAATGTGTTTAGATATTTTTACTTGTCCAAAATGAGAAGGATAGCTAACAGAAGTGTCCAGCCTGCAGCCTGCGGGTTGCATGTAGCCCAGGATGGCTGTGAATGTGGCCCAAAGCAAAATCATAAATTTACTTAAAACATGAGGTTTTTTATTATGTGTCAAAGTGTATTTAATATGTGGCCCAAGACAACTCTCCTTCCAGTGTGAAACAGAGACACCAAAAGGTTGGATACCCCTGCTAGAGGCTAAGATTCTATGGAATGCTACAGAATACCATTTTGGCATCTCTGTAATTATAATCTAAGCCAATGAGAAAATTATTTGATTGTCAGTCTAATTTATAGGACATGATTTCAGTTACATTTTTTATAGAAAGTAATAAAACTGGTGATTTTATTTTTTTCAAGTTTTCTGTTTAGGAGTATATGTTATACTACTTGGTTTTGATAGTAAAAGGAATTATGAAATCAGAATTTTACTAGGTAAAAGTAAGTCAAAAGTTAAATTTAATTTCAGTACTAAGAGAAATTAATGCCTCAAGATTCCTATATTTTATTTAGTTGGGAATCATTTTCAAGATATGTTTGTAGACATTACCATTGTTCCTTACCCCTCTCTTGCCCAAAATGGTAAAGAGAAATTGTACTTTCTAAGCATCCTTCATTTTATCCAAACATAGACTGTGTTTGCTTGTTAGAGCTGAGAGCTCTTGGTAATGTTTTCCTTTTTCACCAAGTGAGCCTTTTTCTTTTGCTCTCCCATTCACGTGTCAGCTTACTGCCTTCTTGCAGTCCTGTTTTTCTGCACATACACTTGATCTCAGCAGATACAGCCAGTGAAGCTGTTAGCGGCGGAAAAGGAGGGATTGAATACAAACACATACATTAGTGTGTGTAATGCTGATCTAGGATACCATGTAATGTTTTCTATTTTTGTTATGATCTACTTTCAGAAATGAGGAACAGAATTGATATTGACCTTGTGTGGATTGCCTCTGGGGATCTAGGGTACAGGGAAGAGGCTAGTTTTTCATTTTATTTATCTCTGACATGCTGTAGCCAGACTGAGAAAACACTTCTGCTCATATATGTGGGAAAGAAAAAATTTCCAAGATTGAGCTGGCAGAATTTGTAGGGTATATTTAGATTTTTTTTCTTCCTATGTTTTTCTATTTTTCAACTTTACATAATTTTATAAGGATTGGTAATGGGGTATGACCTTTGCATAATAAGTAGATTAAGGTATGGGAGGAATGGGCTGCCGCAATGACTCATGAGGTAAGAGACTGTTGAAAATCTCTGCAATATCATGACCCATATTATGACCCATCTGAGAAACAGTTAGTGAGCTCTTTGGCCATCTCAGGTGTTTAAAAGTAACAGTATACATATAGCTTTATTCTTGTGCTTTTTTCCTCCCATACAAATATTAAAAACATTGTACCTACATATCCAGAACAGTTGAGTTTTGTCTGCATTTAAAATCCCACTCAAAAAGGTGAGAAGTACAAGTGTAGAATGCAGTTGCCTCTTAAGTATCTCCTTTGCTGCTGTTTTCTCACTTTCCTGTATGCTTCCGTTTAATGTAACCTGAGCTTGTTTGGGTTATGTCTGAGATGAAAGTGAAATATTGTCATGAAGCTGTAAGGGTCAACTCTGCAGTGCTAGTCTGGAGGACTTCTTGAATGCCTTCCTCTCTTCTTCATGTTGCCTTTTTTAACCTTGCCCCCGCCCCAAAAATGTATTACTGCAGAATTTATGGCTTTTTCTCTCATTTTGTAGAAAAGAAAGTGAATGGAGCAGAGAGAGAGAGAGACAGTGTGTGTGTGTGTGATTTCAGTGCAAACAGCAGTTAAGTTTATTACATCGAAAGAAATAGCTTTATTTTGTAATTCTGAATCTAAGATTGTTAGGATTCATTTATTAGGAATCCAGCTTTGAGGGATAATGTATGAATTTAAATACATTATCCTTCAAAGTAAAAGAGGATCCTAGCATGTTTCACCTGAAGAGTAAAAAGATAAATGCTAATGCTGCATTGTTTTTTATATTTGATCAATTGAGATTGATCAGTGATCTAAAACAGATTTTTTCAGCAGATGTATTTGCTAGAACGACTGGCCTGTGTATTGGCAATCCTTCCCATTTTCTCTATATTTCATTCTAAAATTGGTACACACCAATGATTTAAGGGGACATTAACACTTCAGTAAATGTCCTTTTTCTTAATATTTGACTGTTTCTATTAGCCATTTTCATTTGATTTCACAGTGGTACTTAAGGGTTAAGGTTACAGAGCTGATGCAACCCCTCCTTTTTTTCACCAGCAGTTTTCATTGGACAGCATTTCCATAGCAACAGTGAGATCAGTGAAACCTGAGTGTTTCATTGATTATTTTTCTCCTCTTCCTTTTTTAATCTATTCTCTTTTCATTTTAGTGAGAGAGATTTGATATTTTTTTTAACAATCAGGGTTTTATATTGATTTCTGTTCCATAAATAATTAAAAGAGGGTAGAAAAATCTGCCCCTCATTTAAAAATTGAATGTTTCACTATGTATTTAAAAAGCGATTCAGGATTAGGAGGATGGATAACCATACCGGCTGTAGCTGATGTTCTCAAATATTCTTGCATTGTTTGCTGGTCTTCTAGGGAAAAGAATAATGTGGAACAGGACCTTAAGGAGAAAGAAGATATTCTTAAACAGAGAACAAGCGAGGTTCAGGTATGTGAGCTGTGAAATTCAGTATTCCATTTCTGACTTAGGAGAATTTATTTTAAAGATATAGGGTCATTTACTATGTTGATTGTGGTGTTGGTGAATAGACCAAGGAATACCTATTACATATGTGATATAAATAGTTATCGTTCGTAAAATGACTGTTTTTCTCTGAATTCTGGCCTGTAGAGACCACACTGCAATGAGAAAGCAGTATTTTTAATCATTAATTTCTAGTTTGGAAGTATTTTAAAGATAATATTTACCTGCATATTATATCATTAAAGGTAAGTTTTAATGGCTTGCAATGTAAATATTATTGCACCAATAAAATGTAATGAGTGAACTTGTCATCATCATCATCATCATCATCATCATGTTCATGAAAATGCAGATTGTTTTTTCATAGCTGTGAGATTTTGTTAGCAAGGAGACCTAGTATTTTAAAGGACTATTTCTCATGTTATTGGTAGAGGGGAAATGATGTGGTATAATTTAAAATAGTATTTTATAAGTTGCTTAGTAGTCAGGATATCTTAAACTTTGGCATAAAGAGATTTAATTCATTTTCACTAGGTGCTGTGTTAAGTAGCTTCATTTTACATATAAAATAGAAAAGGTAATAAAACCTCAATTTCTGATTGGGAAATGACACAAAAAGGGGTTTTTCAGACATTAAAAATACAGAAAACCAGGCAGCGTTGCAGTTAGAAGCGTAAGCATTGCATGTGGCCATGTTCCTGGGGCACGTTTCCTGAACACTGCACCAGTGCCTACAGGAGGCTGGGCGTGAAAGCACTGGGCGCAGCTGCCAGCAAGAGCTCATGCATGGGCATTTCTTAACATGTTACTTGTATGTTTGATTTCCCTGCTTCTCTCAATTTTCAGTGGGTGAAGGCTTTAAATTGTTAGATCCATTGTTTTGGTTTGATGTGGGACATTCACCAGAGATTGCCTGCCAGGTAGACTGTGCTAAGGTAGGGAGGATGGTTCACTGAGGGAATTCGGAGGGAGCCAGAGACTCCTTGTTGGAAGTTGGTGCTCAGATAGGAAGGCTGCGTTTATTACATGCACTGGAATTTTCTAAAGGTGATGCAGAAGTCAAGAGATCATCACTAATGTTTTTTTTCTCTTTGTGGTAGTGAGATGGGGGGTTACCTCAATTACATTATTTTTGTGCAGTTTTTGAGCTTCTTAAAAAATGCTGAAAATAGTTTAAGAATGGAAGATAAAATAATCTATAAAAGTTTTATCAGTCTGAAGAAATAGATACAGTTACTGATATAATCTTGGACAGCTTCTAAATTTAACCAGATAATGTTTCAAAGAACAAAGCTTTTTTTTTTTTTTATGATAGATAGTATTTTATTTATGTACATCTGTCTATTGGTTTTCCCTACTGCATCTTTTGAGGATGTGAATTTAAATAGCCAGTTTGGACAAATACTAAAATTTACTTTGTTCCTTTTAGGCTAAAAGGGCTATCCTTGAATATTTGATTTCTTATAATTACAGTTTTGTTAGTCAAAATTCCTTTGTGATTTGCTTATCTCTCTCTCTTTTTTTAAAAAGATTTTATTTACTTATTTTTAGAGTGAGGGGAAAGGAGGGAGAAAGGGAGAGAAACATGATGTGCAAGAGAAACAGCGATCAGTTGCCCCTCTCACGCCCCAACTGAGGGCCTGGCCTGCAACCTGGGCATGAGCTCTGACTGGGAGTTGAACCAGCAACCTTTTGGTCTGCAGGCTGGCACTCAATCCACTGAGCCACATCAGCCAGGGCTATCTTTCTTTACTTAGTGGTGATGGTAAGGTATATGTTAAACCTAAGCTTTGCTGAATTCAAATGTGTGACGGGCATAGGGAATCTAAATTGTTGCATTTTTTGCTTTGCGTGTTGTAAATAAAAGGCATCTTGGAGTATGGTTGGCACAGACTAAGTTATAATGGTCAAACATCAGTTCATTGAAAAGAACGTTGGATTAAAACTTTGCATTAGTGCATTCATTACTCATTCCATTCTGATATAGGTGTTTCTGTATTATCCATGGTAATGAGACACTAGACTATGATGACATGGATAATTGACATCTACAAATCATTAAAAGTTTTAATTTTAATGATCATTTTCAATTTTCTGAAGCACAAGACAGCTTCTCAGAAGTGGTGATATGTAGACTTCCATACCTATTGAATTAATTCTGATTTACCCATTGGTAATAAGGCACAGACTAGTAATAACATGGATAATTAAAATCTGTAAGTAATTGCAACTCCTAGAGCTTATTTTCTAATTTCTCTGGCAAAAGGCAGTTTGTTGCAGCTTTTAATAAATAGCAAAATGGAGGAATGTGCACTTCACTGCTTCTTTCTGACTCCACTTTCCTAATGTAGATGCTAATGAGAAACGCCAACATGAAGGCATCAGGGGAGAAGTAAGGGAATTTTGACCTAACAGCAAGTGTCTGCCTAATCCAAAGTTGGCTTTTCTGAGTGTTCTTGCTTTTCTCCATATTTATAAAGTCACAGAAAGTTATTGTATGAGCTTATATCTCAAGCCAGTAACCAAACTTTCAAAGCCTTTTCATGTGTGACCGAAGTGCCAAAAGACTAGTTATTTTTTTGTTTTTGCATTTATATAGTCTTCCTAATTCAGTAAAATTAGAAAATGTGCTACATATTTAAATTCTAAATGTTTGTTTCCTGTCTGTAGTCCCATGAACTACATATTGAAAACTTTCAGTTCAAGATTTTTTTCTTGAAAACCAAAGCAACAAGTTCAAATTTAATTTCATGAGATGACCACTCTTAACGCACATGAGATACACCAGGAATGTGGAGAAATTAGGCCCAAAGTGATCCAAGGGGAAAAAGCTCTATGAGGTCATTCTATTGCAGATGTTTATTGTTGTTGTGAAATGTTTATTGCGAAATGTTAAGAGAAGATAGACCTACATATTTTCTTACCTTAAACTGCCTATGTACAATTTTATTAAGATTTTTCTTCTGATTATTTAACATATTTTGAAATTCACCTTCATATGTCTGCTTTCTTCAGTTTTGCATGGAAGTTTATAGGAACAACTTGGTATCAGACAAACTTCAATTTAGTTCCTGGTTCTGGGTCTTCTAGGTTATTGATCCTAAGTAAGTAAGTTAACAACTCTACACATTAGTTTTATCTTCTGCAACATGGGATAATAAAAATACCAAGCACTTAGAGTTGCTGTAAGACTAAAATGAAATAATGCAGGTAAAGTGTCTCACAGAGGGATTGGCGTCGAGTAAAAGTTCAGTAAATGCACTGATTAGTAGTAACATTCTGCCCCCTCCTTTCATCTCCTTATCACCCTCCCTTCATTTTCAAGCTCCACACCGGGCTATCTGTACATAGGACTCACCAATTGGAAAATACTTGTATTTATTTACTTACTTTTGCTATTGCTGTCACTTTAGCTACCAGCCTATGTTTCTTTTTCTTGTTGCTTTGCATGGCCATTTTTTCTCTTCCTATCCTTTGATTAACCTTATTTAATCTACTGTACTTTACTTACCACTGTGCTTTAATTTTTCTGCTCAGGACCAGCAATAGTCTTATGGCTGTATCCATTGGTTACTGCTTTCTTGGATTGCATTCTCCTAGATATTCTTCTACCTCTCTGACCCTTTGCTTCTGTTCCTTTGCCAGGGACTGACTGACGCATTCTCTCCTCGCCCACTTCCTTCTTTTACATACCCCTGTCATCCTTATGCTGATGACTCCCAAGTATTTATCCAGCCCTCTGTTCTCCTGAAGACCAGTGTCATCTCTCCACTTAGGCATTTCCGTGTTTGTGATTTCAAAGTCAGTATGTCTAAAATGAGTCTCATTGTGTTGGGAAAAAAGGGCTTCAATTTTGAACTTTCCTATTTTTGCCAGTGTTTTTCATTCTCACTGGTTGCCACCCTTACCACTTAACATCTAAAAACTGTAAAGTCACAGGATAAGTACTTACCTCATCCTCTTGCCTTTCTTCCTAATGTTAGTATCATGACTGTCACATGTGGAAATATGTACTGGTGCCCACTGCCCCTGTTAATGATGGGAGGATGCGTAACTCACGGTTATATTGGGAGTAGAAAAAAGATGAGATATAAACCCTTTTCTTTTACTACTTACTATTTTATTTTCTGCCTCTGAACCGTGTGCCAAACATTCTCTTCCTTACTCCGCACTCTAACACCTTTTGTTGTTGCAACCTAAAATTCCCTACCTCCCTGCTTATGTGAATTCCACTCATGCCTTAAAGGCCAGCTCAAATCCCACCACATCTCTTAAACTCCCTCTTCCTGTCCCTTCAGTCTGCACCAGTTTTTCCTGTGTTGGATATCCACTTACATGGCATGTCCAGTACTTACCAAACTGTGCTAGCAGAGTGCGTATGTATGTGTATAGATTTGAGTATCTTCCAGCCTATATTACGAGCTCCTTAAGCGTGGAAATTGTACCTTGGATCATACTTTTTACTATATTTGATTAAGATATTGTTAAATGGAGGTAAATTTAAGGAAGCAGTTGACAACAGAAATGAATAAACTTCAATTTTGTGCATGAAATTAAAAATAGGACAGGACATGCCCAGAAACCCCAGACAGAAAGGATTGGGAGCACAGTATAAGTCGTAACAGGTCAGACTTTTTCATATTGTTTGTACTATACTCATGCAAAAGATGCTCCCAGTTATTTATACTCTATCAGTAAAGGTTCAGTAATTCATAGTAATTGTCCATGTGTTTTTAAAATTTTAATTCAATTAGGTTTTTTTTTTTTCCTTAGATGAAGAGGGATGGCTTATTTTGGGTAGAAATAAAATTAGATATATGAGCTCAACATTCTTTTCCTGGAGATAATGCTCTTAGAACATGCTGGGAAGCATATGATTGGGAAATAAAGGCAGGCTGTTGGTGAGGTTTTCTAACACCCACCCTACTTTAATAAATTCCCTTTTTATTCCTTGACGTAAACATCTTGCTGTACATTTGATACTTTTTTAATATTAAGAATACTTGTATACCTTCTGTTTTGAGAATTGGGCCAAAAAAATGAATGTATCTAATTATTTCTAGTTTTGGTTTAGTATGTAGAGTTTTTATAAATCAATTAAATATAAGTGTTTTAGTCATAAATTAGTGTCCTTTATATGTATTTTTTACTGTATTTTTTATGAAACAAATGCAAACATATTTGTGTTTCTAATATTTCATAGGGTTAGTATTTAAGTTACTTTTTCAGTTATACAATTGACTTGGATTTTTAAAGTGAATTATTTTACTCTTTAATAGCTAAGAGTTTTTATGTATTTGTTTAAATTTTATTTTCACTATCCCTACCCACGGGGTGTAGAGGGTTGGGGATGAGTTTATCATTTTCAGTTTACTTGGGTGATTTCTAGAAAACAGGATATTTTCCTTGAAATTTCTATTTTTTTTCTTTTTTTAATTGTATTTTTCCATTACCATTTAGCCCCCTTATACTTTACCCCATGTAATCACCATGCTGTTGTCTGAGTCCTTTTACTTTTTTGCTTGATCTCTCCATCTTGTCACCCCCACCCATAACTGTCATCTTCTCTCCATGACTCTCTCTTTTTTCCTTGTTAGTTCAGTCTGTTCATTAGATTCTACATATGGGTGAAATCCTATGGTATTTGTCTCTCTCTGTCTGGCTTATTTCACTTAGCAGCACATAATGTTCTCCAGGTCCATTCATATTGTTGCAAAGGGTAAAATTTTCCTTTTTTTGGCCAAGTAGTATTGTGTAAATGTCCCATAATTGTTTTATCCACTCATCTACTGATGGATGCCTGGACTGCTTCCATATCTTGGTGATTGTAAATAACTCTGTGGAGAACACAGGGGTGCTTATTTTCTTTAAAATTAGTGTTTTGAGTTTCTTCAGATATATTCTCTGAAGTGGGATCGCTGGGTCAAAAGGCAGAACCATTTTTAATTTTTTGAGTTATCGCCATACCTCTTTCCGTAGTGGTTTCACCAGTCTGTATTCCCATGAACAGTGCAAAAGTTCCCCTTTCTCCACATCCTCACCAGCACTTGTTTGTTGATACTGATGATAGCCGTTCTGACTGGCATGAGGTGACATCTCATTGTGGTTTTAATTTGCATTTCTCTGATGATTAGTGACATTGAATGTCTTTTCATATGTCTATTGGCCATCTGTATGCCCTCTTTGGAGAAATGTCTATTCAGGTTCTTTGCTGATTTTTCAAATGGATTTTTTTTTTTTGGTGTTGAGTTTTGTTAAGTTCCTTATAAATTTTGAGTAGTAATCCCTTATCAAATGTATCATTGGCAAATATATGCTCCCATTCATTGGATTGTCTTTATTTTATTGACGGTTTCCTTTGCTGTGCAAAAACTTTTTAATTTGATGTAGTACCATTTGTTTCAAAAAACTGTTTTTAAGTTAAGGTATGTAAGTACAATGTTTGTCAAGATATAATGCAATTGCACACTTAATAGACTATAATATAGTGGTAAGATAACTTTTATATGCACTGGAAAGCCAAAAAAATCATGTGACTCTCTCTATTGCCATATTTGATTTATTGCAGTGATCTCCACCAGATCCATGGTATCTCCAAGATATGCCTGTATTTGAAAAATAGTGGTACATATGTGTGAGACATTTAGTCTGTAGGCATTATATAACATAGTGGTTGAGAGCTCAGACTCTGCAGTTTGACTTGAGAGTCAGAACCGAATTTGAATCCATCACTTCCTAACTGTAACTTTGGATCACTTCACCATCTGTGCCTCAGTTTTTTCATCTGTAAAAATGTGACTAATAATTGAACCTACCTTATAGATCTGTCATATATTGGTTGGCCAAAAGTCTTTATTTTCTTCTGTGAAATAAATGACACATTTTTCATTTTTACTAATAATTTTATTGATTTGGACATTTTGAGTGTGTTGGCTATCTCCCACGTGGTATAATGTTGATTGTTCTCAATATCACAGTTTGGTCACTATCAACTTCAGCTGGTCTATCTGACCAAAGAGCATCATCCAGCGAGAAGTCTCCAGCATGAAACTTTGCAAACCACTTCTGACGTGTTCAGTCAGTCACAGCATCTTCTCCATATACTGCTCAAATCATTTTTTGCATCTCAGTTGTGTTTTACCTTTCTTGAAATGATAAAGCCTAGTATGCCGAAATGTTGCATATTTTTTGCCATCTTCAGTATTAAAATGGCTACACAAAAAATTCACCAATTTTGATATTTTTAATTCACACTAATATGACAGCTGTCATAATACAGTCTAGCAAAATTGTTTCAAATGAGGTTAAAGACAACAAAGTGCTACTAGAGCCATCTTATGGGAAAAACCAAATGAAATTTTTTGCCAACCCAATAGATTATAAATTAATATATGTAAAAAGTCTGGAAGAATACCTGTCGCATTGTAAGCACTATTGAAAGTGTTCACTATTATGATGATTCTGTGCTATCTTGTGTAAGTAACATTCAATAATTCAGAAACCTTCTTCTGATAAGTGTTTCCTCTGTTCTTAGATCCTTATTCTGAAGAATAATTATTGGGACCTTTGAATAGGATGTTATTAAAAAGATATTATTTTTAAAATTTGCATTTACAACTTTCCTTCACCATCTTTGCGATCTCCCCCCCTCCTGCTAACACATGCCTTAGAGTTATCCATTTCCTCTTCTTTCTCACCAATGGTTCCTGGAGAGAACTGAGTCCTACTTCCCTATGGAATCACTTATATATAATTAATTAACCTCTTTCCTGTGCATTTATACTGGTATGGTAATGTACCATTCTGTGGCTCACATGAGGAACCCCAGCTGTCAGAGGATATATATATCACTCTGTCTTGGCTACTGTGTCTCAAGGTGGTAGTGATGATGGCAATGGCTGCTTTCATTCATTTTCCTCGTATTTTTGTTGTTTTAATTACATTTTACTGATTATGCTATTACGGTTGTCCCAATTTTTCTCCTTTTGCCACCCTCCCCAGCACCACCCACTCCCTCAGGCAGTCCTCACCCACACTATTGTTCATATCTTTGGGCCATACATGTAAGTTCTTTGGCTATTCCATTTCCTATATACTTTACATCCCCATGTCTATTCTGTAACTACCTATTTGTACTTCTTAATTCCCTCACCTCTTCACCCATTCTCCCCACAACGCCCCTCCCATCTGGCAACCATCAAAACACTCTCCGTATCCATGATTATCTCTCTGTTCTTCTTTGCATAGTTTGTTTTTTAGATTCAACTGTTGGCAGATATGTATTTATTGACATTTTATTGTTCATAGTTTTGACCTTCTTTTTCTTAAATAAGTCCCTTTAACATTTCATATAATAGTGGTTTGATGATGATGAACTCCTTTAGTTTTTTCTGGTCTGGGAAGCCCTTTATCTGCCCTTTGATTCTAAATTATATCTTTGCTGGGTAGAGCAATCTTGGCTGTAGGTCCCTGCTCTTCATGACTTTGAATATTTCTTGCCAGTCCCTTCTAGCCTGCAAAGTTTCTTTTGAGAAATCAGCTGACAGTCTTATGGGAACTCCCCGGTAGGTAACTAGTTGCTTTTCTCTTGTTACCTTTAAGATTCTTTCTTTATCTTTAATCTTTGGCATTTTAATAATGATGTGTCTTGGAGTGGGCCTCTTTGCATCCATCTTGTTTAGGACTCTCTGTATTTCCTGAACTTGCTTGTCTATGTCCTTCACCAAATTAGGGAAGCTTTCTTTCCTTAGTTTTTCAAATAGAGGTCCAATTTCTTGCTTTCTCTTCTCTTTCTGGCACCGCTATGATGCAAATGTTGAAACACTTGAGGTCATCCCAGAAGCTGTTTCCATTATCCTTATTTTTTTGGATTCTCTTTTCTTCTTCTTGTTTTGATTGGTTGTTTTTTGTTTCCTTATGTTCCAAATCATTTATTTGATTCTCAGCTTCATCTACTCTACTGTTTCCCTGTAAATTGTTCTTCATTTTAATTAGTGTATCCTTTGTTTCTGACAGGATCTTTTTTATGCTGTTGATGTCCTTACTAAGTTCCTTGAATATCCTTACAACCAGTGTTTTAAACTCTGCATCTGATAGATTGTTTATCTCCATTTTGTTTAGCTCTTTTTCTGGAGTTTTGATTTGTTCTTTCATTTGAGCCATGTCTCTTTGTCTCCTCCTTTTGGCAGGCTCCCTGTGTTTGTTTCTATGTATTAGGTAGGGCTGCTACGACTCCCTGTCTCAGCATGGCCTAATATAGTAGGTGTCCTATAGGGTCCAGTGTCACAACCTCCCCTATCACCCAGGGGTTAAGGTGCACCCTTCGTGTGGGCTGAGTACACCCTTCTGTAGTTGAGGTTTGATTGCTGTCAGCAGATCAATGGGAGGGACTTACGTAGGCCAGTCAGCTGCAAGGACTGGCTGTGACCAGTGACACTGACCACCAGCCTCCACCCTCCATGGAGGATCAGCTGTGTAGGAGCAAGGCAGTGGTGCTTCGACGTGGTCTATAGCTGTCCACTGGTTCCGGAGGCCCTGGGGTTTTCCAGGAGGTGCAAGCCAAGGTCAGCCCCCACCTGTGTTTTGCCTGGGTCACCTGAGCTCTAAACTCTAAAGCAATCTGAGATGGCTACTTCATGTGCTGGTCTTGCAGATTCCCAAGCAAAGCCAAGCTGTGAATATAGAGCTGGCTGCTGCTACTGCCAGGCATAAGGCCACTTATCAAGAGATATGGGGGCTGGGGGTTCACTGAGGCCAGCTGTTACTTGTTTGACAGGATTTAGGAAGTTGTGAAGCATGAGCCAAGACCAGCCATTCATATAGAAAAGCCACTATTAACAGCTTGGGTGGACCCATAATTTGGGTGGGACAGAGCCTCAGGGGACCTCCAGGGTAGGGCAAGCAGTGTTAGCCAGGTTGATGGAGTCTCAGGTATGGCACCAGCCTGCTGGCTCTATAGAGGGAGGGTTCAGAAAAGGGACAATGGCCTCTTCCCACCTTTCTGTCTGGTAGAAAGATGTTCCCCAGCTCTCATCTTGATGCCAGATGCTTCAGTTCCTCCCTGTATGCCTCTGGTGCCTTTCAGGCTGCTACCCCGGTGTTGGAGTTCAGAGGGAGTGAGTCTCAGTAAGTTCGTGTGTGGATTCTTTAATAGGAACTCTTTGGGACTCTAGTAGTTTCTTCCACTGACTCAGTCCCTGCTTTTTCAGCCAGAAGTTATGGGGACTTATCTTCCTGGCATTGGAACCCTGGGCTGGGGGGTTTGGTGTGGGGCTGGGACTCCTCACTCCCAAGATATTTCTTCTGAATATTTATCCACTGCATATGAGTATGGGACCAGCCCGTTCTACACCTGCGTCCCTTCTACCAGTCTGGATGGATGTGGTTTCTTTAATTTCACAGTTGTCAGACCTTCATTCAACTCAATTTCTGATGATTCTTAGTGATGGTTGTTCTATATTTTAGTTGTAATTTTGATGTGGTTGTGTGACAAGGTGAGCTGTGTTTACTTATGCCACCATCTTGACCAGAAGTCTTTTTTTGAAATAAACTATATTTCAGAAAAGTTTCAGGTGTACAGCAAATTAAGCAGAAGGTACAGAGATTTCTAATTGTATTTTAAAAAAATCTCTGTAGTCTTTATCATGAAGCATAAAGCCTGGCACATAGATAAATGAATAAATCTAGCATTTTCAAAATGGTTTATTTTTTGTTTGTTTTAAGAAGTTCTTTCCTACACTGAGATCTGTATTAATTTCTATACATTTTAAAGTTTGTCTTTTATATTTTGGTATATAATATACCTGGAATTAATTTTTCTGATTGGTATGATTTAGAGACTGACTTAATTTTTTATTTATTTTTTATTTTTTGCTATGTGGATATGCCTAGCATTATTTACTGAATAGTTCTCTTCCAGTCAATTTTAATACATGTCTTTTCATCATTTTTTTTGTATATGCCTATATTAGTATCTAAATTCTCTTTTTTGTTCCTTTAGTCTATTTGACTGTCCTTGAATCAGTACCAAACTGTCTTTATTATTTTAGTTTCCCAATAATGCATAGTATCGGGTAGGGTAAGCCCTTTTACATTTTATAATGCTATTTTTTTCATTGTTCTTCCATGTATGTTTTAGAATCACCTTGTTGGGTTCCATAAAAAACCTTGTTGGAATTTTCATAGGATGTATAGATAGGAGATAACTGACATCTTTATAATGTCATTTATTATTCACTAAATATTTATGGAGTACCTCTTGCATGCTGGGAATTGGGAATACAGCAGTGAACAAAACTTATAAATATCCTTGGACTCATGGAGCTTACATTCTGTGGAAGTATTAAAACCATAAACAAGATCAATTATATGCTCTGTTATTGATAAGAGCCAAAAACTGGTACAATCTAAATGTCCATCAAATGTATATTCATATAGCGGAATATTACTCATCCATAAAAAGGACAAACTACCGATACGTGCAACAACACAGATGAATCTCGAAAATATTATACTAGGTGTAAGAAGCCAAGTATAGTAAAGTATATATTATATAATCCTACTTGTGTGAAGTTTCTGTGAAAGTCAAGACTTCAGAGATAGAAAACAGGTCATTAAGTTGCCTAGGTCTAGACATGAGGATGAGAATTGACTGAAAAAGTATGAGGGAAGATTTTAGGTGTTGCAGGCTTCTAAAACTGGGTTATGGTGATGCTCAATTGTATAAATTTACTAACACTTACAAATTGTATATTTAAAGTAGGCAGATTTTATGGTATGTAAATTACACCTTAATAAAGATTTTAAAAATAGTTATTTTATGCCCACGTAGATGAACCTTGAAAACATGCAAAGCAACAAAAAAGCCAGTCCTAAATAACTACGTGTTGTATGTTCCATTTGGTGTGATCAGGAGAGAAATAGGGAGCGGCTTGCTAATGTGTGGGGTTTCTTTTGAGGGTGATGAAAATGTTCTAAAACTGTGTTGGTGATGGTTGCACATTTTTGTAAACATATTAAAAACCATTGAATTGTACAGTTTGAATGGATGAATTATATGACATGTAAGCTATGTCAAAGCTGTTGCAGGAAGTAAATAAAATCATATGCTATAGCCCTGGCTGGTGTGGCTCAGTTGGTTGGTTCCGTAGCCCGAAAGTTGTGGGTTTGATTCCTGGTCAGGGCACATACATAGGTTGTGGGCTTGATCCCTGGTCCAGGCATGTACGAGAGGCAGCCAATTGCTGTTTCTTTTTTACATTGATGTTTTTCTCTCCCTGCCTCCCTAAAAAGCAATGGAAAAAATCATATGCTGTATATGCAGGAGAATTAGAGGTGGGGAGAGATGAGGTGTTGGTGCTGAGGAAGGTCTCACTGACAAAGTAACAGTTGAGCAAAACTTGAAAGAGATGAGAGATTGAGCCATGTGGATACCTGGGGGAAGAACTTTCTAGGAACGGGGTAGTTACTGAAAGATCCTGAGAAGAGAGCATATCTGGCATGTTTGAGGAGCAGCAGTGAGGCCAGTATGACTGAAATGAAACAAGCCATGAAGAGAACAGTAGGAAATGAAGTAGGGAGATGGGATCGTTGAAGGCTATTATAAGGACTTTGATTTTTACAGTGAGGGCGATGGGGAGTCAGTGTACAGTTTCGAGTTAAAGGAGTGACACCATCTAACATAGATTTTTAACAGTGGCTGCTGTACTGAATACAAACTGACAAATTGGAGCTGAGATGTTAGAGAAAGAAGCATCAGAGAAGATGATGGTGCTTTTTTGTTTGTTTTGTCAGAGAAACTGAAGGTGGGGATTAGATTGAGGTTAAAACAGATTTGAGGGGTGGAGTGCCAGGAGGTCTGTTTTTGACTTGTTAGTGGATGCATCAGACAGATTTGGTAAGCAAATTGAATACCTAAATCTTGAGTCTAGGGAGAAGTAAACATTGTATTTAAAGCTACCAGTCCTTCTTCAATCTTCCAACACAATATACTTACTAAGACAAGACTTGATTTTCCTTCAAGATAGGCTCTTAAAAATTGTTGTCTTAACCTTCCCCTGCCTCCAAAGAGCATATGTTCATTTTCTTGTATTTCAGGATCTTCAAGATGAAGTCCAAAGGGAGAATACTAATCTGCAGAAACTACAGGCCCAGAAACAGCAAGTGCAGGAGCTCCTTGATGGCCTGGACGAGCAGAAAGCCCAGCTGGAGGAGCAGCTCAAGGAAGTCCGAAAGAAATGCGCTGAGGAGGCCCAGCTGGTAAAGACTGGCTGGTTTCTGCTGCATATCTATGCCTAAGTTCCCTTTCCTGGCTTAAAATGGAAACATTCTCTGTTTCTTCTTGTCACTGTTGTTAGGTGGCAATCTAATCAACACTTTGGGCACATGAAGGAAATGGAACATGGTTCATCCAGAAATAACAGGTCCTCTTTAGGGAAAATAGGGTACTTAGTGAGCTATTTATTTTTCCAAATTTTATTTGGAAGTATGACACTTGTGCCTTTAGCTGTCCTCTGTTCTCTAATTGCTCTTTTCTATCAAAATTTTACATCAAAAAATAGCAAAATTGTAAACTAAACAAATAAACACATTATGGAATATTATAATGACATCTTTTTATATCTCCTTTTCTTCTCATTTACCTCCATCTTATAGATCTCATCCCTGAAAGCTGAGTTAACTAGTCAAGAATCTCAGATCTCCACTTACGAAGAAGAGCTGGCCAAAGCTAGAGAAGAGCTCAATCGCCTACAGCAAGAAACAGCAGAACTGGAGGAGAGTGTGGAGTCAGGGAAGGCCAAGCTGGGACCTCTTCAGCAGCACCTGCAAGATTCACAGCAGGAAGTCAGTTCAGTAAGTCTTTAGAGCAGTAAGAAATATACTCAAATGGGCCCCCGCATATCCTTTCAGTAAATAATAATTTCTCAACTTCTCCTTCTCTCTCTGCCTAGTTTATGATCAATTTTTCAGTCATCTGATGCAGTTTCTTGTCACCTGTCATAAGTTACACTATCATTTATTTTGTACGTGTGATGATAATCATTGGAGTCATGGTTAAGATGGTTTAGGTTAAGTGCTGGCTCTGCCACTTACTACCTGAATCACTTTAGCATCAGATCGTCATCTTTAAAAGTGGAGAATTAATAATACCCCTACTTCCCAGGGCTGCTGTGAGGATTAAATGAGGCAAAACTTGTGAGACATTTTAGCATAGTGTTTGATCCATAAATGCTAATGTGTTACTTGTTTTTATTAAAAAAATAGCCCAACATCTCCCTTTTTGTGAATCTAATTTTGAAATCAGTTTTGCTTATTGGCAACCTTTAATTTTTTAATTAGAAAATTGTTTTTATATAGATAAATATATCGTGTTGTAGTGTGTCCATTCAGGGCTGTCCAGCCTTTTGGCATCTCTACACCACACTGAAAGAAGAAGAGTTGTCTTGGGCCACACATTAAATACATTGTGACACATAATCACAATAAAAATCTCATAATGTTTTAAGTAAATTTCTGATTTTGTGTTGGGCTGAATTCACAGTCGTCCTGGGCTGCACACAGCCTGCGGACCACAGGTTGGTTGGATACCCCTGAGCGATCCTTTGCTTTGTTATTTCTAGGCCTTCCTAAATGGAGGGTATTTTATAGAATGATAGATAGCAAGATGGTTAGATAGGAGCATAGAGATCGTACAGCTGTTAAAAATAAAAGGGCCTTTCAAAGTGAGAGGCAAAAAAAAGTATTTATTTGAGATCAGTAAGAACAGACATTTAGGACACACCGATTTAGGCAGAAGCCCA
Source organism: Pteronotus mesoamericanus (assembly GCF_021234165.1). NCBI lineage: Eukaryota > Metazoa > Chordata > Mammalia > Chiroptera > Mormoopidae > Pteronotus > Pteronotus mesoamericanus. The sequence goes on along the minus strand of NW_026555006.1, from coordinate 3,458,288 downwards.
TATAGTGTTCTTATTAGGAGACAAATGGATATTTATGAGAAGAGGAGGAGCACAATTACATCAATAGAAGGAAGGCATTTCTGTTGGTGCAGATAAACATAACACAGTGATGTTAATTTTAAATATTGTTTGAAATTTTCAGTCCAGTAGTCACAATATCTGCTTTCTTGTTATCTTTGAAAACAGTTCTTCAGGACACAGTGTTGTCTTAGGCCCAGTACAAAGGTTATGTTGCCCAGAGGTTTGAGGCACAAGATACGCCAAGCAGTACCTCTGGCATGGCAGCTCTGGCTCCATTTAAAGTAGCTCCATTTATTTTTTTTTTTTTGGACATAGTCCATTTTATTTTGAATTTGAACAGATGGAAGCTATAATGTTTTTGTGATTCATCCATGTTGTAGCATCTTATCAACATTCTGTTCCACTGAAAATGTATAGGTATTTTATTTATTCATTCCCAGTTAATGGACATATGGAGTCTTTCTACTCCTGGGTCATTATGAATAATACTGTTAGGAATATTTGCATATAATTCTTTGTGTTTTCATTTCTCTTGGGTATGGAATACTTCTGTTGTAAAGTTATGCTCACCCCTTTTTTTAACTTTAAATTGCTGAACTGGTTTCCAAGGTGGCTGTACCATTTTATATTATCACCAGCAATATCTGAGGGTTCCAGTTTCTCCATATTTTTACCAACACTTTCATTGTCTGTTTTTAAAATTATAGTTATTCTAGTAGGTGCAATGTGGTATCTCATGGTGTTTTCTTAATTTGTATTTATTAATCACTTGTGATGTTAAGTATCTTCTCATGTGCTTTTTAGCTATCATACATCTCTGGTCGAAATGTCTATTTAAATGTTTTGCCCATTTTTAAAGTTAGGTTTTCTTCTTGTTATTAAATTACAAGTTTTTAAAAAATATATTTGAAATATAAGTCCTTTATCAGATACTTGATTTGCAAATAACTTCTCTCAATTTCTGGCTCGTCTTTTTGTTTTCTTTGACTTTTTGAGAGGAGACTTCTTTCAAAGGAAGGAGCATAAATAAGAAAAGTAGAAAGGACTCAGTATTATAAATTATCGTTCAGAAAATAAAGCAGTGTTTGTGAGCAAGGAAGAGAGCCTCAGTAAACTATACTTACCAAGTGTGCCAGAATATGTTTGGTATCTGTGGAAGGAATTACATCCTTGTATCTGATCTCCAAATCTTAAGAATAAACACGCCTACTTCTTATATTTTACTGAGTGGCTTCTGTGCCTTTCCCACAGAGGGCAGTGTATTCCCATGGGTCTGTAACAGTGAAAATATGGTTGTAAACTAGCCTGAGACTTCCATTGCTCTCTAAAGCTTCAACTATAGCTTTTCTGGAAAAAAGGAATAACTGAAGAAAATTTTTCTGACTTGCTGAATTTTCATCTTTTCTTCTTACCTTGTATTTGTAGCAAGAAAAGAACCTTTGACCTTAAATCTATGTATTGTACTTATGATATATACTACTTTTCTCCAAGTACTTTGAAGGTGTTCTAGTAGCTTATTGTACTTTTCTTGCACAATTCACAGTGAGTTTGTGTTGCATGACTTACTTTTTTTTAAATATCACTTAAGTTTACTTAGAGACTAAGAAAGAACATAGACTTAGTGATAGGTGCATGAGAGAGCCAGGCACAAGAGTGCCTGATTCTGTTCAACATTCTACTGATTGTCTCAGAACTAACCATGAGAAACAAACTGTCCTAAATAGAGTTGTTTAATAGGCTAGTGTTATCTACTTACTACTTCATCTACAAGAAGGGTATTATTTTAGTGTTAATGTTATAAATTTTTGATGGCAAGGTTGTTGTGGGTATTGAAATTTTTGTCAATGATCATGATAAAAAAAATTTTTATCTCCTATCATAAAATTGGAGAGAATATGAAACATCAGACTGCATTACATGTAATAAGGATAAGTATTACTTTATGAAACTTGTTTCACCACTGTATGTACATATGTATGTGTGTATAAAATCATATATATATAAACTATATATGATTATGTATGTGTCTATCTTATATATGTTTATATTTATATATACATAGACACACAGAGACATCCAAATATATACATATTTACTGAGTTAGGATATAAAATCTATTTCTTTCTACGGGTTAAAAAACAAAAGTTTATAAGCCACTGCTCTATAGCACTAGGACTATACAAGGCACATCTATGCTGTGTGTTACAAATGTGTAATATCCAATTTGATAGATATGTTTCCTGATACCCACTGTTTAAATTTATCAGCACAATACTTGTGTTCATTAAGTGAACATATATTAAGCACTTACAACATTGCACTAACATGATTAAATGCATCATTTTGCTAGATGTTAGATACAAAGTTGATACCAAAAGTTGTGACCTCTACCCTCAAAGAGCTCAAAGTCTTTAACTTTTGAAAAATGCATGAATTAGTAGAAAATGAATAAAGGGGAGAAATTGCTATAGGCTTGAGAAATGTGGTGTGCTACATTGTCCGTCATTTACATAGTCCTTTACATTCTACAGAGTTGTCTCATATATCTTTTGCTTCATATAATAGATGGTGTTATTCCCTTTTGGATTAAAGAATAGACTTGGAGTGGTTATTGTAAGATCGTCTAACTAGAAGGTGACAGAGCTAGATTTACATTTGTCTTCCAATCCAAAATGGTGTTCTTTCCCCAGGTTATGACTCAGAATGATCTGTGGTAAATTACAGATTTCAAATTGAGCAACTTAAAAACCTTATGGGGGAAAATAAGGCTGTGTGAACAGAGCCTTGATTTATGAAATGCCAATTGTTCATTTTTATGTTTGCTAAAAACAAGCATAGCATGGTAATAAAGGGAATTCCAATGTCATTTAAAATACATATACTTTATGAAAAATTAGATTATTTTGACCAAGAAACATTTTCTTACTCTACCATCTCAGTTTTTTAAAGATGTTTGTAAATTTATTTTTCTTTAAAGATGTTAATATAAATACGCATTTTTTTCTTGCCACTGGGCCCCAACATTTGTGTGTGTGTATTAAAATTTATTGACTTCTACCTCCTGTCCCAGAAGTATAAAGTCACTTGGATACTGGGATCAAGAAAACTTTGAGTGCCTTTTATTTAGCATGTTTGGCATAGCTTAGATTTAGAGGCTATTTCCTAGAACTCTAGCCCATTAGTAAGAAATCCCAGAGCTCATTTTATCTTTGTCTTTACTCCTCTCCTTCACAACAGGAGTATGGATGACTCCAAAGCCTTGTGTACTCTCCCTCAACTTTCTTTATCTCTTCTAAAGCTTCACCACAAAACATTCTCTTGCTCTGTCACTTTGCTCTCTTTTTCTCCAATACCCTGACCCTTCCTTTTTAAATTATACCCTATAAAGGACTGCTAATTTGCAGATATTTAAATCAAAATTCTTAGGGCTTTCAAAAGGTGTACAAAAGCAAATCCGTATGTACTGGAATTTCAGGAGGAGAACTTACTGGGATGAATTACTGATATCTCTGAGTCATGCTTCATTCCTAGTGTATTCTCCTTGCGGAAGCAAATTTATCCTTGACCAAGTCTAGGGGTATAGCCACTTTTACATTGCATGTCTTTGGGTAATAAATTCTGTTTTGTACTTTGTATTGACAGATGCAAATGAAACTGATGGAGATGAAAGAGCTGGAAAACCATAATAATCAACTAAACTGGTGCAGTAGCCCACACAGCATTCTCGTAAATGGCGCTACAGATTACTGCAGCCTCAGCACCAGCAGCAGTGAAACAGCCAACCTGAGCGAGCACGCCGACGGCCAGAGTGCGCTGGAGTCTGAGCCTATACACCAGGAGTCTCCAGTGAGTCTGATAGTTGCACAGCCTTCACAGTCAACCTCAGAAAAAAAAATTGATGCAGATTAAAGTTTTGTTGACATCATGCCTGATATAAATATGTGACCTTGCCTCATCTGAGTAAAGTTGAGATGGTTTTCTTCTGAGAGTGGTTACTGATTTAACAGTGCTAAGAGTTTTAACAATTTAAAAATATTATTTTAACTGGTCTGTTTATTATATAACATGTTTTCAAAACAGTAGTTCTATAGATAATAACATTTTAAAACTGTTTTTAGATACCCTCACCCAAAGCTGAAAGTAATTCTTTATTTCTTATTATTGAGGACATTAATTTACCAGTTATTTAGAGAGCACCAACTAAGTGCAAGAGTGCTGCTGTGGTATGTGTGCAAGCTACAGAGACAAAAGACAAGAACGCTGCCTTCAGGCAGCGTACAGTCGGGTGCTGTAACACTGTATGAAAGGGCTTTGACAAAGGAAGCATGGGATACTCAGCTTGGAAGGGGCTCAGAGAAGATGTTGTAGGGAAAGCTACAAGTGACCTCCAAAGTGAGATAGGAGTTACTAAGCAAAGTAGAAGGTGGTACATTCCCAGAAGAGAAACAGCATTAACATCTGGATGAGACGGGAGAAAACATGCTGCGCAGGGTCATGGGGAGGTCTCGGAGGATATCTTGTGATGGTGGACAGAGTGTTCGTAGGAGGTGCGGCTCTGTCCTATGGCACCTGCATTACCTCTGGTACTTTATCAATGTGTAGATGCCTGCACCCCACTCTGAACTTGGTGAGCTAGAGTTTCTGGCTTCGAGGCAGGTACACATATTTATAAAAACAAATTCCCTGGGTGATTGTGATGTGTAACTGGATTAAAATGACCACCTTTAGGTCAAAAAGAGCCAGAGAATAAGAAATTTAGATTTATCTTGAGGCATTGAAGAATTTATCATGCTACAGTGAGTAGCTGTTTTAAGAATTTTAAGCAAGAAGGGACAGGATTTAATTTACCTTTGAGAAGAATGTAGGAAATGGATTGGAGGGTGGGACTGGATACGTATTAGGAAGACTATTGGAATGGTCTGTGTGATGGTTTTTTAGACTAAACTTAAGCGGTAATAGGTGGCATAAGAAGAGTATAGATTTGAGAGAACAGACTTGATTGTATTTAAATAGCACAGTGTTGGACACATTATAGAATATTCTTTTAAGCACAAAAGGTAAAATTACTAGGCCATCCTTCAAAGACAAAGGGTGGTGTTAAATGGAGATTGCCTCTGCCACTTCTTTTTTTTTTTTTTTAATTTATTGATTATAGAGAGAGAGAAACAATGATTTGTTGTTCTTCTTGTTTATGCATTCATTGGTTGCTTCTCTCGTGTTCCCTGACCAGGGATCGAACTCACAACCTTGGTGTATCAGGATAATGCTCTAACCAACTGAGCTACCTGACCAGGATGCCCCTGCCACTTCTTAAGCCTAATTATATACTGGTATAAATCCAAAAAACAATGGAAAGCCACTGAGAGACTTAACCAGAAGGGTTAAGATTAGAATCACATTTTTTGATCTATTACTTTGACTATTATAGGGGGGATAGGATGGAAGGGGCACCTATTGGAGGCACAAAAACAATTGAAAGGTGATTTGGACTAGAAATGATATAAACAGATGATAGTGATAGTGAGCATGGAAAAGAAGGAAGGAATTTGAGAAAGAGGTAGGAGGTAGATTCAGTAAGACATGGAGTCTAGCTGAGGAATGACCGAAGGGAAGTGGTTAAGGAAGACCTGAGTGACCTTGATAATCAGTGATACCATTTTCCCAAGAAATGTTATAGAAGTCATTCAGCGTATATGTTCTGCTCTCTTTTTATTTTCTAGTAATTTTTGGTTATTCTTTGTTAGTTTCCTCTGCCAAGTAGAAAATACATTGTGAGTCCATGTGGCCTTAATATTTCATAGGCAAGAAGTAGTCCTGAAATACTGCCTTCCGGTGTTATTGATGAAAATGAAATGGTGACTGCAGCTGTTAATGAAAAAGTTTGTCCTCAAGTCAACAGTGGCAGTCATTCAAAAGAGGTAAAAAATAATTTTATAGGTAAATGTTCTTATTGCTGGTTTCCCAAGAAAGATTCTATACTATTTTAAGCTAAGGGAGAAGAAAAATGTGTTAAATGAACTTATGCCATAGAAATATTTGTTATATTACCATCTGTTGATTTTTCAAAGCATGTTATTTTAAAATGTTACTTTTAAAATTTTGATTCATACAATTTTTTTCTTATTGAAAATTATTTTTAGGAAGATCCTTTTACTGTAGAATCAAGTTCACTGACAGATCCAGTTGCAGATACAAACTTGGATTTTTTTCAGTCTGATCCTTTTGTTGGCAGTAAGTATTCTTATTTTTATAATAAAGGTTTACCAAAAAAGGCTTTTAAGTGTAAAAACTGTATAAGAATTAGGGCTTCAATTTTGAGAACCTACTTGTTATAACAAAAGTAGAATGGAGAGTAAGGTTTAAATCCTCAGGTTTTAGTATTTGTCCCCTTTAGGCAACTAAATCCTAAGACTAAGTCTTTGATTATGTCTTAGGAACCCATGAATAAGTACATTTCTTCTTCAGAGAAGGGATTAAAAGGAGAGGAGGTTGAGTACTTTTAAGTCAGCCAGCCATTATTTACTGAAAGTGCCAATACCATGCTTTTAAAACAGTGGAAGCTGTAGTTGATAATAGCCTGATCCCTGCCCTTAAGGTACCTACAGTCTTACTGAAGAAACATCTGATTGCTGGGGGGAAGGGGAGTATAAAGGGACTAAAAGGTAATTTTTTAAAAAATAAAATAAAAATATTTAGAAAAAAATATCTGATGTTACTGTAAATTATGCTAAATACTACTTGTGCTAAAGCTCTTTTTGCATTTTATTTATTTCTAAAGTCACCTTGTGAAACTGATAGGTCAGTTTATATCAGTTTTAAAGATGAGAAACTGAGGCACATAGAATAACTTGCTTAGATTCCCAGTCAGGGCACATGCCTGGGTTGGGGGCCAGGTCCCCAGTTGGGGCGTGCAAGAATCTGATGTTTCTCTTCCTGTTTTTCTCCTTTCCTTCCTCTCTCTAAAAATAAATATAATCTTTATTAAAAAGAAATCTTACTGAGATATAGAAAAGTGTTAAAAGGTATATAAATTGAACCTTTAAAGTATACAGTTAAGTCTATTAAATGCTTATAGTATATTCACAGAGTTGTATAATCATCCCCAAAATCTAATTTTGGAACATTTTTGGTCACCCCATAAAGCAGTTCTATACCCATTAGAAGTCACTTTCTATTCCTAACCCCCAGCTCTAGGTAATCACTAATCTACTTTCTGTCTCTGTAGATTTGCATATTTATAACATGCATTCTATGTCTGGCTTCTTTGACTTAGCATAACATTTTTAAGGTTCACTCATCTTATATTGTACAGTATCTCATTGTGGTTTTGATTTGTATTTTCCTAATGCCTAGTGTTTTTTAACATCTTTTTGTGAGCTTATTGGCTATTTGTATATCATGTTATTCCTGTCTTGTAAGAGTTCTTTATAGTCCTTTACTTGTTTTGAATACAAGTCCTGAATCATATATTATATATGATTTGCAGATACTTTCTTATATTCCTTGTTGTCTTAATTTTGATGAAGTCTAATTTATTCATCTTTTTCTTTTGTTACTTATGCTTTTGATGTAATATCTAAGGTCCAAAGTCTTAAAGATTGGCTCTTATGTTCTCTTCTAAAATTTTATGGTTTTAGTTGTTACATTTAGGTCTTTGATCAGTTTTCAGTTAATTTTGGTATATGCTGTGAGATAGGGGTCCAACTTCATTCTTTTGCATGTGGATATCCAGTTGTCCCAGCATCATTTGTTGAAAAGATCATCCTATCCCCATTTAATTAATATCTTGGCATTCTTGTCAAAAACCCAATGACCATAAATGTAAGGGTTTATTTCTAGGCTTAATTCTGTAAGAACTTTTTTTTTGTTTTTTACTTCGGTGAAGTTCAGTGCCTGTTTTTGAAGTAGGTTATAATACCCCTTCCATACTGTTGTGAAGAGTAGAGATTTTGTTAGTAAAATTCTTGCTGTCATGCCTGTCCTATGAAGTAAGTATAGTTGGCTGTAATTCAGATTTGCCTCTTTTATGAGGTGTGTTGATGTTCTGCCTTTACACTTTATTATTTTAACATTTCCTAAAGGTGAATAGCACTCATTGTTATCTATTTTGAGGTGGAGTTAATGAAACAAATTTTGCTTTAAGAACCTTTGCTTTTGTTTTAAAATTACCTTTAAGTAATGGCGCCACAATAGTGAATATTATTATTTTGATTTCTGCTTATTTATTTTATCACAGGTGATCCTTTCAAGGATGATCCTTTTGGGAAAATTGGTCAGTATATTATTGAGGTCCATCTTAGCTTTAGTTTGATTCTATTTAATTATAAGCTTATGTTGTATTTAGAAATAAGAGATCACAGTTTCGTAGTTATAGTAAATGGGCTTGTTATAGGAAATAGACTTCTTTTTTATTTAGTTTTGAAACAGATCTAAGGTCCTTCTAAGATGTTGTATGTACTCGGCATTTTCAGAGAGAAAAGTGATAGATTCTCATGAATTTACTTAACTGTTAGTTTTACTTTTTAAAAGATGATGCTTTTTAGTAATATTTACACTTATTTCTCCTTATTAGTCAAGGGTTTGGTGAGTATAAGAAGTTACACTAGTACAGGGTTTAGAACTTTTGTTTTCCTAAGATTATAGGGTATTCCAATAAATGGAAGAAAAGGAAACATCTTAAAGAATTACTAAATGTCAGGCTTTCTAAGATTCTTTTTCTAAGATTTTTGCCTTTGAATAAAACAAATCTTTTGTTCCATTTAGTTATGCTTTGCAAACTTGTTCCCAAGTATTGGCTGTTACCTTTGAGCTCAGAGGAAGAAATATATTTAGGGGTTTTGTTGTTATTTCTTTAGTTAATGATAGCATAGAGTACAGGTCTTAAAATTGGGATCCCTTGAAATTATATGCTAATTTAAAAAAAGAATAAGTTCATTAGGTGAAAGGCTGTTATCTTTTATTAAAACTGTAACAGAATTTGTGATTTCCCTTTCCCAGTTAGAACCAATTTAGAAGTATTATGTAAACCTAGCATGCAGAAAACATTTGAGTAGTTAAGTGTTGGAAATTGGTGTCCTTTGGGTGAATGGTGAACAAGTAGGAAAAAGTGTTAATTAAAGCTGTTTAACTAGATGGCACAGTCTATACTTTTTAAGATCAATAGAAATAATAGAAAGTACCTAACTTAGATTCTTCAGGAGTTTAAGATGTCTTTTTATTACTGCAGTTGTCATGCCTTCAGGGGACAGGAAATTCAGTGTAATAGAGTTTTAATCACTCATGTTTGTGCTGTATTTTCTTAGATCCATTTGGAGGTGATCCTTTCAAAGGTTCAGACCCATTTGCATCTGACTGTTTCTTCAAGCAGTCTTCTGCCGATCCTTTTGCTGCTTCCAGTGCCGATCCTTTCAGTGCAGCCAGCAATAGCAGTAATACATCCGTAAGTGAGAGGCTTAAAAGCTGTTAAATGGGTAACGAGTGTTCTAAGTGAGTTTCTTGAAACTCACCTCTATTTTAGGTAACTTTGGACTGTATAAAATTTCTAGTTTCATTTAACCCATTTAGTTTTTGGTTCAGAGCAGTATTTTACAGCTTGATCACCTGTGGGAATTAATTAGAATAACTTTATGTCATCCAAAAATCAAGTCTCCCCTTCAAAGGACCAAATATTGTCCCATTGGGGATATTAAAATAAATGATTAGAAATCCATATACCAATTTTAAGTAAAGGTTTTCAGAAATGTTTGGTATGCATTATTAAAATAATGAAAATCAATTTAGAGGGAACAAAATTGATGTTTTAGAAAAATAAAATCATTTATGTTATTATATAGACACATCTGGGATGTTAATCTTGTAAAGAAGTGCAAATTCCCACTAAATGTCAGAGTCCTAAGAACGTATGTAATACAACAATCACTACTTTATAACCACATACTGTATCATCAGATACTTCTTGTGTGTTTTACATTCATTGTTCCTAATCTTAACATCAACTTGCAAAGCAGGCGTTGGTGTTTCTATTTTAACAATTAGAACACTGGGACCGAGAAAAATGAACATAACCAAGGTCATACAACCAAGTTTTTTATCATTTGGAGGCTTTAAAAACAAAATCTTTATATCATGGGTATTTAAACATATTCAAAAGAATAATGCAATGAAATATTCTAACACAGTTTCATGTATCTGCCATCCAATTTTAATAATTATGAGTAATTTTAGAGTTCTTTTAAAATTTTTATGTGGAGGGTTATTTTTTGAGGCAGGAGTTTCATATTTATAAGTAAACCAGACCCAGAAAGGATCAATTGAGTGTCAGGCATTTGAAGCAAATATCTTGTCTTTAATACTCTTAGATTAAGAATACTCCCTTCGCCCTGGCTGGTGTGGCTCAGTGGGTTGAGTGCTGGCCTGTGAACCTAAAGGTTGCTGGTTCAACTCCTGGTCAGGGCATACGTCTGCATTGCAGGCCAGGTCCCCATGGGCATGCGAGAGGCGGCCTGTTCGACATTTCTCTCCCTCTCTTTCTCCCTCCCTTCCCCTCTCTCTAAAAATAAATAAATAATTAAAAAGAAAAAAAGAATCAACCTTTTTAAGGAAAAAAAAAAATCACCCTCATAGACACAGACTATAGTATGACGATTACCAAAGGGCAGAGGGCAAAGCAGGTAGAAGGGGGTAAAGGGGAGACTTGACTTTGGGTGATGAACACATAATACAATATATAGTTGTATTATAAATTAGTACAAGTAAAAGCTATATAATTTTATTAACCAATGTCACCCCAATAAATTCAATAAAAATTTTTTAAAAGAATACTTATTTTAAAAAGGTAATAATAGATTTTGGTATTCTTGAATTGTTTCCTTACTGTCTTTGGTCAGGAGCTATTTGGCCAGGAATTGGTATTTTCCATTGATGTAAAACTGAGCAAATGCTTCCGTAACTGAATATTTGTGGTTTCCACAGGCTACTGGATACTGTGTTTTCCTACAGCGCATATTTACAGTGTAGATCCATTTGCCAAATTCTTCTTAAATTGGCTGCAACCTGAATTCTTTTCCTCTCACCTTATTCTACCCTCTCATCCTCTACTTGTATCAGTTAAAGAACAAGAAAGCTAAAGCAGCTCTTTCTACTTTAAAAATAAACAAAGTTCCTCTACACTGGTGAAATTTTTCGGCCATTTGTTCTACTTACTTTTTCTCTTTCCTCCCAGTTTTTGAAAGCGGCTTGCCCTTGCTGACAGCTCTTAATTTCTCCATTAAAAGCAAAACAAAACAAGAAAACAAACTGGCAATATAAGAATAGTTATTCATCTAATCTTTTTTATGTACCAGGCATGGTGCTAAGCTCTTTTCATGTGTTTCCTCATTTAGTCCTCACAGTAATCCTATGAGGCTCATGCTGTTATCCTTGTGTTTAAGATAAAGTCAATGAGGCTTAGAGAGGTTACGTGGTACTAAGTTAGTAAATGACAGAACTGAATTCAAACCTTGATCAAAAATCTTTAAGGTCTTCACCACTATAGTCTAAAGTTGAACTTCATTTCTTTGTAGCTCAAAACCTCTTGATTTTGTGATCTTACTTAAAAAAAAAAAAAGCAAAACAGGCCCCTGATTATTCCTCTATTCATGAGTCTCTCCCCAAAAGTTTTTCCTATTCCCTCAAGGATGGTCTTTGTTCTCAAAGGGACATAATGTTAAAACCAAACCAAAACAAACAACTGCCGTTTCCTACTGTCCTAGCCAGTGTATGGCAGCATTGCATAGGTGCTACGCCACACTGTCACTGTGAGGAGTGGATGGCTGATGCAGAAGAGAGAGAATTTTAATAACTTAGATGACCTTCTTTGAGGATTTTGGAACATGAATTTTAGTTCTGAAAATGTTTTGTACTAAATTGCCTAATTATCAAACTGACCATAACATAAAGAGACTTTCTTACTCCTTCAAGAGCTACATGTCCATTCTCTCCCCTTTCTCTAGAGAGGCATTTTTGAGTGGTCCACAGTGTACCATGAAGGAATAGAACTTAAACCTGACACGCATGTAGGCATGTTTTTTCTATTTCTTTCCGTAATGGTACACAGAACCTGTAAGCTATTATTAAAAGCCAGGCCTGCTTCTTTTTCCTTCCCTCAAAGTCAAGAGAAGAAGAAATTAATAGTTGGTGACTTAAGTTATCATGTCAGTGACTGTCTCTCACACTGATATTAGGAACCATGGAAAGTCATTTACTGTACAGACCAGCTTATTTTTTTTCTTTGATTGCTGTTTATTCACTCAGCAGATGTAATCAGAGTATAAGCTAATGTGCTAGTTTTATAAATAATATCATTGGGAGCAGTTAAAATAAGGACTATCATTTTCAGTTTCAAAACTTCATTAGTATTCTTTCTGCTCATAATTTTAATGGATCCTCGTTTATAAAGAGAATATAATTCTCAGCATTTCTTTTCTCTTTTCAAATGTATTTATTTTACTTGGGAATTTATAAATCGAGCTCTGCATTGTTCTTTGACGTTCAATTATAATATCCAATTTCTTGATGATTGGAAATAGATGAGTCAGAGTAGGAGATAAATATTGCAAAACTCTTTCATGTCCTTTTCACTTGTTTGCCAAGGCTTTTGGATGGCCTCTTAAAAATATATCAGAAAGAAAAAGCTCAGTTGTCTTCCTAAATAGACAATTTGTTTGACTGTGATTAAAAACTAAAGCAGGAAGACAACTGGCTGCTGGAGAAAGTGCTCACTCTTTGCAGCTACTCGCCCTTTAAACTTGATCCAGAGTTTTATATACATGGCTTATTTGAAAATAGCAGAATCTTTTTATCGGGAATCAGTATCTCTCTCTCTCTCTCCCCCCCCCCGCTACTCTCTCTCTCTCTCCACTCTGTCTGCCCCCTCTCTATTCCTCCCCCCAAAGCACAAATGCATGTTTTGTTTAAGGAGAAGAATGCTAAATTGTTTTTAGATAACAAATAGAAAATGGAAATCTAGCATTTTCTGATATTAAATACTAGGATATATAAGAGTTAGAATAGTATGCATCCTAAATGCAACACGTCATCTTGGAATAGGAAAAGGACATTAATGGAGAAACTGGTGAAATCCAAATTAAGTCCATGGTTTTGTACCAGAATTAATTCTGCAGTTTTAATAGCTGTACTGTGACTATATGAGATATTAACATTAGAGAAAGCTGGACGGAGGGGTATATAGGAAATCTCTGTATTATCTTTACAGTTGTTCTAGGAATCTAAAATTATTTTCAAAGTAAAAAGTTAAATAGTGTGCATCTATACAAGTAGCAAAATTAAGAAGAAAAAAGAAATGAAACCACCAAAGTCAAGATTATAATTACCTCTGCATGGGAGGCATGGGACTGTGATTGGAGAGAAGCACATCAGGACTTCTGAGGTGCTGACAGTTTCTTGGGAGGTGATACCATATGCGTTCACTTGATACTTATTTGTTAAACTGTATATATGTCATATAGTTTTATGTATCATTTTGATTTAATAAGATTGCAAATTAGGGAAACATTGTTCCTAATGCCTTGTATTCCTTAATGAATTTAGAATCTGTAAAGAATATTTTCTTTTGTTATGGCAATGAGGTTTCAGCTATGGAATGTTGCCTCACTCACTCATGGTTTTGTGTAATTTGTTTAGGTAGAAACATTGAAACACAATGATCCTTTTGCTCCTGGTGGAACGGTTGTTGTTGCAGCTAGTGATTCAGGTAAACCATTTCTTTGAACGGTAAACATCACCATTTTCTTTAAGCTTCTTTTCTTTGGTCTCCAGATGTATTTGTCCTATTTATATATGTGTGGCTTTAAAATTATTGCATAGTTATACCCAATTACAATCTACCAATAATGATGATGATGACAAGTGTTCGTGTATCGTTTTCTACTTTTCTTAAATATTTCATTTTTTGTTCATGTTGAAGATCTTACTAGAATATGTACTGTAGCCAATATCAGTAAAACCAATACAGATTTTTTTTCATATAAAGGAATGTTGCTTTACAGTTTCAAAGTCAGCACTGACTCTTACGGGTCTTGGCCTAAATTTAAAAACTAGTGGCTTCTAATAAATTATGGTAATAGCTTTCCAGGTAGTGGATGCATCCTGTAATAACACAGAGAAAAGCTAGATGTTATTTTAGCATCCAGTTCTCATGCTTTATTCATGGTCTCTAATTTTCCATTTATCCTTTTATTAACCTTAGTAATATTCCTATTTTAAAGATCAGGAAACTGAAGACCAGAAGATCAAGTAACTTAATTAAGGATATACAGTTTACTATATTTGAGCCAAGTTGAATCCTAGATTCAGACCTAAGTCTGACAGAATCTAAAAGCTTTCTTAACTAACTCTCCTTCTCTCTCACTATTCATTTAAAAATAAAACAAACAGAGCAGCTATTATGTAGGAAAGCTGGGAATTAGAGGGGAGTAAACGAAAACAAATAAATAATTCAGTATCATGCTGAAAATAGAATGCCTTATTTTTCAGATAGAAATAAGGTAAGTTATGCAGTACACTTTTGTTGATGGAGACAAATTAAGGATTATGAGCATAGAGAAAGAAAGTAGAAATACCTTTACAATTTGGATTTCTTGTACTTTACAAATTGTAACAAGATGGGATTTAGCGCTGTGTTTTATTTTTTTGGTTGAAATTTTACTTCCAACCTGAGTAGCAAGAATGGTGAATATAAAAGCAGATGTGAGGAAAACAAGATTTAATGTAGTACAGAGTATTGATTTAAACCAAAATTTAGAATGACAGCAAATATGATTTCTAAAAGACTTATTGTAGTAACAGTGGTTAAATTATATTTTTTAAAAATACATGTACTTTTTTAGACTCTCCTTATTGAACTGAGAAATTAATATATTGCTAGGAATATTATATAATTAGAAAGAATAACCTAAGAAAATAAAATGAAAGGTTAATAAGTTTATAATTAACTCTCAGTTACCCACACTGAGCAATGGTAAGTGCCATGAGAGTTCATTAAAACTGTAAAAATTCAAAGGAAAGGGAGCTTACTTCCATTAAGGGTAAATCATGAGTGATTTTTAAAGCAGAAGGTGTTTTTTGTGATATGCTTTGAAAGAATGGGCTAGGATTTTTAATAAGTAGTTATGGAAAGAGACTATGTAAATAAAGCAAAGAGAGTAACATGAGCAAAGAATGAGCATAGGGCATGTTCAAAGAAAAATCCAACATAGGAAGAGTAAGGTTAAGGCTGAAGTGGTAGGTTGCAATCTTACTGTAGAAGGTTTCTGTTGCCTTTGTTTCTCTCCTTCAGTTCCAGTTTCAAGCTCATTTCTAGTAAAGTGGTAGAATAAATAACTATAATTGCCTGGCAGGAGGCTAAGATTTATTCTCATTAATCATAATTATAATGATACCATTTTTTGAGCACTTGTGTAAGTGTAGCACTCCATGTGCTAACCATTTTTCCATATGTGGTCTCATTTAATTTTTACACATGGAGCTGTTTCACCAAGTTAAAAACGGAGTAATGGATGGACCTAGAGGGTCCATCTGAGGTCTCTGGTTTTCTGCTGTCGTCTTTCATCATTCCTTGTGTCTCCTTTGCTGATTTTTTCTGTCTGTATGCTGATGTATAGCTCTAGTCACACTTTTTTCCTGAACTCTGGACTCAACTACCTTTTGACATCTCCACTGAAATTATCTGCTAGATATATCTAACACAACATGTCTAATAGCACCAAACATCTACTCTCCCTTCCCAGACCTGCTTCTCTTAAATCTTTCTCCATCTTAATTCATGGCAATTTCATCTTTAATATTGCTACAACCTGAAACCTCAAAGTCATCCTTGGTTCTTCTTTTTCTAACACTCTTTCCCTAGTTTGTAAGGAAATATGTCTCTGTCTTCAAATTATATCCAGTGAAAGCCTTACCGTGGCCTATAACTTTCTAATAATATCTCATCAGCATTCCCTTTACTTACTCTGCTCCAGCCACGCTGGCCTTTGTCCTGTTGCTCAAACAATGGGCTGGTGTTCTTTAGGCTCTTTGCCCTTAACTGCTCCCTCTTCCTCGGATGATCTTTCTTCATCTATCCATGTGATGTCCTCCATTACCTCTAACAAATCTTCGCCAAAATGTCACTGTTCTGACATTTTGGTATTTATTCGGAGGCTGACTCGGCCACCCTATTTAACATTTTTTGCAAGCACTACCGCCCGCCCCAGCACTCCTGCCTACTGTTCTCTACGCTTCCTCCTTTCATTATGGTTACTTACTTCCCAGCATACTGTATAAATTACTCTGTTTTTCTTTTATCTATCTTCTTCTTCTACTAGATTTTAAGTTCCACAGGAATCTGGATCTCTGTATTCACTGATGTAGTCCAAGAACCTTAAACCATGCATGGGCACATGATATTACTGAATGAATGGATGAATGAATTACTCTCCTCACAGAACATATGATAATAGCCCAGTGGATGAAAATCTTGGGGATAGGGTATATTGTTTATTTTGTTCTGATAAGTGGATTTTTATAAATATTGTGGTAAAAAAAATATATATATATATATATAACATAAAATTTACCATTTTAAACATTTTTAAGTATACAGTTCAGTGGTATTATGTATATTCACATTGTTGTACAACAATCACATCCACTCATCTCAAGAACTTTTTTCATCTTCCATAATTGAAACTCTATACTCATTAGACAGACATTCCCCATTACCCCTGCTAACAGGCTCTGGCAACTACCATTTATTTCCTTTCTGTATTTGTGAGTTTGACTACTCTAGGTACCTCATATAAATGGAATCATATAGTATTTATCTTTTTGTGACTGACTTATTTTACTAAGTGTAATGTCCTCAAGGTTCATCCATGTTGTAGCATGTATCATAATTTCTTTTCAGAACTAAATATTTTGTTGTATGTCTATACCGTATTTTGTTTATTCATTCATACACCCATAGACACTTGGGTTGCTTCCACATTTTGGCTATGCTGCTTTTCATATTAGTATACAAATACTGTTTAAGTCCCTGATTTCAATTCTTTTGGGTATATACCCAAAGGTGAAATTGCTGGATCATATGGTAATCCTATTTTTCTTTTTTTGAGAGACTGTCATACTGTTTCTCATAGTAACTATACTATTTTAATTTTTATAAATTTATTTTTAGAGAGAGGGGAAGGGAAGAAGAAAGAGAGGGAGACAAACATTGATGTGAGAGAGAAACATCAATCGGTTGCCCCTCATAAGCGCCCCAACAGGACTGAACCCACAACCCAGGCATGTGCCCTGACTGGGAATGAACTGGCGACCTTTTGCTTTGCAGGATGATGCCCATCCAACTGAGCCATGCCAGTCAGGGCAGTGGCTGTACCATTTTATATTCCAAGGGTTCTGAGTTCTCTACATCCTCATCAATACTTACTACTTTCTGTTTTTTTAATAGTGGCCATCCTAAAGGGTGTCAAGTATTGACTCACTGATTTGATTTACATTTCCCTAATGATTAGTGATGTTGAGAACATCTTTTCTTGTGCTTGTTTATTAGCCACTTGTATATCTTCTTTGAAGAAATGTCTACTCAAATGCTTTGCCCATTTTTCAAATTGGTTGTTTGCTTTTTTTTGTTGGGCTGTAGGAATTCTTTATATACTCTGGATTTTAACCCCTTACAAGACATATGATTTGCAGATATTTTCTCCATTCCATGGGTTGCCTTTCATTGTGTTGATACTGTCTGTTGGTGCACAAAACTTTTAAGTTTTGATTAGTTCACTCTACTCTTTGTTGCGTATGTTTATAATGTCATATGCAAGAAAGTATAGCTACATATATCCAACATCATGTAGCTTTCCCCTGTGCTTTCTTCCGAGAGTTTTATAGTTTTAAGTCTTACATTCAAGTCTTTGATCCATTTTTTAATAGTTACTTTTTATCGTATTTTTACTCTTTATCCCTCTTATGCCCTCTTTAACCTCCATCCACCCCTTCCCCTTCTTGATCCATTTTGAGTTAATATTGTACGTGTTGTAAGGTAAGGGTCCAACTTCATTCTTTTTCATGTGGACATACAGTTTTCCCAACACCATCTGTTGAAAGGACTTGCTCTTTCTCCATTGAGTGGTTTGGCATCCTTGCAGAACATAATTTGACTAAATATGCAAAGGTTTATTTGTAGGCTTCCTATTCTTTGTCGGTGGTCTAAATGTCTAATGCCAATACCACACTGTTTTAATTACTGTAACTTTGTGATACATTATGAAAAAAGAAAGTTTGAGGCCTGTATTCTTTTTCAAGATTGTTTTGGCTATTCAGGGGTCCTGGAGATTCCATGTGAATTTTAGAATTCGTTTTATATTTCTGCAAAAAATGTCATTGGAATATTTGTAGGGAGTGCATTCAGTCCGTAGATTGCTTTGGATAGTCTTAAAAATCTTAACAATACAAAGTCTTCCAGTCCATGAATGCAGGCTGTCTTTCCATTTATTTGTTCTTTACTTTCAGAATGTTTAATAGTTGTCAGTGTTTAAGTCTGCCTTGGTTAAGTTAATTCCTAAGTATTTTATTCTTTTTTGATATTATTTTAAATCACTTTTTTTCTTTTTTTAAAAAATATTTTATTATTTTAGAGAGAAGGGAAGGGAGGGAGAAAGAGGGAAACGTCAATGTGTGGTTGCCTCTCACGCGCCCCCTACTGGGGACCTTGCCTGCAACCCAGGCATGTGCCCTGACTGGGAATCGAACCAGTGATCCTTTTGTTCACAGGCTGGCCTTCAACCCACTGAGCCACACCAGCCAGGGCCATTTTTTTTTCTTTTTAATTCTCACCTGAGTATATGGTTATTGATTTTAGAGGGGTTGGGAAGATGGAGAGAGAGAGAGGAACATCATTGTGTGAGAGAGAATCATTAAATCAGTTGCCTCCCATGGGAATTGAACCCAGAACCTAGGTATGTGCCCTGACCGGGAAGTGAACCTGCAGCCTTGTGGTGTATGGGACAATGCTCCAACCAGCTGAGCCACCCAGCCAGGGCTGAAATTATTTCCTTAATTTCCTTTTCAGATTTTTTATTATTAGTATTTAGAAATCCTACTGGCTTTTGTGTATTGATTTTTCTGTCTTACTACTTGGCTGAATTAATTTGTTCTAAATAGGTTTTTTGGTGGAATCTTTGGTTTTCCATGTATAAAATCATGTCTTCAGAAAACAAAGATAATTATACTTGTTCTTTTACAATTGGGTGCTCTTTTTCCCCTTACCTAATTGCTCTAGTTAGGACTTCTATTTTGACATACAAGTGTAGGAAGCACAGTCCCAAACAAGATGAACTTAAAGAGGCACACACCAAGACTCATCATAATTAAAATGCAGAAGGCTAAAGACAGAATCTTAAAATCAATGAGAGTAAAGCAGTTAATTACCAAAAAAGGAGCTTCCATAAGACTGTCAGCTGATGTCTCAACAGAAACTTTGCAGGCCAGAAGGGAGTATCAAGAAATACTCAAAGTGATGAAAAGCAAGGACCTACAACCAAGTTTACTTTACCCAGCAAAGCTATCATTTAGAATCAAAGAACAGATACAGAGCTTCCCAGAAAAGAAAAAAACTAAAGGTGTTCATCACCACCAAAGAATATTATATGAAATGTTAAAAGGTCTTCTTTAAGAAGAAGAGAAAAAAGATAGAAAATATGAACAATAAAATGACAGTAAATACATATCTTTTCAACAGTGTGATCTAAAAAACAAAATAAACAAAGAAGCAGAACAAAAACAGACTCATAGATACAGAGAACATTTTGAGGATTGCCAGATGGGAGACAGGTTGGGGCGATGGGTGAAAAAGGTAAAGGGATTAAGAAGTACAAATTGGTTGTTACGGAATAGCCATGGGGATGTAAAGTACGGCATAGGAAATCTATAGTCAATACTCTAATAACTATGTATGGTGTCAGATGGGTATGAGATTTATTGAGATGATCACTTTGTTACATAATGTCTAGTCACTGGGGTATACACCTCAAACTAATAAAATATTTTATGTCCACTGTAATTAAAAAATAAAAAAATGACAAATAAATTTTAAAAAAGAAAATTATAACCTTTCAAAATAAAAACATAAGCTTAACTTTTGTTCTTAAAAATTAAATGGTAAATTACTGCACTCCTATCTCTACAGTATAGTAGGCATGACAGATAGAAGGACATTAAAATTTTTTAGTATTTTGCCTCACATTGGGGTCTTTTTAGCATTTCCTACTGGTGGGCAGACACATTACAGAACTAAGAAAGAAAACAGAAGCAAGAAAAATCAGGTCACTTAGTTTCTACATACACTTTTTTTCAACTCGTGAAAGTTCTTTTGCCACTTCATTTTAAATGAGATTAGTTCTGTTGCCAGAAAATTCTTTGCATTGAATATTTTACTATCTCCTGATGAGAAAATGTAGAGTTTTTCCAACTCTTAAATAAAGCTTTACAACATCCTGGAGAGTAGAAGGGAGCTTGCGGCATCCGTGGAGCACCCTTGGCTCCAGCAGTAATAAAACGCCGAGTAGGCAGGTCTTTGTTTTTATAGGCAATGACTCAGGCTAAGCACACAGATGTTCACATATTTTATGACTCTTAGCTTCTGCTTTCTTTCATGTTCTTCTCTAATTTTCTTCGTTTCCACAAGCCACAGACCATGACTTTCTCTTCCAAGGCCACTTCATTTTTGAATGGAAAAATGCATCTGCATGCCGGGACTGTTGTGTCTCAGTTGGGCATTGTCCCACAAAGTGAAAGGTTGCTTGTTTGATTCCCAGTTGGGGCAGATGCCTGGGTTGCAGGTTCGGTCGCACTTTGCGGTGCATGTGGGAAGCTACTGATTCATGTTTCTCTCTCATATTGGATAAACCCCCATCCCCCAAAATGAATGAATGAATGAATGAATGAGATCTTTTTTTTAAGCCCTGACTAGTGTGGCTCAGTGGGTTGGGCATTGCTCCACAGACTAAGAGGTCACCAGTTCAATTCCCACTCAGGGCACATACCTGGGTTGTGGGCTAGGTCCCTGATTGGGGGCATGCAGAGGCAACCAAGGGATGTTTCTCTCCCTCTCTTTCTCCCTCCCTTCCCTTCTCTATAAAAAATAAAAATAAAGAAAATGTGCACTTGAGCAGGTGTGTAAGAAAAGAAAAAAGAAAAATATGTGCGCACAAGCAGGTGTGTATAGTGTATGCATGTCCCTCCCTTCTCCCACCTCCTTTCCATCCACAGTAAAAGAAAATGAAGTCTTTCTTGTGAAGTCTTCTTTGATTCTTTCTCATAAACTTAGGTGTTGCTTCTCCTTTGTTCTCTTTGAATTTTAACACTTACTGTGTAGCAATTGTGTATATGTATACCACGTAGTTAAATGATGAGTTCCTTGAAGGTTACTGGTATGTCTTATTTCCCTCTGAATCCCTAGTACCAAGCCTTGAACACAATAGATGCTTAGTAAATGTGAGTGGATGAGTGGGTCAGTGAGGGAGTGAATGAATTGGAGACCAGCTTGAGAAAATGGATCCTTTATTAATGACCCGTATCTCCACCTCAGATTATTCATGAGGATCTATTGAAGGTCTTGAGTGTGAGCCTGAGCTTGATTATCTTGTGGGTCATAAATGGGTCTTGTGGGGGGGGGAGATTTCTTGATTCTCCCAGGATTCTCTTGTAGACAGCTGTTCTACAGGAATTATTTGTGATCCTTAAAACTAGTATCCCTTATTACTTGTTGGTCATCTGGTTAAATAGATGGTTTCTATCCTCTCTCTCTCTCTTTTTCCCCCCAATATTTTCAACAATATGAATTATATCTTTATTGGCCAGACCTTCTGCTCAGCCTTGAAGGTCCAGTGGTGAACAAAACAGTTCCTGTCTTCATAGAGCTTATATGTGATATGTTAGGTACTGATGAATGCTATATATTGAATCAGGGTAACAGGATAAAAGTGATATGCCTAAAGTGTAGCTTTATCCATTGCACATTACAAAAAAAGCCTGTCATCATAGTATGACCTCAAATATGTAATGAAAAAGAATATCAGGATATAAAGCTGTTACGGAAGTATCCTAAAATATTGGTACAGGCTATTTCTGGAAATGATATTATAGATGACTTTTTTTAATTATGCTTTTATGTATTTTTCCAGAGTGTTCATTAACTTTAGCCTCGGGGAGAAGAGGGTGTTAGTGAGGTCACTTTTGCATTTGAAGCCTGATTCTGCCTGCCCATAGCTCCGGTGCGGTGCGCATCAGTAGGAAGTAAGCCTCCTGCTGAGTTCCTCTGCAAGTGTTGTTTGCGAGATTCCTCAGCGGGTGTCTCACACATGATCTAAACAAGTTTGCACTCAGTGACTCCTTCCAGTTTCTGAGGAGGCCTCTGCTTCGTATCAGTCATGATCAGTATCTGAGAAAGTTCTAGAAGTCTTACTAATTCCCCAATTTGAGCAAAAATACATTGTCATTCTTTCAGGATACATTTCTCAGTGTTTGGACCAGTGCTGAATGGGTCATTTACTTTGATGAAGAAATTGTAGAAAAACTCTAGTAAGTTACAGTAGCACATGCTTCATACATAAATGTCATGTTTTTTGTTCATTTTTTCCCATAGTGTATACTTTACAAAATTTCAGCCAAACATGACCTACCTTAGCACTGTTGCCACACATGTGTTATGACTTCTTGTAAAAGCTCTGGGACAGTAGCAGAGGAAAAGCAAGAAGCAGGTTTCTCGGTCCCTCCAGTAAAATGAGCCCAACTCCATTTCCCTCATCACCCGCCTACCAATCAGGAGAGTGTCTGTGCCCTGATTGTACACCCTGATTATACCTCAGCTGCTGTGGTATCAAGAATAACAGGAAGAGGGGGAGAAAGAAGGGAAAGCCTGAAACAGCACCCATGACTAGGCTGGGCCCCAGGCTATCGGACTCAGCAGATATGTAATAATAATAAAGCATCTTTCATACTTAAAGCTGTAGGATTTCCTGTAGCTCTGGACTTTCCACATCCTCTTCAGGCTCTGAGTTGTTACGTATCCCTGGAGGACTGATGTCTGTGCTTCTACCCACCTCTCTGTACTTCCTCCACCCCAGGACTGTCTTTGTGACAAAGCAAACAAAAAATAATACGCAAGGATGGGCAAAAGTAGGTTTACAGTAGTAATACAAATAATACACGAATAAACCTGTTTCATGTACTTACCACTGTAAACCCACTTTTGCCTACCCCTCTCTTCTGTTTATGTCCATGGTATACTCATTTTTAGGGTAAAAGCACACTGTACACATTTAAATGGTGGGTGGGCACACCGTTGTTCTAGAATGAATTTGATGTAAAGGTAAAGAGCTGAGGAAGGACAAGGAAACTTTCTGCACCTCTTAGCTTGCTCCCTCTTACCCTCTGTTTTGCAGGTCTCTTCCCCCCGCCCGCCCCTCCGCCCTGCACCTTTCTTTCTTTGTACTTTCTTATATCAAGCAGCAATTCCTATAAACATTCTTCGACTTTATGGTAGAATTTATGCCTGAACAGGTGAAACCTGTCTCAAAGTAGATCAGTTCATTCCTTCCAGAAATGTTAGTCCCTGTGGTAAGTGCACTGTAATGGAACAGGTCATTTCTCATGCCTGTGGAGCACAAGTTAAATCATTACTTTTGCAATTACTGTGCCTTCTGCCTGGAATAGCTTGCTTTCTCCCACCTTCATCTATTTGGCAGATTCCATCACTTTTTTAAAAGGTCTAGCTCAAATGTAGTAGCTTCTATGATACTTTTCCTAATTCTCCTAGACAGTTGTTGACTCCTACAACAGGTTTTTCATATCTCAGATAGCTCATTTAAGATTGTTTTATTATGGTTTCTTTACATGTTTCTAACTAGACTGCAAGCTTCCCAGGGGTAGGAACTGCATTTTCTTATTTTCCTGGATTTGCTATATGGTCAACATGGTTTTTGGCCATTCATTTTTCATTGGCTGAGCCTTACTCCCTGTTTTTAAGGACCTTACAATTTAGTAAGGGTGCCCTGGCCAGGTGCTCAGTTGGTTGGGGCATCGTCCTGTAAACCAAAGGGTTATGGGTTTGATCCCCGGTCGGGGTGCAAATGGAGGCAACTGATTGATGTTTCTCTCTCATCTCTCTCTCTTCCTCCCTCCTGCCCTCTCTCTGTAAAATCAATGAAGAAATCCTCAAGTGAGGATTTTTTTTTAAAAAACCTAGTAAGGGTGATAGGTCAGTCATAGATAACTATAGTACAAACTAGAATGCAGTCAGCCACAAAGAAGGAATAAATCACTTCTTGCTCTGGGAATTAGAGGTGAAATTGCCTACATTATTTCAAGCCTGTGGATTAAGTAGCATTCAGAATGGACCTTGCAGGATGAGGGTGAAAATGTGGAATTAATGGAGTCCAGCTTTTTTTACTTCTTGATGTCTTTATTAGGAATATTTAAAGTGCATGGGAACTATATTATGTGACATTCATTCCAGTGTTGAATGCTTTACCTAGAGTTAGTTTACCTGTTTTTTTAAAATCCTAAGTCATTTACCAGTTGATTTATACAAAGGAATATATCTATCTTGTAGGGATATCAATGTGCTCACTGTCTTTGCGGACTTAAGTCAGAAATTCAGGGCTAATATTTGGAATTAGATCATTTTCATCTGTCTGAAATGTTACCAAAGAAAAGAGGATGTGAAATGTGATGTCTTTCTGTCTTATTATATTGATATTCTTTATTCATTTTAGCCACAGACCCCTTTGCTTCTGTTTTTGGAAATGAATCGTTTGAAGATGGATTTGCTGACTTCAGCACATTGTCAAAGGTAATCTGAAGTGATTAGTGGGTAACTAAAGTATGTTATGTTTCTACCAAAAGAGCAGTCCTTCCTTTCTATTATTTAACCCTCTTGCAGACATTGCTACTTCATTTCAATAAATCACAGCTAATGTTGATTTCAGACAGAGATGAAAGGTAAGATATAATTAAAAGTAGATGTTTTTATATTAATAAAGACAGTGGTGAGGCTACAGGTAATTATAGTGTCCTAATGACAAATTTGCTCAACAACTTCGTTTTTAAGAGTCTTCTGTCTTTTTAAACATGTTTCTTCCAATTGAACTACATTTTTCTCCTCTTCATTGTCTGGGTCAGTAGTTGTATAATCTGGGTATTCATTCCATCCTCTCTGCATTGGTTAATGGAGGGTTTTTTTGTGTGTTTGTTTTTTTGTTCTGAGGCTGTCGCAGTTATATTAAGATAATTTATACACATAGTCCAGTACTTAGGACTGATTGAAGCCAAAAGAGTAAAATTAGAGTCAGATTGTCTGTGTCATTGTTCCTCAGCTGGGTGTTATTTCCCACCTCTCCCTACCCCCAGGAGACATTTGGAAATGTCTGAAGATATTTTTGGTTGTCACAGCCAGGGAGGGGACTATTTATATTTAGTGGATAGAGAACAGCGATGCTGTTAAACATCTTACAAATGCCCTGTCTAGTCCCCCGACTCCACAGCATAGTATTATGGCCAGCCCAAAATGTCACTAGTGTTCCTGTATAAAAACACTGGCCTAAGTGGATCTAAAGTCATACCATCTGATTCATTATTCAAAAGTGAATCATTCATTACTCCATGTATTAGAAAGACAGGGTTCTCAGACTCACATTAAGACTCAAATTATGATTCCATGGGCTCCCTTTGCTTTAAAAAACTAGCTTTCAGGTTGTCTTTAATGCCATTTTTAGAAGGGGGGCATTTGTTAAATCTTGCTTGTATTTAAGTATACTTTGGGAAGTGTGAAATTTTTTTTTAAATCATTTGCATCGGATACTCATTTGAGGGAAGATATGTAGTCTGTTTAAAATGACTTCAGGTGGTTTTGTATTGCCTGAAACTTGACAAACTGTTAATCCATAGTTGGCTTGTTTTTTGCTGTGATCTGTTGCTCTTAATAAATAGTGATGTTATAATTACTACTCATTAAGAACAACTCAAAAAATTCTTCCTTTGGCCCTGAAAGCAAAGTCAGTGCTCTCAGAATTGAAATAAATAAAGCTGCATAATACTGAAGACCATTCTTCAAATGCTACATGACCACATACAGTTTGGTTGGTATAATACATGTAACCGTGTATAAACATTTCTTTTCAAACAAAGGTCAACAATGAAGATCCTTTTAGTTCAGCTACATCGAGCTCTGCCAGCAATGTGGTTGTTACAAAAAATATGCTGGAGGAAGCACCAGTCAAAAATGAAGATGTACCCCCTGCACTGCCACCAAAGATCGGAACTCCAACAAGACCTTGCCCACTGCCACCTGGTATGAAAGATGGTACCTTTCCTAAATCAACAAGATCTTTTCCTTTTCTTAAAGTGTCATTTGGGCCTTAATTACCTAAAGAGCCTTAAACAAAACAAATCAAAAAACATGGCAGGTGCCTGCTGCTGTCCTCTGTTCTGACCCCAACACAGAATGACAGGCATGTGCCTAAGGGGCCAGCCTGTGTACCTGTAAGGAACTACTTTTCTGGCACAAATGAATTTCTTTTTAAATCATTTTAGAGAGACAGTAAATGGAAAAAGGAAAGTACTAATGAAGTCTCTTGGTTTTTTTGGAAGTTCATCGATTACCATTTGAACAATAGTTTCCCACACTTGGGTGTTTAATTTCTATAAGAGAAGATTAGTTTGGAAGTCCCATTCTTTTTGTGGTAAATGTGAAGTCTTAAATTCTTTAATGTGAGAATATATGGCTTTTTGGTATCCAGAATTTAGCAATATAGTGATTTGAAAAGGAAGTATTGTTTTTCTTGAAGAAAAGCATTACCTTACATAATAAAGACTCCTGCCCTGGCTGGTGTGGCTCAGTGCATTGAGCAATACCTGTGAACCAAAGGGTCTCCAATTCGTTCCCAGTCAGGGCACATGCCTGGGTTGCAGACCAGGTCCCCAGTTGGGGGTGGGAGAGGCAACCACACATTGAAGTTTCTCTTCCTCTCTATTTCCCTCTGTTCCTCTCTCTCTAAAAATAAATAAATAAAATCTTTTTTTAAAAAGACTCCTTTTTTTTTTAATAAAATGATATTTTGGGCGTCCAGGAACAAATTCTTAAAGTTGTTTTTTTTTTTTTTAATCTTTAGCACTATACCAAGAAAAAGGGTTGGAGGGTGTTTTTTAATGAAGATAATAAAGTTCATTGGAAGTGGCAAAAAAGGCCAGTCCCCTGAGTAGGTGTAGTGCTACTAGGTTGAGAAGCACTATGAGAAGACACATCTGGACGTTGTAATTTTTTTAAGCTCTTATTTATTTTTAGAGAAAGGGGAAGGGAGAGAGAGAGGAGGAGAAACATCAATTGAGATACATCTTGCCACTCGCATGCCCCCTCCTGGGGACCTGGCCTGCAACCCAGGCATGTGCCCCATCTGGGAATCGAACTGATGACCCTTCAGTTCCCAAGCTGGCACTCAACCCACTGAGCCATACCAGCCAGGCTGTTCTTTTAATCATATGTCATTCCCTGGGAAATTTTCAGACACAGTAGCTATAGATTACTCTTTTGTTTTTTATCATAATAACCTCCCTATGGTATTTCTTGGGAAGATTAATTTTTCTTCCTTGATTTAAAGGAATTGCATACATAATTGTTAATACTCAATTATCTGTTGAAAGATCAGGTAAACACTTTAAAGTCATTTCTATCTTTTAAGGAAAAGTAGCCTATATTATATATTGCCAGAGGGTAAGGTTGTCAGACTATATGAAACAAGTATGAGTCAATTTGTTCATTTAATTTTTAGATCTGTATGATGCCAAAAGTGAAGTTATTTTTTAAGTCCTAAGTAAAATAATACACTAGTGTTTTAACTAAATGGTGTCTGCAGCATAGTGAGTGTCTATTGCTATAGAAAGATCAAAGAAAAGATGGTTTGTTGGAGAGAGTACTGGACTGGAAACTTAAGGGTTTGGGTTCTAATTCTGGATATGCTCTGACTGGCTCCATGATCTTGAGTGTGTAGTTTTGGAGCCTTACTGTCTGAGATGTTAGATGGTGGCTGTGATTCTAATTCTGCCTTCCTTCAAGTACTCTCGGGAGGATCCACTAAGATACGAAATATGAACATCTTTTGTAAGCTGTTGCAGTGATGGAAAGATTCTTTTGATTCGATTGCTATCACCATTTAACACATTTTAGGAAAAATACATATTCGAAGATATTTTAACATCTATTCTTATTTTTCTTCAAAAAGTACTAAGTTTAGGACTTTAAAATTTGAGAACTTGTTTGAAAATGATGGTGAATTAATGAGCAACAATATGCTGTTGTTTGGTCAGAGTTTATGAGCAGCAATATGCTGTTGTTTGGTTAGAGTTTATCAGCAAACACAAAGATTTTAGGCCCTATGCATCAAAATATTCTCTTTATTCCTCAGTAATACATTGTAGATGGCAAAAAGTGGGTGGGGTTTGCCAAAGTAAATTTTAATTTCATGGTTCCCAACTGTGGCATATAGATCCAGAGAAAAAAAATCAGAGGAATATTAACATTTTTCAAAGGTCATTTGCTCTTACTGCCAGTAGTGAATAACTGTATCAGGCTGAGGTTTTAATAGCAGAGGCATTGCTGTCTTTATTCTTTGTCATTCTGTTATATTCTTTCTTTTCTCTCTTCTTGGAGAAATGCTGTTTTGGGGAAGAAAAGGTTTACTCTCTTGGCAAAAATAGGATTTCTGGCCCATTCCTTTCCCGTTTGCTGTTTTTTAATTTGCCTACATGGAGCTGGAATGTAGTTGAGAGGTTGCATGTGAAAAATTTGAGGTTAGGCTATTGGTGTGGCCATTTAAAACCATATGGAGAATGTGTTTTAGACACTCACCCCTACTCCCATCTCCAGTTCTTTAATGCTCCCTGTGTTCATGTTCTTGTGTGTTTGTGTTTGCCGTATTTGCTGGTTAATTGTAATGATTTTGATCCAGGAAAAAGACCTATCAACAAATTGGATTCTTCCGATCCCTTTAAACTGAATGATCCATTTCAGCCTTTCCCAGTCAATGATAGCCCCAAAGAAAAAGATCCTGATATGTTTTGCGATCCATTTACTTCTACTACTACTACCACTACCAATAAAGAGGCTGACCCAAGCAATTTTGCTAACTTCAGTGCTGTAAGTACTGTGAATGGGCTGTTTGGGGGAGAATCTTTCCATTTACAGTTTGAAGGGTTTTCAAAGATTACTTTGGAGTCTGCCAAATTTACATCATTTCAACTAAATTTACCAACATACTAAAAATGGTCTTCCCCCAACCAAAACCTCTGTTTGCTTCTGTTTTAATGGTTCTAAAATTATTCCTTTGCACAAATGATTTTAGTAGTCTTATTTCTTGTGATATATACCAGTTGTTTTGTAAACCTTTCTCTTCATCTTGGTAAACAACATAAGTAAAATCTCTATAGTTACTGTTTTGATTTTGCAGTGTTATGGATGATGGGCCATTAGGCAGTCGTTTGCTGTCTGCCCACTGAATGAATAATGCCAGTAATGATCTTGTGCATTTGTTATTGCGTATGTGTGTTTGTGTATAAAGCTTTGTAGATTTCTGAAGACTAGTGAACAACTATTGCATGACAGGATAGGGCCAGGAATTCTGAATAGAAAGTAACACTCTGGTTTTATATAGTACTGTTTTTTAACGTGAATGTCATTTTTATGAAATAAATACAGTCGTCAAGAGTTAAACAAATCTTTAATCATTTGGAGGGCTCTAATTCACTGGCCTCCCATATTTACTTGGAATTCTCCCAGAGCTGACCAAAATAGGTAGACCAGTTAAACAAATGGAAGGATAATGTGATAATGACACAGGCAGGGCCTGTAATATCACACAAGTGAGAGAACCAACTATGGACGTATCACTCTGGAGGGACATAAAGCAATGACACATTCCGCCATTATTTGATTAAAAAAACAAGGCCTTTTTAAAAATAAAATTCTTAGAGTAGCTAACAAAGTTTCTTTTTCCAGATTTTTTTCCCCACTAATAATGACTCTCATTATCACTGCTTATTCTATAACAAAAGAATTTTCCTCTACTTACCACCTAAAGCCCTTGATGATTTTGGAAGTAGGAGATCTAGTGGCCAGGTAACCCCGGGCCAAAATCTGCTTTGGTTCTCCTTCCGTGTTGCCTTGGGTCACCCAGCCAGTCACTTTAGCCCAGCAGCCATTTCTAGTGAGAAAGGAATAGTCAAGGAATCTGCATACAGCCAAGGCCAATGAATTAAACTGAGCTACCAAGATTTTGAATTTGTACTCTAGGTACCACTGACTTCTTCTGAATATGAAGGAGCAGAATAGGAATCAGTATCTTGATTATTAGAAAATGGAATGTGAGAATTTACTGACTTCAGTTTTGTTACATGGGATTTGATTTGTTTCCAGCATAGAATCCAGAATTGCTTAAGAGATTTTAATCCCTTTAATGTAAAGAAACCTGCTGGCAGTTTGTGGCATTTAATACATTAAATATTATTTCAGCAAGTTAAAACCTGTTTGGAATGAGCCTTGACCAATAGCTGAGGCATTTTGCTTATTTTCTGCTCCAGAATCTCAATATAGTATAATATAAAGCAGCTCATAAAAATGTCTTCTGCCTTGGCTGCTGTGGCTTAGTGGATTGAGTGCTGGCCTGTGAACCAAAGGGTCACCAGTTCGATTCCCAGCCTAGGGCACACCGGAATTTCCAGCCAGGTCCCCAGTAGGGGGTGTGCAAGAGGAAGCCACTCATTGATGTTTCTCCCTTTCCCTTCCCCTCTCTAAAAATGAACAAAATCTTAAAAATGTCTTTTTCCATTATCAAAGATTTGTTAAGTTAAACATTTAAAAGTCCCTCTAACTCCTTAGGAAAAAGCTATCATTTTTTTTAAAAACCTGGCAGTTTCTTTCATTTCAGTCTGTTGTGATATTCATCTTATTATGGTATTCCTATATATGACAGTACTTAAAGCAAGTCGAATTTTTTTTATTTAGTATCTGCCAAGATTGCTGTTTTGGGGTAAAAATATATCCCTGACCTAATAACTAGTGTTAATGTCTGACTGGGTCAAAAAGTTCTCAGAGACTGCCAACATCTTTATAATGTATTATTAAAAAAAAAAGAAAAAAGAAAAAAAAAAGGATTTCATCCATACCTTGTTTAGTATACTTAGTACTCCTATTGTACATATAGCAAAATCATCATATTCTTTGCTTTATAGTTTTTCTGTGCAGGAAGGTTAGGATACGGTAGGGAGTCACCAGTGGGATTAAGTTGAAAATGATTTATCATGTGAGGATGCTCACCGAAGTTGAAGTAGTAGGTGTTTTGTATTAGGCAAAAAGGCTGGCCGCTCCTGTTTTTAGAACTACTAACTCACTGTAAACATACACTTTTAAAAATGATGTTTTAATGTTTAGTTTTATAAACTGGCTGTAAACTGCAATAATTTTTAAAACAAAACTGTATTTAGTAACTGGTAAAACTAAAGGCGCTTTCAGAAAAAAAATTCAACAAGTAACAAGACTATTTCTAGAGTCCTTCAGGTGAAACAAGTAGCTAATGCCTTTTGTAAAAACTATTTTTCCTTCTTTTCTTTTTATTTGTTTTACTCATTAATCTATTCATTTGTTTATTCCTTTGTCTTTTACATGGTAGTATCCCTCTGAAGAAGACATGATTGAATGGGCCAAGAGGGAAAGCGAGAGAGAGGAAGAGCAGAGGCTTGCCAGACTGACTCAGCAAGAGCAAGAAGACTTAGAACTGGCAATTGCACTCAGCAAATCTGAGATTTCAGAAGCATGAAGAATTCTCCTCTCCTTTGTCAACCATGTAATGCTCTTCTTCTTGAATGCTGAAGCTATTTACAGTGTATATCAAAACTACCATAAGCATGGGGATACAAAAGGTTTGAGGTTCCTGTAAATGTGACAAAAGTTTGTTTTTTTAAAAAAATTCATTTCAGATTTGTCTTCCCCCACCCCTTCCCCGTAAAAGCAGTAGCCGAGTCAGACAGCTTCACCTACGTCCCTGTTCTGGTGTGCATTTACTGTGAGCTTTTGCCTGCCTCTGCTACTTCTACGTGTTAAAACCAGAGCACCCAAGCTTCTGCTTTCTGGAATATAGAAAAATAGCTTCACCCCTGTGCTACCCTTGTTCTCTAGTTACTCTGCTGATAGCCAGTGGGGTCCTTAAAAGTTACAGTATTCTCTCCTGATTTGGATGGATGAGGGAGGAGAAGGGATAGACCATCCTATTTCTTTTATGATAGTAAAGATTAACTAAAGTGCGTGTTTGTATTTCCATAGAATCAAAAAACTGTTTTTTTAATAGACAAGGAAAAATATTTTGCATAAAGTGACTCCATTATTGAAAAAGGGATGCTTTAGATTGAACCATTACAGCTTCAGACTGAATTTAAAGAATTTTAGATAAACAGATACCTCTCCAGAATTTTAAGTGCTAGACAATGGAGAAAATTTATCCCCTAGAATATACCCATCAGCACAAGGTGAGCAAACATCAGAGTGTGGCAGTTGTTCTGCCTTTGCTGTGGCACTGTCCTCGGCGGTTCGTGGTAGGTTATTTTTGTACTTTTGCAGAAGAGACTTTAGCAGGCTAGAACTGGAAGGTACTTTAATTTTTTGTATATATATTTTTGTTTTCTTTAATGAAGGCTCAGTTACTTGAAATGTAAAACTTCACTGAATACAAATGAAAAAAGTAACATGTATTAAATCATACTGCTTTTTGTACATCTTTGTGGTTTAAAATAGTTTATTCTCTTCATGTTTTTTGCCTATGAAATCGGCAGTCTGGCTAAAAAAAATCTTGTTTTTTTAATAATTGGGAGATAAGAGACCTGCCAAATTATTAAAACTCTTCATGTGTTAAAAGCCTATCTTCTGTAAAACTGACCTAGCAGACAAGCTGAATTTGAAATAGGCTGTAAGGTGTAATCTTAATATTTTTTAACATCAGTTACTGACTTAGGTAATGTATTGAATACTTATTTACCAAGATAAAGAAAAACGCACTTAAAACTAATTAAAAGTCTCTCTCGTCATCAAGTCAAAGTTGTATTAATCTGTGTTAATCAGTAACTTACTGCCGAGCCTATGAATAAATTCCAAAACATCCAGTTCATTTCATCTTGAAATGGTGCTTTGTTTCTCTCCACAAACAATTGGACTGCTGTAGTTTAAAACAAACTTAAACCACTTTCTTGCACTGCTAACTTTTTTCTACTTTTGTAAATTGAAACAGTTCAGCATAAAAGTCATACATATGAAGCAAGGGCTGAATCATAGTCACAAGGCTTAAATTTTGATAAACTAATCCAGTGACTAAGGATATACACAGAAGTTGACTGAGAAGGTAGTGTTGGGAGTTATGATAGGTAATGGTTTTGGGTTTTTTCTTCCCCTTACACTTCAGGAAAAAGGTAAGTTGACTTGAACAACCTTCTTTTGCACTGGGAAAGTGAACAGATGTTTGAAATGCTTTTAAAATATTTTTTTTAATTAAAAAACTCTGGAAAAGATTAAATATCTGTAACTTATAAACACCAACTTTTGATGTAATGTGTACCCTGATCTTATGTATGTTTAACTGGATTACATAGATTCTTATCTTTTGTTAAAATATGTATACTCAGTGGACCAATATAATATTAAAGTATGTATATATTATATAAATATAAATATATATCTCTATCACTATGCTCACTTGTGTAGGATGAATGTCTTAGAGCTGTTTGTGATTATATTTTACATTGTTGACTCTGGCTCCAGAGCCTGTGCTTGGAAAGGACCGACGAGTATTCCTGAGAGCCAAGTACCAATTTTTACAAAGTGTTAACCATCTTCTACATCCTTGGTCAGGTTTCTCTCTTTATAGAATTTTCTTTTATGTTTCAAACTTCTAAATTGTAGCCTGTAACTATGAGAACAATAAACTTAAAGTAATCATAAAACATACTGTCCATACATCCTATTTGAAATGGAGTTTTTGCATGGTTCTCTGTTATGTCCATGCTGCGCCCTAGGGTGGGTATACAATCAGGTATAAGTGTAAAGTGCTTGAGACACTAACTGGTGTCAAATATATACCTAATAAATGTTAACTGTTATTTTTAGTTATCAAGCTCTGTTTTTTTTTCTTTTCCATCCTCACCTGAGGACATTTTCTTTTCATTGCTTTTGGAGAGGAAGGAAGAGAGAGAAGCATCTATTGGTTGCCTCCCACACACACCCGGACGGGGGATTATATGCTCCCAGACTGGGGATTGGGGATGGAGGATCAAACCCACAACCTAAGTATGTGCCCTGACAAGGAATCAAACCTGCAACCTTTCGGTCATGGGCTGATGCTCCAACCAGCTGAGCTACGCTGGCCAGGTCAAGTTCTGTTTTTTGAAAGATAGGAAATGTGTATGCATAGAGACAGTGCCTAATACATAGATGGCTTTGCATATATTTGTTGAATGAGGTTTATGACACAGGCTCTAGAAGGGCAATGTGGTGTAAAAAATTCATACAGTCCTGGGGTTGAGTCCCTGGTCTGTCATTTTTGAGAAAGATAACTGAGAAAGTTATTTAGCCTCCCTGAGCATTATTTTCCTCATCTAATGAACAATAAAATATCTAACTCACAGATTTGTTCTGAAGGATTTGATTTTGACAACTTTTTAACAATAAAAGTGGACGCACGCAGATTGAATCTTTGTGTTTGAGGGTCAGCTGTATTTTCTATCTGCACTTAGGAATTGCATATGAGGAAGGGTGATGTAAGTTTTACGTGGATTTTCGACTGTGCAGTGAGTGAGCTGGTGCCCCGCTGCGCCCATATTGTTTAAAGGTCAACTGTATTTTAATTTTAAAAATTAAGACATATTATTAATAGTGAAAAACAGCTGTTGGTTGTCGAATGCATATTATGTGTGAAACACTATACTAAGAACTTTATTTGTGAGGTTTTTTTGTTTGTTTAATCTTCACAAGAGCCCTAAATAGTACAATCAATTACTCTCTATTTTAGAAATGGGGAAACAGGCTCAAAAAAAAGTTAAAATACTGTGCTTTACATTATACAGCTAGTAAATTGATGATCCAGGAATTGACCTCTGGTCTCTCTGATTCTAAAACATGATACTTTCTCCATTTTACCATGCTTTGTCTCATTTTGTATGAAAAAATAAATTACTTATAGGAAATGCTAGGAACAAAACATGATAAATAACAAGTGAGATGTATTAAATTCCAGACAGGATCTTTAATGCTTTGCATATATTAATTCATTTAATCCTCACAACAACATTGGCCCTGTAATCTATAGATATTATTATTGTCTCCATTTCACAGAAGAGGTGCCCTAACTAGGCCACAGTTGTTCACCTGGTAAGTGGCAGAGCTGGAATTTGAACCCAGGATACTGGCTCCAGAGTTTTAACTACTACTTGTATTCCATTAAAGCCAAAGGAGAAATATAAATAGAATAATCCATGTAACCTCTATTCTTGGGGATTAATAAAATAGACCTATTACACATAGCATGTTGGCATCTCATAAAGCATTTTCCTGTTCATTTTTCTATTTAATCCTTCCCAGGATTTGGGATAGTTTCTAACATGAAAGCACTCAACCATTGTTAGTTATTACTGTTACCATAAACGATAAGTAAGTGTATAGGGGAGATAGCCAACCTTGCTTCTATTAAAGAAATATTTTAAAATCATGAGGGTAGCAAAAATAAAAACTCAGTGCTGCCAGAGCTCAGGACAGCGCACATAAAGAGGTGGGGGAAGGCTTTTGCTCTGCATTCGTGCACTTTGGTTTCAGTCAAGATTCCAAAGGATTTGGGGAGAGAAGAGGAGCTCACCTACCTTTTTGCCAGTTGACAATGCTTTTGGGTCTTTTACTTGACAGAGAGTTGGTAAAGTGATGATACTATTTTTTGGAAGATAGTAACTGCCCTTTAGAGAGAAAAAAGGAACAAGAGGACAGAACTGCAAATTCTCAGGCGTAGCCCAAATCTGTATTAAGAACTGGTAGAGTAATAGAGTGTTCCATTGGCCAGGTGGTCCATTGACATTTATGAAGAATCACAGAAGGCACTGAGTATGGGCAGGTCTATTAAGACAGCATGGCTCTTGGACCTGGGAGGCCCAGAAGCCCTTTTACAATACCTGAGGTGAAAAATTGAAACTAAGGTGTTACTTGGCCTTTTTCATCCTCAGAGTTGGTTTTCTAACTACATAGCCAAATGGAACAGAAGTAGAAGCCCATGAGAACCTAGATGCCTTTTATTAAAATTCCATTTCTAATGTATTTCTAAAGTTCTAAAGTATTTATGAATTACAATAAAGGTGACTATGTACCAAAAAAAAAAAAATACATAAAAAGGTAAGCACAGAGTAGATTTTGAAGAGTTTGCCTTACAGATGAAGGGGTGGGGTATTCTACGCAGAGGGCATGGTTGTGGATAAGGAAAAATGGGTAGGACAGGGGTTGTGTGCTAGCAAGCAGCAAGAATTGAAGTAGTGTGTGGGCAAAAGGACACAGTTTTCATGTTCATATATGGAACACTACCTTCATATACTTCATATACGGAAGATCTCATTGGTAGTGATTTGGAGAATTGCCTTAGGAGGAAACCAGGTAAGGCAGGGAGAGCAGGTGAAGGCTTTTGCATTCATTCAGGTGAGAGGGTAAGGACCTCAGTGTGGCTGTGGCTGAGGCCTGAAGAGGGGCCAATTTAGGAGAACTACCAGCCCTTTAAGTATGATTAGACAAGGTGGTGAACGGAAAGAAGTAGTTTGCAAACTTTAGCAGACGTCAGGATCACCTGGCGGGCTTGTTGAAGTAGATTGTGGGTCCCATCCCCCGAGTTT
Organism: Pteronotus mesoamericanus; assembly: GCF_021234165.1. Taxonomy (NCBI): domain Eukaryota; kingdom Metazoa; phylum Chordata; class Mammalia; order Chiroptera; family Mormoopidae; genus Pteronotus; species Pteronotus mesoamericanus. Next base: position 3,421,283 of record NW_026555006.1, on the reverse strand, counting down.
CTGATTTCAGTAGGAATAGAGTGAGACAGAAATATGTGAATTTCCAACTAGTTCTCAGATGATGCTGCAGTTGCTAGCCAGGGATCTCAGTTTGAGAACCACTGGAGTAGAGGCTAACTTCCATGTCTGTTGTTGTCTTGTGAGTTTTACTAAATCTACTCCTTTAGTTTGCAGTGCTGTTGAACTTTGTTGTTTTAGACTTGACCTGTGGATTCTGCCTGATAGTGCAAAGAACCTCTCATTTTTTGTGTGTGTGAATAGAGTTTTAAAAAATAATTGCAAGCCGAAAGACAGCTTGAGTGCCTTATTGTGTGCCAGTACTATTTGAAACACTTGTATATAGTCATTTTAATCTCTATAACAATCCTTTAAGTTAGGTATTGTTATTACCAGTTTACAAATGAGAAAGCTGAGGTATAAAAAGGTTAAATTTCCCCAAGATCATAGAGCTAAAAAGTGCCAGAGCTAGGATTCAAACCCAGGCAGCTGGCTCCAGAACCTACGCTCAATCGCTCTGCTTGGCTGGGGAAAAAAAAAACAACCAAAAAACTTACGTCAAAATGCTTCTGGTACGAGGATTTGCAGTGTACCTGTTCCTCTCAGAAAGCTCTATTTGTGAGCACAGTGAGAAAATCATTGCTATTCCCATTCACCCTGGCTAAGGTGTATATGCTCCGGGCATTGTGCTGGGCCAGGCACAAGAGAAGACTCATTTAACAGCCTTGCCAACAATGGTGGCGTGGTGTGAGAGCTAGCCACCTGCCTACAGCTAGGTTCAAACAACATTGCTTACTAAGGATTATGATAGGAATGCTGGGACACTCAGAGGAAGGAGAGAATAGTTCTTGCCTAAAGGATTGGGGAAGGCTCCCCAGAGGGTATGTTTCCAGGACACATTATTCTGCTCCTAGCATTGGTAAAAACGTAGGGGGTGACTGTCGAAATGTACCTCTCACAGGCCACCATTTGATGTCAGGGCCCTGCCGACTGCAAAAGGCAGATGGGCTCCCAGGAGGCCTCGTTTAGGTGTTCAGTCATTCAGTGAATCAATCCAGCTGGGCTCAAGGCCTGACCTTCAGGTTTAGAAACCTGATTTTCATGCGTTAAATATAGGTCCTGTTAATCAAGTTCACAGGGACTGATGTACAAGAAAGTCAGACCAGAAAGTCAGTTTCCAGTAAAAGTTGTTGCCACAGGGCTTGGAGCGCCCACAATTGACTGAACAAGACAGGCCTGTGTCCCCGCCCCCCTCCAGCCAGTGCCCGGATACCTCCTGCCCCTCAGGCTCCTCGCTCTCTGCAGCCAGCGTGGCTGGGTCCCTCTGGTGAACACAGTTTTTAGATTAATATGTTTAATCAGGTTATAGTCTGGTTTGGCTGGTTGGGTGGCTCTGATGTCTCTTTGGAGTGATTTTGCTTATCTTTGCTTTTATCCATTGTCCGTGGAATACACAGTTGACTCCTTCTAAGGCAGATTTTTCCCAGTTTCTGTGTTCTTAGTGAAGCACCTCAGCGGCTGGGCTCTGATTCCCCGCTTTCATTGATTGTATTGTTTATTGAGTGTACATGTGCCAGGCCTCTTCCCTGAGCCATCCTCCCCCAAACCATCAAGGCCTTAACAGCTCTGCCTTTTAACCCTTTCTCCGGTTGGCCTCTTCATCTCCAGTCAGTGCCCCTGCCCCTGTTCAAGTCTTCATCATCTTATTTTTTATTTTTATTTTTTAGCCTTTGCCAAAGCTTTCTAATCTCCTTGCCACAATCTCTGTTTTTCTCCCTGCTTCCAAACCATCCTCCATTCTGCAGTCAGATTCTTCTAGAATCAAAATCTGCCCCCGTAACTCCTACAGTAAAAGATGCCACTGATGCCTGTCACACTCAGGTTAAAATCCTACCCCTTAGGAGGCTTCTCCTTTATAACCTTAATTTCCGATTGGTGTTTAATCAGTAATGGCTCGAATGTGCAACTCGGTTTTCTTTCCTTTAAACAGATCTTGTGAAAATTCCACTTGAAGGAAATAAAGGTATCCCTAATCTGATTGCAGGGTATGAAATCCTTTTAAAATGTCCAAAACTTTACTCTCTAACTTGATATTTTTCAAACTACAGATTGTAATATATTAGTTGGGTCATGAAATCAGTGTAGTGAATCAAGCGGAATGGAAAAAATATAAACAGTACTATAGTAGAATGAACTCCTGTGTACCAATAATCAGCTTCAATAATTACCAATCTGTATTCAATGTTATATATAGTCCTACTCACTTTTTCAGTATTTTAATGAGTAGCATTTTCAAAGTCATGAAATAGAATTTGTTATCGAATATGTTTTGGGCCACAGGATAAAACATTTGAAAGCCATTGACCTTTTAAACATCTCTTGTCAAGTAAGAAATATAGGGCCTAATGTTATATACCGTATTTTGCCTTGTATAAAGTGCACCCACATTTTTGTGCGCATTATACGTGGGATTATTGTCTCCCGGGTATGTAATCATTATACCCATGTATAATGTGCATCTTTATTTTTCCCTCAAAAATTTGGGCAAAGAAGTGTGCAGTATATACAGCAAAACACAGTATCCAGGGTAATACCATAAAAAAAATACCACAAGGAGGGGAAGGCGTGTCTTTGCCGAAAGACCCCACCCATATTGCTTTCCCACTTCAATAAGTGTCTGGAATGTGTTCAGCTGCCCAAGACTTAAGGGTTCAGTTTCAGCCTCTCCTTTCTGTTTTCTCTGGAGTCAGAACTTGGAAGGTCTGAGTTACAGTCATGTGTCACTTAACGATGGGGATACATTCTAAGAAACACGTCATTGGATGATTTCGTCGTTGCACGGACACCATAGAATGCACTTACACAAACCTAGATGGTGCAGCCTACTACACAGCGAGGCTCTATGGTACAGCTAATTGATCCAAAGCTACAAACCTGAACTGTACACTGTAGGCAATTGTACCAAAATGGTAAGTATTTAAGTGTATTTAAACATAGAAAAGGTACAGTAAAACTATGGTATAAAAGATTTAAAATGGTGCACAGTGCAGGGCACTTACCATGAATGATGCTTGCAGGGCCAGAAGTTGCTCTGGGTGAGTCAGTGAGTGTTGCTTGAGTATGAAGGCCCAGGACATCACTATATACTACCGTACACTCTATAAACATGCCCCACAGCCTTCCCCCCTGCTCCCTTGTGACAGGGTCAGAAATAGAACATTGAAGCTGTCAATGCTGCTCCCTGAATAGGGACGTGGGCAGACTGATTGGAAATAATGAGAAGAAACTGGCTGGGTAAGTCATAGATCACCATAATAGTGACTGTTAGGAGGGAATGAAAGGAGGCCTGAGGACCAGTAGGAATATGAAATCAGGATGGAGGCCCTGGCTGGGTAGGTCAGTTGGTTAGAGCATCATCCTGATATGCCAAGGTTGCAGGTTCAGTCCCCAGTCAGGGCATATACAAGAATCAACCAATGAATGCATAAACTAGCAATATTTTTCTCTCCCTCCCTCCCTCTCTCCCTCCCTCATTTCCTTCCTCTCTCTCTAGAATCAATAATTTTTTTTTAAGAAGTCAGGATGGAGAGATAAAGGAACATAGGGGGTTGTCATGGCAATGTGGTTTTGGCCAGTACATGTTGGCGCAGTGGTCAGATTAAGGAACTTTAAAAAAGAGGGTGTTTAACATGGAGAAGCCGTAGAACTAAAAACTCAGTATTTTGACACTGGAAATTTGTTTTGGGTTCCATTGACCCTACCTAATACAAAAGTCTCTCTCTGACATGGAATCAATGGAAGAAATAAAACTTAGACCTGTGCTTTATTTCATTACAATCTGAAAATATTTCCAAAGTATGGAGACAGGCTGGGTCCACAGGACCACAGCGAGCTTTACTAGAGTGGCAGTGGCACTTCCTACCTGTTAGGGTAACACCTGTGGACCTGTGTCCTCATACAATGATGTAAGGCAACGTACTCCACAATGACCTCCACAGTGATGTATGGCAATGTACTCAGAACACCATCAAGCTAGACCTGGGAGGGCTCTAGCTCCCGCTGAGTGTGTAGTGCTGGGGGACAGGCTCCTCTGTGCTGAGCAGGCCAATGACTGACTGACTAGGATGGAATGATGTGTGCACTCACAGAACTGAGGTGCTCTATGTGACAGGGAATCTAGTGCCAAGCCCCACGGATATTGCTCCCGTCAGAGAAAAAGAATTCCTCCTGAGCTACATATCCTTCCATTTCTTACAGGAAATTCAGATTCATTATTATTTTATGGGACCAGGGCCATATATGCATCATTGACCAAAACATCATTGAGTGGTGCATGACTGCATTTTGTGGAAAGGAAGAGACAAGGAGAAGTAGCTGACACTTAACTGAGGAACTTCTCTGAGCCTGGTACTAAGGCTGTCTGTATTACCCCATTTAGAAAACATGCTGTATAAAGACATGGAATTGACTTGGCCAAGACCCCCCCCAACCTGTTAGAGATCAAGCCAGGTTCCAGCCCAGGTGCCTCACCTCTGAGACCTGCTTGTCCACCGCACCAAGCTGCCTTTTGCACAGCCTAAGAGACCAAAGAGTAACAGAGATCAAACACAGCAACCCTGGGCCCTAAGCAAGAACTGACCTTCTCAAAGAAATCCCCAATTTATCGCAGCTTCCTGAGAAGGTTTCCTGCCCTTGTACAAAGAACCCAGACCTTGGAGTCTGATAAACATGCGCCTACCATTTCCTAGCTATGTGACTTTGGTTAAATCTCTTAACCCCTCTGGTCCTCAGTGGGGATAACAGTTACTTCACAGGGTTGTGAAGATTGAAGATGATGGATATAAAGTCTTTGTTCCTGTTACGTGGCAGATAGTCACTAAGAGCTGTCATGTCTGTGTTTAAGAAGACAGAAAAGCTAACAATACACTTTAGGAAAATGTCTGTGATTAAAGGGAGTAAACGTCGGTCACCTTAAAAGTTTATCGATCCAGAACACTTCATTACGTCCCCACTGATTATGAATAAAACTATCACATAGTAGGAGGAACACATAACATATACTATGTGTCAGCACTGCTCTGTAATGTTTGCATTAACTCATTTAGTCCTCACAACAACCTTTTCGGTAGGTGCTGATATTATTCCCATTTTAAAGATGAGAAAGCAGAGGTTAAAACACTTGCCTGAAGTCACACGCAGCTATCACGTGGTGAGGCCGAGGTTCCAACCCAGGCAGCCTGGCTCGAGAGCAAGGGCAAGAATAAAATCTCATAAGAATTGGTGTTCCTATGAGATTCAAAATGAGATAAACCTTGGAAAAGTGGTTATAAATGCTGTGTTCATTCTAAGAGCTTGTGTGGCAGACAGACTTGGGCTGGTTAAGCTACAGGCTCAAGTCTGGCTGCCTGTGTTGAGTCCTCCCTCTGCCACTTACCCAGCTTCTGTGATCTTGAGCAAATTACTCAACCCCCTGCCTCACTTTCTCAGCTGTAGAAATTGGGATTGTAAAAGGAAACACCTGATAGAGTTGTTTTGAGGATGAAACACATGTAAAGGGTTACCATAGTGCTGAACATAGTTTTAAACCAATGATGGCAGTAATGAAGATGAAGAAGATGAAGGAAAAAAGGGGGGAAGAAGAACAGGTAACAAGCTTTGAAGTTTGAGAACCCTGGGACGAAATCCCAGCCCCTAGTCTGATCTCAGGAACATTTCTAAACTTCAGACCCAAATATTCTCAGACCAGAGGTGTTGTCTGGATTAGAGGAAGTGTATGTAAAGTCCCCAGCATCGTGCCTGCCACTGAGTAGAAACAATGAATCTTCGTTCCCTCTTCACCTAATGCTGAGCACCTGCTACCTGCAGCGGTGGTGCTAGGGTCCAAGGAAGACACAGGTGGGAGACAGAAATCTGAAGAGTGAGACTAATATGGTCATTAATAACTAATATAAGGATTGAAAAACATAGTGCTAAATGCCATGAGAAAGGTAAAAGTGTAACTTCCCATGAAAACATATAATAAATATTATATATTTTTTAAAAAAACAACACTTAAAAATGTAGCCTCCAAAGAAGAAGTGGTGTTGCCTGTGGGCTCACAGGCTGGGTGGGACTTTAATCCTACCTGGGGTAAGACTGGGCTTTGGGCCTTTAAGAGACCAGGCTTCCGAGGCCCTGTGGTATCCGTGCCTGTGACCTGGCTTTCCGCGGTGTCCAGTGCTGCCCAGCTGGACAAAGCGCTGTGGCCTGAGGGGTTTGGGCCCATGAATGCACTGTAACTGGAATTTCCAGATCTAGAAGCTCTAGCTTTGTGGTCAGATAGGCAGCATTCTCAGACCCTTGTTGATCCAAGACTATGATATGGGTGCTCAGAGTAAAGGGGAAAGGTCATTCTTTCTCTGCTGCCTCCCAAGGAAAAGTGAGAGAAACTGCCCAGATGAGCCTTGAGGCTTCTGCCCTTCGCTTTGCCCAGGCCTCACACTCGATGCTCAGCCCACCTGTGGGCCCCAGGCAGGCACTGGGGAAGAACCAGGTGGCGCCGACAGACCTGGGTGTAAGACCTGAACAGCTTGGTCTCTGGGGAATCAGTTAACCCCTCTGAACCTCAGTTTCATCAGCTGTAAAAACAGGGGTATTTCATAAAATGAAATTAAATAAGAATTTGGGCAAAACACCTGGCTTAGGTCTTGGCACATCAGAAAATGTCTCTGACTTATCAGAATCAGTACCCATATTAGACACACAATTTGTATCTAGGGTACAGACCCAGCCCGAAAAGGAGACAGAATAGGTGCCTTAGCCCCCTGGGCCTGCCTGCTGTTCAACCCCCACCCTCTCTCACTGAGGGGAGTCTCCAGGGGCCCCTCAATCCGTCCTTTATGCTGGACCAAAGCGATCCTCTTACGTCCGGCCTCAGGGCGCCCTCCTGCTCCTTGTCCTTGACTGAGCCTCCCACGGAAGCCCGCGGCGCTGCCCTGCCAGGGCCTCGCCTTGCTCCAGAGCTGATGCTTCTACCTGTTAGTAGTTATTTAAAATAAAATTTTAAATGAGTATGACCTAAGACAAAATACAGGATTTCAAAGGAAGTTTGTACTGGAGAGCGGCTGTGGCCCGTTCCCCTCCGACCACCACCTCCGCTCGGGTCTGTGAGCGGCGTCACGACCCGGTGCCCTCCGGCCCCCTCCGGCCCCCTCCGGCCTGCCCCTGCCCCTGCCGCTCCGTGCCCGGCCCCCGCAGCAGCCCCGAGACCCTGACTCGATTCCGGGGCAGCCCTGGCTAGGCCGGTTCTGTACTCAGGCAGCAGGGAAAGGCATTGGTGACACCATCGTTCATCTGCATCGGGGACAAGCGCTGGACTGGGAGTGGAGAGGCCCGAGGTAGTCCTGGCACGTCTACCATTGACCCTCTATGTGACCTTGAGCAAATCCCTCGCCGTCTTGGGCCTCAGTTTCTCCTTGTGACTAATGACGGGTCTTGATGGCTCTGGACGAAAGTGGTCTTGCCCTGGGACCCCAGGGACACTCGTGGGAGGCGACTCCGTTGTCATCAGGAAGGCGCCGGCAGGGCCGGGGCGGAGCCTCGGGTCCGACCCCGCCCGCGCCGTCCAGGTGTTGCTGCCAGGGAGTCGCTAGCGCCACCGCCGCCACGAGGGGACGCCCGCGCCCCCGCCGAGTCCGGCCTCCGTCCATGGCCTTTCTGACCGCCTGGAGGGGAGCGGCCCCAGGGAAAAGCGACCGCAGGTACCGGGCTGGGCGGGGACTCGGCGAGACGCGCGGATGGGTCCGAGGGGCGGCTGGGGAACAGACGACGACGGGAGGGACAGCTGAGGGGGGCACAGCTGGAGACGGGTGTGTGGGGCTGCTGGGTTAGGGTAACGGCCCGAGGGCCCCGGGAGGGGCAGTCCAGCCCCTCTCATGCCTCCACGTGCCCCCCCGCCCCCGCTTGCGTGTTACGGCCCCATCCCGATCTCGCTCCAGTCCAGCTTCCCCTGCAAACCATGGGCCACCTGCAAGGGCAGCTCGAGGGAACGGACCTCGGCCCTCGGCCGGCTGGGAGGCGGGTTCGGCGCCGCGGCTCCGCTCAGGGGCGCCCCTCACACACCTGGTGCTCCCCAGGGAAGCATGAGTGGAGAGGTGACACGTGAGAGCAGGCACACTGTCCCCCTGAGGGACTGTCCACATCTGGGGGTAGCAGTGTGGGGGGAAATCCTGGGTCCCAGTTCTAGTCCGTGGTGGAATTACATGCACCACAGATCCTCCAAGGCCAACCCTTCAGTGCCTCCTGTGTGTCATCTTCACCTCCCCTCTGTCCCCTCCTCCTGGATGAGCTGGTGTCTCTAGAAGTGTCCCCATCAAAGAGGGAAGGGGAGACAGCCCTGACCTCTCTTCTGAGCTGTCCTGACTCCCACTTCCTTTCCTTTACATATGTAAAGTTTGCTTGGAGAAGGGCGGTCTCACAGTCGCCCACCAACGCCTCCATCTGACTATGCTATGAGCACCTCAAACTTGGGCAGGCCCTAAATCAAACTTTGCTTGTTCCCCCCTGAAACCTGTGCCTCCTCCTGTTTTCCCATCTCAGAAAACAGCACAGTCATCCACCCAGTTGCCCAAGCCCGGGACCTGGGAGTCATCCCTCTCCTCCCTCACCGCCACCCCAGTCTCCACGCTCGGCTGGTTTTATCTCCTGCATGTCTCTCAAAGCTGTTCATTTCCCGTGGACTATTACAACAGCCTCTAACTTTCCCAATTCCTCCAGTCTCCTCCCTTCCATGCATCCTTCAGACTGGTCTCTTCAAAAACATAGACCGGATCATGTCACTTTTCTGCTTTTAAACCCTTCCACGGCTCTGTGTCACTTGGAAGTTCAAGTTCAAGGCTCTCAAGGCGGGAGGCCGTGGCCCGCCCAGGCTTGCTTCCCACAGCTGCCTGGCCCTCACGCCGTCCACCGACGCCGGATGGCTTGGCGGGGCTCTCACAGCTGTGCCAGGCTGCGGGGGCCGCCTCTGCCCGGAGTGCTGTCCTCCACTCCTGACGTTCCCCCCGTTGAGGCTCAACTTTAGGTCGACCTCTTTTAGAGAGGTTTTCTGACTCCGCGTCAGGGGCTTTCAGGGTTCCAGCATCTTTGCTCCCTCTCATGGCTCTCATTCAGTCTTTCAACAAACATTTTTGAGCACGTACCATATTTCAGGTGATTGTAGTAGGTGCTGCAGATATGCTATTACTTCACACATACAAGTCCCTGCTCTCAGGAGACCATGTCCTAGTGGGACAGACTAACCTATTAGGCAAATAAACAAGTAAACACCAGATAGATGCTGTGTAAGGCTTAAAATGGGGTGATGTGATAAACAGGAAAATCAGCCATGCCAAGAGCATTCCTGGCAGAGAGAACAGCTCATGTCAAAGCCTGAGGTGCTCCTGAGGAGCAGAAAAAGGGGGTAGGTTATTGAGCATCAGTGCTTGGAGGCAGGCTGCCCAGAACAAACAGGGATTTCATGGTGTGTTGGGAAGCCACTAGAGGGCGTTGGGGAGGGGATTTACATATTTAAGAATGACCCTGCTGCAAGGGGGGTGGGGAGGATATTTGAGCACAGGCCATTTCAACACGGAGTCATAGTCACCCTTTTCTGTCTCCCCACTACACATGGAGAGAGGACAGTGGTCATCTGCTCCCATGTCCTGGGAGCCCAGCACGGAATGGGGCTTAGAGTGTGCTTCCGCTTTGATAAGGTCATAGGGAAATGATTTTTGAGGAGGGTGAGGTCCCCTGGCTACGGTGGTGAGGAGTGGCTGTGTCCAGAGGGATTTCTTGCCCAGGGCCTGTCCTGCCTGTGAGAATCTGGTTGTGCTCTATCCTATAGGCACCAGGGGTCCTCGTGGGTTTCAAATGTGTATATACTGCTGACGTCACAGTGTGGAGGGGAGGCTGGTGTGATGATCCAGGGCAGATGCTGGGGTGTTGGTTAGTAGAATAGAGGGAATGGGGGGAAATGAAACTAAGAAGGAAGAACTGAGACGTGGCGAATGGACAAGCTGGGAGGCAAGATCCAGGATCACTAGTGACGGAGGGAGAGGAGAGGCAGTGAGGAGGAGGGGGAGACGGGGGACTCTGGCCAAGTAGAGTCTGCCACATCCCTCCAAGGGCCTGTGTAAGGGAGTAGGCATGAGCGCCTGAACACATGTGCCTTTGTACTTCAGGGAACTTGCTAGACTCAAATACTTAAAAATTATTTGCTTCCAGTGGCCCCCACCAGGACTCACACCTAAGGAACAAACCCAAGTCTCCATCCTCTCAGCTTAGGACATGTGACTTCACCACCTCACTCCTTGCCCATCATGCTGCCTTGTCTCTCACAGCTTGGCCAAAGGGTGGAGAGCTTGGTAGAGTGTTCAGACCCTGCTCTGCCACTCACTTATTGGCTCTCTGACCTTGATTCTGTTACTTGACCTGTGAAAGCTTCAGTTTACTCAGCTGAAAAATAATTGCTACTCACTGAGTAGTGGGAAGACCTGGGGACGTGATGTTGGTAAAGGACCTAATAGACAGCTACTGGGAAATATCCGGTCAGTGTTTTGTAAATGCAAGTTTACTTTCTTCTTGCACTGGTACGAGGTAACCTTCCTTCAGAGGCATTTGCATTGAACAAAGGGGATTCTGAGAGGTTTGGGAGCCAATTGTGGGATTCCTGGCACCAGATTAGGTAGTGTGAACTGAAGGGTTGTTGGCATCAATTTGACAGCAACAGGAATCTCTGAATAGGGGTGTGGTGAAAAAGGAAACTATTCTGTGCAAACAGCTCAATTGTGATACAGCATCACCCTGAAAATAGCATAACTCTTAGGCGGCCCTTTGACCAGGTAGGTCTGGGGCCAGGCCCCTCTTTGGCTAGATAGCTCTGCTTCACTCCTGCATGGGCCTGCTCTGTGCCCATTTGCTGTGCCCCCTGCTCTGGTGAGACGGCAGCCAGGGGAAAAGCAGTGTTCAGCCTTTGGTGGAAAGGGAAAGTGTGCTCTCACAGCTAGAGGGGAGCTGGCTTATACAGACAAAAATGCCCGCTCCCTGGACCATGACTGATTCCTTCTCATGCACATGAGGACTCCAAATTCTTACAGTTCAATTGGTCCAAAAGATACTGTCCTGCTTGGTCAGAATGGAGCCACTCTGACTGGCTGGTGAAGAAACTTACGGGGATATAGTTGCGATAGCTGCTTATCTCTGATTGGATGGGAAAAGCCTCAGTCCTGTTGGTTGACATAGGATTTTAGGAACTCCTTCATAAGGGCTGGCTCAGATGGCAGGAACACAGTGCAGGCTGGCAGTTCAGAGCAGGCTTCTCCCTGAGGTGCAGTTTGCATGAGAGGCCCTTGTGTAGAAACGGCTGCTAGGCTCTGTATTTAAAATTTGAGCCCAGTTAGCCACAGGGAGCCATTCTTTCTCAGGGTCCACAGTAGCTGGGAACTGTTAGAAGGAGGAAATGAAAACCATGCATCATACACTGTGGACCATCACCTACTTGACTTACAAATAGGGCCCCTTTCCAGCCATACCAGAAACCCCCACTTATAGCTGCTTCTGTAGGAGTTAGCACCAGGAACAAAGGGGGAAGTGTGGGCAGGCAGATTGCTTTTGAGACGGTAATTCTGTGGCCAAGCTGCTCTGGGAGGGAGGGGCCACTGTCAACAGAATCATTGCTCTTGGTTTGAGCCTGAGCCCAAGGAGTTCTCTGATTCCTCCAGGTAGGGTGTTTCTATTGTAGTTTGGTGACAGGAATCCTTGGGCAGCTTTGGTGTCTCTTCCTTGGGACTGTATCTGGACTAGAAGCCAATGTTGAGTCTCAGATCTTTGGAGCTGATTACCAGACTTACTATTTTAATTCCAAGATTCTACGATGTTGAAGCTTCTGATCCTGGGATTCCGATAACTAACCCCTGTTGCCTCATAAGGGTACCTTAGGAAGCAGAGAAAAGTAATAGAAGATTTTTATGATTCTGTGGCTCTTCTCCAAGCCCCTCAGCCATCCTGGAAGGAGCATCCCTGAAGAACTACCACTTCTGGGAGGGCCGAATGTATGTCTTCCATCATCTTGCCTGCAAAGAGGAGGAAATCTCTCTCATAACCCAAGATCCCCAAGCTTTGCTTTCCTTTTCTAAGATTAGCCCTTCTCAGGTGAACAGCAATGCAGAAATCTATTCCTTTTAGGTAAAATCATTCTTCCACCCAATAAAGGGCTAGTGTTGCCCCATGTCCCTCAACAGGACGATTACATTAGGATTGAGGACACTGGGTGGGGCACCAGGCGCCCTATCCAGGTAGACCTGCGCAGATACTTCATTCCTTTTGATTCCCACTTTTTCCCATGGGATGAAGTTTCTCCCTGCCTATTCCCTTCCACAGCCTCAGGTTGTCCTCTTACTCCCCGGCACGGTCGGCTCTGGCAAGCGCCTACTCACTGTAAGAATTCATGAACACCCTCCCCCAGATAGAGCATCCGAGTCTCGGTTTGAAGGTGACTCTGCTGTCTTTCCAAGAAAATGGATGGGCAGGTACTTTCTTTACACATAGGCGATGGGAGGGCACCCCCAAGCACTGCCCCTGAGCACAGGCCAGTCAAAGGGGAATGAATGACATAGCCACAGGCTCAGCACACAGCACTGCACTCAGACCATAACCCTTCTCCTCACTTGTCACTGCGCCCTCAACCCCAGCTTCTCTCCCAGACCTGAGTGGGCCCCTGCATCTAGAAGTCCCCACCGCCAGCCACCCCACTGCCTCGGTGATCTGTAATAACACGCAGATCTGCCCTTGACGGCACCCTGACTTGACATGCATCGTCTCCTTCAATCCACTACAACTCTGACTGGGCGGTCTTGTCTCCCATTCTAATGGATGAGGAAACTGAGGCCTCCTCACGCTTTCTCAAATGCATGGACAATGAGGGGTGTTTTTAGTATTAATTTTGTATTCTGCTTTTTAAAAGTATTTTCCCACCTCTTAGAAAACATATTCATGTAGCAAACATTTACTGAGTACCTGTGTGCCAGGCACTGTTCTGGGCACTGAAAACAGAGAACAAAAATAAACAAATAAATCCCCACCCGTGTGGAGTGTAGAACTTAATGGGGAGAGACAGAGAATAAATGAATTGGCAAAATATATGGGATGTCAGAAATCAAGTGCTCTGGAAAAAATAATGCAGGAGAAAAGAATTCAAAGTATGAGGGCAAGAGTTCTATTTTAAATTGAATGGTCAGGGAAGGCCTCACAGAGAAGGTGACATTTGAGCTGAGAGCTGAAGGAGGTAAGAGGGTACTCATGTGAGTATTTGGGGGAAGAGCATTTCAGGCAGAGGGAACAGCACGTGCAAAAGCCCTGAGGTGGGCGCGTGCTGGCTCTCCAGAGAATGGCATGGAGGCCAGGCTTGCTGAATGAGAGAGAGAAAAAAGGGAGGTGATGCCAGAGGGAGGTGTGGAGTGCAAGTCGTGCAGGGCCTCAGGGCCACGTGAAGACTTTAGCTTTTGTACTAAGAAACATAGGGCGCTGGTTTTGAGCAGAAGAGTGACATGATCTGACCAAATGGGTCTGGTGCTGTGTGGAGAAAGGACAATAAGGGGACAGGGGCAGGAGCAGAGAAACTCATTAGGAGACAGTGCAGTAATCCAGGCAAATAAATTATCTATAAACACAATTTAAGTATCTCCAAGTAGTTCGCCCTACAAATGTACTATCATTCATTGAACTAATTCCTTATTGATGGGCATTTTGGTTATTTCCAGCTGTGTCTTTATTATAGAAAACACTCTGATGAACACCTTTGTACCATAAATCTTTGTGTCGGACACGTTTGCTGTCTGGGTGTTACTGGGTCATCTTTCTAAGGCTTTCTCTCCGTAATTCCAGTTGCCCTTAGAGAGAGGGTGCCACTTCCTACTGCCACCGGCAGTGTGTGATGTATCACATCTGCCCTGAATGTATATCATAGGTGTCCAAAGGGTGTTGCTCTGTCCTTGTGGTCCTGGCCAGGTCTGGATACACCTTAGGGGAAATCCCTCTTTCTTGACAGCATGGTTCCAAAGCCTTTTCGAGTCCATTTACTTATTTAATGCTCACAACAGTCGTGTTGCCCCTGCTCTGTAGGTCAGGAAACTAAAGCTCAAAGAATAATAATAAGGCCCTCTTCCAAGTGCTTTATGGGTATTACCTCATTTAACCCTTGCAACAACCCAGTGAGGTGGGTGCGATCAATATTCTCACTTCAGAGACGATGTCACTGGTCCAGGGTGTCAGAGCAGGGGTATAAGCCCTGTCTTGCAAACCACTCCTTGTCCCGCCTGTAGCTAGTAGAGTGACCTGCTTGTGGCTGCACAGGTAAACACGGTGGGCCAGGAACCTCCTGGCTCTGAAGCCCAAGTTCCGATAACCCCTGACAAGATGCTACTCAATGCCAGAAACCCCTCATTAGAGCTCTGCCTTTCTCCCAGTCAAAGCTGTTCTTGGTCCCTTGTGTCTGACTGGGGCTCCTTCCTTAAACCCACTCTTGGCGGCTCCTGGAGACCAGACTTTGGTAGAAGAGCTCAGATCCCAGAATGGAGAACATCCGAGCTGAGAGGGCCCTTGAGCTCCTGCTCCAGTATTCTTCCTTCTTTATACTGAACAGGAAGAAGGAAACTAAGGGCCAGAGTGGGGCAGTAACATGCGCAAGGTCACGCATCTGTCTAGTGGGAGGCAAAGTCCGTGGGGTGGGAGGTGACTGGCCCAAGGAGCAGGCTAGGACCTCCCCAAGGGTCCCTCTCCAGGGAATGTTTAAGAGCTGTGACTGTTACAGCTGCCTTCAAGAGTCCTTTGTTGATGAGCCTGTTTCCTTGTGAATTATTAATGAGACCAAGTACGGCTGGGTGAGACTCACTCACTTGAAGACAATCCTGTTTTACAGTCACCAGTTCTGCTGGAATGGGAGGCTCTGAAGTCCGAGGGCTCTGGGGCTTCTGGGCTGGTAGAGACAGCGGGGGTGGGGGCAAAGAGGTGGGGGATAAGGGCGCTTCATGCCAGGGAAAGCCCTGGAGGAAGGGACTGAGAAAAGGGAAGCATCACCCACATAGTGCTCAGCAAGCCTCACAGTATCCCGGAGAGGCTGGGACATTTTTGTCCCAGGTTTATAGATGCGGAGGCTGAGGTTCAGAGAGGAAGAGGCACAGCTTAAGCTCTTTCTGCAACAGTGGAATCACTTTTCACATGCTCACACCCCCATTCCTGGGGCCCCCATTTCCACACACTTTCTCTGCAAGATAAGTAGTCAAGACCTGAGTTTTTTCTATGACTAGGCCTGGGTCCAAGTCCCACCTGGTCCAAGCCTCCTATAGGATGGGAGATAAAGTTATTACAGAGCTTCCTGGAGCATTCTGAGGAGGTTTCACTAAACAAATGTTTATTGAGGGCCTTTTTAAGCCGAGAGATGGTAGATGTGAAAGCAGTCCCTGCGAGGGCCTCGGGGCCATCAAAAAGTGCGGTGGGCCCACTGGTTTGTTCTTGTGGGTCGGGGAGGAAATGAGGGGGGAAAGCAGGCCTCGTATCTCCCAGGCACAAAGCACCAGGAGACAGGTCCCCTGTCAGGGGAGGATGGGACCCAGGACTCAGGACACTCTCCTGGTCCCTACGGCCTGGCTGTCAGCCCGAGTTGGGGATGGGCAGGTGACCTGAGCAGTGTCACCTGGGTTGGGAGGTGGAAATAATGGTGACTTACAGGCTCCTTCCTCAGGGTTGGGACTGGGCCAGGGTTCCTGGGGGCTGGGAACTGCTGGGGCGGGGCCTTCCTGAGGGGTGGGCCACTCTGATGCTCTGACTCACCAGCTGAGTGGCTCTAGTATCACTGTCACTGTGCTGGTGTGAGGAGAGTTACAGCTCCAAAGGCAGCTTGGCTGCTCATCTTGCTCAGCCTCAGCTGTCACCTGTAACATGGGGAGAATAATGGCATCCTCCGTACCGCCCCTGCCGCCCTCATCAGTGTCCCTACACAGCACTGTGCCACATGCCGGCACGATTCTGCACGTGTTACATACATGAATCTTGATCCTCACAATACCCCTTTGTAGTGAGCAGTGTTATTATTTCCGTTTTACTGATGAGGTGACTGAGGCTCAGAGAGGTGGTTAAAAGTGAGCATTGAATGAGATACTCTTTGTTATACACTTAACATGTGTGACACGTAATAAGCCTTTGATGAACGTCCATCATTATAATCATTACGTCAGAGGGAAATGGTCAAGCGCTGGGCCCAACATTAGTGTTTAGTGATTCGTCAGACACTGACACAGACGTGACTGACAGACCTGAGTCTCCAGAAGCTCCCAGTCTGATGGCAGAGACAGTCACATACACACCTCACTTCACCACCATCACACACAGGCCATGTCAGCCCAGGGTGAGCAGGGTAGGTCAGAGGGGATTAGGGCCGCGTGTGCCCAGGAAGCCTCTGCACCAGCCAGGGCGGGAGGCCCTCCTGGAAGAGGTAGGTTCTGAACAGAAACCTACAGGGCAAGTAGGAGTTTTGGAATATGGCAGATTCTTAGTAAATGTTAATTGAATACAGTAAAGACTTAACTTGAAGTTAATGTAGTATAAAGAACCTCTCACTCACCTGGTCCCTCCTAAGGCTCTGGAGGAAACCTTTCCATTGTAAACTCCTGGATTGACTCATGGTTAAATGATTGAATAATAAGTGACACGGGAGGAAGGTATGTTCCAGGCAGAGGGAACAGCATGTGCAATTGCCTAGAGATCTGAAAGTGCATGGCATGTGATAGGGCCCCCCCCACCCCCGCCTCCCCCAGCCACATCGCCCAGGCCCCTGTTGACACACCAGTCGTCTCGCCAGTTTGGTAAACTCCAGCTGTCACCAGTGTGCCTTTGCCCACCGCCATGCCTTCATCCACGCTGTTCTCCCATCTGGTGCACCCTTTGCATGACTTCACTGCATATAAATAATCTAAACTTCAAGGGTCAGCTCTGTGCCCACCTTCTCCAGGAAGCCACCCAGACCCTGCCAGCCTATGAAGCACTTTCCCTTATCTGGATTTCTATAGCCGATGGTGAATGTCACCATAGCCTGCTCCTTGTAGTTAATTATCTTTCCGTGCCTGTGTCTGAGAATCCCAGAGGGGCGTGGAACCTTGCAACTGAGCATCTAGCCTCTGCTCACATCTGGGCAGGATAAGAACTCACCACTTTTGCAAATAGCCTCTTCAGATTTAAACAGCGCTCCCCTGAAACTCTCCCCTCTGCCACCAGACCCTATCTGCCTGGCTCTCCCTGGACCTAGTCCAAGCCCTCTCCCCACCACAGCTGCTTCTGCAAGCTCCTCCTTTTCCTCTTCTGACATCCTAGAGCTCAGGGCTGATCCACCGGTGCTAGAGTCCCTCCTCCTTCTGTCCCCAGCCTGAGCGAAGGGACAGCTCTAATGGCAGCCACGTGGTCTGATGAGTCATAGTTAAGAGCATCTGGGGCCTGGGGTTGGTGGCTGGTTAACTCCTCATGGGCCTGCAGTTCTTTCTGCCAGGAGACCAGGTGGGCTTCAGCCCTGGCCCTAGACACATAACTCAGAGCTGGGCACACAGTGAGCATCTGAGGAGGGTTATAGGTGACCCCCACACAGGCACTGGGGATTCAGGGGAGGAGCCAAGGGGGCAAGAGGCAAGAACCTGACCTTTGTAGTCCGGAGGGCTGGTTCTAATCACAACTTGCCATTTATTAGGTGAGTGGCCTTGAGCTAGTCACATCAACGCTGTGCCTCAGTTTCCCCATCTGTAAAATGGCAATTAGGGGGATTATTTGAGAAGGCAAGTGTGACCTGTTGGCTAGTACAGAGTGTTAAACCGCATTATTTTCTATCTTCTTGTGTCCTCATATACAGTCACCAGTGGGCATGTGGGTGGGCTTAAAATCCAAGCCTGATTCTGGAGGCCAGGACTTTCTCTCTGCATGAGTGCCCTGCGCCAATGAATGCAGTGGGATGGTGAAGGGCTCAGGCCCCAGCTCTGCGAGGCGGGAGCTGTGGAGGAGGGGAGAGTGGCAAGTCTAGGAGAACTTTCTGGCTCCAAATAGGTGGGGCTGTGTAAGGAAGGAGCGAACTCTCAGTCTCTGGGGGCTGCGCACAGAAGGTACCCAGACATGGGCCATGCGCGCCCGGGGCTCTCACCTGTCCGAACCGGGGGCGCGGGGATTGGGGGTGCGGGGGTGGGGGTGCAATATGCAGGCGTGTCGCGGCCACGGCCCCACTGCGCCGGTGGGCAGCCCGAGGCCGGGCCCGCCCGGCCCCGACGCCTTCCCCGCCCTCGGCGCGCCCCTCCCTGGCCGCCGCGTCCGTGGCTCCGCGGCACAGCGCCCGGCTGGGGTTCCGGCGGCAGCACCTGGGCCGCAGCTGGCGTCCGGCGGGGGCACGCTGCCTGCCCTCCTCCGCGATGACCACGGCCGGCGCCCCGAGCGCCCCGCCCGCCGGGTAAGTGCGCGGCGGGGATGTCTTGCGGGGCGCGGGCCGACCTGGGCCCGGGGCCCGGGGCGTGCGGCGGGCCCCGGGCCGGCCTCCCCCGCGCCACCTGCCCCGCGGCCCGCACTGCGGCTTCCAGCCCCTGCCAGGCGGCGCCGCGCTCCCCCGCTCCGTCCGCCTGTGGGTGCTGGTGCTGCCGCTGCCGGGAGGAGGGGGAGGGCGCTGCGGAAACTCGCGCTTGGAGACTGGAGGCGCGGGCGGTCCTGGGTCGTCACTCCGCTCTGGGTCCCAACTTTCGCATTCGTAGTAACAGGCCATTACTACATTCAAAGCCTCCTTCCTCTCCTAGTGGCCTTTACACCTGTGGGTGGACTCATTATCATCTCCATTACAGAGGAGGAAACTGAGGCACAGCTCTTAAGTAACTTGTTTTAGGTTACCCAAGAGGCGAGAGGTGAGTCTGGGGTTCGAACCCAGCTCGATGGATGCGAGAGCCCCCATCCGCAGGGCACGCTACCTCGTCTTCAGGGATATTTGGAGGAGTTAAAAGGCTAAGAAATGAACCAGCCAAGCCCATTGGGTGCAGCAGGAACCAGAGTAGTAACGGTGGGTGTTGTCACTTTCGTTGTGGCTCTTCGCCCACCCCACTGAGAAACCCTGTAGGACCTCTACTCTGCCCTCGGAGCAGTGGCAGCTACTAACTGCTGGGAGATAAGAAGCAGTTCAGCATTTCCTAGGCCCTAGTGGTGAGGGGCCCGCTGCTGGGAGCCTGGACTGCTGGCAGGTTGCTGGGTGGAGAACCGGCCCAGGTGAGCTGGGAGGGGCGCCACCCTGCCTGGGGCCTCACCACCAAGGACAATATTTGCCAAGGACCTCAGGGCTAACACACTAACAGGGAGGTGACAGGGCCGGTGCCAGCTGGCAGCTGGAATCCTGACCAGGGCCTGTGTGTGTGTGTTCCTTGCTGAGGACCTGGGAGTGGGGTGGCCGGGGGGCCCTCGGGACTGTGGGAGGGTTGACTGGTGAGTCTTGGCGATTTTCGTTGTATGAATTCGGTCAAGTCCTTTATCGTCCCTAGACTTCTTTCTCTTTCTTTTTTCCCTTCCTTCCTTTCTCCCACCTTCCCTCGTTCCCTTCCTGCCTTTCTTTCATTTTTGAAATTATTGGGGTGGTGTTGGTTAATGAAACTATATAGTTTTCAGGTGTAAATTCTATAATACATTACCTGTTTATTGTATTGTGTGTTCACCACCCCAAGTTAAGTCACCTTCCATCACCATTTATCCCCCCTTTACCCTCTCTTATCTCCCTGCACCCCACTTTGCCTCTGGTAATCACCATACTGTTTGTTGTCTATGAGGTTTTTGGGGTTTTTTTTTCTTAATTCCTTCACCCTTTTCACCCAGTTCCCCCAAGCCCCTCCCCTCTGACAGCTGTCAGTCTGTTCTCTATCTGTGAGTCTGTTTCTATTTTGTTTGTTAGTTTATTTTGTTCATTAGATTCCACGTATTAGTGAAATTGTATGGTCTTTGTCTTTCACTGACTAGCTTATTTCATTTAGCATAATACTTTCTAGGACTACACTACCCAAAGCAATTTATAATTTCAGTGTAATTTCTATCAAGAAACCAATGGCATATTTCACAGAACTAGAACAAATATACCAAAAATTTACATGGAAACACCAAAGACTTCAAATAACCATAACAATCTTGGAGGAATCACGCTGCCTGGTATCAAACTATACTACAAGGCCATAGTAATCAAAACAACATGGTACTGGCATAAAAACAGACATGTAGATCAATGGAGTGGAATAGAGATCCCAGAAATAAACCTACACCTTTATAGTCAATTAATACTTGACAGAGGAGGCAAGAATATACAATGGGGTAAAAATAGTCTACTCAACAAATGATGTTAGGAAAATCGGACAGATATCTGAAAAAAAAAAAGAAAGAAAGAAACTAGACCATGTTTTTTACACTATACACAAAAATAAAACTGAAAATGGATTAAAGACTTAAATGTTAATTTGAAACCATAAAAATCCTAGAAAAAAACATAGCCAGTAAAATCTCAGATGTTTCTTGTAGCAATATTTTGTAGTATATATCTCCTCAGGCAAGAGAAACAAAAGAAAAAAAGAAAAACAAATAGTACCACATCAAACTAAAAAGCTTTTGCACAGCAAAGGAAACCATCAACAAAATGATAAGAGACAATTCACTGAATGAGAGAACACATTTGCTGATGATATATCAGATAAAGGGTTAATATCTAAAATTTATTAAAAACTCATATAACTCAACACCAAAAAGATAAATAATCCAATCGAAAAATGGGTAAAGAATCTGAATAGAAATTGACAAATAGTGAAAGACAAAGACCATACAATTTCACTTCTCCAAAAAGGACATACAGATGGCCAATAGAGATATGAAAAGATGCTCAATGTCCCTAATCAACAGAGAAATGCAAATTAAAACCACAACGAGATATCACCTCACACCTGTCAGAATGGCTATCATCAATAAATCAGCAAACAACAAGTGCTGGCAAGGATGTGGCAAGAAAAAAGAATGCTTTTGCATTCTGTCGGTGAGAATGCAGACTGGTATAGCCACTGTGGAAAGCAATGTGGCAATACCTCAAAAAATTAAAAATGGAACTGTCTTATGGGAATATATCCGAAGAAACCTGAAACACTAATTCAAAAGAATATATATACCCTTATGTACATTGCTCCCTAGACTTCTTGTCCACACTTTGGAAAATACAGGGGAGCTGGGCTGGCTGCTCCCTTCCTGCCCTGGGCTGGTCTTTGTAAATTTGGAACCTGGCTGGGTCTCTTCTGCCCAGCCTTGATTGAGTACAACCCCATTGGGTCCAGAAAAGTGGTTTCCAGATCAGAAGGCAGGTGGAACAGGGCATTTATCAAAGAATTCTGAACTCCCAGGCTAGAAGCCACATTCATCTCTCTTTCTTGTGCACTCACATCAGAGCCTGTACCTTCTCTACAACTCCAGACTCCTCTGGCCCCTTGCAGGCCTCCAGTTCAATGGGCTCACTCTTTTAACATTGGGTCTTCCTCATACTGAACCCCCCTCCCCACATGCCCTCCAGGCCCCACTTTTCTTTGAGGCCACACAGGTCCACCTGCTTGTGCCCCTTCCCCTGGTCAGTGCCATCCTGGTGGGGTCTGAGCAGAGCGGGGGAAAAGCAGTGCCATCTTCACTATAGACGCTCATTCAGCAACTTAACAAATACCTCTGACGCTGTTCTGGGCCTGGCCCTGTGTATGAGGGTCAAAGGAGAACAAATCAAGCTTTCAATCTGCGGACTTTGAAAATCATGAAATAATAACTTCCAGCCAAGATGCAGACATAGGTAGATATGCTTTGCTTCCTCACACAACCAAAAAAAGGATAACAACCAATTTAAAAACAAAAAACAGCCAGAACTGCCAGAAAATTGAGCTGTATGGAAAGATGACAGCCAAAGAGTTAAAGAAGAAACATTCATCAAGACTGGTAGGAAGGGTAGAGATGGGCAGATGGGGCAGAGAGGACGTGTGGTGAGGTGGCAGCTGGTGGACTGGGTGGTCCCACATTTGCATGTGGATAAACTGGGAGGAACAACTGGGGAGGGAGACAGACCCTGCAACCCAGGATTCCAGAGCTGGGAAAATAAAGCCTCAAAACCTCTGGTTGTAAAAATCTGTGGGGGTTATGGCTGTGGGAAAAACTGCCAGTTTCACAGGAGAGTGTTGGAGGGGCCCATGGGGTCCTAGAATATATACAAGCCCACTCACCCAGGAATCAGCATCAGGGAAGCAACAAAAAATACACAATTCACTTGTGGGAAGCAGAGGAAGTGACTGAAAGTGGGATGAGAGCCAAGCAACTGGCATTGTTCCCTGTCTGACCCCTCCCCTACATACAGCGCCACATGCAGCGAAGTGGGTTGCCCTGTCCTGGTGAATACCTAAGGTTTCACCCCTTGCAATGTAACAGGTACACCAAGACAAAGAAATATGGCCAGATGAAAGAACAGATCAAAACTCCAGAAAAAGAAATAAGCAAGGAGGAGATAGCCAACCTATCAGATGCAGAGTTCAAAAACACTGGTAATCAGGATGCTCACAGAAATGGTTGAGTATGGCTGCAAAATAAAGGAAGAGAGAAGGCTATACAAACTGAAATAAAAATATACAGGGACTCAACAGTGCAGGGAAGGAAACTGGGACTCAAATCAATGATTTGGAACACAAGGAAGAAATAAACATTCAGCTGGAACAGAATGAAGAAACAAGAATTCAAAAAAAATGAGGAGAGGCTTAGGAACCTCTGGGACAACTTTAAATGTACCACCATCTGAATCATAGGGGTGCCAGAAGGAGAAGAGGAAGAGCAAGAAATTGAAAACTTATTTGAAAAAATAATGAAGGAAAACTTCCCCAATCTGGCAAAGGAAATAGACATACAAGTCCAGGAATCTCAGAGAGTCCCAAACAAATTGGGCCCAAAAAGGAACACACCAAGACATGTCATAATTAAATTACCCAACATTAGAGATAAAGAGAGAATCTTAAAAGCAGCAAGAGAAGAGAGTTACCTACAAAGGAGTTCCCATAAGACTATCAGCTGATTTCTTAAAAGAAACCTTGTAGGCAAGAAGGTGCTGGAAAGAAGAATTCAAAGTCATGAAAAGCAAGGACATACATTCAAGATTACTCTATCCAGCAAAGCTATCATTTAGCTTTATATAAATAGATAAAGTGCTTCCCAGATAAGGTAAAGTTAAAGGAACTCATATTATCACCAAGCCCTTATTATATGAAATGTTAAAGGGACTTATCTAAGAAAAAGAAAATCAAAGTTATGGTAAGTAAAATGACAACAAACTCACGACTATCAACAACTGAACCTAAAAAACCCAAAACAAATTAAGCAAACAATGAAAACAGGAACAGAATGACAGAAGTGGAGATCACATGGACGGCTATCAGTGTGGAGGGAGAAGAGTGAGAATGGGGAAAAGGTACAGGGAATAAGCAGCATAAATAGTAGGTACAAAATAGATAGGAAGAGGTTAAGAATAGCATAGGAAATGGAGAAGCCAAAGGAATTATATGTACAACCCAAGGACATGAACTAAGGTGGGGGGATGCAGGAGGGAATGGGGGTACTGGGCAGAGAGGGATAAAGGGGAGGAAAAAAATGGGACAACTATAATAGCATAATCAATAAAATATACTTTAAAAAATCATGACATATATACTTACATGGCAGGGGAGATAGCATGATCACGAAGGTGGCTTTCCTAGGGTGAGGCTTATCCATTGCTCTCTGGATGTGCTGACCCCTGTGATTTCCCCAAGTGTGAGAAACTCGACTGCATAATTTGTGATAGTGGGGGACTGTGTTTGCACTCTCCCCTGACCAAAAAAAAAAAAAAAAAAAAAAAAAAAAAAAGGAAAGAAAGAAAAGAAAAGAAAAGAAAAGAAAAAAGGAAAGAAATATTTTAAGCTTCAGAAAAACATAGCAAATAGTAAAGGAAACTCCATGCCCTTGCCACCCAGCCTTTCCAGATAGTTAACATTGTGCCCCATTTCATAGCCTTTTTTTTTTTTTTAAGAGACCGTGGCGGAGACTGTTGAAGCCTCTGGTGGACCTCTTTCCCACTTACCTTTACAGACATAATGCCATTCTGAATTTTGGTTTTTTCATTTTTTTACGTGTTTTTATTCTTTTGCTGAGTGTGTAAGTGTAAAAAAATATGTAGTTGTTACTTTAAAAATTTTATACAAATGGATTCACACAATATGAATCGTTCTGCAGCTTGCTTTTTCTCACTCAGCTTCAGGTTACTGAAATGTAGCTTTTTAGATCCTTGTGGCTCTGGTTCCTACTTGCCTCGATGTATGATACACCACTCGATGTGACCCCATTTGCTTATTTATCCAGCCTCCTTGATAATTAGTGAGGTGGTTCCCAGTGTCTTACTCTTTAAACAATGAATATTTTCATATGATTGTCCTTTGCACACACATGCGTGTCCTTTTACATTTCCCCATAGGAGTAGAATCACAGGATCTTAAGAGATATATACTTAATCTTTTAAAGTTATCTGGTTTCATGATAAAAGTAGAGGTGCTCAATAAGAGAAATGATGGAAATACATAATCTTAGAAAAAATAACAATCACATTTCCTGAGTACTTCTTGTTGTGCTGTTCTTCACAGCAGCCCTGTGAGGTAGGGCTCCTACCTCCCGTTTCACTGACAGGAAAACTGAGGCTCATGGAGTTTAAAGCACCTTGCCAGGTTTCTTCAGCAAGTACTTGCTGAGCTGCAGCTTGAGTCCAGGGTTGTCTGCTTTCAAAACTCTTGAAGGCCACGCTGCACTAGGCCATGACACCTCACTCCATGCCACATGATACTTTCTTTATGCAGAGCTAAGGGGGATTCTTTGGAAGTAGATTCACAATCATATTTGCAATTTAGAAAGGTCACTTTGGAAGCGATAAGGTCCCTGTAGACATGCTGTCTTGCCCTCTGAGCCAAAGTTCCCCCTGAATGGGGAAGCAGGGAGTAAAAAGCCAGCTTGGATCCCGTATGCTCCCTGAATGATGTCTTTGCCCTTTCTCCAGTGTCCCACACCCACCTCTTCCTGACTGGGGTCAGGGAAGGGGAGTTTTCTGTCCCCAGTAGGGACTGAGGGTCCCAGCTCTACCCAGGCATGCCCATCAGGCATTAGCTGAGGCGGCAGCTTCCCAGAAGATTAAAGAAGGGAGGCGGGAGGGAAGGAGAGGGTGGGGTGTCTCCAGGCTGCCTGAGCTCCCCTCTCACCTTGGCCTCAAGTCTCCCCTACTGTGCCAAGCTCCTGGCATCGGTGGACATCCAGCTTCACGTTCCAACCGGCTCAGTGCCCCCTCCGATCCTCTGCTTCCCCAAGGCCCAGTGGAGAAGCCACCATCCCCACTTGGGAGCTCAAGAATTTATTGGCCTGGTGGTTTGGAGCAGAAAGACCTTGAAGTAACAGAGATAGCCTGTGGACACGTGGGGACCTCAGTCAGCCAGGAGAGAAGAAAGGTTTGGCAAGGTGGCTTTTGCAGAAAGCACTTCTATCTTCTTCCAGGCTGCTGGGAGGAGCAGAATAGATTCCTGTCTTCATTTCCTTGTCTTTCAAGTGTAGATAAGAGTCTGCCTGCCTTTCCAGGCTGGTGGGAGGATTGAGTGAACTAATTAGTCATCTATTTAGGTAACTTGAAGTGATAATTTTGTGGTGGTGATGGGGTGGTTGTTAATGCTGTTATTAAGTCACTGGGCCCAAGGTCCTTAGCTTCCTGAGCTCCCCAGCCCCTCCTCCCCCCAGCAGGCCTTCCAGAGCCTCTGTCTCCCTGCCCTGCCCCGTGGCTTGGGCTCCTCCTCCCTATGGTGTCCTGCTTCCAACCCTTTGCTCTCACTCTTTCCCTTCCTTGGACTTTTTTCTCCATCTTGTCCTCAATTCAGTGCCATCTTTCCCGGAAAGCTTCCTTGTGTGCCCCACCCTCCCTTCTGGGCCGCCGCAGTCCCTGGTGGTTACCCTGAGGGCTCTGGCAGTCACCGCTCCTGCCCCCACCCATTGCATCTGTCCTCCCCATGAGCTCTGAAAAAGCAGGCCCAGGTCTGGGTTGGGTCTGCTCTGTGTCCCTAGGCCTGGCCTGGAGCTGGAGATTTAGAGGTATTTTGGGAAGGGAAGGAGGGAGAGGTCATCTCAGACCCACCTCACTAGAGTTAAGTAGAAGAGGTGCTGGGGCTGCCAGGGGAGGCAATATGTGCCTCTGTGTTGTGTGGCCATCTGTCTGTGCCTCCTTTCCAGGTTGTCCCAACAGGTAGAACCTTTTCCATGGAGGGGGGAGAAGCTGGTGGTGGTGGTGGAGGGGTGTTGCGCAGACATGGGAAGCAGGTTCTTGGCTCTGGAATTGTATAGAGATGGACTCAAGCCAGGACAATGGACTTGACCTTGGGGCTGAGCTGGTGGGCACTGGCTCAGGCAGAAACTTGAGTTTAGAACCCATGCTTGGGCATGTGACCTTGGCCAAGTCACCTCTCCTCTGTGCCTCAGTCTCCTCATCGGCAGTGGGGGTAATAACCCACTTCACGGGCTTAGTGAGGGCTCAAGGAAAGAATGCCAGTTAAACCCCTGGGGCCGTAAGTGCTCACTGCCTCTTCATCGACTCATCCAGCTGAGGTGGGTGGACTGAACACCAGGCTCATCGCTCGGCACAAAGGAAGACACTGTCCCCGCCTCATGGAGAGAGGGACAGGGCTGCTTCCAGTGGGGCCTTTTTGGCCATGGGAAGGGATTTGGTCTTTACCCTAAGAGTAGGGAGAAGACAATGAAGGCATGCAAGTCCAAAAGTGTGACATGGTTATATTTGGATTAAAAAAAAAAACAAAAATACTTTGGCTATTATGAGAGGGACAGATTAGAGGGAATAACACTTCTAACATTCTCCTTTAAAAAAAAAAAGATTTTATTTATTTTCAGAGAGAGGGGAAGGGAGTGAGAAAGAAAGGGAGAAAAACATCATACATGTGAGAGAACTATCAATCAGTTGCCTTTTATACACGCCCAACTGGGGACCTGGCCCACAACCCAGGTGTGTTCCCTGACAGGGAATCGAACTGGAAACCTTTCAGTTCACAGGCTGGCACTCAATCCAGTGAGCCACACCAGCCAGGGCCCTAACATTCTCCTTTTTTAAAAACAAAACAAAACAAAACAAAACAACCTACCTAGAGGCTGGATAAGTTAAAACAAATATCCTTTGAAATACATTCCTGAGATTGCACAGAAGTAACAGAACTCCTAAGCCAGGAGTAAAGAGAGAGTGGATATTAGGCTGGTAAATGAGATGTAGCCACAGCAACCTGAGGGTATTTACAAGTTGCAGAAACATAGAACCTTGAGTTTTAACAGCCACTCAAGGGATGGGCAATAAGGTCCTGGGCCTGCAGCCACAATGTGAGGAGCTGGAATGTAGCCTCCCTGCCCCCACCACATGAATTGGGACTTTCAAAGGTCTTCATCAAATAGGGGCATTGGCCAGAACAAAATATTCACCTATCTGCAATGGGAAACAGCAGTTCTGGTGGGGGCGGAAGGGTTCCGAAGAAAATTATATTGCCCTCACACAAATTTTGGGTTTCAGTACAACACTATATTTGTCATGCTGAAAATGCTAAACTAAAAAAGTAACTAGCGTGGTTTCGGTGGTAGTGCCCCAGAGAACCTGGTGCAGTGAATGAACATCCTCCTGGGAGGAACAGGGTCTCATCCCAAGGGGATCCATCAAATAGGAGCTCATGGTAAAACTACAAAACATGCAAGGAAACAAGTTGCTGTGAGCGATAGGCACTGAATGCAAGAAATAGCTGAATTAGTTTCTCTGAGAGTCTGAGATGCTAGAATTATGATATATAGAATATAAAGAATTGTGTTTTAAGTGTGTAAAAAAAAAAAAATCAAAGATGGACTTTCAACAATAAGCAGAGAAGACTATACTGCCCAAAATGGCCAAGCAGATTTGAAAAAGAACAAAGTAGAGTTTCTGGAGATGAAAAATATAACTATTGGAATGAAGAGAATTAATGAAGTGGAGGATCTAAATTACTCAGACTCTAACTGAGAAAGTCAAAGAGGTAGCAAAGCAGAGAGGGAAGAGACATGAAATAAAGACTAAAATGGTCTATCCGAGAGAGAGAAGGGCCAGGAGGAGTTGGGAGTGGAAAGGGCGTCTTCCATGAGGCCAGGCTAAACATGCCTGCACTGGAGGGCGCGGGGCGCTGGAAGAGATGTTCGGGAGGGAGAACTGGCAGGGCTCAGTGATGCAGCCAATGACGGCGGCCAGGCAGAGCAATGTGTCGAAGATGACTATGAAATTCTGGGCTTGAGGCGCTAGTTAGAGGGGTGTCATTTATTAAAAACTTGGGGAGAGCAGAGAGAACAGATTGGAGAGAACAGACAAGAGCTCACTTTTAAATGAGACAAGTTTCAGTTTGCCTGAGAAGATCTGCTGATGCATCACAGGGGAGACATTAGAGCTGGGCCTGAAGGTGTGTGTAGGAGTTTACCTGGTGGAGGAGGGACTTCGTCCTAACTTCCGGGGAAAAGGATCTCCTTGCAGCAAGATCAAGGCCCGTTTTGAAAGCTTCTCTCACTCTAAAGAGACCTCTTGAGAAGAGACATTCTCAAAATCACCAGAGAGGACTTTGGAATCTTCTTGTTTATTCTCTCATTTTCAACTGGGGAAGCTGAGACCCAGAAAGATCAGAGGTTTGCTCTCTTAGCCTTAGACTTGTCATTCATTCATTCATTCATTCATTCACTCGCTTAACAGGCACTTATCAAAAACTCATTTTGTACCAGATACTAGATGCTGGGGCTAGGGCAGGAAATGAAACAAAGAATCCTGCCCTCAGGAAGCATATATTTTAGCGGAGAGAGATAGACTATAAACACAAAATATCCACAAAAATAAGGAAAAACTATATGTCAGAAGGTGGTAAGAGCTATAGAGAAGCAGAAGGACTGGAAAATATCGGAGGTGCTGTTGGGAAGTTGAGCCTTGAGCGTAAAAGGCCCTGGGCAGCTCCCATAGGCCCGCTGCCCACTGCAGCCCATTGTGACAGCGTCTCTGGGATTCTAGAGCGCAGCCTGAGGGGGCAGGAGAGGGCCTAGGGAAGGAGAAAGGAAAGGACTGAGAGGAATTAAGCGGGTGGGCTGTGCCCCCCGGGGCGGGGGTGGGAAAGCCCAATGGGTCAGAAGGGCCACAAAGATTCCCTTTACTCTTGTGAGAGGTAAGATAACGTTTCTGAGTCTTCCTTGCCTCCCTATGCTCAGCCCTCCTCAACCCTCTCCATAAGATCTCAGAGGTTAGCCCATTCTGCCCTCCTCCCGCCTTTAGGAACATTTAGAAGTGGGTCCAAATTGTCCTTGTGTCCCAACGGGCAGCCTGGAGGAGCTGGCGACAGGCGTCCAAGGCCCACCAGGGAGCCAGATGGGCCCTGAGAGGCTGTCCCGGCCAAGAGCGTGGTAGAAGTCCCCGGGATCACACCCCCGCGTCTCTCTCCTCAGGACTGCTGTGAGCGGCCTCCACGAGGCCCTGGACCAGTGCATGACCGCCCTGGACCTCTTCCTCACCAACCAGTTCTCAGAAGCACTCAGCTACCTCAAGCCCAGGTGAGTCTTAAGCCCAGGTTGGGGGTAGGAGGTGTACGTGTGCGTGTGTTTGTGTGAGCCCATGTGCGAGTGTAGGGATGGGGGTTGGTGGGTCATGGAGAACCAGAGGTCATCTGTGAGTGGATGCCCAGTAACTGAGTGCCTTCAGCCTTCCGGGTCACAGTGACCCCTGAGAATCCCATAAACATGGCTCAGGTTCCCCATTCCACAGCTGTGAGTGGCCAGGCCCTCCCCAAGGTCACTGTGACTTCCTTCCTCTTAGATCTTCTGGCTTCTTCTACTTGGATTTCTTCTTCCCACTGAACCCACCAGGGGTTTCTCCCCCATCAGTTAACACAGCCCCTTTTCTTTATTTTTTTTCCCCCAAGTGCTAAAGACTATGGAGTTGCTTTTACTCAAGCCTTTTAGGGTAATAATGACAGTCATTTAGCTAATTCTTCTAGGGTTTACAGCCTTATTTCTAAAAAACATGTTTATACTGCTCTTTTTTTACTTACTTTTTGCAGTTTTTCAGAAACTGAAATTGACATAAAATTCAAGTACCATAAAATTCACTCTTTTGTTACTCTTTACTTTTAAACATTATCTATTGGTAAACAAGAAGTTAACTTTCCAGTACCTCTGCCCCATCTCCTTTCCCTCATCTCCCTCTTATCACTATATCACAATATTTGGCTGGATCAACAATAAATGTTAACATTATTATAACTATGTAGTTAATGCTCACCACAGAGACAAGTCATACATTGTAAGACTACATTTCCTTTCCAGAGTTAATAATTGTTTCATTTGTTTCATTAGCCTAGTTTACTATACATCTTTCTTGAACTCTTTCTAACCACTCCATCAGATCATACTATTTTGACTTTTTCCCCTAAATGCTCAGACATGTCAGGTAAGCACTCAGTTCCCCGCTTTTCATGGAAACCTGTCCCCTGGAGGACAGACGTGTCTGTTGGCCCCCTCCCAGCTGTCCCCCGGACCCCCTCTGCTTGATCCTGGCTTTTTCTCTCTTGTATCTTCCCTCATTTTACCAGAACAGGTCCTCGAGAAATTGTTACTAAGAAACTGTTGCAGGAATATAATTTTTCCTCATCAGGATTTTGAAGGTATTGTGCCTTGTTTTCTAGCCCTTACTAGCCATGAGAACCCTAATTCTCACTTTGCATCTGACCTTTGTTCCCTCTCCAGGAAAGCTTAGGCTCTTCGCTTTTATTTCCGCAACTTGGAAACTTCACTATGACATGATGGAATGTAGGCTCTTTTTTTAAAAAAAATAAATTATTTATTTATTTTTAGAGAGAAGGGAAAGGAGGGAGAAAGAGAGGGAGAAAAACATCAACATGTGACAGATACATCGATTGGTTGCCTTTCGAACGCCCCTAACTGGGGACGTGGCCCCAGACATGTGCTGTGACTGGGAATCAAACAGCAAAATTTCAGTTTGCAGGCTGGCACTCAGTCCACTGAGCCACACCAGCCAGGGCTGTAGGTCTTTTTTATTTGGTACATTTGATTTGAGACTCTGTGTTTCAGTTCTAGGAAATTCTCTTGTATGATCCCTCCATGTTCTCTTTCCCCTTCCTAAACTTCTTTTAAGTCAGATATTAGACTTCCTGGATCATTCAGTCCTCTTCTAAGACTCTTATTTCTCCCTGCCCCCAATTCAAAATTCTTTATCTTTATCTTTTTCTTTTTCTTAATTTCTGGGAGATTTCCTCAATCTTACCGTTAAATCTGTCTACTGACTTTTCTTTATTCTTGTAATTACCATATATGATTAATTTCCTAGTACTCCTCATTGTTCTCTGAATGCTCTTTGTTCTTTATATCTATATCTGGAATATAAGAGTCCTTAGCACAAGGCCTGGCATGTAGCAAGCACTCGAATAAATATTTATTGTTGTTATTATCACAGAATATTATTTCTTTATAATGTTTTATTCTTTTCCTGCATAATCTTAGCCTTCTCCAGGTGCCCTATTCCATTTAATGAGGGGAATCCTCTTCTCGTGGGGGAATCCTCTCCTTAATGCCCGCTGTTTCCTGGCTGTCTATACGGTCATATTTAGGAGTGAGTTTCTTAAAAGGCCGGTTGGAAAGTCTGGACCAAGCAGCCTTGTCATTAGTGGCATCAACTTCGGGATTATAAGGCTGAAAGTTGGCCCCAGATGTCAGCTTCTCCAGAAAAGAGTCCTCCATTCCTCGGCTGAGACAGAGGGCCCCTGGCTGCCTGCCCTTTGGGGCTGGGGTGGGGTGGGGTGCACGGTCTAATCATGTCTACGGTCTGCTTACCCTTAATCCCCTTTTCAGCTCTAGGCTTTCCTCTGCCACACCTAGGTCCCTAAGCTCTCAGGAAAAGCAAAGAGTGAGGCCAGGGGACCTCCTTCCCCAAGTCCCCACGCCTGACCTGTTCAATTTCTCTAGTCTGCACTGACTCATTCATTGTTCTTCTGGGGTCAGTGGCTCAGCTTCTGGGGGGGCGGGGGGTCCAAGGCGTGATGACCTTGGTGAGTCTTACAACAGCGGCACCGGCAGGAACCCCCACACTTCATCCCCCCCTCGGAGGGGATCTGGGCCTGAGTGGGGGCAGATCGGGCAAGCAGGGGTCCACAGTCTGAATGTGGCCTCCATCTGAGGCAGACGGAGCCTCCTCCTGCTCCACTGCCAAACGTCCAGGGTCCCCTCCCAGTGTTTTTGGAAGGCTCCTGACTCCACTTCCATCCTGGTTATTACCTGTCACTTACTTGGCCCTGAACCCCAGACTGTGGCCACCTGCCCTCACTGGCCAGACTGCCCAGGGCACAGCTGCTCGGCCCGTCCTCCACTCCAGGCTCCAGCACTGGCCTGTCTCCTTAACCCCTAAAGCCCAGCTGAGACTAGGCCATACCTGGGTCTCACTCTAAACTGTCCTGCAGACGTGGGGCCAACAGAAGGGAGACTGAGCCCAGAGGAAACTGTTAAAACCAGATGCCATGCTGCACCCAGTCCCTGAAGCTATACCCACCACAGAGTCCCTAAGTGACCCCCTGCCACCCCTCCTCATTGAGGGGCTGCCTCATCTTCCCTCCTAAAGGTGGCTCCACAGAGAGACAGTCTTCCCATGAGGCCACCTTCTCCTGCACACGGAAAGCAGTGTAGCTTCTCTTTATCTTAGGTCCTGCCCCCTCCCACAAAAGGATCTTTCCTTTCTTTTTGAATTTAAGAGGTTTCTCCCTAAACAGTAGATGTCAGTGGCACACTCCCCGTGCTCCTTGTGACAACCAAAAAATGTTTCCAGATAACGACAAATGTCCGGGGGCAGCAAAAACACCTCTCCACCGCATGAGAACCACTGGTCTACTGAAAACTGTCCTTGTTCAGAATGGCCTCCCCTCCCCAGTCATAGCCACTGAAGCTTGAAAAGATGTTGGAGTTCAGTCCCTTTCACTGTTCCTCATTGTGTACCATGCATCTCATTTAATTGTCCTAATCCCATGCAGTGGGGGATGTTACCCCTCTTTTGCCTTCCCGTTCCTGGTTCATTCACCAAAACCTCACAAGTGCTGGGTTCTGGGGCTGCAGTACTGAGCAAGGCATGGCTGTTCTCAGTGAAACAAGCAATAACGGGTGCCAGGAGTTATACCTAGACCCCGGACTCATGTGGGGAGGGGCTGGTCAGGAAGGCATTAGGACTGGCCACATAAGTTTTGGGACTCATGACAAGATGAAAATATGGAGTCCTATTAAAAAATTATCAAGGATTTCAAGACATATAGCAGAACACTAAACCAAGCAAGCAGGGGGCCTTTTTAGGCATCGGGCCCAGTGTCACTGTACAGATCCCATCATGAAGCTAGCTCTGGATGTCTTCCTGGAGGAAGTGACATTTAGTTTGAGATGGGCTGGCTGAGAAGGAGTCAGCCAGATGGAGGACGTATCTAGGCAGAGGGAACAGGTTGTCCAAAGGCCTGACAGATGGAGGGAGGGTCTAGTGTGTTCGAGGAACAGAGACACTTGACCTGGCTGGAGTGAGGAGAGCTGAAGCAGGTCCCAGAAGGGAGAGGGCGGGGTGATGGAGGGTGAACTGGGGCTGTGAGTCCCCCAGAAGGTGCTTGGGCTGGAGAAGAGGGCAATGAGGTGGGGTCTGGAAGGTAGGGTTTTAACTACAGTGGAGTAAATAAAGACGCTTGGCCTGGCTGGTGTGGCTCAGTGGGTTGAGCACCAGCCTGGAAACTGAAAGGCTGCAGTTCGATTCCTGGTCAGGGCACATGCCTGGTCCCCAATACGGGGTGCATGAGAGGCTGCTGGAAGCCAGTTGATGTTTCTCTCTCTTTTCTTCCCTCCCTTCCCTTCTCTCTATAAAGAAAAAATAAAATCTTAAAAAAAAAAAAAGATCCCTGCCTGGTGTGGCTCAGTGGATTGAGCACCTGCCTGTGAACCAAAGGATCACGGGTTTGATTCCCAGTCAGGGTATAGGCCTGGGTTGTGGGCCAGGTACCCAGTAGGGGGCGCTCAAGAGACAACCATACATTGATGTTTCCCTCTCTCCTTTCCCCTCTCTAAAAATAAATAAATAAAGTCTTTTTTAAAGGAGGCTCAGAAGCAAGGGAGCTGCCTCTGCCTGCCAACCTAGAGCAGCCTGCCCAGGGAGGCCTTTGAAAGTGGAGCCTTAGGCTGGGACTGAAGGGGTGCCCCAGGAAGGATCAGGGAGGTATTGGGTCAGAGTCGGGAGACCCAGATGCTGGGGACAAGGATGGCTGACAAGTAGCTTGGCCCCTGGTAGAGGAGGGAAGGGCTGGAGGCCACTGGGCTTAGTTGACCTCCAGGTAGCCATGGAGCCCCAGGTTCCAACACCAGCTCTTCTGAGGGCTCTTCCAGTGCCCTCCCCATCTTGACAGCTGGTCTGAGCCCAGAATGTAAGACCCCAGTGGGCATCATGTTCCACAGCTGGTCTAGCTTAGAGGTGAGGGGGCTGTTCTCCCAGGGGTCTGGACGCTGTATGTGCAAAGAAGAGCTTTGTGGACTGCAGACTAAACTTGGAGTGTTTGAGGTCAGGGAGGTTGTCATACCTCTGTATCCCAAATCCCCGTCCATACATAGCTGGGGAGCTTCCAGGTGGTGGGCTGGGGAAGGGCCAGGAGCATGCTCTGGCCTCGGGCCTCGGACTGGAAATTCCACTTTGCCTGCCAGCTGCTGGAGGGGGAGGGGAGTGGCTGGCGGCTGTTCCTTCTTGTAGGCCCAGAACCAGACTGGGCTCAGCAGGTGGAGTTGAGTGGGCAGAGCTGAGTCCCTGGCCTCAGCCCGGTGGGGTGGGGGTTGGGGGAGAGAGGAAGAGGAAGGCAGGGGCTTGAGAGGCCTGGTGGGAGGGGACTACCTGGGGAGGCATGGGTCTGTGTGCTGCGGGAGAGACACCCCCCCTACCCCCCCACCAAGGAGAAAGCTTGTATCCAGGGTAATGACTGTTGACCCTGGCAGTACACAGAGGGACTCAGATTTATTGGCCGCATGACATCCTATTTAAGCCACCCAAAGTCCTAGGAGAGAAGGATTATTGTATCCGTTTTACAGAGGAGAGCCTTGAGGCTCAGAGAGGCTACAAGACTCACCAGAACCACACAACTGGTAACTAGCAAAGCCAAGATTCCAACCTGTGTCTGAGGGACTCTGAAGCCTGAGCTCTGCCCGGACTGCAGGCTGTGGCCTCCTTTCCGCAGGTCACTGCCCTCAGATTAAACAGTTCTAGCAAAGATCTGGGAGGTGTCCCATCAGACGTGGTGAGGGGTGGACAAGCCATTGGTTTCCTTTCAAAACCTTTGACTTCCAAGGAAATATCACCTGAGGGTCACCCAGATGTAAAAAAAAAGCAACTTAATTTACAGAGGTGTTTCGTGAATGAGAAAAGCAGGAAAATGGGTAAAGTCACATGATTTTACAATAGAACAATCTATAAACCTTAACCATCTCTTTTTCCTCTGAAGTTCCCAGCGTAAGCTTAGTGCTTAGGAGTTTCATAAATAATTAACATGTGTATGTAGGGAAGGGAGTGAAACCACTGCAGCACCTACTATGTGCTACGCAAGGGCAGGCCAGCATCATTGTCCCCATTTTGCAGAAGCATAAATCAAGGCCCAGCCATATTAGGACTTCCCCAAGTACAGAGAGGGACTGGCATTGTTCTCATCCCTCCTTGCCTGCTGCTCTCTCTGTGTGTCAGACTCAATGTTCCCCACCCCGACTCCAACCCCAGCACGTCCTTAGTTGAGGACTGAAGGGGAAGGCCTCCTGGCTGAGGTAGGCTTGTTTGGTCCCATACATGGTGCTGAGGACAGAGATGTGTGCCACACAAGCTGTGTCCCTGAGGCACACATAGTCTGGGGAGAGAGCTGTGCTTCTGCTGGTTTAAGTTCACTGTGAGCCTCACTGCAGCTATAGACACGTGTTCCCTGAGGAGGGAGCCCTGGATTCCCCGTGGCCTTGGAGGCATTTGAAAGCTTTGACAGTCAGGGCACAGGAGGGTAGGGGAAGGACATTTCTAGCTGAGGGAACAGCACAAAGACCTGGAAGGAGGGAGAACGTGGGATTTTCTTGAGGAGAGTCTGTGTGGTTCAACCTGGAATGTGACCACATCACAGGGCAGAAACGGAAGTGACAAGAGGGCTGGGCTGGAGAGGTAGGCAGGGCCTGTATTGCGTGGAGCCTCAGACCCAAGTGCTATCTCACGGGATGTGGAAGCTACAGAGGCTTTACCCAGAGACAGACGTGATCAGATAGATGGTGGAATGGGAAGAGGCCGGCGGTGGGAGGCCTGTGCGGAGGTCTGGGAAGCAAGCACTGGACAAGCCCACGGTGGGCCTTGAGGACAGAAGGGATCCCACTCCCAGGACTTGGGGCTCCGCCGGCGGGAGGCTGGGCAGAAGGCTCGGGGCAAGCCATGGCTGCGTGCAAGGAAGACCTCAGGCCGATGTGGAGTCTTCACAGCAGCCTTGTTGGTGCTATCTCTACAGAACAGAAGAGAAACTGAGGCTCAGGTTTGGAAAGTCACTTAAAGCCACTCAGCTGGGATAGGAGGCCTTTAGGCGTTGGGCAAGCCTCTTCTCCTCCCTGGACCCCGCTTTGCCCCCATGCAGAGTGGGAGAGGCATGGCTGGGTGACACAGGGCTGGCTGTCTCTGGAGTTCCAGGAGTTGGGGCTCTCATGTCCTTTCTCTCTGGCAGAACCAAGGAGAGCATGTACCACTCCCTGACATATGCCACCATCCTGGAGATGCAGGCCATGATGACCTTTGACCCTCAGGACATCCTGCTTGCTGGCAACATGATGAAGGAGGCGCAGCTGCTGTGTCAGAGGTCGGGCCACGGGGTGGGCAGGGCTGAGGGGTCACGAGGCCCATCCTTCTGTCACGCTGGCCTATCCCAGTGTCTCAAATGCTACGATGAATGCTGTTCCTTTTGGCTAAAAGGATGTGTCCCCAAGTGCCAACAGCTGCCACTCTCAGCACTGCCTCAGGAACCTTGTCGGAGCCACTCACTGAGAGTCTCCCAGGGGCCAGGCCTGATTGGGAGGAGATGAAGCCTGGCTGTCACTTAATAACTCTTTGGCCTTGGGCAAGTCCTTCTGGGGACCTGGTTTTCCCTGTCTATAACATGGGGGTGATCACAAGCTTGTCACAGGGGCTGCATGAAAATACCGTCGCAGGCCCTGGAGTGTAATGGGCGTTCAGTACATGTTAACTGCTTACATCGGTGGACCGGTAGACCCTGAGTGTGAGCGTGTGGTCACCCTTCAGTGGGCGCACCCTCATGCTTGCCCTCGGTGAGGCCCTGTGCTGGGTGCTGGCTGCCCAGGCGCTCATCAGGCCTGGGCCGCTTGACACTCACACTTCCTGGTGGGAAGACAGGCACAAACAGTGACAGCCAGCATGATGCTCAAGGGGCTGTGGGGTTCAGCTGGGGGAGCAGGAAAGGCTTTTTGGGGGAGGTGATGGCAGAGCTGGTTGGTGAAGGGTGACTAGGAGCAAAGGAGAGAGGAGAGGGGCTCCAAGCAGAGAGACCAGCAGGGGCACCAGTGTGAGAAAGCCCTGGGTTTGGGGGAGTGGCCAGGAGTTCAGTGTGTGTGTGTGTGGGGGGGGGGTTCCTATGGGAGGGTCAGGTGCGGTCAGAGCCCAGCTGGGAGCCCCCTCCCCTTCCCTGAATGATCGGAGGCCCCGTTTTCCTCTTCAGGCACCGGAGGAAGTCCTCTGTAACAGATTCTTTCAGCAACCTTGTGCACCGCCCTACCATGGATCA
The DNA here is from genome assembly GCF_021234165.1 of Pteronotus mesoamericanus. Classification (NCBI taxonomy): domain Eukaryota; kingdom Metazoa; phylum Chordata; class Mammalia; order Chiroptera; family Mormoopidae; genus Pteronotus; species Pteronotus mesoamericanus. The sequence goes on along the minus strand of NW_026555006.1, from coordinate 3,383,313 downwards.
GTTCACGGAAGGTGTGGCGTCATCCAGGATGTCTTCTCAACCCCGCTGGCCCCAGGCAGCCCAGTTCCAGGCCGGGGAGGGGCAGGAAGGGGCAGTTACCTCCCGGTCTTGCTGAGGGGCTGGGCCCTGGCCTGATGCGGGGACACACGTGGGTCAAACCTGGGCCCTTTGAGGAGTGGCCCTCAGGTGAAGGGCAGACAAGTAAGACTCACCCCCTTGACGGCACGGCCTGCTAAGGGCCTGGAGGTCAGGAAGGAGGACGCTGTCATAAGGTCTGTGTACTTTGTTCCTCAGGCCAGGGGCGCTTAGCATTGTGTGTGCGGTGAGGTTTGCTGGTTGAATTGTAGCAGTGATCGATTTCATGGGCCCCAGAGGGGATGTGTGTTTAGAAGCTGACACACGGTAGGAGGGAGCTGAAGGCAGTGGGAGAGATGGTCCAGTCTGCCAGCGCCTATGTGGTGTCTTCATGCCACATGTGGCCGTTCAGCAGCCACTTGTGAGCAATTTGGGGCTCTTCAGTATAGGGGCAAATGTCCTTCCCCACCTCGAGAGCCCTGGAAGATCCCAGCAAGAAGCAGTGCACATGATGGTGCCATTTCCTCCTTCATACCATCCGTAGCTCCCAGCCGCCCACAGGGCCAATCTGTAATCCTCACCAGGGTTCGGGGCTCTCTGCAGGGGCTCCTCTGCCCTACGCCCGTTCTTTCCTCACCTCGTCCCCATTTCAACCTTCTGTGCCTCAGCTGTCCCCCAACATCTCCATTGTTTGGCTCTCCTGGGCCTCTTTTTAGAAAGCTTTCCCTGCCTCATTTTTCATTCCCTTTTCAACTTAAATGTCCTTTCTTCTGGAAACCTTCCCTGGAAGCTTGGGTCTCCTTCCCTTACTCTCAAAGCTTCTTTGTTCATCCATTCAACCCAGCATCTTGTCCTCGCCCCGCACCATCGGGATGTTGGTGCACAGCTACAGTGGTACTTGGGGAGCGGGGAGCAGGCGGAGGGCTCTGTGCTGACTTTCCCGGCGGTGGGGATTGGGAACCAGGTGCAAGGCAGGCGGGCAGGGGATGTGAGCTAATTCAGAACAGCGGTGAGTACTGCCCAGCCTGACCTGGGTGATGCGGTGGAGGAGGCTGGGGAGGGTGCTGACTCAGGCTCCCTTTGCTTTTTTGGGAAGTGGGGGTGGGGAGGATTTGGCCCAAGCCTCCTGCCAAGAGTCCCGGGAGGCCACAGGGCTTTGGTTTTCTTCCCGCAGAGGAGATCCACGCTGAGGTCTGCTATGCAGAATGCCTGCTGCAGAGAGCAGCCCTGACTTTCCTGCAGGTAGGAGCCCTCTGCTTGTACAAGCAGCCTGGGGATTTCAGGAGATGGATCACCATGTCAGAGACAGAAGGGCCCATAGCAGCCCTGATCAGCCCCCTTGTGGTTCAAGCGACACTCTCAGCCCCGGCCAGGCTCAGGGACAGAGGTCATGGGCTGTACCCGCTCCACCCAGCACGTGTGTCCCATCCGCTCCCAGGACGCGCTTTCACCTCGTGACTGCTGCTGTCCTGCTAAGGGTCACATGGGATACAGGCATTGTCCCAAAGGCTGCTTTACACCTGATTTATTCAACCACGTTGACTGGTAGCATCTACGACATACCAGGCTGTGGGCATACGTTACAGGCATATAGTGTTCACATACCTTATACACGCTGCATGTTTGTTTTTATGTACACTTACATATATTACTTAATCTTCATCTCACAGGCCTGCAAAGGGGAGGGTCTGAGAGGAGGAGCCACTTTCCCAAGGTCACGTGGCTAGCAAATGGCAGAGCTGGGATTTGGACCCAGGTCTGGCCGAGGGTAGCCTGTGCTCCTTACCACACAGCAGTAACCATGAGAACCATCACCTCATGATTTTACCAAAGAGTTGAGTTAGAATGATCACATATAATCATCATGTAAATAGGTATATGGGGGTGGAAAAGCATATATAAAATTTATTGCTGGGGCACTGTTTATTTTGGTTTTCTATTTTTCTATCCTTTTGGACCTCTGGTGATTAGAATTGGATTAATCCTAATCTTTCATTAGGATCACTGTAATAATGGCACCAGGAATGGCCTTTGATTTTCTTTGCTTATTCTAATATTACACATAGTAAATAAACAAATGTTTATGAAGCCACCCCCCGCCCCCGCCCCTGCCCCGCCATCAGAGAACAGAACTTTGCTAGAAGTCTCCTCACTCTCTGGGCACCTCTCCACCCTGTTCCCTGCCTCCCTCCACATGGGGAAACCACTAGCTAGAGTTTTACTGTTTATCATCCCCCCACTGTATTTTTTAAAAATAGCTTTTTCATCTTCCAATTCATGTCTGAACAGCATATTATGTGTTAGTTGGCTTCAAGCTGTGTGGGATCTGCTTTCTTTACCCAAACCTATGTGGCTGTGTAATGTTTCTTCTGTGAATATACCGGCTTGTTTATTCATCCTCCTGCTGAAGGGCATTTGGGTTTTTTCTGGGTTTTGGCTGCTGTGAACAGGGTGCTGTAAACATTCGTGAAGGTGACTTCCGCAGCCCATGTTCATCATTTCTTTTGGGTGTAAACTCTGGGGGGCAGCTGCTGGGTAGGCTGTAGGTGTTAGTGCTTTACATTACACATGTGATAAATACCAGCTTGTGAGAAACACAAACAATCCAAAACTGAGCATCCCTCTTCTTTTCCCACATCCTGTCTTCCACCTAGAGGAGGTGCTGTGAACCACGGGTGAACCGTGGAGAGCGGCTCTTCCAGTACCCACGCATAGCTGGTGAAGGGCATTGTGGTCAAACCCTGGGCATTTTGGAGGTCTTGTTTAGTACACAAGACCCTCATCTCAAGTCCCAAAGGTAGGGAGCCTGGTTTGGCTGACCTCTGACCCCATGCCCCTAGGCCCCTCAAAGAGCTGGGCCCAGGGAGGGGAAGGCAGAGCCCAGAGCCTTGTATGATCTTTCTGAAGCCTCTGGCTACCCACCCAGGACCAGTTCTTAGCATCTCTCCCTCCTGCAGGATGAGAACATGGTGAGCTTCATCAAGGGCGGCATCAAAGTTCGAAACAGCTATCAGACCTACAAGTGAGTGGGGCTGGCCGGGGGGCCTGGGGCACAGCATCTGCTACTCTGTGCCCCTCGGGCTGCTTTGTGGGAGCTGGAGAACACCGGCTGGAGGCAGGAAGCCTAGAATATGGGCGACCTCAGGAGGCTTTCTGCACCCTCACAACCTCAGTTTTCTGGGATATTATTCCCCTGGTTTCCCTGGGTGTGCCTGTTGGTTCCCCTGAGTGCTTACTCTGTGCCTGACCTTGAACTTGCAGAACATAAGACACAAATTCTGCACAAACAGCTTGGGCTAGTGGGGGGAGGGGGAAGGCCACAGTCATTTTGGGAACAGCAGTGTAACTCCTACACACCTGTTAAGGCCCAGTCCAAATGCCGCTTTCCCCATGAAGCCTTCCTTGTCCTCTCCAGGGCAACAGGGTTGGTGTCCACACCCACCCCAAACCCCGGCTAAGATGGAAGCTTCCTGAGGGCCAGGTCATTTCTGTGCCACCTCAGCACTGGGCAAGGCATAGGCCATGTTTATGGATGAAAGAATGAAGACTTAACACAGCACTGTTACTTAACATCGTACCACACACGTCTATCATTCCAAAATCAAAAACACTCTGAAAGCTCATCTCCCTGCTCCCCCGCCCCCTCTACCCATTTGGCATTAAAAAATCACTTTCCATTAAAAGTCGACTTGAATTGACTTGAGGCTATTTATCATCTCTATTTCCCTCATTTAATGTGACGATTTCCCTCCAGAGCTAGTTTGAGTTTGATTGCAAGGTATTGCTGGTGTAACACACCGTGTGGGGTGCGGGCCCCGCACGCTCCGTGGGCCTGTGCTGGGACTGTGCGAGGGGACCCCGCAAGCGTTCCGGCTCCTCCAGCCTCCCCACCGATGCGATGTTTCCGAAGTACAAACCTCGTCAGGTTGTCCTCCGCCACGTCCCAAAGCCCTTCTTGCCAAGTCATTCCCGAGAGCCCCCGGCCCTCCTCACCACATCTCCCACCTGCACGCCGCTTCAGACGTTCAGGCACTCCCTCAATTCTTCAGACGCGCCAAGTTCCTTCCTACCTCACGGACTTGGGACGTGTTGTCCTCTTTTGCCAGGAACATTCTTTCTCTTTCAGGCTCATCCCTCCTCATCCCTTAGTTTTCAGCTCAAATGTCAGCCCCTCCAGGGAGCCTTCCCTGAACCCCAGACTCGGTCAGGCCCCGATGTTCTCCTCTGAGGCCTTCCTTACCTTCACAGCTGACTCGATGAGGGTCTGTCCTCTGGAGAGGGAGGCTTGTGAGGGCAGCTGGTTGGTGGCTTTGCCCCCTGCTGTCCTTCAGTGTCTGGCAAGAGAGGCTGCAGTCAGTGTTTGCTGGTTAAAGGCCCGTGAGATGCTTGTGGCCGGGGAAGAAGGCACGCACATCTCTCAAGCGTCTGTCCTGTTCCAGGCAGGCTGGGATATGGGCTTCGTGGTGGGCAGGGGAAAGATGGTTGAATTCTAACCAGGAGACTTCCTGAAAGAGGGTGTGTTGGAGTTAGCCCAGTGGTTCTCACCTGGGAGTAATTTTGCCCCCCCTTCACCCCGTGAGACGTCTGGCAATGTCTGGAGATACTTTTGTTGTCACAACTGGCATCTAGCGGGTGGAGGCCAGGGATGCTGCTGAACATCCTATGATGCACAATCCCCCAAAAAGGATTATCAAGCCTAACATGTCGTAGGGCTGAGTTTGAGAGAATGTTTTAGACAAAATGCAGAACACAAGCAAATGCCTAGATGTTGGACAAAGCAGGTTCCCTATGGTTGGTGTGGCTGAAATCTACAGACAAGGAGTACGCTACTATAGTGGGAGATGTGGTTGGAAACTCCTTGAATATGAGCTTTTCAGCTTGCCAGAACTGATATAATCTACCACCAGTAAGTTCTAAGATCAGCTGGGAATAAGGACAACAGTAGGCCTAGCTGGAATGAGACCCAGCCCCAACTACGTGACTTTGCTTCCTTCTGCAGGGAGCTGGACAGCCTCGTGCAGTCCTCACAGTACTGCAAGGGAGAGAGCCACAGGCACTTCGTAGGAGGCGTGAAGCTCGGTATGGGCGCCTTCAACCTGGTGAGTGGGAGTGTCCCTCCCCATGTCCAACTGCCTGGGCTCAAGATTAACCTCCCCTGCACATTCCAGCCGCACGCGTGCTGTTTGCCGGGCTCCTGTGCTGGGCCCTGTGCTGTGCCCTGTGCCGGGCCTGGGACCCAGTGATAAGCAGATATGTTGCAACCTGGGGGGCTCACAGATAGGGTGCGGGTGGGGGTGGGTGCTGGACCTGGTTCCAGAGTCCCTTCTGTGCATTTCTTCTCAGGTCAAGTCGAAAGTTTGAAATCTACCACAGTGGCAGTATTTATAGCACCAAAAATGGACAAACGATAAATCAGGGCCTTTTCAGCCCGGGTAGCTGGTGGTTCAACATTGACCAGTGGCAGGAAGGAGAGAGGCCCGGAAATAGCTGGTGGCCCTCAGGGACTAGGGAGCCAAACTCCTTCCTGGAGGGGGTCGTATTTGAGCTGGATCTTGGATGACCCATGGGTGGGGGAAGTTGTCCAGGCAGGGAGGGCACACTTGGCAGAAGGAACCGTGTGGGGCGAGGCAGGGAGGCTCAGGAGAGCCGTGCCTACTCCTGGGAGGAACTGCTCCCGGAAAATGTAGGCTTCCGGCCTGGGGACCCTTCTAACAGAGAGAGAGAGAGAGAGAGAGAGAGAGAGAGAGAGAGAGAGAGAGAGAGTGTGTGTGTGTGTGTGTGTGTGTGTGTGTGTGTGAGAGAGAGAGAGACAGAGACAGAATAGGCGTGGGAGCTGCTCTCTCCACTTCAGACAAAGCGTGTTCCAAGAGCAGGCCTTGGGCGGGGGGATCCCTGCCTGACTCTGAGTTCATTTTCTTGTATGTAAAGTGGGAGCAGTGATCCTAGGCTGAGAGCTGAGCAGTACAAGCTGCAAAGTGCCCTGGGTGCACGTAATAGCTGGACTATCCTGGGTTCAAGGACTGGCTCTGCCTCTGATGAGCTCTGGGGCCTCGGACATGCCCTGTCACTGACCTCTGCCTCTGTTTCCCCATCTGTCAAAAGGGGCAGCAATCCCTTCTGTGCAGGACTGTTCTAAGGATCAAATGCAATGACAGAGCCCCTGGGTCCAAGCAGGGATTCAGTGTAATAACCACCGCCATAGCTAATTATTATGTGCAGGCCCTCCTTTATGCATTTTACACATATTAATTGGATCTATCTGCACGTACCCCTATGAGGTAGGGGCTATTATGATTTCCATTTAATAGATGAGGAAACTAAGGCATAGAGAGGATGTGTAACTGGTCCAACATGACACAGCTGAAGCGGTGAGATAGGATTTGGACGCAGCCTGCTCCTGTCATGCTATCATACTTCTCTGTCCGGGGAAGCTGGCTTTCCCGGGAACCCAGGGGCATTGCAGACACAGGGCCTGCGCCCCTAGTGTGCCCACCTGCACCCCTCCATGTGCCCACCTGCTTCTGTTCCTGCAGACGCTGTCCATGCTTCCTACTAGGATCCTACGGCTGCTGGAGTTTGTGGGATTTTCAGGAAACAAGGTAACTACCTGCTTTCTGGGACCCACCCAGCCCCAGGGCTGGAGCTCGGCTGGACGCAGTGGGGCTGAGGGGCCGCAGGGCCTAGGTGCCAGCTCTGGCTCAGCCCCCTCAGTGTGTGGCCCTGGCCAAGGCCCAAACCTCTCTGGGCCTCAGTCTACCCTCCAGTCAAGTGAGGCCGGTGATCCCTGCCTGGTCCCTCACAGGATGATGGCTCTGGGGCTGGGGTGGCTGTGAAAGGCAGCTCTGTGCAGGGGCCTGGGGGCATGTTCTCTGGGCTTCACAGGTGTCAGGAACTTGGTTCTTCTCCCCTCAGAAGACCTAGAATAAGTCCCTTCCCCTGGGACCATCTTCTGGTCTGGGACATGCCCAAGGGAAGCTCTACTGTGCATCAGGCCTTGAGGCAGAAACCAGAATCACTTTCCTAGGCTTTGCTGAGTGCGGCGACCTGAGTACCAGGCAGCAGATCAAGGAAGGCTCCCTGGTGGAGGAGGCCTGGTGTGATGGAAGGAGCATTGGCCTAGAAGGCACGCCCTTCTCCCTGTAACTCTGAGCCTCTTTTCAGTAAAACATGGGGCTTTTTAATTTTTTTTTTAAAACTAGATCATTGTTTCTCAAACCTGAACTTTCTCTGGCCCTTGCTGATTTTTGCCATGTCCACAGACTTCTGTATTATTATTACTTACATATTATTTTTCTCAAAAGTGGCTTGTGATTTTTACTTAAATTGATTTAAAGTAAATATACTACACAGAATCCCTATATGATTTGGCACGATAAGAGCATAATCATAAAGATAAACACTAAGAGGCCCGAACAATCTTACGGAGGCCCAGCTAGGTTGTGTGGTCTGCCAAGGCTGTGCGAGGAAGGGTGTTCTGAGTGAGAGCTATGTGGAGCACACCCCAGCACAGGCCCTAGGTTCTCCTGGATGCTGTCAGACAGACAGGCAGGCAGGCAGACAGGCAGACACCGGAGAAGGGGAGACTCTCACGTGGGACACTCTGCTTCCTCACCTGCTCACGTACTTCTGACATCTTGGTTGCCACCTGTGGTCCATGGTCCAGGCGGGGAAACACTGACTGGGGGCTCTGAAGGTCCCTTTCTGTTCTGTTTTCTTAGGAAGGCCTTTGGCTCATTCAGGATGATGATGGGAGGGAAGAGCATGAGAAAGTCCAAGAGGTGGGACAGTGTGGCCGCCTGGCCAGGAAGAGAGGGTGACCAGGCCAGGATGGAGAGACCCCCAGCACAGCTCCAGCTCTGTCTTTGTCCTGAAAGCCCGGGAGCCATGGAGGGTTTGAGGCAGGGGGAGGCAGTCAGATTTGTATATCACAAAGAATAAGAACACCCCGGAGGACCGACTGCAGAACGGCAGAGACTGCAGACAGGGATACGAGTGGGGTCTGGCCTCTTGCTCCTTCCCAGTCGGGCTCTGGAACCTTCTCCAGAAAGCCTTCCCAGACCACAGTCCTTGCCTGGAGCCTGTGCCCGGGGCCTGCCATTAGGATTATCTTCCTTCTTGTCATTCCTCTTCCCCTTATCGGACCTGGGGCTGCTCAGGGCCTCGGCACCCACCACAGGCCAAGCAGGTGAACAAAGGGAGGAGTGGGCGAGGGGCTGCTGAGGTGGCGGCCTTGGCAGCCGCGCCAGGAAGGCTGCTTACAGTCTGGGGGGCGCAGCCCCTTGTCCAGCGGTGCACGGCCTGGGAGCAGCTGACCCGGCCTCCTGGGCCTCGTGTTCTCCCCCTCCCCCAGCTCCAGCAGCGGCCCTCACAGCAGTCCAGTGACCCCTGGGCCCCTGTCCTTCCTTGGGTCCCAGGGTGGGCCCTGGGGAGCCTGGGCCCTGCTGGCTTCAGCCTGTCTCCTTGTCCCCAGGACTATGGGCTGCTGCAGCTGAAGGAGGGCGCCTCGGGGCACAGCTTCCGGGCTGTGCTCTGTGTCATGCTGCTGCTGTGCTACCACACCTTCCTCACCTTCGTGCTCGGTAGGAGGGCCCTTGGGGCCAGTGCAGGGGGCCTCTGGGGTGTGGCTGGCTCTAAGGGTAGGGGTCAAGCGGGTGAAGGGCTACACACCCTGATCGGACCCCCAAGACTGGGGATGGGGCACCAAAACCACAAACAGCAGCTACATCAACTGTCCCGGGGCCTGGCCCCTGCCCACTCTTTTCCCCATAGTTTGACGGGGTTCCAGCCTCTGTATTATCATCTGTGAAATGGGGATGCTCATGCCCGCCTTGCAGTGGGCGTGGGGACACTGTAGGCTGCTCCTCGGGGTTCTGGGCACAGCCTCCGTGGACCCTGATTCTTGGTTATTGAGACCTGTGATGTGCTAGCGGTGACATCTGCACTGCCATCTTTAATCCTCCCATCACTCTAGAGAGAGAAGAATATTATCCCCATTTCACAGAGGGGAAAATAGAGGCTGGTAGAGATCACGGGAGCCAGTGGTGGTGACTGACATGTGTTGTACCCCTACCTCCTTCAGGCACTGGGAACGTCAACATTGAGGAGGCAGAGAGGCTCTTGAAGCCCTACCTGAAGCAATATCCTAAGGTGAGCTCCACCTCCTGCCAGATACCCCAGCCGACGCGTGCCCCATGGGCCCACCCGGACCGACATGTATGTATGTGTTTGCAGGGCGCCATCTTCCTGTTCTTTGCGGGGCGGATTGAAGCCATTAAAGGCAATGTTGACGCAGTGAGTATTGGGGTCCAGGCTGGTGTGAGGACGCCTCGGGGGATCCCAGGCCAGCAGGCAGTCAGACCCACAGAGATAATACCCTCCGGGCCAGGGCATGCTGGGAGCTGGCCCCAAGGGAGGACCAACCAGCGAGCAGGCGGGGGAGAGGCACTTCCAAGGCAGTCTGGAAGCCGAGGGAGGAGGCGGCATTTGTGGAGCAGCATTTTGACAGGGAGACTAGGACCTCAGCATTCCTGGAGGGGGAGGTGCTTGAGTAAGGCAGCGACACCAGAAGACAGAAGACGCACTTATTGGCACTTGTTTGGAGCACGGTGGTAGGCAGGGACCTAGTGAGTGCTGGGGAGCCTGGTGCTGGGGGGAAGACGCTGCAGGTGGGAAGGAGCCACCGAAGGGGCTAAAGATGGGAGGTCACAGTCCTGGCTGAGACCCCAGCTCCAAGCCAAGGCCCGGGATGGACTCTGCAATGTGGAGTTCGGGGGTCTCCGCTGGCTCTGGCTGTGATTCCTCAGGCATCAGGATGGATGCCCCCTCCCCCGCCCCCCGTCCAGGTCACTTCATAGGAGCTTCAGAAACCTTTGGACTTGGCTCTGCGGCACAGGCATTATTATATCACTTTAATATGAACACTGTCCACTGCCTGTTATCCCTCTATTATAGCTCCATCCTATCCTTTTGCTTTGTGACTTGATGATTAGAGCCCCAGAAAGGGGCAGTAACTGGGTCTGAGGTCATGTAAGATGGGGGAATGATCAGGACTGGAGGCCAGTCTCCTGGCATGGGCTGGACCACCTTGTTCCGGGGAGGCTGGGCCTACGGTGAAGTCAGGTGGGTGCAGAGTGGAGTAGGTGTGGGCCGGGGGCTCCCGCCGCCGAGACTGACCAGCCAGTGCCCCACAGGCCATCCGGCGGTTTGAGGAGTGTTGCGAGGCCCAGCAGCACTGGAAGCAGTTTCACCACATGTGCTACTGGGAGCTGATGTGGTGCTTCACCTACAAGGGCCAGTGGAAGATGGCCTACTTCTACGCCGACCTGCTCAGCAAGGAGAACTCCTGGTCCAAGGTGGGCTCATACCTAGGGCTGGGGGACATTGCGGGACCAGGCCAACCCAGATGAGCCACGTGTCCCTAGATCAAGGGCTAAATCCCTGATTGAACACAGATGTCTCAGCTGGAACTTAAACAGAACCCTAACTTCTAATAAGACTTAGGGCTGGAAGGAACTAAAGACCATGAGGAACAGAGAGACTTCAGAACTACAATGTGTGTCGAGATTTTTAATCACAAGGGACAGAAACATGGCTTACACTGTTCTAGGTGAGTGCTGGCCAGTAGAACCTTCTGTTATGGTGGAAATGTTCTGTTCCTGCACCATCCACTGTGGGAGCCACCAGCCCCATGTACACACTGAGCGCTTGGAATATTCCCAGGGCAACGGGGAAACTGGGTGTTTTTAATTTTATTTATTTTTAATTGAAGTTTAAATTTAGAAGTCACAAGGGTTAGTGGCAACTGTATTGGACTATGTGGGTCTAAAACACACAAGGCTCATTAATTCATACAACAAAGAATTCTAGGCAATATGACTTCAGGTACGGTTGGATCCAGGGATTGAAATTATTTCATTTGGGCTTGCTTTCTCCATCTGTGGCTCTGCTCTGCTCTATGACACCTTTGTTGTGCAGGCAGGTTCTCTCCATGTGATAGGCAGGGTGGCCATGGGCTGCCTGCCCCAAACTCACATCTTCCCTTTGGTTTCCACCGTGGCCCCCCAGTTGAGCCCTGTTGGTCTGGCATAGATTGCAGGTCAATGCCTGGAAACAGAGGGATGGGAAGGCTGAGGAATGGGGAGTAGAAGAGGGGTGATTGCCCAGAAGAAAACTGAGGTGATATCCCCAAAAGCAGCACTGGGGGGCATTAAAGAAATGCCATGTAGGCAAAACAAAGCAAAACAGGTGCCCACTATAGGCGAAAACTTATACCACCAAGGTACGTGTCAAAGTCAGCATGAGCCATTATCATCATGGTAATGATAGCACAAAATTCTGAACAAAGAGCTTTAGGATAATTTAGATCATCAGAGAGCATCTAATCTGCTATTGGCAACTATATATCAGTGTGTCTCAATGACTTTGAATTCCCGTTTCTCATTCCTCCCTGCCTCTGTGTGGAAGTCCTTTTCCAGGAGCCCCGCCCAGGAACCAAGCTCAAAGGGAGTTCTCTAGGTCTGGGCAGCAGGGTGGGGGAAGGGCAGCCTCCCACTGAGCTCTCACTGCGGGCCCAGCACTTGCCATTCCCTCCACACCACATCCGACAAGGCAGAGGTTCTCTCCATTGGGCACACAAGGGCCACTGAGGCTAAGGGAAGGTAGGTGACTTTCTTCGCCCACATAGCTCTTGGTGCCGACACTGGATGTGAAGACAGCTCTGTGTGACTCAAAGGCCCCTGCTTTTGCCAGCTTGCTCTGAGGCCACCTAGCTGTTAAAGGTGCTTCCTCAGGCCCAGCTCCTGTGGGCCTGGCATTCATGCTTCATCACTTCCCACTCCCAGTAAGAGCACAGGCTTCGGGAACCTTTTTGAACCAGTGGCCCAGAAGCCTTCCTGTGGAGTGGCCGGGCAGCTGGGTCCACCTACATGAGCGAGGAGAGGTGTCGGGGTGCACACAGCTGCTCTGAGGAGCAGGGGCAGAAGTCTGGCTCAGCTCAGTCTCCAGCTGTGTGACTTTGGGGTGGTCAACCTCGCTCTGTCCAGCGCTTTCCTCAGAAGGGTTTCCTGTGAAAGTGGGGGTTGTAGCACCCTGAGTTCTGGGGCTCATTTATTCCTATTCTCCAGTCCTTGGCCACCACAGAGTCCACCCACTTTCAGCTCAAGGGACTTGAGCCACAGAGTCCACCCACTTTCAGCTCAAGGGACTTGGCCTGTGGCTGTGGCATCTCTCTCCGCCTGGACTGCACATCCCTGTGGAGCCTTCATGTTCCCCTCAGCTTGAGATGGCTAGAATCTAGGTGGTAACAGTCATGTGTTCAGCGCTGTAATGAGGGAAACTAAGGAGAGCTGAGAGGCAGCGCTGGGCAGCCCAGCCAAGAAGACGAGGGAGGCTTCTGGAAGAGGAGAATCTGAGCTGAGTTTTGGAGGAGGAGGAATTCGGGTGGAGAGTGGAGGAAGTGAAAAGGACACCCCAAGCCAAAAGAACAGCAAGGTCAAAGGCTTGAAAGCCAGGGTGCTGCTAAGAAGTTCTGTGTTGCCAGGTGAAGGGTTGTGGGTAGAGGTGCAAGGGGACTATGGGAAACCGTCCCCATTAGGTCACTTGCTGTAGTTTCTTGAGGACAAGGACTATCTGACTGCACATACCCTGGTAGAGTAATCCAGAAAAATGTGTGGAATCAATGGTCAAACAGTCAGGTACCCTGGGGAGACAGGAATGCCATCAGAGGAGAAGGCTGCTGTTTTCCAGCAATGCGGCCCCATAAAATCCCTTGGCAGCTTGGTGTCCGTGGGTGTCACAACTCTAGGTCACTGCATCCTCCCTTCCCCTTGGAGACTCAGGGGGATGAGCTGTCCAGGGGGGAGTAGGAGAAAGTTCTTAGAGGAAGCCATTGGATTGGTAAGCCTTGCAGAGAAGGAACAGTGAGACCCTAGGCAGAGGAAAGGCACAGGCAAAGGCTGGGGGTAAGTTTAAGGAAAGATGGAGGAATAATTGGCAGAAGAGAAGCCAGAAAAGCAGGTCACAGGGCCCTGAGTGGCTGGTTTGGGCTTCAGTCTGACAGGGAAGGAGCCCTTGATGCTTGCGCCTTAGATGCGGGCTTTAAGCAATCTCTCCTGCAGTTCCTGGGCACCCCTACCTGAAGCCGAGTGCCTTTGATGTATTCTGGGAAGGGCCCAGAGGCCAGCGTGGTTAGGGTGGTGTGGGGGAAGGGAGGGGGAAACAGTGGGAGATGAAATTGAGAGGAAGCCAGGGGAGACTGGATAGGGTCTCGCAGGCCATGAGAGGGGGTTTGGATTTTATTGTAAGTGTGTGGGATATCATGAGAACATTTCAAGGACAAACTGATGTAATGTGACTTGAAAAGGCCTGCCTGGCGTGGTGTGCAGGGGACAGGAGTGGGAGCAGGAAGATCGGTTGGGAGGCCATATAATCGAGGGCAAAGAAAGACATCCCTGGTGGCCTGGAGCAGGGAGCTGGTGTACAGGCTGGTGCAGTAGCTGAGGTGAGCCGTCCGGTCAGCGGGAATCAAGAACTAGATAGGAAGTAAAACCATGAGGACTTAGTGACTCAGTGCCAGGGCGGGGACGAGGGGGAAGGCAAGGGTGACACCAGGAAGTTAAAGATGGGATGGGGAACGGGTTTTAGCAAGGGGAGATTTTTCCCGCCACACCCCACAAAACCCAGCTTTTCCTCATTTTGTGAAGGGCAGACTGAGGTACTGAGGGCAGAGAACCGGGAGTAGCCCTGAGCTTCAGCATGGGTGGGGCTGCCAGGTGGAGGCTGCTGTCCATCTTCTCCAGAGAGGAGACTCCAGGATGTCCTGCTTCCTTTCTTCCTCCACCCACTCACTGCACTTCTTTCTGAGCTAATGGCAGTAGGTAGCCGCAGCCGTCCCAGGTGGCAGGTGCTGTGGTTCAAGGCTCCGCCACTGGAGGGCAGCGCAAAGCCAGGCTCCTCCGGCCTTGGATTTTTAAGGGGAAGGGGAGCCGCGTTTAGGATGGCTCTCTGGGGGGAGGAAGGCGGTTCTGCACAGCTACACCTTCCTTCCCTGTGGACAAGGCCCTTAAAGCCACACAAATCTGGCGTCGCTCCCAGCTCTGCCCCCCAGCAGCGCTGAAGACCTAGGAAGCATAAGGTGTGTCCAGATTCCTTTCTGGCATCGTCTTCGGGATCAAGTGAGGTGATATATGTAAAGTGTCCACCACATTACGAGTAAGGCAGTGTCCCCAAAGGATTCTGAGCTGAGCCCTACCCCAGGGCCATGCTCACTCTTCTGGCCTCACACCTCTTCTTTTATGCATCCCATACTTTATGCTACCTATTTGTATCTTTATTATACCCGGGCTCTGCTCAGGCTGTTCCGCTTGCCAGGAAGGTCCATTCTCTGGGTTCCTGTGAATCTCCCTGTTGGCCTTCAAGGGTCCAGTCTGAAGTGACTGCTTCCCAGAAGCCCTTGCTGCCCTACCTTCATGTCTCCATCCCAGCCTCAGCACCACCTGTGCATCCACTAGTTGCTGGAGTTTTCTTCTCTGCTGCTTCACAGTGGAGAGGGTGGCAGCTGCTTTGACGTGGGCCCGTCCTGGATTTAACTCTCAGCTCAAGTCCTCAAGTTGCTTCAGTTCCCCCAGTTTCTCCCCTGGGGCCTGGGGGTAATGTTAGCTACTAAATGAGGTATTTGCACCAAATGAGGTCCAAATGAGTTGCCACAGGAGTTGTGGCCTCCTCAGCTGTTTCCAAGGGCAGAGTAAGACATGGTATGCAGCGCGGCGAGCCTGCACAGCTGGGGCCTCACCCACGCAGCCTGCAGCTGTGATCAGAAGGTTGGTTCCTCACACCTGACTCTTGCTGTGCCTCTCACAGGCTACCTACATCTACATGAAGGCTGCCTACCTCAGCATGTTTGGAAAGGACGACTACAAGCCATTTGGGGATGACGAAGTGGAGTTGTTTAGGTGAGCCCTACCACGGCACCCGCTTTGGAGGCCCCAGCCAGGCTCTATCCAGGGCACCAGGGAGGAGGTGCTGGGGTTGTCATCGCCCCCGGCCCTGAGCTCCCTGGCTCTCCCCAAGGATCGCCCCACATGCCCGTCATTCCCTTCCATCACCGCCTTCTCCAGCTGCTGCTTTTAGAACCTTTTCAATCTGTTTAGAGGCTTTCTTTCACCAGAGTGGTTTTGTCAACATCCTTTCTTCTGGGCCTCTTTCATCAGGTCAGTAGGACAGATGTGGACACTGAGGTCCAGCGAGGTCCCTTCTGATGGATTAACCTGATACACTCAGGGAAGCACAGCAGAGAGCCAAAAAGTCCAACAGGATTAAATCCAGACTGCCATTTCTTAGCTCTGTTACCTTGGACAATTTCAGCATCTGTTAAATGGGAATAACCTCTGCCTTGCAGTGTTGTTCTGCGAATCAGATAGAGGATATATTTATAGAGCCTGGAACCACTAAACCATGGCTGTTTTTATTCGTATCTGTAAGGCCTGTCTTGTTCATCTTTGCAAAGGCCCTAGAGCAGGGCTCAGCCTTGGCAGGTGGAGAGTGGAGCCTTGGGCCTTCCTCCAGCTGTGGTGAGGGTTGGTCTTGGGGTGGGGGCAACCTGAGCTCCTGAGCTCCACGGGCAACCAATGTCCTAGTCATAGGGCGTTTACCGTTTACTGAGTGCCTCAGTTTCTCCATCTCATGTAACTCTCCAGACAGGCTCTAAGGGTAAGTATCTGTGGGGGAAGAAGAAAATTTTCCCAGGTTTTTGGCTGAGCCCACCCCCACCCCATAGTTAAAAGACAGATTAACAAGAGAAAAAGAAGTTTATTAACATGTATGCCTCCTGCATAGATGGGAGATAGCCAGGAAAACTGGCCCAAGCCATCGCCTTAAACACCATCTTCAACTCAAGACAAAAAATGGGTGGGGAGCCAGCTTTCAAAGCACAGCAAAGGAGCTGATGGTTGTTATAAGAGTTCCTAGAGATTTAGTCACCCTCCCATTCCTGTTACAGAGAGGGAGGTGCC
Source organism: Pteronotus mesoamericanus (assembly GCF_021234165.1). Lineage (NCBI taxonomy): Eukaryota > Metazoa > Chordata > Mammalia > Chiroptera > Mormoopidae > Pteronotus > Pteronotus mesoamericanus. The sequence goes on along the minus strand of NW_026555006.1, from coordinate 3,367,231 downwards.
TGTACATATGGGATTTCCCTTGTAAATATCTCTCTCTGACAAAAGGTAACTTCTAGGTTTTCAGTTTTCCTGTGTCTGCTATTTCTTAAAAATAACCTGCCTAAAATAATCTTTGTGCCGAGGAGGTATGTTGCAGGGTAACAGATTCTGCTCCCTTTCATATTATTATCTCCATTTTAGAAATGAGAAAACAGGCCCAGAGAGGTTCCACAGTAAATAAGCAGGGGAGGTGTCCAGTGGGGGGGACCTCACAACAAGGTCCAGCTGTTTCCTGCACTTGGGTGGCTCAGGTTTGAGGGTCACGGCCACACCCTGTGAATGTGGCAGACATCGGCGGGTAGGATGGAGCTGGGTGGGTGAGGCCCCAGCTGTGCAGGCTCGCCGAGCTGCATACCACATTTTACTCTGCCCTTGGAAACAGCTGAGGAGGCCCCAACTCCCCCAGCAAGAGTTAATTAAAGGTTCGAGCTGTGAGGTCTTGGGCAGGTCCCTCACTTTCTCCGGGTGCTCATCCCTTGTGAAATGGGGTCAGGCTTCCACTGGGCTCTCCAGAAACAGGGTCTGGGAGCAGAGGAGAGACGGCTAGAAGGCAGAGCAGGCCTGGGCTGTTGGTATGTATTCTCATTTCTGCCAGTGGGTGAGGAGGAACCCCTTGCCTAGCCACAGGAAGTGGCCGAGTCTTGAGACAGGGCCTGTGAAATAAGGCCATTATGAATCCCACACTGTTGTCGTATAGATGAGGAAACTGAAGCCCAGTGAGGTGCCAAGCAGACACTGGGCAGTGTGGGGACTCTCAGTTCTCTCCTGCTTTTTCTCACCCTGCCTCCCCTGCCTCCCCCCATCTCTTGCAGAGCCGTGCCAGGCCTGAAACTCAAGATTGCTGGGAAATCTTTACCCACGGAGAAGTTTGCCATCCGGAAGTCCAGGCGATACCTCTCTCCCAAACCTATTTCTTTGCCAATTCCTGCTCTGGTGGGTAGGAGGGTCTTGACTGGCTCTGCACTCCAGCTTGGAATTTTAGGGATTAGCTGAGAGCCAGGGATACAGCCATGGACCCAGGGGAAGTGGGAGGTGGGTGAGGGAGAAAGACCTTCATGCCTCAAGGGCCTGGAGAGGATTTCACAATTCACCTGGGATGGGGGGGGAGGGCGGTTGGGAGACAGAGGAGCCGGCTTCAAACACCTCATGGCAGAAAGGATGGCCCTCCTAGACAGCTCCACACACCTGTCCCGAGGCAGAGGCATTGCTCAGCTGTTGTGTTCCTACCCTGATTGTTTCAGTCTTGTCACATGATTGTACTTGTTTACATAGTTCCTGTCACTGGACCTAGCTTTTCTGAGGCCTGGGACCCTGTGATATTCCACTCTGAAATAACAATAATAGCTGACATTGTTATTGGGCGCTCCCTGTGTTTAAGGTTCCTTACACCCCATTGCCTATGGCCTCATTTGATCCTCACAATAACCCTCTGCGTAGTTTCTGGTAGTAGTCCCATTTTACAGATAGGGATACAAAGTCCTAAAAGATAAGTGATAAAAGTAGGAAGATGTCTAGTAAGTGGCTAAAATATAAGTAGAAAGATAAAATACTTTGTCCAGGTCACACAGCTAGTGAGTTAGAGAGTCAGAATTTGAACTCACATAGTCTGGTTCCAGAGATGTATTCTGAACAACCATTATGATGCTTATTCCATGCATGATTTTAGCAGACATTAGAGAAGGTTTCAGTTTGTCAGGAATCCTTGTTGTTCAAATAGGAAGGCAGCCAGAAAGGGTCTTCAGAGACCTTTCATTGGTTCTGGTTCTACCATTCCCTAATTGTGTGACCTTAATGTAAAATAGGATAGTATATAACTTACCCATTTCATAGTGCGGTTATGAGAATCAGCTGATAAGATGCATAAGAAACTGTGTAAATCAAAAAGTTCGATATTTTAAAAAAATTTTGAGAGAGATTGTTGTTCCACTTATATACGCATTTGCTGGTTGCTTCTTGTATGTGCCCTGACTGGGGATTGAACCTGCAACCTTAGCGCACTGGGATGAGCAACCTGGCTAAGGCCAAAAAGTTCAATATTTACAGAATTTATTTAGAACTTGTATCCTGAATATCGCTAAACAAATTTTTAAATATTTTATAGTTTAAAATAAAGCTATTATCATAAAATTGGGGGCAATGCAAAAAAAAAAAAAAAGGGCAGGGGAAGTACCTATACAAAAAATTTAGGGGAGAACTTCCCAAACTATAATCTGAAAAATGTCATTTATGCATGAAATGATCTGTGACTAAATATATTGGGTGAGAGTGTTCTAAACAAATTATTTCCCCAATATTTAGAACCTTAGAAGGGCCTTTAGTTGCCCATTTTACAGATGGGGAAACTGAGGCCCCGTTGAGGAAACCTAAGACTGACTTGCTTCCCCTACCCTCAGGAAATGATGTACATTTGGAATGGCTACGCTGTAATTGGGAAGCAGCCGGAACTCACAGAGGGGATACTTGAGATCATCACCAAGGCTGAAGAGATGCTGGAAAAGGGGCCAGGTGACTAACGCTAGGCCCTTGAACCTGCCAGGCTGGGTCCAACCACAGGGCTTTCAGTTGACGCTTCCTCCACCAAAAATGACCTTCCTTACTTCTCTACCCTGGTAACTGACCTTTGCCTTTCTAGAGTGAGCTTCAAGGACAGCTCCTCCAAGAAGCTGTCCTTTGTCCCCCGGGGTAGAGTCAAGGCCTCCCATGGGCTCCCACAGCCCCCTGGGCTTCCTTCAGTCAGCCCTGGTTTCACTCTATTATCATCTCAGTATGTCTTTCCTTCCCAGCCTGAGTTCCCTAAGGACAGGGACCATGTGTGAATCACCTCTGTGTACCCAGGGCCCAGCAGAGTAGGGGCCCCAGAAATGAACAATCCTGTTTTCTTCTCACTGCCCTGTTCTCAGAGAACGAGTACTCGGTGGATGATGAGTGCTTAGTGAAGTTGCTAAAAGGCCTGTGTCTGAAATACCTGGGCCGCGTCCAGGAGGCAGAGGAGAATTTCAGGAGCATCACTGCCAAGTAAGTGCTTCTGTAGCTGCTTCCAATCCACATGGCCTACTGCTGGGCCTGGTTCTCTTGGGTGGAATTTCAGGCATATTTCTCCATGTGCACTTACCCCAGCGCATGGCCCTATCTTTATGCGGGTACTAGTGTCCACTCTGTGCCAGGTCTGCTCTGGGTACTGATCATTGAGGCCTCACCCCTCCAGGCCACCAGATTGCTCAACTACAGGAGCCCATCCACGCTGAGTTTCATGAGAACGGTGCCCCCTCTGAAGTTTGTAATTCACCAAATCTGCCCTTGCCCTTGGGGATCACAAATGTTACAGATAGGTAGCTACAGGCAACCCAGTCTGGAAGGATCAGGGCTATGCTAAAGGGAAGCAGAGAAGACAGCAGGTGTCCTGAGGACGACCCTAAACCTAATGCTCAGGATACCAGGAATGGCTTTCCAAAGATGCCATTTAAATTGTGAAGTTCTTCAGGCAAAGAAAGCAATGGAGGAGGGGTTTTAAGTGGAGTAGGTAGAGCATGTGCAAATGCTTGGGCACAGACACACCTGAGGCTGGAGGGACAGTGACTGGGCTTTCCCTGCCTGCGTGAAATTAGAGGGAAAGGGCTGCAGACGAAATGAGGGGCAGGAAGTTGGGGGGGAGGCCACACTGCAAAGGGCCTGGTTGTTTTGCTTCCAAGACTGAACTTTATCCTGCAGACAGAAAAGAGCCAGGGAAGATACCAGACAGGGCAGATGTGGGTCCTAAAAGGGTGTTCCTGGGGCAGCAGGGTGGGTGGGTCAGAGGGGCCAAGTTGGAGACAGGACACTTCTCAATAAGTCAACTTGGAAAAAGGGGGTTGTGGACTGTGGTGGGAGTGGGCTAAGGCTATGACAACAGCCAAAGGTTGTCAGGAAGTTGGGTCCCAGGTGCAGAGGCCTGGAACGCTCTGCTGTGGATCCTAAGCCTTTCTAGGGCTAGGTAGTGGGAACCTTCCCAAATTGTAATTCAGAGTTGGAAACTCCACCTGAGGACGAGTTGCATCCTCCCACTTGGGGGAGGCTCCGGAGAAGCCTGAAGGATGTCTCAAGGGCAGGGCCCGTAAGCCTTGTTCTCCTCTGTCTCACAGTGAAAAGAAGATTAAATATGACCACTACTTGATCCCAAATGCCCTGCTGGAGCTGGCCCTGCTGTTCATGGAGCAAGGCAGAAATGAAGAGGCTGTCAAACTCTTGGAAACTGCCAAGTAAGGCTGGATTAGCCTTGATGAGTCCTTTGCTCTCCATGAGCTCAGGAGCTTCACCTGGCTGGGGGCAGAGGAGCCCAGGCGTCAGTGAGGGAGGGTGAGGGCAACGCAGGATGGCAGTCCAGAGTCTGGACCTGCGTCCCTGGGAACCTAGTTCTTACCTACTGTGGAAAGGCTTCCTCCTCAACTTACCAGTGAGGACTTGGAAACCCAGAAGCAGGGAGGGAGTTACCCACGGTCTCACACAAGTCAGCCACAGGCCTCTGTGACACCTCAGGTCTCCTGCCTTCTAGCGCATAGAATCTACCTCTTGAAATCTCAAGGTTGGGGGACCCATCAGGACCAAGAGTGGCTCCTGAGGGCATGATATCGGGATGAGGAGCTACATGACCTTTCTGCTAATCCCTATCAGGCAGGACCAACTTTCTTTAGACAGAGACAGGGATTTAAGCCTTTGTAACTCTTCCTTGGCTGGTGGGCTCCCACAACTCGGACCAACTCAGACTGGAGCAGCCTGTGTCTGATTCTCTGGTTTCTTCCAGGCAAAACTACAAGAATTACTCCATGGAGTCAAGGACACATTTTCGAATCCAGGCAGCCACACTCCAAGCCAAGTCTTCTCTAGAGAATGGCAATAGATCCATGGTCTCATCGGTGTCCTTGTAGTTTTGTGCAGCACTCCCGAGCTGGAAGACAAACACCTGGACAGAGCTCCTGGAAACATTTCAAACTGATCCCCTCCCCCTGCCCTGCCTTCGGGGTCCACCGGTGCTCCAGTGAGACAGCACGACCTGAGTATCCGTGAAGAAGCCAAGCTGGCATTTTCACCAGTGTGTCCAAGGACAGAGCAGGTGGAGCCCTCTGCCTGCCCTATCACATATACGGGTACTTGTTTTTCACTGTGATGTTTAAGAGAATGTACGAACAGTTTACATTTTCCTTAGAAATACAATGGTGGGCTCTTAGTTGGCTTTTTTAAAAACCACCAACCAACCACCTGTATATCTTTGTGTTAACCCCCACTGACCTGGAGGAAAATCTGTATGATGCCAAAGGCGAAGCTGCTTTTCAAACTTTGGCAAGGTCTCAGCTTCCGGGGCCGGAAGGACCCTCAGGAGGGTCTGTACCTCAGGCTTCAAAACTTCTGGGGGTTGCACAAAGACACCCCCTATCTTACTCCTTACACTTGATTTTAACACCCTTTGTATCCTTCCAATTTAAAAAAAAAAAATCAAACGTCTTTTTAGTGAGATAATTTTCATTTGAGTCCATCTGTGGGGGGAAAAAATCAATCTCCACCAGGAAAGGATGGGGATGCTGAGGCTGGCAGGAGGGCAGCTGTGGGGCTCTTTCTATGCTGAGATGTTTGCGGGGGGGTGGGGGGTGGAGGCGGGGGATGGTTCTCAAACTGAAACCGCTGAAAGTAATTTATGAAATGTTCTGTACTTTACTCCAAGGTATGTTTATTTACAGACAGCATTTTTCTGGTTATTCTTGGCCTACTGTATATGTTTTAAAATTTTCAGTTGAGAGAAAATAGATATTTAAGTAATAAAACTTACATACTTAAAAGAGATTATGCAACATCTATTTCAGTAAAATATGTGTTGCTTGAATTCTTAGGGCAGAAAGTCTGGATCAGAAACCTGTTTTATTTAGATAATATGATATTCTAAAATTTTTAGAATTTACCAACATTTAAAAATGGGGAGATATCACAAATAAATCTGGTTTCCAGCCTCTTAGTCAAAAAAAGATCTGGCGACATTGGGCCTTATCACCGTAAGGCAACGATCAACTGGAGCTGAGTAAAGGTGTCTTTAAACACACTACCCTTCTGGTCCCTAAAATCACCTGCATTTGCAACCTCTGGGACTGTTAAAATGAGAACTCAAGTTCAGTGACCAGTTTTACCATTCAGAATCTCATGATAGCACGCTTCAATTTCACCATTTCCGTAGAAAACTCATGTACACAGTACAAATACTCATCTGTGAACATGTCACTCCTCAAATACATGCATGCAATTCCTGTAACGGAAGAATCACAGACAACTTTCCAATCTTCCAGCATTGCTGTATTTAGCAAACACTCTTGAACATCTGCCAGTGGCTGGGTGGGTTAATCTAACATACAGCTAGCCAGCTTCCTGTGACTGATACTGAATAGGTTTTAGGTACGGCATATTCTCATTAGGGGAAAAAAGCAAACTGTCAGAGCAGAAATGCGGTGAAATTTTTTTTCTCATTTTGTTAGAACTAGACAAAAGACTGCTCTCCATAGAGCAGCCCTCTACAAGCTCTGTCTCCTCCAAAGCTTGCGTGCCGGGAGACCAGCCTGCTTCTAGGTTGTTGGGCAGGGCAGGGGTGAGAAGGTGCCTACAGCCAGGATGCTGACAGGATGGCTTTCTGTGGTTTCCCCCACATAGTAGAACCTTCCCTACTGCTGTAGAAAAGCAGCACTGGACATAGGATAAAGAAAAAAAAAACCAAACAAACCCAACAGCTTTTGATTTCAACATTTACTTTAGGTGCTTTTGCTTGAATTTAAAAAATTTATGCCAGATGGTTTCCTTGTGTTTGTTGCTTTTCTTGCTGGGCTTCATTAATTAGCCTACATCACCTTCACCTCTGCTGCCCTGGCTGCAGTCTGGCTGATAAGAGAAATCAGTGGGCTTTGTCTCCTTTATCCCATCTGCAGCTTGAGATAGCTTATGAAAAACACGCATGTGAGGGAGGGTGGAGGCTGAACACGTTGGGTGTCTGACACCACTTATCCTTGTGCAGAGGCCTTTGAAGGTGAAATTCTGTTACGAGCTTCTTCCTGTGTCTGCTTTGAGCCATTTCTGGTTACTTTTCTTACAGATCTTTCCAGCACATCTGCCCTGGATAGGCAGCTGATCAGGTGGAGAGTTCTGGCCTAGAAATAAGGAGACTTCAATTCTAGTCCTTGCTTCGCTATTGTTTTTCAGGGTAACCTTGGAAAATTCACAGACCTTCTGAAAATTAACAACTGGGACTAGATTACACTCATTCCTGCTGTCAACAGTTCTCATTCCAACTCTGGTCAAGTCTGTTGGTGGGTGTTCATCGCCAACGTGAGGCAACAGATACAGAACTACTTTTTGCCAAAGCCTTGTGTTACCAATCTACTTAAACAGAAACAGTAGGCTTCCTCAGTCTGGGGCCTCAACAGGGGTCCGGGATGCCCAGAGAGCAAATAATCCTCATTTGGGGCAAGTCTAAATCCTCGGCCACACACAGGCACTCAGCTGTTAGGAAGTAGCAACTGTGTAACACGACCTGAACAGGCCCTTGACAACGGAAAGTCTACCTCTGCTTCTCACTGGTCACAGGCCCTTGGGGCTTTCAGCAGTGTGCCGGTCCCTATCAGTTCTCCCATGTGTTGGCAGGATTCCCTGTTCCTTATCTCTCAAGTCAGAACGGGAGTGTTTCCAAAACAGCTATGGTCATTCACAGCAAAAGCCATGACCTGACAGCAAAACCAGGGCCCTAAAAGGCCAACACCAATTCAAGACTTGGCTGAAGTCCAGGTGGGAGAGTCCCAGCAACTGAACAATAGCACCAGGAGGTTTTTAGAAAGCGCTAGTCTGTGAGTACTAGAATCACTCAACAAAGGAATAAAATCCAAAGACACTTTTCTCTGGAGTTACTCCCAAAATTATTTCTTCTAAAATGATGGGGGAATGGACAACTTACCCTTGTTTGCTTCAAAATTAAAGCTTCACAGTGTGCTTTTTCAATAACTGTTTCCTTATGTCCTTACCACCATTGCACTAATTCAGTAATAATGACAGGTGTCTGGATTCCAAAAACCATGCAGCAAATGGGAATTTCTCACTCCTCATCCCAACACAGTTTCCAATGTTGGAAAGTGCCTTTCTGCTCAGGTTAGCACAGCTCCTGGGAAAGCTGGTGCAAAGCTTGTGACTGCCCATCAGGGTAAGTCCACAACAAGGAGCCTCATTTGGGGGCTTGAAAAATTGATTTCTAAATTAGCAATCTATGAATTGCCCCCACTGTATAAAGTCAACTGTCAAATGATAAAATGTAATCGAGCCCTTCCTTTGTGAAGACATACAATTATTGAAGGTCACAATGGACTTCTAAAAGTTGACATTCAAGTTTAACCAGACATGTCACAGCTAATACCTCACAAATGACTGGACTGGGCTGTCTTGTTTTTCTTCACATCTTTAACAAACACTTCTGAACACCAGACACTGTTTGTTCTGGATGGGAAAAATTAGCTAACATCAAGTGCTCATTATTTACCAGTTGCTCTTCTGAATGCTTTACATAGTTCTAATTCTCATAACCACATTTTGAAGGAGGAGCTATTATTGCCATTTTACAGAGGAGAAAACTCAGGTTAAATAATTTGCCTAAGATCACACAGTTACTACGCAGCATAACAATCTGAAGCAAAGTAATTGAACTCTAAAGCCCATGCTCTGTTAAACTGTTGGTCGAGCTTAAAATGACCAGTTTAAAGTTGGATCTGGCTTACAGTGACTTGGGCCACTGTTAAGGTGGCAGCTAAAAACTCAAACACTAGAAATCCTTGGCTTGGAACACACCTAGAGAATATATGTCTGTGGGGGAGTTTCCCCAGGCCACTTGGCTTCATGAGGTGGGGATAGGCTCTAGCTTGGACGAAGTCAGAAATAAAAGGCAACCCTTAACCAACAGTATTTGCTACTCTAGAGATAAGAAGTGAAGCCTGAACAGATGCAGAGGCTCAGGCCTGGACTCAGGCTTGGAGGGGTAGCAAACCATGTGCTAGAGGAGATTTGGTATAAGACAGTTAAAGGCAGGAATGTTTGACAACTGGGAAGCACATGCTAAAGGCACTCAATTTTTAAGTTTGGCTGGCCGGCCAAACACAACACATGTGTGGGTCAAAGTAGTCCTTGAGCCACAGATCTGTCACCCTGGACTGGAGCTTTCAGATAACTGTCTATGAAAGAGCTTGTGAGCAAAGTCACAGTAAGAGAAAAGCCAGCTCTCCTAAAAATACCAATGCTAGATTCTATTAATTACATGGGGTAGTGGGGAAAAAAGCAGAGACTGAATTCAAACTTGGATTATTTCACTGCTTTGAGAATCAGTCTTTACTTCCACAAAATGAGGCTAATGCCAACTGCTTCACAGAATTGCTAAGAATAAAGAGAATCATGATGGGGTGGCATGGGTGGAGGAGGGCAAAGGGGGAGAATTGAGACAACCGTAATAAACATGATTAAAAAAAAAAAGTTGATAAAAAAATCATGCAAATATCCTAGCATAGCTCTCAGTATATTAAGGTGGTAAATTTATTGGGCCTCATATACTGTGGGAAGGCAGCGGTGGGGCTGGCCTTGGGAATGACTGAATCAAGGGCTCTAGTGCTTCCCCATCTCTTGGCTTTGCCCCTGTGTTAGATGGGGTGCTGGGCAGACAAACACAACATGTATCCACTCTATGTCTTTTTTTTTTTCCAAATTTCATATACAGGAACTATGGCTTGCTACATTCCAAGGTGAAGGGAAAGATGCAGACAGAAGGTTCAATCTGTGGTACTGGTTTATGACAAGAATTACCAGAAAGTTGCCTTTGCCCTTCTTGCCACCCTCAAAAATCCTGATTATAAGATCCCTATTTTCCCATGGGAACTTCCTTGATGATGGCTCCATCTCCCCCAGAATTGCTCAGATTCCTTAGGGCCTGTCTTCTACCTCATTCTCCTTACCTTCACTTAATAAATACTGACACCCAATTGTTTTGATCTCATGGAGCTTAGTCTGATGAGGAAGATACACAAGTAACCACAGAATTACAGCCATGGTGTAAATAAATGGGATGTGTTTGGCCCAGAGGATAAGCCAGCCATTGGAACAATCTGGGGAAGTGATCTACAGGGCAGAAACTATAATTTCAAAAGACCTGAAACAGGAATGAGTTTGACATTTTAGCACACAAAGAAAGCTATGGGGCTAGAAGGTAGAGCACTACGAAAAAAGAGGCAGAATGCCAACTCTCTTCGTTAAGAAGTTTGGATTTTACTCTCATCACAGTGGGAAGCTATATAAGCTCTAAGCAGAGGAATGACATCATCTAATTTACTCAAAATTATTTTAGTTGCGATGTGAAGAATGGATTATATAGGGTTAAACAGGGAATTCTGGAAGCTGATACCCATGCCAAAGGCTTCCAGCAGTACTTGCCTCTGCTTTGTGTAAAACTGCCAATAAAAATACATCTTCCCTTCACCAGCTACAAGACTTAGGGGAAAAAAAACCCCAAACTTTCAATATGCTGAGTGAGAGGCTCTAAGAGTCCATGAAAGTTGGCATTTCATATCCTTTGCTTGTCATGAAAATCAGAAACCCAGTTTATCAAAATCCATACTTCAAAGATGTCTTCAAAGCCATTAACTCAAAGTTTAAGAAATAGTCCCGAGAACAGTACTTGCAATAACAAACCATCTCAAAATGCCCTATTAGATACAGTACCTGCTCACTACCACAAAGAATGTTTGTAAATTATTCTTCCTCATGTCAAGAAATTATATTATTAGTGTAAGCAAGGGCCATGGAGACAAATAATTTGTGAAAAACAGTGTCCATTCTCCATACACTACACACCATAAAACTGTAGCTATTAATATATATTCTGCCCTCTGAATTCAGCTACCGTCATAGAAGGTCATGATTCTGCAGTGTCAAAGCTCAAGGATTGGCTCTGATTCTGTAATTGACAGAACGCAGTCTATTCTTCCAACTCTAGCATGGCGAGTGCTGGAAGCCAATCTCAATGTCTTTCTGATAGCATAGTCCAGGCTTCCCATTTCATATAATGCTTTGGGATGCCAAATCACTAAATAAACTACTATGTGTCCCTGAGAGAAAAGCTGGGCTTATCACTTTTCAAAGCCAACCAAATTTGCTCTGACCTATGTGGCTGAGTTGGTTGGGTGTTGGTCTGTAAAGTAAAAGGTTGACATTTTTATTCACAGTCGGAGTGTTTATGAGAAGCAACTCATCGACGCTTCTCACCCTCTCTTTCTTCCACCCCTCCCCCTAAAAATAAATTAAAAATCTTAAAAAAAAAAAGACCCAACCAAATCTTCTCACAAGCATTCAGAGTTCACCACTATGACCAGACTCTTGAGGCAAACCCTCAGCTGTCTATTTCAACTTCTTTTTTTTCAGTGCCAAGAAATCTGGAGCCTATAAACACTGTTATAGAAGGGGTTCAAAGCAAACAGGTGCTGCTCATTCTTTGAACACAATCAGTCTTAGATGCCTAAAATGTGTGTACCTTATTCATAATCCTGCTTCGTTCTTCACTCATATGCAGAGGAAAAAGTTTCTGTGGAAAGCATCCAAAAATGACTAACTCTTCTAGTGGAGAGTAACTTTCTCAAGAAACAAAAATATAGAAAGTTAGTGTCTCTCCTAAAGTTTCCTAAAAAATTTTATGAAATGTTAAGTGGTTTTAGTCTATCAGTTACTTTAATCAGATGGTTCCAGTTATTGTCCTGAGCTAATGCCTATTACTCAGAGTGATAATGCAAACAAGAACAGTGTGGACAATGAAAATGTACAGATAGGTCCAAACCCCTTTTGTAAAATTTTACCAATGCCTCTAACAAAACTTTATGAATCAGTTAATGGGTTGCATAGGGATTCATCGTGATTTTCTATTTCCATGCTAAAGAGTAAGAAAATAACCAAAGGACAAATGGAAAAGCAAAGTCTGGGTACTCTTACCTGAACAATCAAACTTTGAATAATCCACAAGCACCCAATACTGTTGTTATTTTTTAAATTACCCTGTGTGGTTTTAAAAAGGATTGGTTAGAATTAAACAGGCTAATCGATTTTTTTGTGGGATGCTTTTAGACTCAGAGGCTCTCATAAAATGAATTATAAAGTATTTAAAAAATTAATATTCCCCAAATACATGTGCTCTATCCATTTACTAACTTCCATATGATTTTTTAATATAAACCTCCGTGTGTTGTAATGTAACTCCTAGGAGCTAAAAAAATAGATGGAGGTTATTTTTCTCTAGGTAAATACTGTACGTGCAGAGCTAACAAACAGACTAGCTCATTTTCCCTAAATACATAAAATTAACTTACTGTACCTTTTAAACCACTTAAGAAAAGTACTATTTTAAGATGTTTATACAATACAATTCAACCAAACATTTACAGTTTCTTGATTAAACCCTTATGTTTCACTAAATCATAACAAATGAAAGCCTTCTCTAAATCTCAGTTGTGAACATTAAATCACTACCTGAGCATAGGCAAATTCATCTTTTGACATGTAGAGAAGTGAGAAAAAATTCTTTCAGAAACTATTTCTGATAGCTCTTAGAAAAATCTCACTTAACAGTGGGTCAATCAGTAACCGTGTTCAATGCAATGATGAAAACTTTGTAGTTAGACATTTTTACTCTATATTTTATTTAACAAGCATTTATTAAACACTTAAGTTTTGAGTATCTCTTCCTCAGGGAAAAAAATGTACTTAAAGAGATAAATGGGTGGATGCAAACTTTTAACAAGCTCTCATGCTCACACCTCCCATGATGCGGACGTCCTGAACCAGGCCTGTGTCTCAGGGAAGTCTATTTGAGCGTACGACTAGAGCAGGGGAGCTACTCAGGGAGGGTACAGAAGGAGGGCTAACAAACTATCTCCTCTGGCTTCTTCCCCACCCCCCAAAAAGAATAGATGATCTTTAAATTCAAGTGCGTAAATTTAATATTACTTCAGGAGCTACAACAAAAAATCCAACTATTTGCATGTCCACTAATTTCAAAATTAAAGACTTAAAAAATTAGTTGAGGTTATTACGTCAGCTATGATGCGCTTACATGCAAGTGAATCAGTTAACTCAAAAACTGACTAGTAGCCAACGCCCTTGTAAGCAGAGGTAGACACCAAACTGTACACATTTCTGATTTATGCCAAAGAAACTTACCTTCTATTTTACTGTTATTCCTTTTTAAAAATGCATGCTTCCTTACGAAGAAGCTTTGTACGTAGAGAATCTGCTACTTCAATGTTCATTGTATTCTGTAAAATCATACTGTTTTAATATCACAAGGTATACTTATAGTAGGGAGAGTCTTATAATATCTGATTTAAGAGGTTCTCTAGAAAGAGCACTCATTGAATTGAAAAGGTTTGTGTGAACCAAACTACAAGTATCTGAAAGTATTTCAATTTGTTGGGTTTATACTGAAAAGAATAAGATTCTTTTGTTTTTTCCCCATTAGGCTTTTCAGGCATTTAAAATGCTACAGCGAAGCACGAACACATCTTGTTCAAATATAAATATGCTGAGTCTATGCATATCATCTGGCTTTAGAAAACTGAAGTTATCAAGCTTCTAAATTTATCATTAGATGGTATTAAATGCCAAGCCACAAAAAATACTTTCCCAAAAATATATATACCTGGAGATTTAAAAGTAATTAATTAAATCCATACATAAGTATTTTAAAAAGAGGATTAGACAACTTGTGGAATATTGTCATGCAATCAACTCTAACTTTAGCCCTTTACAACTGTATTGTAACTTTATTTAACTTAGCAAAAGCCAAAATTGATGGTTCTTAACATGGTATGTGAAGATCAAAATCAAAGAATACAAAGTACCTTAAAAAAAAAAAGCATTCAGCTCAATACTGGTTCCTTCAATATTACTGCCAAACTTCTGTGAAGGAAGCCTTGTATAAAGACAAGACTAACAGCAACATAGAAAATGATTTTTTTTAAAAAAGTTCATTTACCAAATTTAACGATCTAGGAAAGAAAAGTCTATTATACCTGATGACACAGACATCATATTTAAGCAGAAAATACAAGGATAAAAAAGGAATGTCACTAAAAATACTACACAATTTTGGGTGTTTCCTCCAAATTTGCTTTATGTAATTGGGTGGATATAAGTTAATGAACAAAAACTTTAAGCAAGATACATGTAACAATTTAACAGAATCTGACAATCTAAATTTCTTTCATTTTTTTCCCTCAAATTCGTCTTGAACTCTTTCCATCATGGGGCTCATAAGAAAACAAACCAATACAGGGATACTAGTGTCAAATGTCAAATCTTTAAGAAGTACTTATGACATACTAAATTCCTCTATAATGCAGTTATGAAGAACCTTTAAGATACTTGTGTTTTGTATGTAGAAAAGTGTTAGAATCAAATATTCAACACAATATAAAATAATAAGAAACATTTCTGATTTGTTAGGTTGAAATTGCTTCTCATTTTTCTAATGATTTTTTTTTTTTAGCTGTAATATCACTGAGCTGAACAAATAAATCACCTTTGAGTACATAAGGGAAAATAAACACATGCTAAGTGGATAAAACATTACAACTACATCTTTACTAGACCATCTCTACCTCTAACACTTCAGAAGCTTAGAGATTCAGTGTTCTTACATTAACTGCAAGAAAAAGATAAAGGAGAAATTCCTTCTTTTTTCATATCACAACTGTGAAGTCATGTAGTTATACAAATTCTGCATTTGTGTGCAAAACATGAAATACATTTATCTTAATTCTCCTTGCTTACTAGACTTGTCAGTCAGCTAGCAGGACTTTCCAAGAAACAGAGACTGAGATGCGTTTTTATAACTTCAATAACCTCAGCACTACAATAATAAGAGATGCAGTATCCTTTTGCTATGGTTCAAGACAACAGGGAGGGAGGTCACAAGAAAGAACAAATCAAAATTGCTAAAACCGAGAAACTTTTCTCAGTTTCACCATGGTGCCACTTTCATTTTTACATAAGCATCATGGCATAATTCAAGTTCAATAAATCAAAAATCTTAATATTTAAAATTTACCTTGACTTTTATCACCATATTAACTAAAATAATTAGACAAAACACATAGGAAAGGGTAATTATTAAACCCCACTTAATTAGAGTTGGTTTCTTGACACATTAACTCATTTTTTTAATAGAAAAGGGATAGTGCATCTCAGTTTGCTTACAAGCTAGGAGATCACTTTGAATTCTGCATTTCCTAACTGCAAACAGATATAGCACATAACAGGTTATAAATAAACTGGTTTTCAAGCATAGAGCCAGCCCCAACGATAATAATACACTATTAAAAAAGACCTAAGGCAATGGATTCCATTTCCAATGGAAAAAAAGAACTGTGCAAACAAGCTTAAAACTACTTTTTTTTTTTTTTTGTGCCAGTGTTATAAAATGTAGCTTTTAATAAAACCTTGACCCAAATGCCAGCAATCTGAGAAAAGAATTTGGGTGGGGGGAAGAAGAAAGTTATTTCATTTAGGAAAAACAATCACTATCTTTTTCCTAATCTTCAACACACACAATTTAAACATATACAGCTGCTGTAACACTTTACACAATTCCTATGTACTGGAGCAATAACAAGATCTAAATACAATTATATTTTTTTAAACACTGGGTCAAGGCTTTACATAAAAATACCATCCTACTTTTCCCCCTAAGTTTCTAAAATATGACATACTTTTCCCCAACATCTGCAGCCATTCAGAAATCTTTAGGAAACTTTTGTGCATGATCTTAATTCCTAATCCCTGGCTCTTTGGGCTCAGTGACAAAAGATCAAAACCACCAAAAATGATGGTTCACTTGAAGTCAGATGAGAGATCCTGGCTCAATTTGTCTCATAGGACGAAAGCAGTGCTGCATCAACTGGCTCCATGCAGGAGGGGCACGTGAAGGATCTCATCAACCAGTCATCTATACAGTCCAGATGATAGATATGCATGCACGGCAGAAATCGAATTGGGTCACCATAAACAAAGTCCATCATACAGATCACACACCTGTTGGGAGTGAGGGAGAGAAATCAGAAGGCATTTTTAGGGAAGTGATCTATTTAGAATGCTGTTTAAAATCCCATTACAAAGACAGTGTTAATCTGAACATATAAAAATGGTCATCCTACCACCAAAGCAAATTGAAATTTTTTCCTGTAAGTGTTAAACCATTCACAATCTTTTATTTCACTTCCCATGGAAATATGTAGAGTTTGAGAGCAAACAACAGAAAAAAGAGAAATGGACCACATGGGGATCAAGCTCATTGCTGAACTGTGCTTGCAGAATAGCAACATGTAGAAGACAGAGAAAGGAGAATGTGATGCTTTAGGCAGGAAACTACTAGCTAATAAATAAACTTTGTTTACTTGAACTCAGTTTTTAGTGTAAGTCCAGGAGTAAGATAGTTTTCATTTTAATAACTATATATAAAGACAGAACACTAATTTCAGCCTATTTATTGGGCTGCTGTAGCTGGAATTCTCTTCATTAACCCCAGTTTCAAGTTGACCGCACTTTTCTTCAGATTCAAGAAGCAACCCAATTCTGCAGCATTTCAAAAGTCAGTACTCTAGATAGGCTATGATCTTAAGTGCTAGCACCAAACGGTATTATGGATCAAACAAACATTAACACAGTAAACTACATTATGCCTGAACTGGCAAGACCACTCTCAACCTAAAAGGAGACTAGCTGTCTTCATTAGGGACTCTCACACAATAACTCTGAGGACAAAACTCCCCAGAAGTAAAAGTTTACATTCAACTCATCAGGCTTAATAAAATTATTCCACAAGTTAAGAAACTGATACAAGATTTTCCTCATGTCACCAAAAACCCTCAGTGAACAATTTACTTTATTTCTTCAGTCTGTTGTTTGTTTATTTATTTGAATAAGCCAGTTAATTATGGCTACATAACCTACCAAAGTATTCCTATACCACAATTTACTACTTAAGTATACCTCTACTGTTGCTTTTCACTAAATAAAACTATGGTGAATATCTGTATGCATAAAGCTATAGGAACTGGAGTGAAGTACACATTATAGGATCAATCTCTAGAATTAACCGTCTCAAAGAGTATAGACCTGAAGGTCCTTGACACATTGCCAAATTGCTTTCCCAGCTGACAAGGCAATGTTGGTACTAGTTCATACAAAAGTGGATCATTTTTAACTGACATCAACTTTCATCCAAATGGACACAAGCAACATATAAAATAGTCAGAATACATGCCCTCATTTAAAGCTATTTTTATATAAAAATTTTTCTTAAATTGCTACATCTAAATATTCTCTTGTATTAACTGATTATAAATGCAGGACAATATTTTTCAAAAGAAAATCTCTTAAGATAGACGTTTGAAACATGTATAAATTTATTAAAACTTACTCTCGGATCTTTTTTTCTGATCCATCTCTTCCAGGGTCATAAACTCCTTTAGGCAGATGTTGTATAAGGCCTATTCTTTGAGCTATCCTAATCTGTTCCTCTTCAGTCAGCTGAGTTGCTAGGCGAGTCTGGCTAGGTGTTGGATGATAGACTGGAACTGGAACTTGTTCCTAAATTTTAAGAAATGGAGAAAAGGATTATTTCACTAAAAACCTGTTTTCTGGGTTTTTATTTTCCCTGTTTCTTTTCTTTTTTTTTTTTGCCTGGAGGGAGGATGGGAGTTTGGGGGAGAGGTTGCCTGAGCTAGCGTGCAGTAGTATGAGATTCCGTTTTATTCTGCTTTAACTTTAGCATATCTGACCTACTTTGAAGGATATAAACACAAGCTTCCCTGAAAAACCAGCATGAAACGTTATGTGAAGTATTTCTCCATGAAGACCATAAAACCCAGATATATTCATTACTGATACACAAGTAGATAAATCAATATAATTAATTCGTCTAATAAATTGTATGCAATATTTGGAAAGTCACAATGGAGTTTTAAGGCCTCAGTATACCATTGCATTATTTACAGTAGAATTGGCCAGGGCTTCCAGTCACGATGGAGATGTAGGTAAACACAGCTCGTCTCCTTGCACAACCACATTAAAATTACAGCTAAAATATGGAATAACCATCACTCAGAACTGTCAGAAATTGAGTTGAATGGAAGCATGACCACTACAAAACTAAAACCACATCCATCCAGACTGGTAGGAGGGCCGGAGACAAGAAGCACCCTCGTCTCACATCCACATGTGGTGGATAAAAATTCAGGAGGGATATCTTCGGAGCGAGGAGTCCCAGCCCAGCACCAGGGTTCCAGTGCCAGGAATATAGGACCCCATAACTTCTAGCTACAAAAACCAGTGGGGATTGAGTCAGTAGAAGAAACTTCTAGAGACCTAAGCAGTTCCCCTTACAGAACACACACAAAAACTTATTCAGGCTCACTCCTTCTGACCTCCAGCGCTGGGGTGGCATTTTGAAAGGCACCAGTGGCATACGGGGAGGCAATGAGGTGCTGGGCATCAAGGCGAGAGCTGGGGGACAGCTTTCTCCCAGTCAGAAAGATGGGCAGAGGCCACTGTCCCTTTGATGAACCCTCCCCTTACAAAGCCACACAGCCCACAATCAGGCAGCATATCTGAGACTCCATCAACCTGGCTAACACTGTTTGCCCCACTGTGGAGCTCCCCTGAGGCTCTGGGTTGTACAATGTACTGGCCAACCCAAGCTGTTAACAGAGGTTTTTCCATGTGAATGGCTGGACTTGGTTCACCCTTCACAACTTCCTAAATCTTTTCAAACAAGCAACAACCAGCTTCAGTTAACCCCCAACTCCCACAATTCTTGCTAACTGGCCCCAGGCCTGGCATGAGCAACAGCCAGCTTAGGATCACCGCTTGAATTTGGCTGGGGATCTCCAAGCCCAGCACAAGTTGGCAGCCATTTCAGGCTGCTTTATAGCTCAGGCAGGGTGGCCCCAGGCAAAACACAGGTTGAGGCTGACCTTGGCCTGTGCTACACAGGAAACCCCAGAACCTGTGCACCAAGTGGGCAGACCATGTTGGAGCACCACCATCCTGCCCCTGCACAGCTGATCCTCAGAGGGCAGAGATTGGTGGTCAGGGCCAGTCCTTACAGCTGACTGGCCTACGTAAATCCCTCCCATTGACCTGTTAACAGCAATCAAGACTCAACTACAAAATAAGGGTATACTAAGCCCACATGAAGGGTGCACCTTGGGTACCCAGCTTGGGTGACAGGGGAGGCTGTGCCATTGGACCCCATAAAACACCTACTATATTAGGCCATGCTACCAAGACAGGGAGTCATAGCAGCCCTACCTAATACATAGAAACAAACACAGGGAGGCCGCCAAAATGAGGAGACAAAGAGACATGGCCCAAATGAAAGAACAAATCAAAACTCCTGAAAAAGAACTAAACAAAATGGAGATAAGCAATCTATCAGATGCAGAATTCAAAACATTGGTTATAAGGATGCTCAAGGAACTTAGTGAGGCCATCAACAGCATAAAAAAGATCCCGTCAGAAACAGAGGATACACTAATTAAAATAAAGAACAATTTACAGGGAAACAGTAGAGTGGATGAAGCTGAGAATCAGATCAATGATTTGGAATATAAGGAAACAAGAGACAACCAATCAGAACAACAAGAAGAAAAGAAAATCCAAAGAAAACCTGAGGATAGTGTAAACAGCTTCTGGGACTTTAAGTGTTTCAATATTGGAATCATAGGGGAGCCAGAAGGAGAAGAGAAAGAACAAGAAATTGGACCTCTATTTGAAAAACTAATGAAAGAAAGCTTCCCTAATGTGGTGAAGGAAATAGACAAGCAAGTCCAGGAAATAGAGTCCTAAACAAGATGGATGCAAAGAGGCCCACTCCAAGACACATGCCAAAGATGAAAGACAAGGAGAGAATCTTAAAAGCAGCAAGAGAAAAGCAACTAGTTACTTACATGGGAGTTCCCATAAGACTGTCAGCTGATTTCTCAAAAGAAACTTTGCAGGCCAGAAGAGATTGGCAAGAAATATTCAAAGTCATGAAAAGCAGGGACTTACAGCCAAGATTGCTCTACCCAGCAAAGATACCATTTAGAATGGAAGGGCAGATAAAGGGCTTCCATTCTAGACAAGAAAAAACTAAAGGAGTTCATCACCATCAAACTATTATTATATGAAATGTTAAAGGGACTTAAATTTAAGAAAAAGAACAATATTTAAAGCATGAACAATAAAATGTCAATAAATACATATCTGCCAACAGTTGAACCTAAAAAACAAACTAAGCAAACAAGAAGAGCAGAGACAGAATCATGGATATGCAGAGCATTTTGATGGTTGACAGATGCGAGGGCAGCTGTGGAGAATGGGTGAAGAGGTGAGGGGTAGTAACAAATAAGTAGTTACAGAATAGCCATGGGGATGTAAAGTACAGAATAGGAAATGGAGTAGCTAAAGAATTTACGTGCATGATTCATGGACATCAACAATGGTGTGGGGATTTCCAGAGGGAGTGTGGGGTGCTGGGTGTAGGTGGGCAAAGGGAGAAAAACTAGGACAACTGTAATAGTATAATCAATAACATATAATTAAAAAAATAAAAGACATGGAAAATGGAGGGGGAAAAATGCACTGGCCATTATAGACTCTTATTAGCAATCTTATTTTTTCTTTCCATATAGACAACAACCTTAAAATTAATTTATTCTTTACCTGAAAAGATTGGAATTTGTTGCAATAAACTTTTATAAAATTCCCTTTAGGTTTTTGGATATATATTTGGATATGATAACTGAGTGAGCCAAAATGAGACCACCTTTCTTCCCAAATGTAATATATAGCTTTTAGCGATGTAAATTAAATAGCCAAATATCTGCTTATAATATTTATTTACATGCATATATTACTACTTAAAATGAATTAATTTAGACATATTGCCATGTTGCTTTTTTTCTACTCACATCTGTAAAATAATTTTATTCATACATTCTTTCAAAAGATATTCACTGAGTATCTATTATGTGTCAGGTGATGGGGATTTGAGAATAAACAAAAATAAAGTTCCTAGGATGGTAGAAGTTGCTACTTTATATAGAATGCTCAGGGAAAAACCTCTCTGATGAGACAGACATTTTGAGAAGACACCTCAATGAGGTACGAGTAAGATAGTGCCTCTCTGACCTTCATTGTGGCTAGATTTGAGCTGCTTAATATATTTGCCAAAGAACATCTCTATTGAATAAACTGAGACATAACACATTGCATCCATGTATGACACTGTCACAGGAAATATGATGTCAAATCACAACTACTTACTCATATTACATTAGAAAATGCTATTTCCATTCATCTTGTAGTATCACTCATGATCTCTACAATTTAAGCACTTGTTTAAAATGACAGGCAACATTTGCAACTATAAGATTTTGCTTCCAGGAATACCTGCTAAATTTGTGTTAAGCTTTAAAAAAAATTCTGTGAAATGACCTCCATAATCATCCAGAGCTAGCATCAATTGAGGTTTGTCTTGAGCTAATGGCTTCTGTGGTTCAAAATAAAATAACTGAGAGAGTACCCACAATGAGAATTTATAAAGGTCCAAGTATACAATATAAATATCCTTTCCAGAGAGCAATTTTAGGGGAAAGTCTCAGGCAGATATAAATTAGGAGAAAAAAACTTTACCACGTCTCCTAAAGATACCGTTATGTCCCTTTAAATTAGACTTATCCTTATTAACCCCATTTCTGACAGTAGTTACTGAGTTTCTTGTTAAAGACAGTTCAACATAAGACTTTATTCCTTTTTTCTGAGATTCAGAACAAATGTAAATCTGTTATCAAACAATTAAGAGTGTATTGCTTGGTACAAGTAAAATACCAGTAGTTCAAAGTTTCATGTTTTATAAATTTCCATATAAATTCATTAATAGTTTCATACTTTAAGTACTTTCATACTTTTATCATTTAGGAAATAATAATCAAACATGTGGATGCTTATCAAAACTATTTTCTTTATCCAAATATTTATTTCATGCATATTACATGCAAAGAAGACATCATACTGTTAAGTATGGCTCTTAGATCCTGATAACCTTGGGCTTAAACTACTTCTCTGCAAATGAGCACAGTGACCACGTTTAAGCTACTTAACCTATCTGGATTAGATCCTACCTTCCTTCTAGGGTTGTTATAAGCCTTAAAGGAGAAAGCTGGTGACCCTTGGATTGCAGAAATTCAATAAATGGTAGTTATTACAACCATTAATACTGCATTCAAAGAGCAATATCTATTATTGTAGCCAAATTAGCTGTTTTCTGTAAGTTCCATGCTTCTCCACCTTACTGTCTTTGCTCTTGTTATTTCCTTTACTGTTCCCTACATGTCTATTGATACAACTTCTACCCTGTCCAGTAGGTTGTTGACATGAATGAAGCTTTCCCCAATCCTCCTCCCTGACACCCAATATTGATAGACTCTTCCTCTAGCCTCAGCTTAATTACATAGGTGTTGTCTACCTAGAAGAGAATTAGGAAGATTATACAGAATACAGGGAACTTCAGTTACATTTACAGTCATCAAGCAAGAAAATTGTCAATTGTTCCAGCTTTCACAGAGGAAGATAAGTACCAAAATGACTGCATTCCTCTGGTAGAGCTTGAAAACTTTCAGCCCTGTATATCTACAACACTATGACTACAAGTAATATTTTGCTTTATAAACAGGTATTTTTTAAAAAAGTGAGTATTTTCTTTTAGATGAGGTTTGTACATACATAAAATTTTTCAGTTTGTAGCTTGAACTCAAAGAACATTTTATATGCAACACGTACATTAAAGCCCTATGTTATGCACTAGAAAAACAACTGTTAACTAGGCCTCACAGTATATACAAAAGTGATTTTAGTTATTAATGATCATAAATATGGCCATTGCATCTCTGGTTTAGCTAGTCACCCTTTTAAGGCTTTATACCTGGTAAGCAAACTTTCAATGAAGAAAAGTTTCACGATTCAGAGTCAAAAAGACTGACCTTGCTCTGCAGCTTAACTAGCTTTAAGACCCTGACCAAGATTAACCTCTATAAGCCTTAGTTTCTTCATATATAAAGTACTAAGACCACTGTAAGAATTGAAAGAGAAACACGAGTGTCTCTGGTACAACACGAGACAAAGATATAAAACGGCTCTTTAAATAGCTATTATTATCGCAGTTCTAATATTAAATGACTATAGAGCAGTGCTCCAATATTTACTTTAAGAAATGAACTGGATTTATAATTTTTTATGTCAATCATACCTCAATGAAGCTGAAAGTCAAATAAATAAAATTTAATTTAAAAAAAGAAATGGGGCCTGGCTGGGTAGCTAAGTTGGTTAGAGCAATGTCCGGATACTCAAAGGTTGTGGGTTCAATTCCTGGTCAGGGCACATACAAGAATCAACCAATGAATGCATAAATAAGTGAAACAACAGATCGATTCCCTCTCTCTCTCTCCCCCCTAACCTCCTTTTATAAATAAGTAAATAAATAAATTGACAGAGGTAAGCAAGACTTTTCAAAAAAGAATCTTAGAGTTCATCTAAGACCAAGTCTTCCATTTTATCGACTCAAATTTGCCCACCTAGAGTCACACAATTACCGACAATGTTGGAATTAAAATTCTGATCTCCCTTTAAGCCAGTGATCTCTACTACACTATGCCTGGCTGCTGGATAGCAAGAAGATTCATAAGTTAAATGATGTGGATTTTGTCCATTAACATCACTTTGAAGAACAATGTATTGAAATGACGTTTCAAGAAAGCCATCAAAATAAGGTATTTCTAATAAATGGTTCTATAAAGGTTTTTCACCTGCAATAAAGGGTTTATAATTTCAATAACATCTAGAATTTAAGAATTTCAAAGAACATCAAATCCATCTATAAACTGCCCTTGTAAAAACAGATTCTATTACTGGTAGAAAAATAAACTCTAAAGTCTAGTCATTCATACCTTCTCTGTCTGTCCTTCGATTACAACTCCTGTGGGCTGCTTCAGATAGTTCTTACTGTAAGGTTGGGGGAAGGCCAAAACCTGCTCCTACCTAATCAAGAAAGTTGTTTCAAGACACTAGAGGACAGTGCTCTCACTTTGGGAATTTCTATTCTCCAGTGTCACTCTCATAAATTACCTGGTCTGAAAAGGTAACATAGCCTACTCATTCATTGGGTTTTTTAAGCATCAAAACTATTTTTTTCAAATGAATCCTCTTTATAATCACAGTATTTAAAACTGAGCTACTCTGGTAGAATGGGACTGGGATGGAACATCACCCAGATGGGTTGAGCATCCCCATCCCCACCCCACCCCTTACCTGAGATACCTTGGCAGAATCCTAGGACTCAAAAGAACACAATTTTATTTTATCTAAGAATACAGGATTTTCACTCTGAAAAATTAAGAATGGAATCTCTGCTATTTACTGTGGTGACTTGAGCCAAGTGGCTTCATATCTTTGAATATTAGAAATATTAGCAGCTTTTAGAGGGTGATGATATACTTGTATATAAGGTTAATGTCAGAGCTTTGTAAATATCAGCACTTGCAAGTTATTCTAACCCTTAGTTTTCTCCCCATCATCAAATGACTCTGGTTTGCAAACTTGAAGCTAACTGCTCTTGTCCCTGGCTTTGGTCCTGGCTTTTGGGCCTGTCCCTGAATATGAGAAACATTTTGGCCTCTGTTATGACCTCTGCCAGCTGTGAGTTTTGCAACCCTTGGATTACGATTTCTAGTCTAAACTACCTTCCTGACTCAGTCCCAGTCAAGCTGACCAGTCTTGATGAGCTGCCATCTGCACCAAGATATGACACATGTGAAGTCACACTGGAACAACTGGTATAGATAAGACTGGTAATAAGGGACTCCTAAATTCTTGAACACACTCACTACAAACAAAAATGCTAAACTGCTTACAAGTAGTATCTCTACGCATGTGTTTTTTAAGAGGCTAGATTTCTTTGGTCTTATGGTTCACTTTGTGTAAAGAGAACACAGAAAGCACAACAGAAAAGGAAAGCTCTAATTTATAAAGAAACATACTAATAGATATTAAAATTAAAACCCTATCTTTTAATTATTCACATTATGAATGTATTTTCTTTTTTGGTATTGTTTGTTAAACCACAGAAACCCTCTAAGTACCACTGAGATATTTTAAATGACTTAACGTTCTAATTTCAATTTACTTGCAACTTTTCAGAAAGCCATTGGGGGAAGAAAATGACTAAGAACTGATATTTTAAAGATCAATGTGGCCTCACACTTCTTACCACATATATCTCATTTTAATTGCCAGCATATGTCAAAAATGGCTTGATATATGAGTTATTTAGTAACTAGAGATCCAATGGTATTTTCTAGGTGGCAAAATGGAATCTTAGGGATATAAAAACCACAATTTTTTAAGATTTAGATTCTAGGACAGGTCTCATTATTCCCTAACTGATGGCTCACTGTGCCTAAACTCTTTGTGTAAATATGATTTATGCTGAATACCTGCTTTCCTTCTGGGAGTCGAGAATTTTGGTATGTGCTAAGCAGAGAGTGCCTAGTCACGACCTTGGGCTTCTCTGGTAGACAACTGTTCACACATATTTGGTACCATTCAATGTTGGAGGAATTAAGTGCATTCTGCTGGTTACCACTAGGAGAGGACTCTTAGAAGCCTGTGCCTGTTTCCTATGAGCACATGTACCTTTTCCCTTTGCAGATTTTGATTTGTATTATTTGCTATAATAAATCATAGCTATGATTACAATTATAGTCAAACCTCAGTTCTTGAACGCATCCCATCTCAAACAATTCAATTCTCGAACAGTCTTCTGGAACAAATTAAGTTAAAGAACTGAGGTCCGCTGTATATGCTAACTCCCACGAGTCCTTCTATGGAACTGAACATTCTAGATAATGTTCATAATGAGGAATACTGCCTGCACTGACTCCTTTGTTTTCAAATAGTTTATGTGGAGACGTTAATTAGAAATGCTCCTTTGGAAAAAGGAGTACTGCAACAACAGTAGTTACACAGAACTTGTCCTTTATTCCTTTTCTTAAAATAAATTTAAAAAGACCCTTGAAGAAACTAATATTTTGAACATTTATTATTTAGCATACAGAAAAACACTTTGGATACAGACATTTTTATGGGCTAAGTTGTCTCCCAAAATCTGAATGTTGAAGCCCTAATCCCCCTACTTCAGAATGTGACTATGTGGAGTCACAAATGTGACTGGTTTTGTCCTGGCTTCTTCTGCCTGCTATTCTTCCATGTCCATAACTATGTCCATGTTAACACCTAAAATTACCAACTAGATATAAATGATTCACAAATATGTATTCCAGTCTAAATCTCCCTTTTAAAACTCCAGGCTCTACTTGACAGTTACAATTCAGTGTCCCAAAAGTACCTAAAAAATGAACTTCCCTCCAAAATCCAGTCCTTTTTAAGGCTTCACTGTCTCAGTGAATGACAGACACTTTCTTTCTAGTTCTGTAATATGGAGACATCCTTGGCACCTCCATCTCCCTTACCCTCCCACATTCAACACACCACCAAATTCTAGTGAATTTATTTTCTATTGAAATACTGGCAGAATCAATTCTTTTCTTTCCATGTCTATTGCCAATACTCTAGTCTAAGCTCCATTTCTTCCCTAGTGTACAATATTAGCTACAAAATCTTAATTTGTTCTCTACCTAGAAGTTAGAGCAATCCTTTCAAAACAAATCCAACCCTATGCCTTTGTCACACACATGTTAAAACTCTTTCAAATAGCTTCCCATGCTGTTAGGATAGAGGCCAAAGTCCTTAACAAACCTCCACAAATCTGGTAACCTACCTGTTTACTTCTCCTTCCTCATCTAGCAATTCATTCACTGCCTGCTGTCTAGCCCCAGTGGCCTTCTTTCAGATCCTTTCAAGAACCATGGTCTTTCCTATATGAAGTGACAGCATCTGCTGTACTCTGCATGAAACACTCTCCTCGATCACCACTCTGCTTAAAGACTTCCTTTTCTTCCTTCAGAGCTCAGCTGAACAATTTTTACTTTCTCGGAAATCTTTCCTAACTAACCATTCTTCTCTATTATCGGTTCTTACACACCCAGTTAACTGTCCTTTACAGCTTTTGTCATGGATGTAATTTTATGTTTACATAGTTATAACTTGAATGTTTGTCTTCCCTACCAGGCTGTTACAATCCATGATAAGAATTGTTTGTTTTTGCTCCTTACTCAATGGATAGATGAATAAATGGTCTACTAAAAATGTCTTCTAAAAATACTAAATAGTCACCCATTAATTTACTCTAGTGTCTCTTCATTTCAGGGTTTCTTTATGCTTCCTGGAACCCCTTGGTAATTGTTAATTACTTCATAAAGTTAGTGCATACATCATAACACTGGGGTTATAGAGTTGTTTTTGTTTTGCTATTTCTATAAGAATGACTGAAAATAATGATCTCTACCTCCACCACTGCCCCCCAAACAAGAACCCTAAATACGATTTCGAAGACCTGTGCAAAATAATGTTTTGCTTTGTTTTTTTAATCCTCACCTGAGGACTTTTGTTTTCCATGGCTTTCACAGAATGAGGAAGGGATAGAGGAAGGAAGGGAGAGTGACATCAGCTGGTTGCCTCCTGTGTTGCACAGACTGGGGATCGGACATGCAACCTAGGTATGTGCCCTGACACGGAATCAAACCTGAAACACTTTGGTTATGGGAAAATGTTCCAACTGAATCACAAGGGCCAAGTCAAAATAATGTTTAAAAACTAATCATTTCCAATGTACAAGGGTACTTAGTACAAAAAGGAATACTATAAATCAGTTTATAAATGCTGAAACCTTAAAGGGTAGTTCAATTGGTTGCCCTCATCACTATGTCTATGAATATAATTCATGAGGTATTTTGTGTTTGGGTTAAAAAGGTGTGTGATTATCTGTGCAATTATTTGATTAAAGTATTTCCTTACCAGTAGACTAAAAGCTTGATAAAGGTAGGGACTATGTCTGTTTGCTTACCAATGTATACTATATACTCAGCACAGTATCTGACACATAGTAGGGACTCCATAAACATTACTGGATAACTAAATAACTTAAAGCATAGCATTTAGCATGTTCCTGTAACTCATGTCATATAGTCATATCAGGATTTTATAAATATGCTATGGAAAACTTGCTTATGTTTTGGATTAAGCCTCAATAAAACAAAGAAGGAAAACTTGATATAAATTATAACCAACATTCTGCCTCTTTCAAATTTCTGCCTATCTATCCCACAGGACCTTTAAGATGCCTAAAACCAAACTAATTACCTATTTCTACTTTCACAATCCTTCCCAAACTCAGAATATCTATGCCCACTATTTAGGTTAACGATAGAGACATTCAGTGGAAAGAGCAGAGACATTTCATGTAATTTCAGCTCTGGCATTTACCAGGTATGCAACCATAATCCTCTACACCTAAGATTCCTCATCAGAAAAATAAACAGAATACCATTCTTCAAAGAGTGTTATAATGAATAACTAAAAATATGTAAGTAAAGTACCTACCAAGATGGGGGCTCAATATCTGCACCTTCCTTTAATGACATCATTAGTCATCCAAGGTAGACATTTCATCCTTCCTGATTTCTCTTTCTTCTCCCCTTTCTTTTATTCCTAGTAACTACTTAAATGTTTTATAATCTTACCTATCATTTCCTCAGTGTTGATACAAAACACACATGAATTTGATCTGTGAATTTAAATTTTGAGAAGGGGAATTTATAATAAGAGAAATTAAATGTTTCAAATAAATTTAACATTTTTTCCTTCTTAATCCTTTAATTCTCCATGCAAACAGCAGCAAAACAAGAGAATCCATCTACCTTAAATAAAAAAACTTTAAAACTATTATAAAACATGTGTTAGGCAAAGAAATGCAGCATCACAGAAGGGAGCAGAACAATAAAGGAGCAAAGGATTACAAAATAGGCTGAGGCAAAGCAAAGGAAAAAGATAGGGTCAGTCATACAAACAAGCAAGATGTGACCTCATGAGAAAGATCTCTGAAGCATTTTAGTTGCTTGTTAATATATAACAAAGCACCTATAAAATGATGAATGTTGTGAAAAATATAATAAGCCCCAATCTTAGGGAGTTTTGAAGCTGAGAAAGAAAGATCAAAGTGTATATGTGTCTATCTGAAAGGTACTGCATTCAAAGTTGGATCAAATTTAGGGAATGAGACACAATTTCAGAAACTAAAACAATAAATTGCAGTGGGGAAGTGCCTAAATAATGTGCTGAGGCTAGAAACAGTACAAGTCTGGTTTGTGGTGAAGGAAAAATAAAGTCACTGCTAAAGAATGCAGCTTGTCACCGAAAGCTGTATCCTTTTCTCCAGTAGGAAATAAGAGTCAGCTCTTCTGATTTTCTCCTTACAGACTTACAAGCTGCTGCTGGCACCACCTCCTCCCCAGCTGCAGTCTCCCACTGGGAATGTTTTCTCTGAATTTTGCCAAACTGAAACTCAAGGCCATAAAATGGAGGAATTGGAATAGATGGTTTCAGTGCATATTCTAACTGTGGCTCAATGAATCTTGACCAAAAACCCCGCAAACCAACTAACCAAAAAAACCCAAAGATTATCATTAACGCACTTCCTGAATCATAAAGGATAACTTCTACATAAATTATACAATTGTACATACAGGAGAAAAAGTCAGCATTCCTATCTATGATAGTGATAAATGAGAGGATGTTATAATGAGAAAATGCACAAACCAGAGTGATCTGCATTGAAATAAACACTGCTTCCAGGGTGGTGGTTTGGCACTTGCTCGTTTTTTAATGAAATGAAAAAATTGGTTTCTTTCATTCATTACATAAATATTCACTGACCACTTATACAGGGTTATAAACAGTATCCTAATTGGAGGAGTCTTGGTAGGCATTATCACCACAGGCATTCGGCATTAAGCAAATCACTGGATTAGCTTATTTATCCATCTAAATCTCAAGGCTACTGAAATAAAGATCACATTTTGAGTCCAGGCACCCCAATCACATTTCAGATGCTGTTTTAGGCAAAGGAGAGAGGTGCTGACCAAAATACATAAGATCTCTGTCTTTATGAAGCCTGAATTCCCTATAGGGAAGGGATATTAAGGGATAGTACCTAAGGAGAAGGTAACTACCTCGCCCTCAGCTGCTACTATCCCTAAATTACCCATTGTTTGGCAACTTCTGGGACAGGCATACATTCTAGCTGACCCATAGGCTAGCCAACATTTGATGATTCGCACCTCCTGACTGGTGAGGAGAGGCTGAACCAATCAGATTCTTTTATAATTAGTATTGGAAAACTAAATCAACTGACCTGGAAGGTCATCAGGTAGCAAATAAGAGGCATGTGTAAATTGAGGCTATGAGGAAACTAAAAGTATTAAAAATATATTAAAAATGTTGAGTGAAGCAGACATTTGGGACCCACAAATGAAAAACCAACTCTTAAGCCCCTAAGTATGAGAGATGGATCTTCGTTCCTTGAAAGGTTTCTGATTCTAATCCTTTTGTACCAAGAAAATAAAGCACCTGGGAGTTAATTTAGTCTAAGACATGAGTCTCCTAAGCACTACTACCATTTTCTTTCTTAAGTTACACTACCTTTTCCTTCTCAGCAAGCGAGCTGGTTTCCAGATGGGAAATAGAACCTACTCAATCAAGAACTGCTTACCAGTAGGGCAGATCTCCAGGATAGTTGTAAACCAAGAGATATTCCTCTGACTTAGTGCATTAATTATGGTTGGAACTACTAATTTGCTACTTTTGGAAATTTGCTAAAATTCAAAAAAACACTGGAATTTTACTCACTTAAGCCTCCTATCTTTGAATTTTACCAGCTAAAAGAATAAGAATATGGATTTCAATCATTTGTCTTTCATCCTTAAATGGAAAATGCAAATATAATATTCTTATTTTAAAGCCAAGAGTAATAAGCCCACGAATTCTTTGCAAAACCAACCAGAGTCAGACTATGTGTAGCCTTTAAGGAGTTAAAAGATGTAAGCTTAAAAGGGGGCATTAATTCCAAAAAGAATATGGCTGTAGCAGCCAAGGGTTGGCTTTGGAGGTCAGGAAGTCTGGTATTACATTTACTGCACTAAGTTCTCTAACAGATACGACCCCTGCCTTTTAACTTATTTTTTAAAGGTGAGGGCTAACATCACCAATAAAAATTAATTTCCTCCAAAGGCCGCTGAACTTAGTTTGAAAGAATTTTGCAAAATAATGCTGTAGGAAGTATATTTCTTGGATTCTAACAGTTTTTGAGGCTAAATGGAAAATGATTTCAATCCATTAATTGTACATAGCAATTAAAACACACATCCTGATTTCAAAAAGCATTGAAAAGTTAACAAAAGTATATCTCAGCATTGAAGAAATATGATACTAAGTAAATATAAGGTAAAAGGCCTTTATTTAATATAATACCTTTATTGACATATATTTCACACAATATAATTAACACTCAATGATTTTTAGTATGTTAAAAATTATGTAACACACCAGCATACCCTGGCTGGTATGGCTCAGTGAGCTGAGCACCAGCATGAGAACTTAAAGGTTGCCAGTTTGATTCCCAGTCAAGGCACATGCCTAGGTTGCAGGCCAGGTCTCTAGTTGGGGCCATGTGAGAGGCAACCAATCAAAGTTTCTCCTGCACTATGATGTTTCTCTCCCTTTTTCTCCCTTCCTTCCTCTTTTAAAAAATAAATAAAAATAGGACTCTGACTTCAAGATGGCGGAGAGTGAGTGGAAGTCACACTGACCTCCTCCCAGGACCAATCTGGAATTACAACTAAACTGTGGAGAAATCACCTGGAAAACAACTGAACAATAGCGAGAGAGGAGCCTTAAAACCTTGACAGACAGAGAAATCAGATTTAGCGCAACCTACCTGGTAAGGAGTGTGGTAGAGGCTCGAGAAGATGGACTAGGCACCCACGGGCAGCAGCGCCAGAGGGATATTGAAACGACCAGTTGGATCTCCCTGAGAAAAGCAGGGTCTAAACCATAAACAGGGATCTCCAGCCTATAGCACCAGAGTCCAAGAAGCACACAGATTAACAGCCAGCTGTGAAAAGTAGCAGGATGCTCTAGGCCAAAGATAGGCAGCTAGAGATACAAAGAGCTGTTTATAGGGCCAATGCAAAAATCTGTAGTAGCAGCCACTTACCCTGGGCTCCAGCAAAGGCTGGTGCAGAGTGAGCTGGAGCTGTCTGAGGAGAGACTGGGGAGGGAGGTTTTGGGGAAAGAACTGAGAAAGTGGACATTGGGGTCTCGGTGCTAACTCACTCCCCATTCCGCAGCTGCCAATTCTCTGAGCCGCAGCAGTGTGAAAGGACACACGAGCCCTGCCCCCAGGAGGTTCTGCCCGGGCCCAGTGTTGGGCAAGCCTGACTGCTGAGTACTCAGAGTGGCAGTCACAGAGAGTAGATCCCTGATTAAAGGGGACACAGAGTGGTCTAAAGTCGCTTGAGGAGAGTCTGGATACAGAGGCTTGGGAGAGAACTGAGGGAGTAGCTGGGGGATCCAGGTGCTGACTCCTCTCCCATACGGCAACAGCCATCTTGCTCAGGAAGACTACTCTCCTGAATGGCAGCAGCATGAAAGGACACAATAGCCACATCCACAAGAGGGACTCTGCCCGTCCCTGACTGCTGAGGGCAGAGTGATTAGATTAACAACTGGAGGAGACAGACACAGACAGTAGATTCCTGGAAGGCTCTTAAAGACTGCCTAAGGTCAGACATGGTCAACAGCTGACATCATCAGAGGCAGATCCAGAAACAAAGGAAAAAAAAAAGCGGTCTCCTACCATAGAATTTCACACCACAAAATGAGGAAGTCAAGACAGATGAATTTAAGAAGCAGAAGCAAAAAAGAAGAGTCTCGCAAATAATGGGAAGATAAAGAAACACCCCCCAATAGAAAGAAAAGAAGAAATCCCCATAAAGAGAACTAAATGAAATAGAGGCAAGTAAACTATCAGATACTGAGTTCAAAACAATGGTTCTAAGGAAGCTCAGTGAGC
This sequence comes from Pteronotus mesoamericanus, assembly GCF_021234165.1. NCBI lineage: Eukaryota > Metazoa > Chordata > Mammalia > Chiroptera > Mormoopidae > Pteronotus > Pteronotus mesoamericanus. The sequence goes on along the minus strand of NW_026555006.1, from coordinate 3,333,996 downwards.
TCAAAGACAATTACCAAAAACTACAGGGAAACTATGAGGAACTTATTGCAAACCACATCAGTATGAAAAATGGCATAGGAACTATCAATAAGGGGCAAAAGGAAATGAAGAATACAACTTCTGAATTGAAGAACACAGTACAAGGCATCAAAAACAGGCTAGATGAAGCAGAGAATGGAATCGGTGAGCTGGAGGATAAGCTAGAAAAAAGCTCCCAGAAAGAGCAAGAAAATGAAAAAAGCCTCAAAAAGAATGAAGAGGTGTTTAGGGAAATGCAGGGCAACCTGAAATGTAATAATATCTGTATAATAGGGATTTCAGAAGAAAAAGAAGAGGAGCACCCTTGCTCCTGTAGAGAACCTGTTAGAAAAACTCATGATGGAAAACTTCCCTAATTGGAGGAGACAAAAAAGTCACACAAGTCCAGGAAGCACAGTGTCCCACTAGTAGTAGTTTTTTACTACTCAACCTAATAAGTGAATTTGGCAAAACAGCAGGATACAAAGTCAATATTGAGAAATCAAAGGCATTTTTGTATACCAAAAATGAAATATCAGAATCAGAAATCAGGGAAAAAATCCCCTTTAGTATAGCAACAAGAAAAGTAAAGTACCTAGGAATAAACTTAACTAAGGAGGTAAAAGACCTGTACACAGAAAACTATACAACACTGAAGAAAGAAATTAAGGAAAACACAAATAAATGGAAGTATATACTGTGTTCATGAGTTGGAAAAATTAACATCATCAGAATGTCCATACTACCCAAAGCAATTTACAGATTCATGGCAATCCCTATTAAAATACCAATGATGTATTTCACAGATATAGAACAAACATTTAAAAAATTTACATGGAACCATAAACGACCCTGAATATCTGCAGCACTTTTAAGAAAGAAAAACAAAGTAGGAGGGATCACAATACCTGATATCAAACTATATTACAAGCCCACGGTAATCAAAACAGTCTGGTACTGGCGTAAGAACAGGCACATAGAGCAATGGAACAGAATAGAGAGCCCAGAAATAAACCCGTGTCTCCATGGTCAATTAATATTTGACAAAGGGTGCAGAAGCATAAAATGGAGTAAAAACAGCCTCTTCAACAAATGTTATTGGGAGAGCTAGACAGCTACTTGCAAAAAATTGAAATTTGACCACCAACTTACTCCATACACAAAAATAAACTCAAGATGGATAAAAGACTTAAATATAAGTCACGACACCATAAAAGTCCTATAGGAGAACATAAGCAGGAAACTGTTAGATATCCCACGCAGCAATATTTTCACCAATATGTCCTCTAGAGCAAGGGACATAAAGGAAAAAATTAACAAATGGGAACTTATCAAAATAAGAAGCTTCTGTACGGCTAAAGAAAACATCAACAAAATGAAAAGGGAACCAACTGTATGGGAAAATATATTGCCAATGATACCTCAGAAAGGGGTTTGATCTCCAAAATATATAAGGAACTCACACAACTCCACTCCAGGAAAACAATCTAATTAAAAAATGGGCAAAGGACCTGAACAGACACTTTTCCAAGGAGGACATACACAGGGCCCAGAGACATATGAAAGGTTGCTCATCATCACTAAAGAAATGCAAATTAAAACCGCAATGAAATACCACTTCACACCAGTCAGAATGGCCATCATAAATAAATCAACAACCAACAAGTGCTGGCGAGATTGTGGAGAAAAGGGAACCCTAGTACACTGTTGGTGGGAATACAGACTGGTGCAGCCACTGTGGAAAACAGTTTGGAATTGCCTCAAAAAGCTAAAAATGGAAATGCCTTTTGACCCAGCGATTCCACTGCTGGGATTATACCCTAAGAATCCCAAACACCAATTCAAAAGAACTCCAATGTTCATTGCAGCACAATTTACAATAGCCAAGTGCTGGAAGCAACCTCAGTGCCCATCAGTAAAATGAGTGGATCAAAAAACTATGGTACATTCACACAGTGGAATGCTATGCAGCAGAAAGAAAGAGCTACTACCCTTCGCTACAGCATGGATGGAACTAGAGAGCATTATGCTAAGTAAAATAACCCAGGCAGTGAAAGACAAATACCATGTCATCTCTCCTATAAGTGGAACCTAATCAGCAAAGCAAGCAGGCAAAAAAAATATGACCAGCAACATTGAAAGAAAGAAGAAATTGACAGGGATGAGAGGGAAGGAGGAGAGTAGTGGAGAGGGAAGAGGAAGGGTCAGATTAAGGAACATGTATGAAGGACACATGGACAAAGCCAAGATGGGGAAGGATTGAGGAGGGGATGTGGGGGTGGGTGGGGCATGGTAAAGTTGTGGTGGGTAAATGGAGACAAATGTATTTGAAAAATTAAAAAATGATAAATTAAAAAAAAAAAATCTTTAAAAAAAATTATGTACCCATTATCACAATTTCAAAACATTCTCATCATCCCCCAAAAGAAACCCCATATACCTATTAGCAGTCATTCCCCAATTCCTCCCAAATTCCCCACCCTTAAGCAACCATTAATTTGCTGTCTGTATAGATTTGTCTATTTTTGATACTTCATATAAATGGAATCATGTTTTCAAACTTCACCCATGTTGTAGCATGTATCAGAATTTCATTCCTTTTTATTGCTGAATAATATTGTGTTGTGTGTATATACCATACTTTGTTTAACCATTCGTCAGTTGATGGACACGTGGATTGTTCCTACTTTATGGCTATTATGAATATACTCCTATAAACATTAATGGACACATTTCTGTGTGGATATGTATTCGTTTCTCTTGGATATATAGCTAGGAGCAGAACTGCAAGGTCATACGGTAACTATATTCAATCTTTTGAAGAACTAACAAAATTTTTCCAAAGCACATTCCTACCAACAGTGAACAAGGGTTCCTTCCAATTTCTCTAAATCCCTGCCAAATCCCAATGGTTTTGATCTACATTTCCTGAAAACAAATGATGTTAGGCATCTTTTCACAGGCTGATTGGCCATTTATATCTTCTTTGCAGAAATATCTATTTATATCATCTTACCCTTTTTAAAAATTGGGTTTTGTCTTTATTGAGTTTTAAGAGTTATTTATAAATTCTAGACATCAGTCCCTTATCAGATAAATGATTTGCAATTATTTTCTTGCATTCCATGAGGCATCTTTTCACTCTCTTGACAAAGCACTCTTCTACTGAAGCACGAATTTTTAATTCTGATGATGTCCACTCTTATTTATTTTTTAGTTACCTGTGCTTTTGGCATCATCTCTAAGAAGGCATTGCCTAATCTAAGGTCATAAAAACTCACTCCTGTATATCGTAAGAGTTTTAGCTCTTACATTTAGGGATATAAAACCACTTGAGTTAATTTTTGTATGTGGTGTGAAAAAGGGGTCTTTGTACTATGTGGATAGTAGGTGTTCCAGTACCATTTGTTGAAAAGTGTTTTGCAAAAGCCTACACTTTAACATGAGATTTTTCATAGAAGCCTAATGAAATACACCTATTTTAGTTGGAGGTGAAAGGAGTAAGGATCTTGTAAGATTGGTTCTCTGAAACAAGCAGGGTCTTTTGAGGAGGCCTAAAATTAGTATGACCAAGTAAGTTTTCTACATCCTCTAGTCAGATCAGTTGTTGCAGTTTCTACATAGGTGGTTCCCTTTTTGTTTTTAATGCACTATTCCTTTAATATCATATCCCTAATACTTGCCTTCTAATTGTTCATGTTGTTTCATGTGACATATCCTAACACAGGTTAGAAAACAGTTATTTCATGATGATGCTCTTTAAGACAGATACCAAGAATGCCCTGTACTAAATAAATGGTGAGATGTTGATATTCGTCTACTAGACTACTCAGTTGTGTCGCGTATCAGTATCTATACGCCTGGAAGTAGAAAATCAGGTTTAGTCTTTAGATTATTCCTCAAGCTCAATTCCAGGGCCAGGTGGTCAGGAAACTGTTTAGTAAGAGAAATGGAAACTACAGAAAAGGGAATACAGTGTGCTTAAGTCCTTTTGCTAATGCACTTTAAAAAGAAAAAAAAAAAGCTTCCTAAACTGACCTCAAAAGTACAAACGTAAGTAAAGCAAAAGGTAAAATGACTAGAGAGTAATTAACCTTAGAACCCACATATAAAGTTGTTCTATACAAGGCTATCTACCCATCAGCCTAGCTATTTACAAGTTATTTTTAAACTGAAACTGTGAGCACACTACTTTTTCATAAAATGGCCCCTGGCACAATTTCTAGATGATAAATACATTGCACTATCTGCTCTACCTCTACCACTATCAGGAATCAAGAAATTTACCTTGGATTACTAAAAAATACCCTAAATAGAAATACAGGAGAATAATACAGCCTTAATGGGATATTTACAGCTTTTAAAAATTAAGAGCTCTAAAGACTGCAGTAACACAGGAAAATACTTATAACATGACATTAAATGACAATTAAAAGGATGCAAAATATTATAGAGTACTACTGCACACATATTTAAAAGTATTTACATTTGGGTCTAAAATCCACCTCAAGAGATCCAAGATGGCTGCAAAGTAGCTGGCAGCTTCATATATCTGCTCTCAGACACAGACAGGACTTCGAGTAAGAACAAAGAGAGGAGAATGAGCGAAAGCGTATGTGAGTGAACACATACGTGACATGGATGAGAACATGAGGATTACGAAAAGAGTATGCAGGAATGGGCCCACCTGTGGGGTGCCCTGGAGTCAATGGTCAGGGCTTTCTAGGTGGACCACCACTGCTGCCCTGCCCAGCCTAGCATTCCTGGCTGCAGAGCTGAGGTGGCTATAGATGGGCTCAGGACCTGTGAGCTACTGGGGCGGCGAAAGAAGGCCTGGGAGGTGCGGGCCCCAGAAACAGCATGGCCGGAGCAGCCCTTCCCTTCTCAAGGCTGACGATCTCTGGAGAGAGCAGGGTCAGCATGACGCCACTGCCCTCTGTTATAGCATAGCTGTGGGGCTGTTTCCAACACCAACCAGGAAAGATTCAGAGAGAAACTTTACCTAAAAAACTGTTGGAGTCTCTGAAAGGTGGCGTCCAGCCTTGATCATGAGACTGTTTTTTGGGGAGAGGGGCATGTGGAGAGCAGGACCCCAGGGACCGATGCTACAGTGTGGGGGACATACAGAAACTTTTAAAAGGGGAGCTGAGGCAAGACTCGAGGCCCAGCAGGGACTGGGGGCTCGCACCCTTGTGCATGCAGGCAGCTTTCCTAACCAAAAACTCAGAGGCAGAGAATACGTGGGAGAAACAGGAGGACCCAACCCAGCAGAGTTCACAAGCAGAAGGCAGCTCAGAGTGGAGAATTTGGCCAAACCTCCTGTGAGAGAGCAGCATGCTCTGGTCTGAAGGCAGGAGCCTAATGCCTGAGATTTGCTGCTGTCAGCCAGAGCCTTTGACAGACAGGCAACCCCAATCCCCACCTGCGGGATTACAGGCTCTGCAGATCCATCAGACCAGGCTCAGGAGTTTCCTGCTGCATACATTTTCTCAGCAGAAAGAAGAAAAAGCACAGATAGGGACCTTTGCCAGACACCATGTGCTACACAGCTCCTCGGGCCCCCATCTACTAAACCCAGATGAGCAGAGAAAATAGAGACAGGTGCAACAAAGCACTATCTTCTCTCCTGCACAGCTGTTTAACATTCACTTCATATCCTTCAAGTTTGGGTATAATATGGCACCAGGTTTCATAATATAGTTTATTTTAAATCTCGTATTTGCTCTTCCCTTCTCTTATCCCATCCTACCTCCTTCCTCCCTCTTCATATTTTTGTTTTAAGCTCTATTTTCTCTTGCTATGACTTTTTTTTTTGTTCCACACTCTTAATATTGCTCCCCATTCCAGCCTCTCAAAACCATTTGTGATTGTCATTAGTTATCTCACATTCCTTTTCTCATTCTTAAAATATCCTTACTCTCTCCCTATCTTTATCAATCTTTCTTTGTAGGAAGAGGATAAGGTGGTTGTTGCAGTTCTTCAATCTTATTTCTAGATAGTCACTATCTGTGTATTTCAAACCTCAGATTTTACCATTCTCCTCGCCAATTCCATTTTGCTTTCCTCCTGCCCTTTCCTATTTTTGTTTTAAACGTTAATCTTTCCCTGTCTTAGCAGGGTTTTCATTCTGCACTCTTAGTAGTCTTTCTCCCTCTATTCTCTCAAAATAACTTCTCTTTCCTCTAGATATCTCTTAAACTCGTCTTTCTTTCCCTTTTCCCTCTTATTCTCATCCCACCTATATAAATCTTAGCTCACTGGTTGCTGATATTGCTGTGGTGGAGCTTTTTCTACAGTTAGGTCCATATAATTTTATATGTATGTATTTTTTTTTGAGGTTGTCTGTTTTTTCCCTCACTAGATACACACACATACACACACACACACACACACATATTTTCTTTATATTTTGGTTTTAACCTAATACTATATGCTTCCCTTCTGTTACTCCACTCTACCTTCCTTCTTCCTTTTGTTATTTATGAAGTAAATTTTATTTTCCTTCCCTTGTCTCTATTCTCTACTCTTAGTAGTGCCCCTCCCTCTACCCTCGCAAAATTCCTTTTCTTTCAGTTAGTCACTTCATATTCGTTTTCCTTTTTTATAAGTCTTAATCTCTTTATACCTTTTAAAAATTGGCTCATTTGCTGTTGATAGTGCGATTGGGGGTGGCAGTTATTTTTGTGGGTATGGGTCTGTTTCCTAGGCTGTTTGGTTTTTGTTCTGGCAACACCTGTACAATAGTATACAAGATGTGGTGGGCACAATAACTCTCTGTCAGTCAGCTGGAGGGAAGAACCCACCAAAGAATGACCCAACTACAACCAAACAGCCCACATGAACAGCATAAAGGACAGCCCAAGAGCATTAAGCTCAGGTGATCAAGGAGACTGCACCACCAAGTCCCACGGGTCTCCTACCAAAGAAGATCATATCACGAAGAAAGGGAGTCAAAGCAGATCAATCTAAAGCACAGAAACAAACAAGAGTCACCTAAAATGGGGAAACACAGAAACAACCCACAGTTCAAAGGAAAGGAGGAATCCCCAGAAAGACTGTTAAATGAAATTGAGACAACCAAACTATCAGATACTGAGTTCAAAATAATGGTAATAAGAACGCTCAAGGAGCTCAATGAGAACTTCAAAGAACTCCTGGGAGGCTTCAAGAAACTTACTGCAAACTACACCACCACGAAAAAGGACACAGAAACTATCGGTAAGAGCCAGGAGGAAATTAAAAATACAGTATCCAGAAATGAAGAACACAATAGAAGGAATTAAGAGCAGGTTAGATGACAGCAGAAGATCAAACCAGAGAACTGGATGACAAAGTAGAAAAAAATTCCCAGAGCATCAAAACAAAAAAAGGACTCCAAAAAAAAAAAAAAAAAATCAAGAGGAGTTAGGGGAGCTACAGGACAACATGAAACAAAATAATATCCATGTAAAGCAATACTAGAAAAAGAAGACCAAGGGATAGAAAACCTGTTTGAATGAGTAATGAGAGAAAACTTCCTTAACCTGATGGGAGAAAAAGTCACACAAGTCCAGGGAGCACAGAGGGTACCATTCAAGAGGAACCCAATGAGGCCCACTCCAAGACACATCATCATTACAATAGCAAAATTCAAAGACAAAGAGAGAATCTGAAAGCAAGCAAGAGAGAAACAGCTACTAACAAACAAGGGAGCTCCAATAAAGCTAGCAGCTGATTTTTCAATAGAAACACTACAAGCCAGAAGGGAATGGCAAGAAATATTCCAAAAATGAAAAGCAAAGGCCTGCAACCAAGGCTACTCTACCCAGCAAGGCTGTCATTTAAAATGGAAGGTGAAGTAAGGAGTTTCCCAGACAAAAGAAGGCTAAAAGAATACACCTCCACCAAACCAGCACTGCCAGACATGCTAAAGGGACTGCTTTAAGAAGATCAAGGAAAAGAGTGAGAAAGAGGAACACAGGTACAAAAGGTAAAAAATGGCAATGAATAAGTACCTATTAATAACAACCTTAAATATAAACAGATTAAATGCTCCAATCAAAAGACATAGGGTGAAAAGATAAGAAAACATGACTTGCACATATGCTGCCTCCAAGAGACCCACCTGAGAACAAAAGACCTAAACAGACTGAAAGGGTTGGAAAAAATATTATAAGTAAATGGACAGGAAAAAGAAGCTGGGGTAGTAATACTTATATCAGACAAAATAGATTTCAAAACAAAGGTCATAAAATGAGATAAAGAAGGACACTTCATAATACTTAAGGGTAGAATCCATCAGGCAGATATAAACATTGTAAACATATATGCACCCAACATAGATCCATATATATGAGGAAAATCTTGCAGGACCTCAAGAAAGATATAGATAGTGACATACGTATAGTAGGGGATTTTTAACACCTCACTGTCAACAATGGATAGATCTACCAAACAAAATATCAACAAGGATATTGTGGCACTGAATAACACTCTGAATCAAATGGACTTAACTGATATACACAGACCCTTTCACCCCGAAGCAGCAAAATATACATTATTTTCAAATCCACATGGAACACTTTCAGAGATAGGCCACAAAACAAGCCTCGAAAAATTCAAGAAAACTGAAATCATATCAGTCATTTTGTCGGATCACGATGGCTTCAAACTAGAAATCAATCTCAAGGGGAAAAACTCAAAAACAGTCAAATTCATGGAGAATAAACATATTATTAAACAATGAACGGGTTAACAACAAGATCAAGGAAGAAATCAACAAGTTTCTGGAAACAAATGGAAATGAACACACAACAGCCCAGAACCTATGGGACACAGTGAAGGCAGTCCTGAGAGGGAAGTCATAGCAACATAGGCCAACCTAAAATACATAGAAAAATGTCAAATAAACAACCTAACCCTACATCTACAAGAACTAGAGGAACAACAAACAACAAAGCCTAGAATGAGTTAAAGGGAGGAAATAATTAAGATGAGAGCAGAATTAAATGACATAGAGACTAAAAGAACCATTCAGAGAATCAATAAATCCAGGAGCTGGTTCCTTGAAAAGATAAACAAATTGGACAAGCCTTTAATAAGACTTATCAAGACAAAAAAGAGAGGAGTTTCCCAGACAAAACAAGGCTAAATAAGTAAAATCAGAAATGTAAGAGGAGAAATGACAACCAATTCTACAGAAACACAAAGGACTGTAAGAAATCACTACGAACAAGTATATGCCACGAAATCTGAAAACCTCGATGAAATGGACAAATTTCTAGAAACATATAATCCTCCAAAACTGAGTCAAGAAGAAACAAAAAGCCTGAATAGACCAATAACAGCTAATGAAATTGAAGCAGTGATCAAAAAACTTCCGGCACACAAAAGCCCTGGATTGGACAGCTTCACAGGAGAATTTTACCAAACAATTAGGGAAGAGTTAAGCCCTGTCCTTTGCAAACTATTTCAAAAATTCAATAAGAGGGAAGACTCCCAAACTCTTTTTTATGAGGCCAGCATTATCCTAATTCCAAAACCAGATATAGACACAAGAAAGAAAGAAAACTACGGGCCAGTATCTCTGATAAACACAGATGCTAAAATCCTCAAAAAATATATTGGCAAACTGAATCCTGCAATATATTAAAAAGATCATCCACCATGATCAAGTGGGACTGACCCCAGGGATGGAAGGATGGTACAATATTTGCAAATCAATAAATGTAATACATCACATAAACAAAATGAAAGATAAAAATCACAAGATCATATCAGTAGGTGGTGAAAAAGCATTTGATAAAGTACAGCACTCATTTATGATAAAAACACCCACCAAAGTGGGAGGAGAGGGAGCATACCTCAATGTAATAAAGGCCATATACGAGAAACCTACAGCCAACATCATACTCAATGGGCCAAAACTAAAAGCTTTCCCCTTAATATCAGGAACCAGACAAGGGTGTCCACTTTCACCATTTCTATTCAACATAGTACTGGGAGTTCTAGCCACAGCGATCAAACATGAAAAAGAAATAAAAGGCATCCAAATTGGAAAGGAGGAAGTAAAACTGTCATTGTTTGCAGATGACATGATAGTGTACACAGAAAACCCTCCAGTCTCCACAAAAAAACTACTCGACTTAATAAGTGAATTTGGCAAGCCAGTGGGATACAAAATCAACATTTAAAAACCGAAGGCATTTTTGTACACCAATAATGAAATATCAGAAACAGAAATTAGGAGAAAAAAATCCCATTTACTATAGCAGGAAAAAAAACAACAACCTAGTAATAAACTTAACCAAGAAGATAAAAGATCTGTACTCAGAAAACTACAGAACACTGAAGAAGACAAAAATAAATAGAGTAAATACTGTGTTCATGGATTGGAAGAATTTACAGATATAGAACAAATATTTCAAAAATTTATATGAAACCATAAATGACACTGAATAAGACTCTATTTTGAGAAAGAACAACAAAGTAGGAGGGATTACAATACCTGATATCAAACTATATTACAAGGCCACTGTAATCAAAACAATCTGGTACTGGCATAAGAAGACACAGATCAATGGAACAGAATAGAGAGCCCAGAAATAAACCCATGACTCTATGGTCAATTAGTTTGACAAAGGGGGTTAAAAATAGTCTTTGCAATAAATGGTGTTGGGAGATCTGAAAAGGTACATACAAAAAAATGATACTGAACCACCAACTTACACCACATATCAAAATAAACTCAAGATGGATAAAAGACTTAAATAGAAATCATGACACCATAAAATTTCTAGAAGAGAACTTAGGCAGGAAACTGTCAGATATCCCACGTGGCAATATTTTCACCAATATGTCTCCTAAGGCAAAATATATAAAGGAAAAAATAAACAAATGGGGCTACATCAAATTAAAAAGCTTCTGCACGGCTAAAGAAAACATCAACAAAATGAAAAAATAACCTACTATATGGAGAAACACATTTGCAGCAGAAAGAAAGAACTCCTACCCTTCCCAACAGCATAAATGTAACTGGAGAGTATTATGCTAAGTGAAATAAGCCAGGCAGTAAAAGACAAATACTATACAATCTCATCTATAAATGGAACCTAATCAACAAAACAAATGAGCAAAACAGAACCAGAGATATGGAAATAAAGAACTGACAGTGACCAGAGGGGATGGGCAGGGGGATAACAGGGGAAAGAATGGGAAGGGTCAAGTTAAGGAACATGTATAAAGGACCCAAGGACATGGACAATGGGGTGGGGACTGACTGTAGGCGTGGGGGGGCAGGGGAGGGTGTTAGCTTGGGCAGGGGAGAGCAACAGGGGAAAAATATTGGGGTAACTGTAGTTGAGCAACAATAAAATTTTTAAATAAAAGCATTTGCATCTGGGGAAAAAAATGAAATGTTAACTCTAGTTGCATTAGTGCATTGAGAAGATGAGTTATAGTTATTTCCATGCAATTGTATTTAATTTGCAACTTATAAAAAAAGAGAGCCTTGTAAAGTTGGTGTCACTAAGTAAAATAAATATATAAAAATTAAAAAAATTAAAAAAATCCAATTTCTAAGCTGAACAGAAAATGAAAGCAAAATAGAGGCAAGTCACATTGTATATTTAATTCAGCCAAGAATATGACTTTTACTGCTGACATTAACTCCACCCTTTCAATTGAGATGAAATTCACATAATATAAAATTAACCTATTTAAAAAAGAACAATTCAGTGCACTTTAGTACATTCATAATGTTGACAACCTCAATCTCTATCTACTTCCAAACACTTTCAACACTCCCAAATAAAATTCTGTACCTATTAGTTGAAACTAATATAATGTATGTTAACTGTAACTGAAAAATTTAAAAATGATTAAAAAAAGAAAAATATGAAAATGCTACATGCCTGTCACAACAAAACATTCTTAGAAGGTTAAAAAAAAAATCTGTAGCCATTAGGTAGTTACCACCCATTTCCCCATTTCCCCATTCCCCCAGCCACTGGCCACCAATCTGTTCTTATTCTGGATATTTCACATAAATCAAATCATTTTGTTTCTGGCTTCTTCCATTTAGCCTAATGTATTCAAGGTTCATCCACACTGTAGCATGTATTAACTCCATGTTTAAGATATAGAGAATCAGTCATACATATATGGGGCAAAAATAGGTTTAAACTTGTAATACAAATAAATAATATAATTAATAAACAATAATACATGAATAAATGGTGCTTTGTGTACTCACAACTATAAACCTATTTTTGCTCACTCTTGTGTTTTATATACACACGCGCACACATTTTAGTCCAATGTTCTTTTACAAAAGATATTTATTTATTTACTTATTTTTAAAAAGAGAGGAAGGGAAGGAGAAAGAGATGGAAAGAAACATTGATGTGACAGAGGAACATCAATGGTTGTGCCCAGATAGGACTGAACCCATAACCCAGGCATGTGCTCTGACCAGGAGTCAAACCAGCAACCTTTCACTTTGCAGCATGACACACAACCAACTGAACCACACCAGTCAGGGCTGTTCAATATTCTTTTGAGAGGTCCTTGCGTGTAGGGTACTACTTATTAGCTAAGCAATATATTTGGTTTCAACAACGAAATCTGGAGTGAAAAGTTATACAAATCAGTAAATAATTAACTTTGTCTTTATACTTCAATGTTTATAACTACAAAAAAAAGAGACAGACTGTTAATAAATATCTTCTGTTTAATTGATTTTAGAGAGTAAAGGAAGGGAGAAAGAGAAAGATCAATTTGTTATTCCATTTATTTATGCATTCATTGGTTGATTCTTCTATGTGCCCTGACTGGGGATCAAACTGGCAACCTTGGCATATTGCAATGATGCTCTAACCAACTGAACTATCCAGCTCGGGCCATCAAAATATCTTTTTAAAGACCACAAATTACTCTTGATTTAGAAATATGTAATGCAATCCAATGGTCAAACATGCTATGAACCATAAGCCAGGAGTATTTGGTTCAGTCTGGTGTTACAAAACAGCTGTGTGACCTTGTCACATCCATTCAGTCAAATTTCCAAGAGTAGAGGGCATCAAATGTTCTTAAATATTTGGCCTTTATATTAAGTAGCAGGCACTGAGGAACCATTGAAGTGTTGTAACATAAAGGCTGTATTTTAACAGGTTACCTGGCAGTGGCAGACAAGATATATTGAAGAAGACAATGAAAGATGGTAGAAACAAGTTTGATATAAAAAACCAGGGATTGTTAACCTGAGGTCCAGGGCTTAAGGGAGTACATGAATTTTTTAAAATTCCATGCAAAATTCTGTATATCTCTCTAGAAGAGAATTTATGGTTTTCATCTTCTCAAGAGTTAAATTTTAAAAAAAATGTTAAGAGACACTTATGTGAACCTAGATGGTTGTCAGAGAAACAGAAAAACCATCTGAAGGAATATATGGAAAAAGTTCAAACAAGGTGACAAAGGAAGCCTTGTTTTTTTTGATACTCAAAAAGCCCTCTCAAACAACTCTAATAAAAAATTAGCTCTCCCACCTCAAGCTTCCTCTAGCACCTGTACACTGTTTCATAATTTGTATCTTATACTTGGCCCACAGTACCCAGCAGTGTGAGCAACAAAACACACTAAAGTTGTTGAAAAAAATTATAACCACTAGAAAGTGCCTTAAGTCACTCTGCAGACAGATTTATAACTTAACTAATTTTTCTATTTTAAATTAAAATGACAAGTTCTACAACTGAAAAACAATGGTAGAAAACAGAAATCCTTTGGAAATTAGGCAGTAATGTCTTCTTACAGAGTTTCTGAACCTAAACAGTCTTTTCCCTTAAAAAGGGCTTCTTGCCCTCCAGATCGACTAGATCCACTTAACCTTGAATGAAGGGTCCCAATTTGAGGCTACCAAAAATAGTCCTAATTCTTCTGTATTAAAAGGGTCTTCTGAAAGTGACTTTCAAATGACAAAAACATGTAGTTTCAGGAATTTTCCTGGCTGTTGTCTCTGACTCTGGTTCACTGACTCCTCTTCTCCATCTGTTTAGTGCCTGGCCTGACTTCCTTAGGTGAAGTATAATTACTGTTCATTTTGATAGGAGCACTCAAGAGTTAAAGATTTTAGCCTTAGTTGATACGCTTAAGTGACTAATGCAAATGGAAAGCTGTTATTCCAGGAACTGGAATGTATCACCGTGTGACTCCAGGAGCAATTCAACCTTCGTTCCTGAAGGGGTCTGCAAGCCAAGAGACTGTATGTGAGCCATTGTGTTCCAGGGAGTCATCGCTGGTGCTGCAGATAAAGAACTGTTGATCAACAGATAAACAAGTACTAAGAAAATCACTGCTGGACTGCAGCTGTTGTCCAATTAACCTTTCTTTCCAAACCTCTCACCTACCCTTCTATCCAGTCAACCTTTTAACAAACCCCTCACCCACCCTTTCTTCTCCTTATAAAAAGTTCAGGTTGAAAAGAGATGTTAAGATGGTTTTTGAGGGTACATAAACTGCTGTCATCTCAGACCACCGGCCATCTGAAGAAAGTGCCCACCAAGATTCAATCCTTGTCTCTACTTACTCGTCTGGTAGTGACAGACAGCACAAATGCCAACTGTTGTGGTTTCAATTTGATCAATCACGTTTCCACATATCAACTCTTTTAACCTAAATATTCAGGTTGATTGTTCTGTATTTTAGTTGTAATTCCAGTTTGGTCCTGGGAGAAGGTCTAACCTAAATATTCAATTTCCATTGGCTGGTCCCCATATGGGCCATCTAGCTTTCTAAACCCAGATCATCTGGGCACCTTAACTTCCTCTACTGTCAAACATACAGCCTTACCTACCTTTCTCTAGTTAGTTTTTCATCTTATTAAGATATAGGCACTATCAAGAGAATGGTAACAGCCTAAGTGTCCATCAAATAGGGAACTGGTTAAATAAAACTGGTACATACAAGAAATACTATGTACAGCCCTAGAGAGGAATTAAGCTTTTTTGTGCTGTTTGGGAAACAACTTCAAAATATAGTAAGTGGGGGAAAAAAAGGTCCAGAATTGTGGATATAATGGGCTGTTTTGTGTAAAGGGGTATTTTGTTTGCATGTGTGTACAAATCTCTTGAAGGATCCACAAATACATTAACATTAGTTGTCTATGGGATATGGAACTCAGTGGCTGGGGAACAGAAGATGCCTCATCCTGTGCTCTTGTAGAATCTGATAATATGAATGTACTATTACTTAATACTTAATTATTAAAAAATAATTTTAAAGATTTTGTTTTCTTTTATGTAGGCCAATCTTACTAAGTCTGGATACCATCAGTTGCCACCTTTTCGGAAGTCTTATACTGTAGAGTTTTGCTGCTGGCCCATTCGACCTCTTCTTATCACTGGATCCTTCCCATCCGTTTATAAATGTGATCAAGTTTTTTTTTTTCATTAAAACAAACTAACCCACTTTCAATTCCACATCCTGTTACTGACCTTATTCTTATACCCCTTCACAGCCAGCCAATCTCCTCCCCAAACAATCTGTCCTTGAGGTTTTCGTATCCTAATCTCCTGGACACCTTCTTTCTATATAACCCATTACTACATTCTGCTGTTTTTCTCTCTTAAATATCAACAGAATTCATCCATAACTCTTACTCTCTATTGCCAACAACACCCTAGCTAACATGTTATAGCTAATGTGGTGTCTTTCTAACTAGTCTTACCATAACCACTATTCCCTTCCAATCTGTTCTAAAGTATCTCTTTTTAAAATGCAAATCTAATTTATATAACTACTCCTTGCCCCCCAATCCTTTAAGAGCTAGCTTTGTACTGCTCTAGGATAAAGTCCAAAATCCTTAATAAACAAATGTAAAGGACCTGGCATAAGCATCTTAATGACTATCCTCCGGGTAAAAGAACATACCCATTTCTCTAAAATGTTTTTATAAAGTGGCAAACTTGGATTCCTGAGAGACCTTGCTTGAAGTGAGGGACATACAACTCTTTTAAATATATTTTACAATCTTATCTTTCTGGCTCTGTATCATGAAGTGTTTTCTAAGCTGCAAGCAATGAACCTACTACTGTGGGTTGTGAAATCACTTTTAGAAGGTCACAGCTAGGAACTTTTAAAAAATAAAATAGAATATACAGACTACATAATAAAGGTCAATACTGTTATATGAAACTTTTTCCATTTTTATAGACTGAAGCATGGGTAAATGTATTTTTTATTTTGAGTTTCAAAAAATGTTTGAAAGTCTTAGCAACTTTTTTGAGAATGTGATACAAAATTTTTCAACTCTAACTAAGAAATTATACTTCAAATTTATTTTCTCAATAGATTTCAGAATTTCAGCCACTTAAAAATGACCCCATTTCATGCTACCTAATCTTAAATGAGGTCTGACAATTTACCTAATAGTGTTGCAACAGCAAAATTTAACTGAATTCTTGTACCACACACCTTCATCAGAACTCTGTGGCTCAAACCCCAAAGGCTTTGTGGTTTCTGGCAGCAATGATATTAGCTCATGACCTGCAACTCAGAGACTGCCTCTGAGGGATTCTTAACCTTCACTGTGGCACAGAAACCTTTGGCAATCTGATGAAAGTTATGGACCCCTTCTTGGATATTGTTTTTGAATGAATACATAAGATTACCAAGGAAATTGGTTATATTGAAATTTAGTTCCACCCCCGACCCTATAAGGATCTGTGGACCCAAAGGTTAAGTATTCATCAACCTAAAGATTACATTGAACTTAAGAACTTAGATCTTTATAAGGAGTCCTAGCTAATTAAAGCATGTTTTAAGGAATAAATAAAAGGCTTCTTGAGCCTTTTGCAGGTCAGTGAGTTGGGTGTTGTCCTACAAACCTAAAGGTCACTGGTTCATTCCCTGGTCACGGTACATGCCTGGGTTTGGGGTGTCTAAGAGGCAACCAATCAGTGTTTCTCTCACACATTGATGTTTCTCTCCCTTTCTTTCTTCCTCCCTTCCCCTATGAATGAATGAATGAATGAATGAATGAATAAATAAATCCAGATAAGGAAACACAGTGGGGGAGGGGAGGGGTATGTGAAAAATGAAGCACCGATAACCTTACCTCCATGTTAGAGAGGGTTCCTTTCCTTTATCTTTTTCTACTCTCACATGCATGTGGATTTCCTGCTAAGACTGACTTTGTTTACTTAAGCAAATCTGTGCCAAGGAAACTTTAAAAATAATTTTTTTAGACTTAAAAAGTAAATCAAGATGTCCGTGTATGAAATCCCAAAATAGTTTACTCACAAATAAAAGTATTTCTTTACTCACAGGTATTGCCTTTGGGATCTCTATTGGCAGCTGGTAGAATATATTATGACAGGCTTCATTATTTGACTGTCCAATATGCAGAATTTTAGAAGAGGTACTGCAAAGGCAGACACATTAATAGCAGATGAAGAACCATCTGACAGTGAGAAAAGACAATGAGTAAGATTGAAACCAGGTACAAGAATTAAAAGCATAAAAGACTTCTCCCAATACCACAAAGAGTCCTACATAATCCAAGACTCTATTACTTCCACAGCATAATTTTGAAACAATAAAACTGGATAAAAATATGCTCAGTAGTCAATATTTCACTGATTTACAGGAGAAGTGAGAATAAAGAGTGTTTTGAAGTTTGAAAAAGGGTCCAGTTAAGAATTAGTCTTAGTGTAAGACACTGTTACCAAAAGTAGCATATTGGAACCAAAAATGTTGTCAAAGGTGTCAAAATTTAGATTTTAGATTTTTAATCCTTCAACTGGAAATTTTCACTTAAGTCTAATTATAGTTGTACTTTCTATAATTAGATCCATTAGATTCTCTGTGATTTTAATACCCCTTCCTCCTTTTTTATCTTTACTTAAGAGTCCTGATTTTTTTGGACATTCTTGCTCCTCCATTACCCTGAGTGGACTACTTATCAGTATCTATGGCTTCAGGGATCTCTTAGCTCTAAATCTACTGATGTTACTTTCTACCTTTTAAAAAGTATCACAGTAAGAGGCAAGAAATCAGGATACAAATGACCAGTGGCAATAATGCAAAATAAAATACATGCACACCATGATGTTGCCAACAGGTTCTGGGAAACTGCAACTTCAAATGAAAGTAGTATAAAAAAAAAACAATTTTACCATAGTCAAATTGATATAAACAAGAATTAAGTTCCTACGGCATATTTTTGGTCACAAAAACATTCCCACACTTCTAAATAAAGACCCAAAACACCTCTAATATTAAACATTGAATAAATGTGAGCTATCCATACATTTAAAAAAGATTAATTAAAACAAGTAAGATCATTCTTTTCCAATCCACTTATTCTGGTTCCAGGTCGAGGGTGGACAGAGCCCATCTCAGCAGTTCAGGACATAAGGAGGGAACCTACCCTGGGCCAGATGCCCTTTCATCACAGGGCACATTCACACTCACTCACACTCACTCAGGCTGGGACAACTGAGACACAGCAATTCATCCAACGTGCACATCTTTGGTTTTGGGAGGAAACTGGAGTACCTGGAGAAAACCACATGGAAGTGAGAAGATTCCAACTCTACACAGACAGTGGCTCCAGCCAGGGATCCTTTTTCCTCCCTCATTAATGATATTATGAAACCACGTTGAAGGAAACAATGTTATTCAAGGACCTGCTGTACCACAATTAACCTTAATTAATAGACAGAAATTAGGACCTTAATGATAAATATACCATATTTTATTTTTATTTGGGAGAAAAAGGTTAGACAGGGAGCCCTGCTAACAAAAGGGAGGAAAAAAAAGGTGTAAGGGGAATGAATCACCAACTGAGAACAGAAGGAAGGACACAGGAACACCAAAAACACACTTTGCTAACTTCAGCATTTTGTTGAGTGGCAGCTCTGTTTATCTTCAAACGACAAAATAGATGTTATATACAGGAGTATTTTTGTCAGTTTAGCAGAACATTGTTGTGTAATATGAAACCTATGATTATATGATGTATGAATTTTTTAGACGATGTACTTCATTATAAAGGAGTCTCATTACCTCAATTAGCACTGTATAAACCACTTAATTCCAATACCCAATATTTTTATTATTTATTTATTTATTTTTACAGATTCACTCTACTAGAAATGGACTCCCAGGTTCCCATGACTGCCTTTGAGCCAAACCTAGTGTATCATATCTACTTTCATTTTTCTACAATTCCTCTGCCACACTGTACAATTACCTTTACTGTGTTAAACTCAATTCTCATAAGATGCACAATTCTACCGCAAAGCCTATTTCTCCATCTATGAGTAGAAATAACAATAAGTACTTTCACAGAATTATTATGAAAATTAAGAACTAGTTTCTGATCTGACCCATAAGGAATTTGTAAGTCACCATTTCACCACAAACATTTTTTTAAAAGCTGAACAAACTGAAAAATCAACTCTTCTTAGATAAGTCAGAAGTGAGGTCAAAATGCAGACTACTGATCCAAAAATTAAAGAGAAAGACAGGTGGATAAAGAAAATCACAACTTACCAGAGCAGAAACCATGAGCAGACCCAGTGCTAGGGTAGGAAAGCTTGAACAGTAATTGATGGACTGCTAGGGGCTCAGAGAGGACAAATCTGAGTTAAAAACTCCAGGGGGACCTTACACTTTTGTAAATTTTATCTCTAAGAGCTTTACCAGGATCTCAGTGAATTCCAGTGAAAAATCCCCTTGTGCTTCCAAAGTCGAGGGAAGAGAAAAGGAACCATTTTGATACATACCAAGAGCATTCTGTTCTAATAAGGCCTGCCCTCATGAGAAACTATTTTACCAGAGCTAGCCAGCTGTGGTTTTATCAGCCCCTAACCTGAGGAAAGGGTTACACTCAAATCCAGCTGGCTCTAGCCTTCTATGTTGGGGGAATGGAAATGTCCAACCCCATTCACCTCTTGCCATTCTGTCCCACCAAAAGGAGGGGGAGTGGTTGTCACACTTAGAAACACTGGGAATTATAAATTAAAACAAACATAAAAATATACCACTCTATACACCTACTGGAAAGGCAAAAAATCCAAAACACTGACAACATCAAATTCTACTTAGGATGTGGGAACAACAGGAACTCTCACTCCCTGCCTTTGGGAATGCAAAATGACACAGCCACTGTGGAAGACAGTTTGGTGGTTTCTTACAGAACTAAACATACTCTTACCAAATATGGTTCAGCAACTGTGTTCTTGCTATATACCCAAAGTAGTTAACAACTTATGTCGACCCAAAAGCCTGCACATGGATGTTTTCAGCAGCTTTGTAATTGTCAAAATGTTCTCTATTAGGTGAATAGATAAATAAACTGTGGTATAGCCAGACAAAGAAATACTATTTGGTGCTAAAAAAGAAATGAGCTATTAAGCCATGAAAACACATGCAGTAAACTCAAGTACATATTACTAAAGGAAATTTAAATGCACATAATTGTACTAAGTCAAAGAGGCCATCTGAAAAAACTACATACTGTATGATTCTATATGACATTCTGATAGAGGCAAAATTATGGAGGCTGTAAAAGGATCATTGGCTGCCAGGGATGAGAGGGAAGAATAAATAGGGAATTTTCAGGGCAGGGAAACTGTTCTATATACTATTATGGTGGAACCATGTCATTATACATTGTCCAAACTCACAGAGTATATACAATACCAAGAGTAAACTGTAATGTAAACTATCAACTTTGGATGATAATGATGTTTCAATGTGGGTTGATTAAAAAAATTCAAGCCCTAACTGGTGTGGCTCAGTAGGCTGGGTGTCGTCCCGCAAACTGAAAGATCGCTGGTTCAATTCCTGCTCAGGGCACATGCCTGGGTTAAGGGCTAGGCCCACAGTTGGGGTATACAAAAGGCAGCCAACTGATGTTTCTCAACCTTTCTTTCTCCCTCCCTTCTCCTTGCTCTAAAAATAAATAAATAAAACCTTTAAGAAATAAAACATTAAAAAATTCAATTATGACCCTATCAAAATCCCAGCTGGCTTATTTACATAAATTGACAACTGATCCTAAAATTCATTTGGAATTACAAAAAACTAAGAGTAGTGGAAACAATGTTGAATAATAAGAACAAAGTTGGGAATTCACACTGTATACAAAACTTACTACAAAGATAGTATAGTGCTAGCATTAAGGATAAATATACAGATCAATGGAACATAACTGAAGTGTCCAGAAATAAACCCTTACGCTAACAGGCAATTGATTTTTGGCAGGAATGCCAACACAATGGGGAAAGAATACCCTCTGCAGAATATGGTGCTGTAAGGACTTCTGGTCAAAATGGCAGCATAGGTAAACATGGCTTGCCTCTTTGTACAACCACATCAAAATTACAAGACTATAGAACCATCACTCAGAACTGTCAGAAATCAAGCTGAATGGAAATCTGTCAACTATGGAATTAAAAGAATCTATATCCATCCAGACTGGTAGGAGGGGCAGAGACACAGAATGGGCTGGTCTCACAACCACATGTGGTGGATAAAAATTCGGGAGGTGTATCTCAGGAGCAAGAAGTCTCAGCCCCATACGAGGCCCCCCAGCCTAAGGTCCCAGTTGTAGGAAGATAAGTCTCAATAACTCTGGCTGCAAAATGAGCAGGGAATGAGTCGGTACAAGAAACTTCTGGAGCCCCAAGCAGTTCCTCTTAAAGAACACACATAAAAACTTACTCAGACTCACTCTTTCTGACCTCTAGCACCAGGTGGCAGCTTGAAAGGCTCCAGTAGCATATAGGGAAGAAAGGAACTATATGGCATCAAGGCGAGTGTAGGAACAGCTTTCTCCCAAATAGAAAGGCAGGCAGAGGCCATTTGTCCCTTTTCTGATCCTTCCCCCATACAGAGCCACAGAGCCAGAGATAGGTGCCATACCTGAGATTCCATCAACCTGGCTAACACAGTTTGTCCCACCCAGGAGATCCCCTCAGACTCCCTCCCACCCAATTTACAGGCCTACCCAAGCTGTAAATAATTAATTTCCATATGAATGGCTGGTCTGGGCTCAAACTTCACAACTCTCTAAATCCTCACCAACAAACAATAGCCAGCATCAGCCATACCTCTTGCTAACTGGCCCCAGGCCCAGTACTAGCAGCAGCCAGCCTAGGTTCACAGCTTGGCTTCACCTGGGAATTTCCAAGCTGAACACAAGTAGCAGCCATCTCAGATTGCTTTACAGCTCAGGCAGGGTGGCCCCAGGCATAGCACTGGTATGAACTAACCTTGGCCTGCACCACCAGGGAAACCCCAGTGTCTGCGCACCTAGTGGACAGTTATAGACCACATCAGAGCACCACCACCTTGTTCCTGCACAGCTTATCCTCCACAGAGGGTAGAGGTTGGTGGTCGGTGGTCAGAGTCAGTCCTAGCAGCTGACGGGCCTGGCTAAATCCTTCCCGTTGACCTGTTAACAGCTATCAAGGCTCAACTACTGGAGGAGGATATACTCAAAACATGTGAAGGGTGCACCCTGAGTACCCAGCTTGGGTGATAGGGGAGGCTGTGCTACTGGACCCCACAATACACCTATTATATTAGGCCATGCTACCAAGAAAGGGAGTCATAGCAGCTCTACCTAATATATAGAAACAAACACAGGGAGGCTGCCAAAATGAGGAGAAAAACATGACCCAAATGAAAGAACAGATCAAAACTCCAAAAAATGAGCTAAACGAAATGGAGGTAGGCAATCTATCAGATGCAGAGTTGAAAACACTGGTTATAAGGATGCTCAAGGAACTTAATGAGGACCTCAACAGCATAAAAAAGATTCCATCAGAAATGAAGGATGTATTAAGTGAAATAATAAACAATTTACAGGGAAACAGTAGAGTGGATGAAGCTGAGAATCAAACTAATGATTTGGAACATAAGGAAGCAAAAAACAACCAATCAGAACAACAAGAAGAATAAAAATTAAAAAAATGAGGCTAGCATAAGCAGCCTCTGGGACAAGTTCAAATGTTCCATCCAACATTTGCATCATAGTGGTCGAGATATAGAAGAGGACAGAACAATAAACTGGAACTCTATTTGAAAAAATAATGAAAGAAAACTAGGAAATACACATGCAAGTCCAGGAAGCACCGAGAATCTCAAACAAGATGGATACAAAGAGACCCACTCCAAGACACATCATAATTAAAATGACGAAGGCTAATGATAAAGAGAGAATCTTAAAAGCAGCAAGAGAAAAGCAGTTAGTTACCTACAGGGGAGTTCCTATAAGACTGTCAGCTGACTTCTCAAAAGGAACTTTGCAGGTTACAAGGGATTGGCAAAAAATATCCAAATCATGAAAAGCAAGGATCTAGAGCCAAGATTACTCTACCCAGCAAAGATATCATTTAGAACTGAAGGGCAGATGAAGAGCTTCCCATAGAAGAAAAAAACTGAAGGAGTCCATCATCACCAAGCCATTATTATAAGAAATGTTAAAGGGACTTATTTAAGAAAAAGAAGATCAAAACTATGAACAATAAAATAGAAAAATATCGCCAATCTATCAATAATTGAATCTACAAAACAAATTAAGCAAACAAGAAGAACAGAGATAGAATCATGGATACAGTGAGTGTTTTGATGGTTGCCAGATGGTTGGATGTGGGGAATGGCTGAGGAGGTGAGGGGATTAAGAAGTAAAAATTGGTAGTTAAAGAACAGCCATGGGAATGTAAAGTATAGTACAGGAAATGAAATAGCCAAAGAATTTATAGGCATGACCCATGGAATGAATAATGGTGTGGGAATTGCCTGAGAGTGTGGGGCACTGGGTGGAGGGGGCCAAAGGTGGAAAAAATGGGACAACTGTAATAGCATAATCAATAAAATACAATCGAAAGCTATTTTAACAAAGAAAAAAACAAATGGTGCTGTAACAACAGGATAGGCACACACAAAAGATTAAATTTGAGGCTTCCCACAGTATACACAAAAATTAACTCCAAATGGATCATATACCTAACTGTACAAGCTAAAAATAACTTAGAAACAAAATAGGAGTAAATCTGTGTGTGATCTTAGGCAAAACTTAGACTCTACACCAAAAGCTAAAGCAGCAAAAAGAGGATGTAAGGGCAATCTGGCTGTGATATTTTCAACTCTTTGATTGCTAGGGTTGATTTGGCAGATATGGCTAGCTAGGCAGGTGTCCCCTTCTCTCATTGCTCTCTCTGCATCCCTCCCAATACTGTGCACTCAGTCAAAGAGGATGATCTTCCTGCCTAGAGGAGAGGACCAGTCTTCAGTGAAGGATGTACTAGTAGTTGTGTTCCCCTGCTAGAACCTCCAAACAAGCTCTCAAGGTACATTTGTAGGGGAATGTATGGTAGTTAAGGTTCCAAGACTCCAGACATATCCAGATGAGACGAGGCACATGTCAGTATGCCTTTCTTTAAAATAAAAAATAAAGTGACAGAAAAAAATAAATTGGATTTTATCAGAATTAATAACTTCTGTGCTTCAAATAATAGCACCAAGAAAAAGACAACTGACAAGATAGTAGAAAACTTTTGCAAATCATGAATCTGACAAGGGACTAGAATATATAAAGAACTCTTACAGCTCAACAATAGACAACCTGATTAAAAATGGGCAAAGGATCTGAATATACTTCTCCAAAGAAGATACATAAATGGCCAAGAAGCTCATGAAAAGATGCTGAAAATTATTAGCCTTTAGTGAAATGCCGTCAAAATCACAATGAGATACTTTATAGTCATTAGGATGGTTATAATAAAAAAAAAAAAGATGGTAAGTTTTGGTAGCAACATGCAGAAACTGGAACCCTTGAGCTCTGCTGGTGGGTATGTAAAATGGTACAAGTGCTTTAGAAACAGTTTGGTACACCCTCAGAAGGTTAAACATAGAATTATATGACACAGCAATTCCACTAGTAGGTATATAAACCAAGAAAAATAAAAATACATCTGTATAAAAACTTGTATACAAATGTTCATAGCAGCATTCATAAGAGCCAAAAAGCATAAACTCTATGTTCACCAACTGATGAATGGCTAAATAAAATGAGGCAGATCCATACGACAGCATATTTCACAAAAAAAAAAAAAAAAAAAAAAGGAATTAAGTCCTGATAGATGCTACGACATAGACGAATCTTGAAAATGTTATGCTAAGGGAAAGAGGCCAGCCACAAAAAACACATATTAATATACATGTTGGGATGAATTTCTCATTGGGGAAATGCAAATTAAAACCACAATAAAATACTTCTACACACTTAACAAAATGTCTAAAATAAGACTAATAGTATCGGGTGCTGGTAAGGATGTAGTGCAAATAAAACTCACACACATTGCTGATAGAAGTGTTAACTGGTGAAACCACTTTGGAAACCTATTTGGCAACTTATTTTGAAATGCATCAAAAAAGAGAATGGACTGATAGAAAGGTGTCTATGTGTTAAAACAAATATGGCAAAAATGTTAACTGTAGAACCTAAGTGGTGGGAATATGGGTATCCAAACAATTCTGTCAACTTCCCTGTATTTTTGCAAATTACTGTCATAAAATGTTGTAGGAAAAACTAAATATATACCTGCTATTGAATACTGTACAGCAATGAAAAAATATGAACTATCACATACATATAAGAACACAAATGAATTTCACTATGCTGAACAAATTATTCTATTTAACTTCAAAGTTAGGCAAAACAGAACCATGGTTATAAGAAGTCAAAATAGTGGTTACCTTTGGGGAAAAGGTACTGACTGTTGGATGGGGTAGGAGGGAGTCTTTTGGTGGCATGGAAATAAGTTATGTCTTGATAGGGGTTCTACTATGTAGAAGTTTCATTAGGCTATATAGTTAAGATAGTTACGCTTCAAAGATATACTGTTTATTGCATACAAACAATAAAAAGGTTTACACGCACATATACGGGGTTGGCAAAAGGTTTACAGTTGTGGGTCCGCAAAACAGTTTATTCTTGTATTATTATTTATTATAGTATTTACTTGTATTACAACTGTAAACCTGCTTTGCCCACCCCTGCATATTACACTTTAACTGTCTGAGATTATGTAACTCCCTCTAAATTCATGCTCACAACCTTCTCATTATTCTTTTGGCTCTGAGCTCCCCAACTCATAGTTTAATAAGGACAGCTTTTTTGTTTTTAGTCATTTTTCACACTGATGTTCACATAAACTTCATTTGAAGTTTTCAGAACCTAAAAAGTAAATCTGTGAGTCACTGTCTTACCACAACTTGATCCCCCAACTTCAAAGTCTACATCAAACAATGTAATACTTGATTAAATACTATTTTAAACTAAACTAAAAAATGCTTTGTGTATATACATTAATCTTGTCCCCTTAGCGAAAATGGCAGCTCCTCATGGATGAAAGGTTCATTTCTTCTTTCCCCTTGGTGCCTAACACATACTTCCTGATGACAGAAAATAGGTTACCAGGTGTCCTGTTTTTTAACCTTAGAGCCTTGGTACTCAGTTCATGGTAAACTGCTTCTCTTATGCCCCACAAATAATATAATTTAATGATACAAAATTATAATTTTAAATAGTTGGGTCAGTTACAAAGTTCTCACTCTTCTTAAAGCCATTCCACTTCATAAGAAATTCAGAAAATTTTAATAAATTCAGAAACAAACATATCTGGACAATTGGTTTCTTTTCCACACTTTCAGATCCCTTAGTTACCTTACCGTATGTTCTCTGGGTTAAGTAACAAGATAATTACTCAGATGGCCCCTGGGAGCACACTCAAGGTTGACTATTTAATTAAAAGATAGGTATACGATGAGGTCTGTCCAGAAGGTATCTAGCCATGTAATACGAAAAAGAGAGACATTTATCAAAGAAGATACAAGAAACATTGCATACAGTATGATGATATCTCAAATCCTTCAAAGTAGGCACCTTGGGACCTCACATAGTTCTTCCAGTCACCATCAGCTGCCCTGTCATGTTTTCCTGAGTCTCATCAATGGTCTGAAATCTCTTGCCTTTCAAAGGTGACTTTAGTTTTGGGAAGAGCCAGAAGTCCCATGGCACCAAACTGGGGCTATAGAAAGGGTGAGTCACCTGGGTGATTTGATGTTTCACCAAAAAACTGTACAAGATGTGAGGCATAAGGAGGTGTGCTGTTGTGATGAAGCTGCCAATCATCAGTTGCCCATAGCTGTGACCTTCTGAATCATCCGAATAGTTTCCACAGAGGAATGTTTAAGCTTAATGAAAATCTGATGCAGATTCATTGCTCTACTCACTCAGTCATTTTGAATGCCACAGGCACAGAGTATACCTGTTCACTCAATGGCATCTACAGCACCCACTGACTAGTACAGTGAAGTTGTCATTGTTCATGAACATGCATTCCAGGCCACTCTCCTTGGCTGCCAGGTAACACTGATGTCATGCAAACCTTTCTCTTCATATTAACAATGGCTGGACTTTTTTTCTGGACAGACCTCATAAGTACATTCACATTCAATTGAACTCAAAGTATTCTTTTCTTTTATATATTGATTTTTTTAGAAAGAGAGGAAGAGGAAGAAGAAGAGATAAACACTGATTTGTTTTCCACTAATTTATGCATTCATTGGTTGATTCTTGTATGTGCCTTCACCAAAGATGGGATATTTTGCGTATTGGGATGTTGCTCTAACCAACTGAGCTACCTGGCCAGGGGAGGTTATTCTTAATTAGTTAAAATAAAGGAACTCTAAGACTTCGAAAGTAACATACCATAAAGCCAAACTGAACGTCAAAATCAAAAGGGCAGGCAGCTTCTCCAAGAGCAGAAAATATATTTAGTTCTCCCTTATCACTTTACTTCTTGATTGCACGTAACATATCTTCTGTCATTAAAAACACACACTTTGGCTGTCTACTACCAGCTTTTCCTTATATCTTTCACTCGTTTTCTACTTCCTGTGTCTTTAGGATCTTTACCATCTCACTCTTAATTTAATTTTTATCACAATTGCAAAAATCCTGAATTCAGAGCTTGTTAGCATTATCATAAGTGTTTGTTAAATTCACTATTAGACTTCTGGCCAAGACAGAGGCATAGGTAGATATGCTTTCCTTCCTTGTACAACCAAAAGAGGGATAACAACCAATTTAAAAACAAACAAACAAAAAAACCCCACCCAGAACTGCCAGAAAATCGAACTGTGTGGAAGGAAGTCAGATCACCAAGGAGATAAAGAAAAACATTCATCCAGACTTGTAGAACGGGTGGAGACAGGTAGCCAGGGCAGAGAGGACACATAGCAAGACTGCGGCTGGCAGACTGGGTGGTATCACATTTGCCTGTGGACAAAATGGATAAAAACTGGGAGGAACAAATGGAGAGTGAGCAATCCCAGCCCAGGACAGACTGCACAACCCGGGGTTCCAGTGCTGGGCAAATAAAGCCTCCTAACCCCAGCTGCAAAAACAACTGCGGATTACAGCAGTGGACGAAACTGCCAGTCTCTCAGGAGAGTCTGTTTGAGGGGGTCAGGGAGCCCTAGAATGTACACAAATCAAACCATTATGGAATGAGCACCAGGGAAGCTCCTGGAAGGGCATCATGCACTTGCAGGAAGTGGGGGAAGTGACTTAAAGCGGGGTGAAAGCCAAGCAAGCAGCATTGTTCCTTCTCTGACCCCTCCCCCACTAACAACGTAAGAAGTGTATACAAATTGAGGAGACAAAGAAATATGGCCCAGCTGAAAAAACAGATTAAAACTCCAGAAAAAGAACTAAGCAATAAGGAGATGGCCAGCCTATCAGATGCAGAGTTCAAAACACTGGTAATCAGGATGCTCACAGGAATGACTGAGTACAGCCACAAAAGAAAGAAGTGAAGGCTATACAAACTGAAATAAAGAAAAATACACAAGGAACCAACAATGAAGGGAAGGAAACTGGGACTCAAACCAACAATTTGGAACAAAAGGAAAAAATAAACATTTAACTGGAACAAAAAGAAGAAAAAAGAATTCAAAAAAATGAGGAGAGGCTGAGGAACTTCTGGGACAACTTTAAATGTACAAATGTCTGAATCATAGGGGTGCCAAAAGAAGAAGAGGAAGAGCAAGAAATTGAAAACTTATTTGAAAAAATAATGAAAGAAAATTTCCCCAATATGGTGAAGGAAATAGATATACAAGTCCAGGAATCTCAGAGAGTCCCAAACAAGTTGTACCCAGAGAGGGCCACACCAAGACACATCATCATTAAAACGCCAAAGGTTAAAGATAAGAGAGAATCTTAAAAGCAGCAAGAGAAAAGAAGAAAGTTACCTACAAAGGAGTTCCCATAAGACTATCAGCTGATTTCTCAAAAGAAACCTTGCAGGCAAGAAGGGGCTGGAAAGAAGTATTTAAAGTCATGAAAATCAAAGACCTATACCCAAAGATAACTCTATCCAACAAAGCTATCATTTAGAATGGAAGGACAAGTAAAGTGCTTCCCAGACAAAGTAAATTTAAAGGAGTTCATCATCACCAAGCTCTTATTATATGAAAGATAGAAGGGACTAATCTAAGAAAAAGAAGATCAAAGCTATGGTAAGTAAAATGACAACAAACTTACAACTGTCAACAACTGAACATAAAAAACAAACAAATAAATAAATAAACTAGGCAAACAATTAGAACACGAACAGAATCACAGAAATGGAGACAACCTGGAGGGTAATCAGCAGGAAGGGGAAAGGGGGAGAATGGGAGAAAAGGTACAGGGAATAAGCAGCATAATTGGTAGGTACAAAATAGACAGGGGGAGGTTAAGAATAGTATGGAAAACGGAGAAGCCAAAGAACTCACATGTACAACCTGTGGACATGAACTAAGGGGGCAGGAGGATTGCTGGAGGGAATGGGGGCACTGGGCTGAGGAGGGCAGAGGAGGAAAAAAAATGGGACAACTATAAGAGCATAGTCAAATATACTTAACAAATTCATTATTAAAAGTTACCGGTAAGGAATCAACTTCTAGAAATTTGTTAGAGCCTATTTTTTAAATAATCTACTTGAATAAATGATAGAAATAACTTTTTGTTTGAAGGAAGATAATACACAGAATGTAATTATAGTCAAAAAGGGCCTGAGGCAAGATAATAGAGTAACAGAACATTTAACTCCAATTGTATTTACAATCATCCTCTTTTCACTCCCCTCCTCCTTTCCATATTTTAATTTGGCAGAGATATAATAAAGACAGAAATCAGAAAGAAGGGATGCAAGTTGAATTAAAAAAAAAAGTCACGGAGAACTTATAGCAGCCATTCTGTGACAATTTTACTGTTTTGAAGAAACCAAATAAAATTAAGATCTTTAAAAAAAGGATCCATTCTAAAGTATTATATTAAGATTGCAAAAGACCTGAATTTTACAATAACATGTAACAGTTTCTAGAAAGTATTAATTAAAAAATATTTTAAGAAAGTCAAGTTTTTGGATCTTATGTTCCAAGTAACTCATTACCCCATCTTCTCAAGTTACCCTATAATTAGCTTCTAGAATTAAGGTGACACAGACTGCCCTAGCCTTAAAGGTGCATACATTCTTAATGGCAAAGAATCAGCCTTAATTAAAGGATGTCTGGAGTGGGAGATTGGGTGTAAACAAACAAAACCCCTGCAACAAAAATTATGAGTAAATAAGCAAATAAATAATCTTTGCTTAAAAAAAGAAAAAAAAGAAAAAAGAAAAAGGCCAGGCAAGCTGAACTACATAGAATGCAAACCAAACTCAAATGAAAAAGGTGTAGAAAGATTAACTTTCTCAAACCTCATGCACTTTATAATTTAGAAGCGACAGGACAAAACTGAATCCAGTCAGATAAAAATAGTTAATGTGGGAGAGAAAAATAGCAGAACTCTTTAAAGTACAAAGGCCAAACATTAAAGCACATGATTCTGGGAACAATTTATACAGAAGCAAACAAGCATAAAACTTTACACTTAAAGAAAAACAATAATTGACTTTTTCACTTACTCAAGTATTTGAGTACCTGCTATGTGAAAAGCATAGTTCTAGCAATGCAAAAATGAATCATCAGACTTGGATTTCAGTAGAAGAAATGTACCACTGTTATAATTAAAATCAAATAGGAAGGATAAAGGAAGTATCCTAAGAATGGTAAATGAACCTGTAAAGGAGTTCAGATTAAGAAGTTATTCATGTTAGGGGAGATCAAAAAGATTCATCGCATACGAGCTAGACTTTGAAAACTAGGATTTACATTGGAAATTAAGAGACAAGCATCCTGGACATGGGAACAGAATGAGTGAAGGCAGTGGATAGAAAGCAGAAGGCATATAAAGATTACAGCAAACAGTTCAGTCTCACTACAGTCAGACTCAAAAAGATGAAAAGAATATAAAAAGCCAGATTATGACTTTGACAGAGATCTAAAACAGAGATCTTCAATGATGAGTCATGAAGAATCATTACAGATTAAGAGGCAAGGGATCTGATCTGGATAGAATTTGTCTAGCAGCAAGGAATGAAATAAATGGGGAGAAGTCAGTTAGGTTACTGTGAGAGGTAATGAGGACCTCAATTACGGTGGTGACAGTGTAAGATGGAGATGGCACAGTTCTAAGTTAGTCACTGGGTGTCTACAATGTGTGAGGTACCACTCCACTCTACTTAGAAAATTTAAAATCTTAAATCATTCTAATTTTTAAGGAAACTGTAATCTGAAGAAATAATAATTGTTATAAGGTACTATGTGATTTCCAAATAAATAATACCAATAAAATCAGGAGTGAGAGGGGAAAAAATGGTCAGGGAAGACTTTATTAAAGAGGTTGGAGTTATTCTGAACCTCAATGAAAAGGCAGAACTTCAAGAGGGGAAGGATAAAACGTCATACATAGGGCATTTTTTAAAAGTTAAATAATTTATTCATTAAGACTAAGATATGTTAAATATATCTTGAGTGCTGAGCTACCATTTCCACCAAAGTGATAAACAAAATGCTAAAACATAAAAAATCTTCAATTACTTGAATTCGACTTCATAAAGGTATCAGAAAAACAAGATATTAATATATTACAGCTCTGAATGCTTAAAACAATAAGCACTTTATTATATTATAGTCTAGATTTTTTAAAGGAGGGGGTTACTTTTAATGAGTTCTATTGGAGACGAAGCCTTTTTTTAAAAAAGTTATCCTGAAGAAAGCTTTATTCAGCCAGTTTGAAATATCCAAAATGTTATTTGTTACTTGTGAAAGAAGCTCCTCAAAATACATGACCTAATAAACTCTCTTCATATTTTATGTGTAAATGATAACCAGAATTTGAATTCAGATCCATCAGACTCTAAAACCAGAGCTACATTTACATTCACCGCTATATTCACAATAATTGATTTTATTTGATTTAAAAATCTCAAATGTATTTAAAAAAATTTTTTTATTCTCACCTGAGGACATCTTTTTACTCATTGCTTCTAGAGAGAGAATAAGGGAGAGAGAATCAATGTGAGGAAGAAACATTGATTGGGTGTCTCCCTTCCCCACCCTGACTAGGGATCATTGTCCAACAACCTTTTGGTTTTCAGGACCATGATGCTTGATTGAGCTACCTGACCAAGGCAGTGTTAGGCTCTTTTAATAGAATGCCACTCCTGAGTTAACATATGACAAAGAAGGTCTTAGAGTAACAGTGGTACCCCAACGAGCTCACATCTTTGGGCCCTGGGCTACCTACCAGGTTTTTTCCTCTTAAAGACCTTCATTCCCTACTCTTCCATGACTTAACCACTCTCTCACCACCCTGGATGGGCCGATTTCCTTTGTACTAAACACACAGGAAGGAGAGAATAGAGAGCATGTCAAATTTCTTTGTTTTTACCTTCTAATTCAAGAAAAGCTGTAACTTCTTCCCTCCTATTTTTAAGAACAAGGATTCAAGTACTTTCTCATAAAATAAACGTCTTGTTATGGTATACAGGGCGAAGAAAAGCCCTATGCTATTTTATCTATAATTATTTTAAACCAATTCTTATATTTAATATTGAGATTTGATTTTTTAGAATTGATTCCTTAAAAATGATACATAATAAAAGGAAAAAGTCACTACAAATATACATAATTCTTATAAGACATTCAAATGCACATGACTCAAAATAAACACATTAATTCATTTGAAAGAAATACATTCATTCAACCAATAATTGAGTGCCTAATGTTTGCCAGGTACTGTTCTAGGTAACTGTAAAATAATTTTTTATAAAATCCCCTTTCCTCAGGAAGCTTACCACTTAGTGGGAGGAGACAGATAGTAAATAAACAATAAACAAACATAAGTAAAGATAGTGTATTAGAAAGTGGTAAGTGCTATGGGGACAAAACAGAACAGAATAGGGAAGAATTCCAGAATGTTGTGGCAGGTTCCAAGTTTAAATACGGTGGTCAGAGAAGTTTTAAATGTTCTTTGAGTAAAGACTTAAAGGAGGTGAGGGAGTTAGGCATGGGATATCTGGGGTAAGAGCACTCCAGGCACAGAAACCAGGGCAAAGGTCCTGGAATATCCTAGGAACTAGGAAAGCAGAAAAGCATGGGGAAGAGCAGTACAGGTGTCAAGAGGGGTATGTGTGGGGTAGAGGGTATAGATTATATAGGGTTTATGAGACACTGTAAGGAATTTGGCTTTTATGTTGAACGAAATGGGGATCCACAGAAGGTTGAGCAGGGTGTCATGCATGACGTGCTTTACTAGAATCACTCTGGCTGCTGAGTTAAGAACAGACTACTGGGAAGGCAAAAGAGACCAGTTTAGGAGGCTAACTAAAGAAACCCAGGAGAGAAAGTACTTCCTATAAATTTTGACTGTAATGGTGCAGTGCTTACTTTTAAGCTAAATAAAAAATCTGTCAGATCCTGCTAACAGGAAATAACTGGAACTTATAAAAAAACTTACTATATTGGGTTCTTGGCATATATTTACATTGTGCAACACAAACACAAAATTCTCTTAACTACTCACTACAGAAAAATTCCAAAGTGTTCCTTTATAATCAGCTGTTTCCTTCACGGAAAAAAAATTTTTTGAATCTTATTGCAGCAAAGACTATTCTTTAAAGAAATTAGCCAATCTTTTGTAACTCTGTTAATTATATACTATTTAAGGAAAAAAATAAGTTACTTCTGTCCACTGAAAATATAAATCATTTACCTTGGATTGGTGTTTCTCAGGTCGCCTAAATAAATCATTCCTAAGAATCTTATTTCCTTCAGGGGAGACAACTTTTTTTCTAACCAAGTTTCTCTTTTTATGCTCCCATTTTTCAAAGAAATTATTTCCTTTCAACTGCCACAAAATTTGCATACGAGCATCTGGGCTATTCATTTCAAGAACAACCACAAAAATCTTCTACTGTCACAAATAATATGTTTCAAAAAAATGTTCCTCCGTGATACAAAAAAAAAAAAAAAAAGAAAGAAATCCTCTCATTATTATCTAGTCCTCCTGGAAAAGGCAAATACAATTCTCAACACTATGTTATCATAAGGATAAGAGAAAAAGGGTAATAAGTCAAAGATACTTGATTTGCCTGGAACGGAGCTAGGGAACATGAAAGATTCTGAAATAAAAATTCATACCTCTACAAAAATTTGCTCCTGTAACTCAAATAAGCATATACATAGTCTTACATATTTTGACAGAAACAAAAAGTAAAATATAAATAATTTATTCGCTTTAAAGATTCAGAAAGACATCCAGATTTAGCTTGGATTTTTTTAAAGAGACTTCCCCTGTGACATTCTTTGGAAGAAACGGGTGTAAACTTACAAAACATAACACTGAATTCATTAATTCATTCAATATTTAAGTACTTTTTTTGTGCCAGAAATTGCACAAAGCATCAGGGACATATATCATGTTCTCAAGGCTCATAGTCTTCCTTTATCCCAGTTACTGAGTATCTACTCTGAGCCAGATGCTGGGGGATACAAGACCAAACAGGAGACAGAAACAGGGTCCCTACTTGCATGCAGTTTACACTGTGGGAGGAGGGAAATGCCTCAAGGATGAGACATACATCTAACTAAACAAAGATATTAACACTCAAGTGTTCTATGTGCTGTTTATGGAAATGTAGAGGGTACAGGGGGGCACAAACAAGGGACTGATGGATTCAGGATGGGAGGGAAGGGAATGAGGTGACAGGAGAGCTGAGTCCTCAAAGAGGATTATATCTTCACCTGGCCGACCTTGGGGGAAGGGCTCCAAGCTGAAGGAGCAGCTGGAGCAAAGACAGAGAGGTATGAACAGGCTGGCGTACGTGGTAAACCTGGAATACAGAACTGAGATAAGTCATGGAGGCTTCTGTGTGTCAAAATTAAGATTAGACTTTACTGGTATTTATGAAAGGCCCCTGAAGGGTTTTATTCAGAAAACCAGCTTGCGTGATCAGGTTTTTCTGGTGTCATGAGACACTGGTTTACACAGGAATGAGAAAAGAATAACACTAGATAATGATGTCACCATGAAACAACAAAGGAGACTGCCCAATTAGAAAACTGAACCCCTTCAGGAAAAAAAATGAAGCCACTTAACTATGCAAGCCCTTCTGGAAAGAAAGTTTTTAACCAACATCATTTAAAACTGAAGAAGTAGAGGAAAGGTTTGTGTACATTATGGATTATAACATCCACATTTCTTGAGTTTTCTCAAGAGGGCTTAGCTCCATATTAATTGTGTAAACACATCTGGGAATGCTGATTGCTGTACAAAAAGCAATGAAACTTACTCAGGAAAAACTCTGATACAAAGGGAGAAACACGAGTAACAGAAGGTATTTCTTAAGTCAGGCTTATAGGTTTCCAAAGTTCAAGACAATCAAGTTTTATTAAGTCAGAGCGTTTAAAAGGTGTGTCATGGGGTGGAGTAAAGAAGGAGGGGTTTAAAAACTGATATATAAATATATAAACAAGTAACTCTTTTTTAAAACTAACTCTTGACATGATGGAACTAAAATCACCACTTTAAGATCTCCTAAGTAGAAAAACTGAACACCTGCCACGTTCACTTAATACAAACAGGGAAGGGGGAGAGGTGGGAGGTAGGAGGATGATCACACATGAAAATATAAATGGGGTGGGGGCAACCACCCATCCAGAACGCATAATCCAGCTGGTTGTGAGATAAGAAAATCATCCAAACCTTACAGCTCAGACTCCACGATTCAGACAGAAAGGCAGGAAAATGTCACTCCCAACTCCACTAGCGAAGCACCAGCCGCTGGCCATGAGGATATGACCACATACTCAGATCCCAGAACTCAAGGACGGAGTACCATCCCCACACCGTGTTTAAGAGGTGAAGGATGCCCCCAATTCTGGGAGTGGGGAAGCACTCACCCTCAGGTCCAGCCCTAAGGGGGTCAACGCCCCCCCGGCCACCCCGCAGGCCAGGCCTTGCAGAGGCCAGGGATAGTGACAGCCTCGAAGCCCCCTCAATCTCGGCCGGAGTGCCTCTACTAGCACCCCGTCTTCTCCAACATACACCCTCCCCTACCTGATATGGCGGCGGAGGCTCCTGATCCGGCTCCGTCCCCTCGCCAAAACTAGCCCGGTCGGACTGAGACTCGTGAAGCAGGGAGATGTCATCCGAAGTGGGGGATTTGAGGCAGTTCCCCATCTTCCAGGGCTAGGGTGTGTGATCTGCGGGGTAGGGGGAGAAAGCAGTGGCGGGGTCTTTCGTAAGCTCCGCGGTCAGCCTCGGTCAGCGAGGTGGGGTCGGGCGGCAGGCCGGGGCTCAGGCGGCGGCGGCTCCCCCGCCCCCGGGCGCCGCCGAAGGGCCGCTCATGCCAGCCCCCGGGGGTGGGGGCTCAAGGCTGGGCCGCGGGCTCCGCCGGGGTCGCGGCAGTAGCCTCCAGCCAGGCGGCGAGGTGGTGGGGGGGGCGGGCGGGGAGACGAAACACTTCCCCACCCCGCCCCCCCGCGGGGCGGCGGCGGCCACGGAGCTGCTGGGTCTAATCCAGGTCAGGAGGGGGGGGGCGCGGCCGTCGCGGCTGCTTCAGCTGCTGCCTCAGCTGCTGCCGCCCTTGCAGACGCCGGAGCCGCGGCCGCGGGCCTCATCCTACTCCGCCTCAAAGCGGCGGCGGCGGCCAAAACGAGGCCAGCTGCGGCTCCGCGTCATGCCGCCGTGCGTGCTTTGGTCCCGCCCCCGGCGCCGGGAGGCGTGAGCAGCTCAGGCTGCGCCCCCCGCCCCCACCCACCCCCCACCACGCCTCGGTCAGCTGCTCCAGGGGCTACGTCTGTTTCTGCTTAGTCTGTTGGTTCGGTACCTGCCTCCGAAACCTCTCTAAAGTTTCTGGTGCTTCCCCTCAGCCACTTCTCTCTCCCCGGTTGTGTCAGCTCTTGCTTCTGCACTGCTCTGACAGTCTTCTTACAATCTTCTGCCAAGAGATCTATTTATAAACCTACATCTGAATGTATCACTCCCATGGTTAAAGTATTAAATGGCTTCCCTTTTATCCCTTAAAGATAAAGTCTAAGCTCGCTAATGAACCTTCGCAGTCTATCCAGTCACTTCCTTATCCTACTACATCACAGCCAGAGAGATTCTTCCTCCAGTTGTGTATGTTAGATTGTTCTGTTTTTTCAAGTTCCCACCACCACAGCCCAAGCCACCAGCATTTCTCATCCACACTCTTGAGCCACTCAAAACCGTTCTCTCTGCATTCACCCTTGCCCGGTCAGAAGGAGACCGTGAACAATTGACTTATCTTTTTGAATTGTAAGTCTGATCATGCAGTTCTGTTTAAAACTTTCAATATCTTCCCAATATTGTTATGACTAAGTATTAATTCTTAGTTTAAGAATCTGCCTACCTCCCTAATCTCATTAGTAGCACTGTCTCCTCACATATTCTAAACTCTGGGCTGTCTTAATACTTTGGTTATCTAGAAAACTGTTCCCTCTGGTCGGGGCCTTTACCCATATTGTTTCTTTAAAACAATATGTTTCTTTAAAAGAAATTGACTCCAGACCTTCTACTTCCCTCAGGCTGACCATTATCCCCACTCGGACTTCCTTGACTCAACTTCATTCTCCTGGGGAGCCTCTCTGACCTTCCAGTCTGGGTTAGTCACCTCCTCTGTGTTTTCAGTCTCAGGGCTTTTCTCTGTCACAGTCTGATCAGGCTGAATCATCTGTCTCTCCTCCATGCAAGGCCTGGCCCATTGCCTGTGGCAGAGTAGGCTCTCCTTGGTGGAATGAACAACAACCCAAAAAAGCAATGTATACAAAGGAAAGCAACAAGAAAGATTAGAATGGTCCTAATATTCACCCAATACGAAGGCAAGAAGTGAGTCTTGTCTTCTTTTTTTGTCCACCATTTACTGATTTAACTTACTTATTTTTAAATTATTTATTTAGGCTCCAGATCCTATGTTAAGCACTAGAAAAACTGATTTACCAGATCTGGCTTGTTCCCGATAGAGCCCAAAGTCCAGCTGGGATGACAAACAGATGAGTCCTCTGCCTCACCCACCAGAGATTTTTAGAGGACCCAGAGGATCTGAAAGGATTCTTGGAGTCCCTATTTTATGAAATCACTGTATTATTTAAATGCACTCATGTCTCATATTAAATATAACTTTAAAAAAATTTTTTTTTGCTGTATGTCTTCTTCTCCAAGACTTGCCTTCCTTCCCATTAGTAAGCTCCCACTTAAATAGGTGTATAACTTACGCCATATTTGTAACAGAATCATTCATACGCCCCACAACGTGATTTTTTAATTCTCTCTGGTTTGGAAAAGTGAAATTATTGGATCCTTTGGGGAGAAAATTTCAAGCATATGCCTCTTCCTCCCTCCCCCCTTGCCATTTTCCTTGTATCCTCTAATTGCAACAGCTTCTTAAAGAAGCCCTTGCCTCTGAATCATCAGTCTCTTCTCCACACTACTGCCATGAAAATAATGTGATCAGAGAGCATTCATAGACTTGTGGTTCAGAGATTTTGCATGGCATTAAGGCCTTGCACCATTGGGTCCCGTCCTTATCTCCAGCTCCAACTAGACACCCTTATACTCCAGTCACATCACAGTACTTGTCATGCCCTCAATTTTCACTATGGTTTTCCACCTCTAACTTTTTAATAGCTATCTATCCCTTCTGTTGAAATTCAGACATCTTTTAAGACCACTTTTTTTACATAGCTGTCCTTGATTTCACTTAGTTGGGATATATGTAAGAATGTAAAATAAATGGGATCTAGTATTGTATTATATTGTGTATATCTGTATATCATATATAAATATTTCAATGTAGTTTTTAACATATATAATCATAACTGCCATTTGTTAGCCTGAGCCAGATGCATGAGAGCCCTGAAAGATATATATTGATATTCTTGTTTTGTAGGAACAGAAACATGGCTTCATATTGAGACAGGCCAGGAAGCCAGGAAAAGTGGAGTAGGAAAACTAAGGCAGATAGTTAAACAACAGAGCAGTTTACAGCCATTCAGAAAATTGCAAAATCCTACCTTCCCTAACCAAAATCACTGAGGAGAAAATGGTTTAAACTTCTCCCCAGACAGAGGGTAAAGAGCTTATATCACCCTATTCAGGGATGCAGATAGCAGAAATCCAATTATAGTCATACCTCTGTACCCTTTGGCTTCAGAACCCTGTACTCGTTGCATTTTGATGAGAAAATAATGTTTCAGCACTTGGCGCTTGCTAGGGACTTGTCACACTTGCTAGAACTTGTATGAGTCACACCACCACCCCACAAGAGAAAATGCTTCATCGTTCTGATCGGTACTTGTTGGTTTTGGCATTCACCACGAGTTCTGGATTGAATTAACGACGACTACCGACTACCGACCGAGGTACCACTGTGGTGCCATTTGTGTCAACCACACCCAAGGACAAATGAAGTCAAGGGAATAAATCTCATTTTGGTGCAGCAGCATAAAGCTGATGAATATTCTATTGAGATCCTCCCCTAAGACATCCCTAGCCTTTAAATGCTCTCAAAGCCGAAGGACTCAGTGCTTGCTTTCCTTATCGGGAGCATGCCTACACCTTTCTTCCCTCTCCGGTGTGCATCTTTACTTTTTTCTCCTAAAGTTGAAGGGACCCCATGAGACCTGCAACCAAGGGGGCAATGAGCAGTGGCAGCTTGTCCCAGCCTAACCCCCCAAACCTGTCCCCAAGGCCCCCTTTTCTCTCACTTTTCAGTGAGCCCAAAGAAGACCCACCTTGGCTCACTTCTTTACTATGATGTCTCTAGAGAGCCAAAGCAGCCCTGCCTAGGCTCTGTCCTGCTGCTTCTTCGACCCAAAGCCCTTCCTTGTTTCACTGTCCCCAGTTTTAACAAATGTACTCTAAAAATCCCCTGGACTCGTGTTGTGAAATATGTCCTGCATGAAGTCAAGAACCACACACTAAAGGCAGGCAGACCCATTCCAGGCCTGGTTCTTGTTCTGTACCAACATGGCTATTCAGAGATAAAGCCAGGATTTGACTCATATACCAGTTGCCTTTATCAGCTGCATAAGAACTGCAGGAAAGGACTACGTATTTTTTCATCATGGTATTCCTCCTTCAGTGTGAAAAAACAAAGTAATAGGGAAAGACTTATTTTGAATGCTTTTAGCATCCACATGCACCTTTGTAAGGAGGTAGCTTATACAATGATCACTCTTCCTAACCCTCTTTATAAAGGAGCCCTTGAGAAGTGGCCTGTAGATCAGAGTGTGACCTAATCACAAAACATAACTTAAAATTGGAAATAGTAACCAGGACTATCGCAGTGACAGACTCTCCTTGACCTAACTCTGCTAGGCTCCTCTAACCCTTAAAGGCCCTAACCTTGGGCTCTGCACTTGGCTCAATTATTCCAGTTTCAGCAAGAATCTTGGTGAGTCAGGATAGCCAGAATTCCCACCCTCAGTATCTAACCACTTTACCTGCCTTGGGCAAAAATCCTGTCAAAGGGTTTAGCTAGAATTCCCCTTATTACTGATATTTCCTTTCAGTAATTTTGCATCCACTGACTCCCTATTTTGTTCTTTGCCCACAAATCCCCATTTGTCCTTTTTGGATTCAGAATGGAGTGCAGTTCTACACTGAGGGTTCTCCCTGCTTATTGCAATAGTTCTTGAATAAAATTTACCTTCACCACTTCTGTCTGGCTCTGGTTTTCTCTGACAGCAGAAGATCTAATGTAGAAGCAGATATGAGAGCCAGATTTTTTTAAACAAAATCTTTATTTTTTTAGAGAAGTTTTAGATTCACAACAATATTAAGCAGAAGGTATAGAGACTTATCATATATAGCCTGCCCACACGCATGCATCCCTATTATCAACATTCTGTACCAGAGTGGTGCGTTTGTTAACAATAGTGACACATCACTATCACAAAATCCTTGCTTATATTAGGGTCACTCTTGCTGTTGTATAAATTTTTGGAAAAATATATAATGACATGTGTTAACCATTATAGCAGCATACAGAATAGTTTCACTGCCTTAAAAATCTACCATGCTCTATCTGTTCATCCTTGTCTCACCCCTAACCCCTGGCAACCTCTCATTTCTTTACTGTCTCCATAATATTACCTTTGCCAGAATGTCATATAGTTGGAATCATGCAGCACATGGCCTTTTCAGATTGTCCTTTTTAACTTAATAATATGCAGTTAAGAGTCCTCCATGTTGCCCTGGCTGGAGTGGCACAGTTAGTTGGAGCATCTTCCCATAACTAAAAGGTTGCAAGTTTGATTTCTGGTCAGGGCACATGCCTGGGTTATGGGCTTGATCCCTACTCAGGGTGCAACTGATTGATGTTTCTCTCTAACATCGATGTTTCTCTGTCCCTTCTACTGCCTCTGAAAGCAATGAAAAAATGTCCTCAGGTGAAGATAAAAACTGCTATAAAATCAGAACACAGGGTTCCCTCCCCCCAATTATTTTATTGTGATAAAATACACTTAATGGGAAATTTACCACCCTAACCATTTAAAAAACTTCTTAAAAAATCCTCCCCGAGGATGTGTTTATTGACTTCAGAGAGAGAAGTCGGGGTGGGGAGAGAGAGAGAGAGAAACATTGGTATGAGAGAGAAACATTGCTTGGCTGCCTCCCATACGTGCCCCAAACGGGGATCAAACCCAGAACCCACGTATGTGCCCTGACTGGGAATCAAACCCACAATCTTTTGGTGTACAAGTCGACGTTCCAATCAACTGAGCCACCTGGCCAGGGCCACCCTAACCATTTTTAAGTGTATAGTTTAGTGGCATTAAATGCATTCCTAATGTTGTACAAACATCACCACCATCCATCTACAGAACTCTTTTCATCATGTAAAACCAGCACTACTCATACGATACTTCCCGTTCTCCCCTAGCCTTCCCAATTGTACACTGTACCATTTATAGCTGTTTGCATTATTTCTACCTCTAGGACAGAACCCCAGCTGCATTTTAAGAACAAGCACATTCTGAGATTTTAAAATGTCCACCAAAGTTCATAGAACTTGACTCAGCCCAAATAAAATAGAACAAAGGCTGTAGCAAATCCCACATTCTGCCTTCCAGTGTTAACAGGCATGACAAAGGAAACTTGCTGACACCTCCAACACTTTTCACATCAATTCCATTTGCCTTGGAAAGCTCTGCCTTCCATTATCCCTCTGTACGATGCAGCTCAGATCTTTCTCTCTCAAGTCAAAGTCAGATATGCACTCCTTTCTGCTCCAGTAAGCCCTCCATATTTCTCTATTGCAGCACTTGTCATGGTTAATAACTACTTGATTATTTATCTTTCTTTCTCACCTGTACTGAGAGCTATTTAAGGTTAAAGATTAATTCTGCTCATTTATTTATCTCCTGTGCCAGGGGAGGCACCTAAAACACACATAAATATTTGTTAAAGTAACTTGCAGTCAGCACATAAACACATGATAACACTCTTCAAATAAGAAAATTCAAATGCAAATGATTAGTTAAAAAATATAAAGTTAA
Organism: Pteronotus mesoamericanus; assembly: GCF_021234165.1. Lineage (NCBI taxonomy): Eukaryota > Metazoa > Chordata > Mammalia > Chiroptera > Mormoopidae > Pteronotus > Pteronotus mesoamericanus. The sequence goes on along the minus strand of NW_026555006.1, from coordinate 3,290,967 downwards.
AAAAGTAATCAATATATTCAAGTTTTTAGAATTGATTTTAGAGAGAGGGAGAGAAGAGAGGAGGGAGGGAAAGAGAAAAAGAGAAATGTAGATTTGTTGTTACACTTAGTATTTATGCATGCATTGCTTGCTTCCTTTTTAGTTTTGTTTTTTAAAATGTTTTTATTTTTTAAAACTAAATAGGTTTTCAACTCATCTTTAAAAAATGTTTTCAGTTTTAGATAAGCATTTTCTTTTCTTTCTTTTATGATTTTTTAAATTGTTATTCTATTACAGTTGTCCCAATTTTCTCCCTTTGCCCAACTCTGCCCAGTACCCTCCCTTCCCCATTCCACCCCCGACCCCCCACGCCCCCCACCCTCCCCGCCCTCCCCACCCCCTCCTCCAGTTAATCCCCACACTGTGCCTGGACCAGGGATGGAACTAGAAACCTTGGCATATTCAGATGAGGCTTATTCAACCGAACTATGAGCTACCTTTTCAGGGCCAATTCACATTGTTTTTATAATGTTAAATAATTCTATAAGGCTTTTAATGAAAAACTATAATCTCCAGCTTCACCCATTTTTAACATCTAACCCTTCCCCAAACTTTGTTCTGAAAAGAAAATGGAATTTTTATTTACATATATATATATCCTTGTCCTGCCCTCAGAAAAGCGAGCAGGCTGCTGGAGAGGGGGGAGGCTCCCCAAACTTTTAAAGCTATTTCTTCTTAGATTTACTTCCTTTTAAAGATAATATGCTTATAGTGGTTCTTTTTTATTTACACATTTTAGACATTATCTTTTTAATTCCTATTGTGAAAGATGAAGATCCAGCCTTCTTCCATCACTCTTGGCCCCAATTTCCTCTCCTTAATGTAGTTAAAATATAATTTTTGACTAAATCAACATTAACTCTTAATTATTATAAGTATTGTTTACTGATAAGCTAAGCACTATACTATAATTATATTTCCTTTCTTGTACATACTTTTCTTACTGAAGACATTAATTTATTTTTTATTTGCTTAGTTCTCTATGTCACAATTTTCTATATTATCAAATATATCAGACAATTTATCTGTTTCATTTATTTTCCTGAAGATGTAAGTCCTGGAGCCCTCCATTCTCCTGTTCCAATCTTTATACATGTTAAACAGTTGTCATCCTAGGGTTCTCTTTTGTAATCATTGAGGGATTCTCTTCATCTCTCTCCTGTGTTATATCTCTTCTTTTACCAAACCCATGGTTATCTTCCTCTCTCATTCCTTTTCTTCCTCTCTCTTACTTTTTTTTTTTTAAACTCTCTCATTTTGGTGGCACATATCCTGTAGTAGCTCCCTGAAAAAGAGGTACGAGAAGTAATTCTGTTTGGAGATTTTTCAAGTCTCGACATGTTTTAATTTTACCTTCAAAGTTAATTGGTAGTTCTCAGGATACAGATTTTTGGGTTGAAAATAATTTTTACCCAGAACTTTTAAGGCAGTGCTACTTTGTATTCTAGCATCTAGTGTTTGTTGTTGAGACATTTCATGTCATTTCAATTCCTTCTCTATCCCTTGTATGATACCATTACTTTCCCCTGGACTCTCGAGCATAGTATTTTTTTTAACCTCCTAGTGTTCTGAAGTTTCTTAATGAATCATCTTGACCTAGTTTTGTTTGTTTGTTTTTACTTCATTGTGCTCAGTCCATTGATAAACCTTTACAAACCAGACATGCAAGGTCTGTCCAGAAGGTATCTAGCCATGTAATATGAAAAAGAGACATTTATTGAAAAAAATACAAGCTATAAGAAACGTTGTGCATAATAGGCCAATGATGCCCTAGTACTCTTCAAAGTAGGCACCTGGGAACCTCACACAGTTCTCCCAATCCCCATCTGCTGCCCCATCATATTTTCCTGAATCTCATTGGTGGTATGAAATCTCTTCCCTTTCAAAGGTGATTTTAGTTTTGGGAAAAGCCAGAAGTTGCACGGTGCCAATTCTGGGCTGTAAGGGGGCTGAGTCACCTGGGTGATTTGATGTTTTGCCAGAAAACACTACATGAGATGTGATGCATGAGTGGGCACATTGTCATGGTGAAGCTGCCAAGTACCAGTAGCCCATAGCTGTGAATTTCTGAATCATCAGAATAGTTTCCGTGGAGGAATGTTCAAGCTTAATGCAAAATTTGATGCAGATTCATTGCTCTACTCACTCAGTCATTTTAAATGTGACGGCCACACAGTACACATGCTCACCCAACAGAGCTTCTACCACCCCGACTGACTAGTACAGTGAAGTCATTATTGTTCAGGTATATGCATTCCAGTCCACTCTCCTTGGCTGCCAGGTTACATTGATGTCGCACAAACCATTCTCAATATATTAACAATGACTGGACCTTTTCTGGACAGACCTTGTATATTCTTCAGTTCTGGAAATTTTGCTTATATTCTTTCTATAATTTCTTTTACTTTGTATTTTTGCTTTCTCTTTTGAAACTTATATTGTTTGGATGTTCTGAATTGATCTTCCAGTTTTCTCTTTTATTGTCAAACTCTTTGTCTTTTTGTTCTGCTTTATTGGGGAGGGAGGGGGATATTCCTTCAGTTTTAATTTCCAACCCTTTTATTCATTTTTTAAATTTCTGCTGTCACATTTTAAATTTTTATGAGTTCTTATTTTCTTATTATTTTTTTAAAAAGGAAGCATCCTAATATTGTTCAATGATTGCAATATCTATTCTTATCTAAAAACATTGATGATCATTTAACATTTTTATTCTGTTCCCTAATTTGTCTGTTTCCTTTGAGTTACATTTTTCTGTTTGTTTCTGTTGGCTTCTCTCATTTTGGAGGGTTATTTTTTTTTCAAATATTTGGTCAATTTTTGCAGCCCTTTATTTTAAGTAGTGAGGTACTAAAAAGTAATTTAAAAGCTCAGTAGGAATAGATAGGACTTGCTGTTTCGGAGCTTCACTGGAAGGCAGTGATTTTCAACCATTGTGTCACAGGTATTTTAAAAAATATTTTTAAAACAAAATAATTTATTTGTAACAAAGCCCAGTTCCCCTCACTTCAATACAGCACAGGAGTAGAAAAAATTTACATAGCAAGCATCACATAGTCCAAGGTAGATCTCCACTCCTCCCAAGACAGCAAGCCCATCTCCCCCAGAGAGACCCATGCCCACTCTTGCACAATCAGGCAAGCCCAGAATGAAGTCTGCCCCTGCCTCAACATGATGCATCCTTTTTCCACAGCAAGAATGTTTAAAACATGTAATACCTGACTATTCAATCAGGGGCACTAACATCTTTTCCCTTAGGTTGTCAAATAAAAAAAATGAGAACAGCCAACAAAACTAACAGCCATCCAGTGTGAATAAAAATTATACTTATTTTTTTGTCAGATTGACAAAAAAAAATATTTTTTTGTATGTTGTAGACTTTTAGTAATTAGTTTATGTGTGCCCTGAGGTGAAAAATGCTGAAAATCTCTGCTGTAGGATGGTAAAGGGGGTTACCTGGCCATTTTGCTGGGGACCCCAATATATCTATTTGTAGTTCTTTTTTTCTGAAACTGGTCAGTATCTGCAGTTTCTTCCCTTGCGTAGCAGAGACAGGTATGTCTGCCTGGTTTTCCAAGTACTCTAAGCTGAGTAGAATAAGGGAGCCAGAGGACTCACTGTTTAGTAAGGAGAAATTCACTTATTTCCCCTCTTTTCAGTTGGCATTTCTCTCTCCTTATTGCAGTGCTTAATTTCTCTGGGGTTTAGCCTCTCAGGTGCAATTTTTCCAGAGATTGAATCACCTGCCAGGACCTGCAAGTCTAGCTTCTCCCTCCACAGACTTTCAATCAATCTCCAGACCTCACCCCTGCCTTCCACAATGCTCTGTGCCTCAAATTGCTGAGCTTTTCTCAAGAGGCAGTACAAGCCTGGGCTTGTAATTTGGCTCTGCAGCCTTGGACAAGTATTTGACTTCATGCTTCAGTTTCCTCACTTGTAAGATGGTGAGAATAATAGTACTTATCTCAAAGTATGTGGTGAGGACTAAATGAGTTTATACACTTTATGTAAAATGATTAGGACAATGCCTGCCATCACTAATACATATAATAACATAATATTATTCATATTTTTATTAGTTTTTATAGCATCCCACTGGATTCTCCTGTTAGCATATACTGCAGCTTTCTCAACTCTGCTAACTTTTCCCTCTTCTAAAGCTTTGTCCACTGACACTTTCTTACATTCTCTTTTGCATGAGTTTACATTTAAAATAATCATTTCATGCATTTTATTTATTTATTTTTGTTTTCATTTTATTGATGCTTTGGGAGAGGAGAAGAGATTTCACATCAAAACATTATGAAATTTTTTTCTGTGATTATGGGTCATAACATATTTAATTTGTGGCCCAAGACAACTCTTCTTCTTCTTCTGTTATGGCACAGAGATGCCAAAAGTTTGGACATCCCTGATACAGGGAATCAAAAGTGGAGGGGATGAAGTTGGGATTCCAATCAACCATTTGGAACATAAAGAAGAAATAAGCATTCAGCTGGAACAGAATGAAAAAAAAAAAGAACTAAAAAAACTGAGGCTAGTATATGGTGCCCCTGGGACATCTTCAAATATACCTGTTAGGAACCATGCTGCCTGGTTTCAGGGACTGTAGCTTCGCCGACAGGTGAGAGGGCCCTAAGGCTGGAGCTGAGCAAGGAGGCCTTGGGAAAACAGGTTACTAAGGAGACAAAAGCTGTCCCCCTGGCAGGGGCACAGCCCCTGCCTCAATCACATCACCCTGCTTAGCCCCGGAGGATGGCTGGTTAGTCAATGATGGGTAAGACCCCTCGATGGCAGGGGCAACCTAAGACAGGCACAGTAGTATAGGGGCCTTCATGGGAAGGACTTGGAGGACACGGAGAAGGGAAAAAGACCCTCACCCCTTGGCTGATTTGATTTCCCCATCCATGATGACCTGGAGTGGCCTCTGCAGGAAGGGGCTGCCTTCTACCTCATGCACCGACATCCAAATCATAGGGATGCCAGAAAGAGAAGAGGGAGAGGAAGAAACTGGAAACTTATTTGAAAAAGTAATGAAAGAAAATTTCCCTAATTTGGTAGACATACAAGTTCAGGAATCTCAGAGAACCCCAAACAAGATGGATCTAAAGAGGACCACACCAAGATACATCATAATTAAAATGCCAAAGGTTAAGGATAAAGAGAGAATCTTTAAAGCAGCAGGAGAAGAAAGTTATCTACAAAGGAGTTCCCATGAGACTATCAGCTGATTTCTCAAAAGAAACCTTGCAGGCAAGACAGGGCTGGAAAGAAGAATTCAAAGTCATGAAAAGCAACGACCTACAACCTAGATTACCCTAACCAGCAAAGCTATCATTTAGAATGGAAGAGCAGATAAAGTGCTTCCCAGACCAGGTAAAACTAAAGGAGTTCATCACCACCAAGCTGTTATTATATGAGATGTTAAAGGGACTTAGTTATGAAAAAGAAGATGAAAACTATGAACATTAAAATGACAAAAAATTCAACAACTATCAACAACTGAATCTAAAAAAAACAAACAATAGGAACAGGAACAGAATCATAGATAGGGAGGACATTTGGAGGGTTATCAGCTAGGAGAGGGAAGGGAGATAATGGGGGAAAGGTGTTGGGATTAAGAAGCATAATTGGTAGGTACAAAATAGACAGTGGGATATTAAGAATACCATAGGAAATAGAGAAGCCAAAGAACTTATATGCATGACCCATGGTTATGAACTAAGGGGGGCAGTGGCTGGAGGGAATGGGTGTACTGGGCAGGGGAGGAGAGGGGGAAAATTGGGACAACTGTAAAGCATAATCAATAAAATATATTTAAAAAATTCAGTAGCAGTCTAGTATATAGTTGATAATATTATATAGTAATTATTTTCAAATATGAATTCTATTAAAACTTAAATATTACAATATAACACTAAGTGCAAAGAAAAGGACAAAAACATATGTTCACTGTGAGTAAGTAATGTAAACTTTATATGCTATAAAGGGAATATGCAAAAATAAAACTAGTTTTAAAGAGGTAGAATTAGGGAGGTTTTACATTTCTCTAAAAAAATTCCTATTATGTTGTCATAAAAATGTTTTTATAATTAAAAAAAAGAAAACCTCAAGCCTAAAGCTGACAAAAATCATAGTGATTGTGTCTACCAGTCCCCTTAGATGAAGATGAAAACTAAACCATTCAGCCAAACATCTGAAAGTTTCAGAATAGCCAGGTCTTTGATGTTGGGTAGACTAAACAACCAGATGTTTGACTGAAGTTTTCCATTTTCATCTGAAAGGCTAACATCATGTAGCTGTAGTCTGAGTGGATTACTGATGTCAGTCACCGTAAAGTTCAGTGAGTTGTTAACATGTCCTCATGTATTTCTCCTGGCTTTTTTCATTTGGTACTCACAAAATCATCTCTAGCTTGTTCTTTGCTTTAGGTATTACATAACTCTTTGATTATTCTTCATTATCTAAAGAATAAAGGCTAAACTCCTTAACCCTTTAAAATGTGGCTCCAACTGGCATCAGAAGCCCCATTTCTCATCATTTTCCTCCCTTACAAGGTCTATAATCTTTAGATGCTAGAAACACAGTTCCTGACCCTTAAGTTATTCATAATTGTATTATTATTATTGTATTAATGTTATTATTCATTGAGCTATTATGAGCTAGAGTGGTAGGATTCAGTATACATGATTGAATTTAATCTTACCATATCTTTCTGTGGCATTATTATTTCCATTTTACTAATAGAGAAAGAGATGCTAGAGAGGTTAGGTATCTTGCCTAAAGTTATATAATCAGTAAGTTACAGAGCCAGAACTCAGTCTATTGGATTCCAAAGCCTATATTATTAATCACAACATCATAGAGACATGTTAATTAATAAATTTACTAAGGTATTATGATGGCTACGTGGAAGTATGGAAAGAATGAGGACTATAAAGTGATAGGAAATAAAGTAACAATGGCAAATGTTTAGTCAAAGTACCATTTATAGAGTGCCTAATATGTTTTGGGACCTATCCAAATACTGGGGACACAGGGAAGTCAAATATTATTTTTGCACTGAAGGAGAAATCAGTTTGATAAGAGGGTCAGGCACCTAAAAATAGGTGGAAAGCAGAGGTGTTCCAGAAATGGAGCCCCCAGGAATGATGGTTTCATATATGCCCAGGGCTTGACAGGGGTCTCAGGGTAAAAGCTCCAGGAACAAGGAGAAAGGGCATATTCCAGATACCAGATGACTTAGGAAGAGTGCCCAAGGAAATCACTGTCTCCCCACAGAAATATTTGAGGAATGGAAAAAGAAGAGAAACTCTTACTTACCAGAATCAAGAAAACATTGAAACACATGATAGGCACAACTATTCAAAACAACAATGAAGATCCATTTTTCACTAGTTCTTATTTCTGTTTTCTGTTGGGCACCAAGGATTCAGATAAGAGCCAGACAGAGTTCCTGCTTGTAGTGATCATTGTGGTAGGCTCATTCTTTCTACAAATAAATATGGAGAACCTACTATGTGTGAGGCATTGTTCTAAGTAAATAAGAGTAAATAAAACAGACATGCTTTCATGAAGCTTACATTCTATTGGGGCAGACAGACAAATAAATATGTAAAAGATATAGTATTTAATTTAATTTATTTTTAATCCTAACCCAAGAACATGTTCCCATTGATTTTGGGGGGAGAGGGGGAAGAAAAGAGAGAGAGAGAAAGAGGGAGGGAGGGGGGAGAGAGAGAGAGAGAAAGAAAGATCAACATGAGAGAGGAATATTGATTGGTTTCCTGAGAAAGAAACATTGATTGTTTTCTCCCTAGCCCACCCCAGTACACACCCCAACCTGGGACCAAACCCACAACCTAAGTATGTGCCCTGACAGGGAATCAAACCGGCAACCCTTAGGTGCACAGAACAGCGCTCCAACAAACTGAGCCACATAGCCAGCACAAGCATATAGTATTTTTGATGGTGCTGATAGCCAGGAAGAATAAAGCTGGGAAGAGGGACAGTAAGTATCAGTAAGATAGAGAGGTCAATAAAGGCCCCCTAAGAAGGTGATATTTTGGCAAAGACTTGTATTTTCACAAAAATGAGAGCATTCCAGGTAGAGGGAAGAGCAAGTGGACAAGCCTTGAGGTTGGAGTGTGTTTGGTGTGGTCCAGGAACAGCACAGGGGCCAGGGTAACCACAGCAGAGTGAGCATTATAAGAATTTTGATTTTTATTTGGAGGAAGATGAATAACCAAGGAGTGGTATGATTTACTTTCTGGTGGCACATTTTCATTCTCATTGCCATGTTGATAATGGATAATGGCGCAAGTAGGGAGATGAGTTAGGAGGTTTTTGCAGTAATTCAGGGAGGTGATGATGATGGCTAAGATCAGGGTGGTAGCAACAGAGGTAGTAAGTGGCCTCACTCTGATATATAGTATCGGGTTGGCCATAACGTTTCTCGGTTTTTTTCGTAAGATGGCTCTAGTTGCACTTAGTTGTCTTTAACTTCATTCCAAGCAATTTTGTTAGATTGTATTGTGACAGCTGTCATACCAGCATGTATTTTTTTAAAAAAACTTACCAAAATTGGTGCATTTTTTGTATAGCCATTTTAATATTGAAGATGGAAGAAAATATGCAACATTTTCAGCATATTATACATTATTTTTTAAAGAAAGGTAAAAACGTAACTGCAAAGCAAAAAAAGAAATACTGTGCAGTGTATGGAGAAGGTGCTGTGACTGATGGAACATGTCAAAAGTGGTTTGTGAAATTTCCTGCTGGAGATTTATCACTGGATGATATTGCACGTTGGGTAGATCAGTTGAAGTTGATAGCGATCAAATTGAGACATTAATTGAGAACAATCAACTTTATACCATATGGGAGATAACTGACATACTCAAAATATCCACATCAATATAGTTATTGGTGAAAATGAAAAATGTGTCTTCTATTTTATGGAAAAAACCATACAGACTTATTGGCCATCCCAATATTTTAAAGGTAGAGCTTGGTAAGTTTGCTTACCAAGGTATGAATGAGTGGAATCAAGGGTAACACCAAGGTTTTACCTTAAGGAAATGGAAGAATGTAATTTATGTTGATGAATAAGACTGAGGAAGAAACAAGTTTTAAAAGAAAGATCTGGAGCTCAGTTTGGAAATACCAAGATTTATATTATGCATATTAAATATTCAGGGGGAATTTATGAGTAAGCAATTAGATATATGAGTCTGGAGTTCAGGGTAAAGATAAAAATTTGGGATTCATCAGCATGTAGATGACATTTGAAGCCACATGCAACCACCAAAGAAGTGAGTATACACAAGAAAAGTCCAAGGACTGAAGAGCTGCGCATTCCAACAGTGAGAGGTCCGGACGCGGAAACCAGAAAAGACTGAGGACGTACATAAAGGAAACCAGAAGATGGTAGATTCTAGAAATGAAATGAAGAAAATGTTTCTAGGAAAATGTAGTGATCAACCTAATCATGTGCTCCTGAGAATTGACGGTCAGACTTAACAAATGAAGGTTATTGGTGACTTTGACAAGAGAAATTCTGATAGAATACTGGGGGCATAGGCAACTGGAAAAGTGAGATTTAGAGGAAAGGAAGTGGATGCAGTGACAGTAGGTAAGGCTTTTGGGGACTTTTGTAGTAAAGGGGAGAAGGAAATAGGGCTGAAGTTGAAAGAGGTTGTAGAGTCAGGGGAGGATGATTTTTAAGATGGGAGAAGTACCAGAATTTGTGTGGGTGTGTTTATAGTAATGATCTACTTTAGGGTTTCTCAGCTTTGGCGCTAGTAACATCTTGGGCAAAATAATTATTTTGTTGTGGACGGCTGTCCTGCATTGTAAGTTTAGAAACATCTTTGGCATTCTACCCACTAGATGGCAGTAGAATCCCCCCACTTCTTCAGTTGCGATAAGCATAGGGTTTCCAGACATTGGCAAATGTCCTCTGAGAGAGGGGAAGGAAGTGGGCAAAATCACTCCTGGATGAGAACCACTGATTTAAAAAACAGAAATGTTGATGATGCAGGATAGTGAATGGGAGAATTGTTGGGCAATATCCTAGAGTGGGTGAGAAGGGATGGGATCCACTGCACACAGCGAAGGATGGGTCTGCTAGTTTCGCAGACTGTGAATCCACATTAACAGAGAAAGCAGAGGGTATGGGCACAGATACAGCCAGATGGCTAGGTATGGTGGTAGGAACCTAAGGAAGTTCTCTTCTAGTTGCCTTTGTTTTCTTAGTAAAATAAATGGCAGAGAAAGCAGCTAAAAGCAAGCACATGAAAGAAGGTGCTGGAGGTTTTAGGAGATTGAAAATCTGATGGGAGGTCATCTACTATAATGAAAGGCAAAATGGACTTGTGTATTATGATTGTTAATGAGACTAATTAACATTGTTGCTGTTTTTCTACAGTCATCTTGAGGGGTCTTGGTGCACAGAATAAGCCGAGAGTTATATGAGCAGGGTTGTAGTCTTATCGAAAGAGAATCATGAAATGAAGGGGAGCAAGGAAGTTGATGGTATATACAACATAGTGATTGTACTGACTGGCCACAAAATTTAAGCTAGGAAAGAAGGGAAGAGAGAACATGAAGGGGGTGATGGACAGTGAAAATGTGGGAAAATCATCAGTGAACTATATATAAGTCCCTGTGGGATTGGAAGATTGTTGGAGTTGGAGCAGTAAAAAAAAGTGAGCTAGAAATATAGAGTTCAGAGCGGGAAGTACTTGACGTTGAAATCATGGCGGGATGCATTTATTGGTAAAGACAGGGCCTAGGGTATGATCATGGTAGTGGGTTTCAGGGTCAGGTGGGAAACGGAATGACAAAGGCAGATGTGTGTCAGAGTATCAGAGCCCAGGGGATGAGCAGTGACAGCAAGACCTTGGTGTAGTAACTAACACAAATAGTTACCGACTTCCATCCTACTGTGGATGATTAGCCTAGACTCTTGGTGGTGATATTATTCCCCTCACAGGTGACTAATGTATGGGCAGCCAAGAAGATGAGGGCACATCTGCTGGGGAGCTTCTGAGAAATGTTCCATTATTCCAAAGAAAGATGAAGTTCCTCTTCTTCCTCTGGATTAAAAAAAAAAGATGTTATTTATTTATTTTTAGAGAGAGGGGAAGGGAGGGAGAAAGAGAGGGAGAGAAACATTGATATGCAAGAGATACGTCCATCAGTCCCCTCTCATGTGTCCCCACTGGGGACTTGGTCTGCAACCCAGGCATGTGCCCTGACTGGCAATCCAACCAGTGACTTTTCGGTTCACAGGTCGGCACTCAATCCACTGAGCCACGCCAGCCAGGGCTTCTTCCCTTGGATTATGTAATGCCTGAAACTTTTTAGCCATCCTGCTTACAGCCTGAGGATGAGCTATGAAGGTGGTAGAAAAAGGGAAAAAAACATGAGTTCTTGATGTCACCATTGAACCACTGGTCAGCGCAGTCCTGGAGTCCTCACTATCCGTGGATTTTCAATTTTGAGAAATAATAAATTCTCTTATTGTTTAAGTCAGTGTGCATTAGGTTTCTGTTATTCACAGCCAAAAGCTAACACTATCTTTGAGGAATTCCCTGTCCCTGAGAGAGCCAGACATGAAAACAGGCAATCACGTCTCAGCACATCAGTGCGACCCTGAAGCACAGCAGAAGGCTATGAGAGCCTGATGTAGATGCCTGACCAGATTGAAGGTCAGGGAAGCCACCCCAGGGAGGAGTAGTCCTCAAAGGTCAAGAGTTTGCAGGGCAAAAGTGGGTTCCTGGAGAGAAAACTGAATCCCTGATGGGGCAGTGGTGAAAGAAAGTTCAGAACTGCCTGGAGTTTCAGAACCGGTGGGAATTGCAGATGACCTCAACAAAAGCAGTAGTAATAGTTGATACATATTTGCCAACCCCAAAAATTATGTATGTTAGATGTTCACTAGCTGTGTATCCAGCATTTATCTTCTGTTTTCCCCTTCTTATCCATGCTCATATTTTCTTCTGGTAACTACTCCTCTCTTCCTGATTCCAATCCCAGGTCTGGAGGTGGACTTTGACTGACAGAAGCCAGGTAGAGAAGTCTTATCCCCTGTGACATAATGATTTGCTCTGGTAAATGAGGTATAAATCAATCAAATATGGCAGTCCTCTGACTACAGAAAACAGTTCAGAGATAGTTTAAGTTTGTAACTTTTATTCACTGAGTTGAGAAATAGTGCTCTTTCCTGCTGCCTGTAAACAAGAAAGCGTAATACCTCCTTTCTGCTAGTGGCTAATTTGTATCTGTGGGAAAAGTCAGTTGAAGGATTATGTTGTAGGAACTGCATACGTTGGTCAGAGATGAGACAACTGAAGAGCAACTGAGAAGCCCTGATTGAACTGCCCTGGGGTCTGCCCTGTTGCTTGATTTTCAGCTGCATTTGCCAATAAATCCTTCCATTAGTTAAGAAAATTTGAATTGAATTTTCTATTACTTGAAACTGAATGGATCCCAACTTGAAACATATACACAGGATCCGTATGTTTATTAACAACCTATATTATATTTTATACTTTACATGGCACATGAACAATTCATACAGAATGTTCAGTTCCCCACCATCCATCTTCCAACCCTAATGGCTTGGGTTGGGATACTGAGGAGAAGTGGACAAGCAACAGTATTTTGTCCTAAAAATAATGGCGAGCCAAGGGAAAGGTTTAGGCAGGTTGAACAAACAAAAGATAATCATTTCCATGGTTTTGAGGATAAACCTTTTCAACAGGGAAATTGTTTTTCTTTGCTTTATTCTGTCAGTAAAATTCTTATTGACTTCAAAATCTACTTATTCATTCAATAGCTATTTAGTAGGCATTTACTATGTGCCAGTCACACTTGTATGAACTTAGGATATAGCAGAGAACAAAGCAGACAAAAATTTCTGCCACCATAAAATTTATGTCTTATTCAGGCCAAATAGTATCCTCTTCAAGATGTCTGCCTGAATTCTCTCAGTCATATTTAATATTTCCTTCTGCTTTTATGGCTGGTATACCACTGTAATTATACTTATGGTCTACTTCGAATTAGAGGTATTGCTTCATATGTCAAATATCTCCCTCACTAGATGAAAGGGTTCTGGGATCAGAGTCTCCGTGTCTCCGTTGTTAATCTGTCTCTGGAGTACAGAGCTGGTTCAGAGGAAGCCTCACTGGGTACTTGTTGAATGAGTGAATGACTCTGTCTATAATCTTAAAGGGCCAGTGCTACATGGTGGAGCCCTTGCTACAGCCTCTCTGCCAAGAACTCATTTGGAACAGTTGAGAGCCAACTTGTGATGCATGAACTTAGGCAATCTGAAAGTTGCAAAGAAATGTCATTTCTAGTAAGTGTTCATTACTGATAATTGATAATAAAATTCATTTGTATGACTCTAGGCATAATAGGAAATGAAAGTCTGGACAATACTATTATGAAATTCAAAGAGTTGTTCAGTTTAATGAATAGAAATGGGTCTTTGATGAAGAAATAGAACAATGACAGTGAAAATGGTAAATGCAAAGTATGAAAATATTTCTTTGGTTTTAAACTTAACCCAATAACTGGGTCATATATGCATCTGAATATTTTATAAATTATTGTAATTTAGGGACAAAGACCTCTGATTTTCCTGGAAACAAGAAAATAAAAAAAAAAAATTACTGTAAACATCCAAAGCAATTGTTTCTGTTGGAGGTCAAATGGTTGCTGCTTTATTGCCACACAATCAATAGGGGGAGCTCCTGTTACAAAACCTAATAACGTGATTTCCTTACACAATTTTGTATATTGGTAGAAAGCTAATAGAAGACATAAAAAGACATAGAAGACATAGATAGATTAGAGTTAATTTGATTTGAAACTGTATTGGGAATCTGGAATCCCTCTTATGAAACTGGCCTTGGGGGATGATTAGGTTAAAAGTATTTCAAAGTAGCACATATGTAGTGGATTTTTAAAAAAGCACTTTATATACTGCCATGATAATCCTTTATATTTAAAGTACACAATTATATTTCTCTTTTGCTTAAAACCTTCCAATGGCATTTTCATCACTTGTATGATAAAACTAAACTTACGCAACTGTAAAGATTAAAGGAGATAATAAATAACATAGTGCCTGACACAGTAAATTCTTAGTATTATTTTTCACTACTGTGTCTTTTGTTGTAGTTGTCCTTCAGACTAGAAGGCTTTCTAAACTCTCTCTTTCCTACTCTGGCTTTCATCTGGCTAACTTCCCTATTTTCCTATAGCTTTCAGGATCCTCTTGCTTCATTCACAAATTGGGTGCTCTTTTGGTACTTAATCACACCATATTGTAATGATCTGTTCACAAAGCTGCCTCTCCCACTCTAGAGGAGAGGCCAGATCTCAGAAATTGTTCTGCCTCCAATGCTAAGCAACAGGGTGATCAACCATCCAGGTTTGCCTGGGACTGTTTGAGATTTTGCGGTGAAAGTCCCACAGTTTCTAGGCAACTAGACAGTTGGTCTCCGTGCCACAGGTCCTAACACACAACAACAGCTCAACCAATACGTTTGTTTACCTACGCATATTATCTTTGGTGAGACACTTTTTCTTCCTGTGGGTAAATTTCTCCAACTATTACTAAAAAATTTAAACAAAATAGTATTTAAGACTCCTTTTAACTCTTCCACTTTAGAATTGGACGTGACATGTATGGCCTGCCTACTTTCATCATTTCGCTTTATCCATACTAAGAAAATCTTATCTGGTGTGGATAGGTACCACTCTAATTTTTCTTTAAAAAGCGCTGTTGAAAATGATCATAATAAATTAAATGAAAAGGAAAGATATAAATCTTGTTTTATGGTATGATCCAGTTTTGTGAAATATGTACATTTTTGTGTTTTATAGAAGAAAAGGGAGCTCGGGGTGGGGGGTTTGGGGGTTGGCGGGATCAAGCGAAAAAGAAAAAGAACCCATGGACGTGGACAACAGTGTAGTGGTTGTGGGGACAAGGGCATGGGTGGAGGTGGAAGAGGGTATATGGAGGACAGATGGCAACTGGAAAAAATACAATAAAAATTTTTTTTTAAACAAGAAGAAAAGGGAATGGAACTATGAATACATTTTCTATTAAGGGTACATTTCCCCATTTTATGAATTTTCAAAAATCTCTACAATGATTATATGATTTTAGAGTCAACCAACAAAACCTATAAAACACCAGAAGTTAGGTAACTGATTATGTGCTTCCATGAGGACAGTGCTTCTCAAACATTAATGTAGGTCTGGGATGAGCCTGTGTGTTTCTTTATCTCTAACATGCTTCCAGATGATGCCAGTGCTTCTGGTCCATGGGCCACATTGTGAGTAGTACGTATTAGTGTATATGAATTCCAATCTACATTTGATTATTAATTGCAATATTTTAACCATTCTGTGCCTTTGCTAGTGTTCCTAAAAATGACACACTTTTAGAAATAATTCATAATTCAACTTTCTGAGAGCTGAGGAGATCAATACCTTAGGAAGCTTTGTAAACTCTTTGAGGTATAGCAGTTGGGAATTCCTGCCTTAGAGTTCGTTGTCTTTTGTAAACAAAAAGTGAAATGTGACAAGACATGTCAGACCAACCAAAATACCAGAACACTATAGATGCTGCATTCCTCAAAATAGAGTAATTGTCCCCTCCTCTTTGCTCCTCACAGAGGTGCTAGTAGGGCTGTGTTCCATAAATAGTGTTTGTATGAAGGAATGAGTTTAATTATATAATAATAGCTTATAATAATATGCATTAATTATGTAATAATAGCTAATTATATAATAATAGCTCCAATTCAAATGTAAATTGGATAACTTCTGTAGACTTGAAGCACTAGTTTTCAGGTTTCAACATGTGTGTGGGACTTACCTGGGGAAATAGCTGAACTATAGATTCCTAGACTCTACCCTCAGAAATTCTGTTTCTGGGCAGTGAAGTTCAAGAATCTATATTTTTAGCAGGTATCCAGATGATTCTAATGTGGGTGTCTCTAGTCCACATGTTGAGCAACACTGATTTTAAACATTAAAAAAAAAATACCACAGCCTATAGTAAGAAATATATTTTACAGTATGATACAGTTTACACACATTTATATACATATATATCTGAGACTAAACTTTCCCAAAACAATATTAACTCTCACTATGTGTCATACAGTCTAATACTTTCTATTTATTCATTTTATTACAAAAACATTGCCCATGACTAACCACAGTGATTTCATACCGTTTACCTCATTCAATTCTCACATCAGTGCTGCAAGGGAAGCACTTTCACCACATCTTTCTTACTTGGAAACTCACTTTGGGGAAGATAAATGTGCCCAATGTTTCATGTTGTGTTAGGGGCAGAGATGGAATTCAAATTTAGAAGGCCTGGCCTTAGATGGCCCTGAGCTGCCCTCACCCTGCCACAGATATCCTGAGGAAACACAGCAAACCTCCAATGCTGGAATCCGTGCAGACTAACTCTGGCTTCCCCAGTTGAATCCTATCACCTTTGAATACCGGTTTGAAGTTTTTAAGAGAAAAAGAATTTGACTCAACTTGGACCAGGTGTGAACTCTGATCCGTTCTGCGGTGGTCAAAAGGATGTTGAAGAGGAGGTCACCTAATACAGTCATGGCCACCTAACCCCCTCAGCAAGGGCTGAACCTGGGGGTAATTTCAAAGAAGGGGCAAAGGGCTCTTCAGTCACACAGAAACACATTTCCCATACCTGCATTTCTCACCATTTGAGAAGGAATTTTCTGTCTCCCTCTCCAGGTAAGTTTTCACTGCAGCATTTTACTAGGAAAACTGGAACAGTGTAATCCAAGTCTCTTCTATCTCTCAACCCCTGCAAAACTCCTATCCTCCTCACCTCCCCAAATAAAGACCAGGGGTAGTTCTGGAAGTTCTCAACGAAGCTGAAGAAGAATGCCAAAATGAAAAAGGCACCTCCTTCAGGCTTTGTGACTGGGGACAGCAATCAACTTTCCGGGTCAATAGGAATCTTAGGAGATTCAACAGTAGCTGATTCGTCTCCATGTTTGAGGTTGTCACTGTTGTCCTCTTCTTCCCAGCAGTTTTTTGCCTTAGATTCTGAAAAAATTATTATGTAATTCAAACCTTCCATCTAAGACACTGTTTTTTAACCTTTTGAAAAATGGAAAGTTGCAAAATTTCTTTCAAAAGTTGTTGAATAAAGAAAAAAGCATTATTAGCCTATTAAAAATTATTCAAAATAGAAAATTAACATGGCTGTTCTTGCTCCTTTCTTTTACTAATGTAGACACACACCTCTCATGAAGTCCAGCTAAGGAATACATAAAAAAGACCTAACGGGAACTTTTAGATATAAATACAAAAATGCAAATATACATATATGTGTATCGGAAATGAAAAACAAACAGGGTGAAGTTAACAGCAGATAAAACACTGAAGAATAAAAAGATAAGTAAACTTGAAAGTAGAGCAGTAGGAACTATCCAAAAGGAAGTGAGTAGAGAAAAAAAAAACAACTGTGGGGTGGGAGGGGAAGGAGGAGAATTGACCAATGGTAATTTGTGGAACAAAATTAAATGGTCTAGCACATGTGTAATTGGAATCCAAAGGGGAAAAAAGGGTGAGGGAGGCAAAAAATTTTCAAGAAATAATAGTCAAAAATGTTTTAAATTTAATGAAAACTATATATCTAAAGGTCCAAGCAGAATAAATCTTGAGAAACAACTTGAACAAATATTATAAACAAAGTGCTGGAAACTATTTTAAGAGCAGCAAGCAAACAAAAGATACATTATGTACAGAGGAACAAAGATAAGAAGGAGTCCATACTTTATATCAGGAATCATGCAAATCAGAAGTCAATGTGTTACAGGGCAAATTGGGATTTGGCCGCCGGCCACTGTACATAACCATAGAACGGAGATTGGTGGGGAAGAAAAAGGTTTTTATTAACAAGGCGCCCAGTTTGGGGGAGTTGGGGGATCTTCTGCTCCAAGCCTTTTTTTTTTTCAGCAAAACACAGAAATCCTCTTGTTCCCTCCCAAAACTGAAATCCGAATCCATGCCCAAAGACCCCCCACTCCATTCTTATCTGATGGGTCTCCATCTCTCCAGCTCCAGGCTGCTCTCTGGAGTGCACGCTTGTTAGGCGGGTGTCTCCATTGCCTCACAGCTTTCTTCTCCTGGCGCCGGGGCACACTGCCAGGTCCCTGCAGCTGGTTGTGCTAGGGGATCACTCTACTGGGCTCCTGCGTCCAAGACTACTCACGCCCTCAGGGCGGGTGAACTTTCCTGGCCCATGCATCTGGTTGCCACTCTGAGGGTGAGAGAATGGGAGCAGTCTAGGACCCATGCAGTGTGGCGCAGGGCCACAGTGTCTCGCCCAAACCCAGAGCGGGCAAGATGTGTGTTCCGCACAAGCCTGCTGCAGATGGTGTGAGCAGGACGAGACGTGCGCCTCCGGCAGGGCGCATGTCCTGCATGTGGGACAGCCTCCGTGAGCTGGCTCCTGAAGAAGGGAGCTGCGAGCGAGGCCTGGTGCCCGCTGGATCCCGTGAACCGCCCCCCGGGCAGGGCAAGAAGAAAAGGGAAACGCTTCTGTGTGCCTTCTGTTTTAAATCTTTCCCCACGAAGCCTCATGCTGTGGGAGTGTCCAAATTCCCATCCAATTCCTGGCCAACGTCCACCATGAGCATCAGGCCGCACTCTATCTCAACCCTTCCTCCAGCCACCATGACCCATAAGCAAGTGGCAGGGTTTTCTAGCTATATAGGGGCACCGCATTTCTGCCTGGGGTGGGGTGTCACTTTGTTACACATGTGTTGTGACCTTTTCAGGCCCCCACAGCCCACGCAGGCTCCGTGCAACCAGTGTCAGGGGCTGTATCGTTTACTGTTGCCTGGGGGGTATGGAATCACACCGCAGCTGCGGTTTCAATCCCAGGCTGCCTTTGGCACTTCCCAACCCTTCTCAGGGGTCGCTCTGTTCTTTGGGGAAGTGCAGGCTCTTTCCCCAGCTGCTGCTTCAATCGCTGTCTTGGGGTTTCCTGCGATCCCTCCCCACTCAGGGGCAGGGGAGGGCAGCCTCTTGCACTGGATTGGGTTTCTTCCAACCCCCAGTGATCTGGCTAGACGCCCCCTGTTACAAATGGAACAATATCTTTAAGGACTGATAGAAAAACAAATACTAATCCACTTAAAATTCTCTACCCGGTGAAAATATCTTTCAAAGTTAAAGGCAAGATAAAGATTTCTTTTCAGGCAAACTGAAGCTGAGAGAATTCATTGCCAGCAAACATGTACTATGTTAAAGAAAATTTTTCAAGCAGAAGGAAAATGATACAAGGTGGAAATTAGGATCTACATAGATAAGTTTAGTTAACTGAAAATTATTAATATATGGTGAAAAGACTTTCTTACATTTATTCTCCTTATAATTTACTGTTTAAAGCAAAAATAAATATGATGTATTATGGCATTTAAAACAACAGTAGAAGTAAAATGCATGACAACAAAAGCACAAAAAATAGTAAGGGGAAAATAAAGTAGTAGTAGGAGAAAAATGAAATATGCTGTAAGATTCTTATACTTGTACTATATACTATATGTAGATAATGTATGACAAACATATATTAAAATAATAGTGATGGATCATTCTCTTCAATTCTCTGTTTCATAGTTTCCATAACTGCTGAGAGGTCAGTCAATGTTGAAGTAAAAACAGGCATCAAAGGCATTCCTCTTTGCCTGACATCCAGTTATTAGATAAATTTAGCATTCCTTCTTGTTTGTCAGTTTTTATAAGCACAAAGTTTTCTGATATTAGTGTGATTAATGGTTGTAGGGCCTTTTGAAAATATCACACTAAAGTCCATTAAATGTTTATGACTGTGAAATAAAAGAATCAATTTAATCAGAAAAAAAATATAAAACTGGAACTTTGGTTTAAAGACAACAGACATGGCAATCACTCTCAACAATGCATCTTTGAAATGACTGAAAAATTATTATTATTTTAAAGTAGAGGGTCTCAGTAATGGCACATTTGCTCATTTTGAATGAACTTTCCTACAGATAACAATTATGTACTGGAGAGAAGCCAAAAGGTAGCAGAACTTGTAGATTTAGCATTTGAAAGAAAGAAATTACAATAGGTAAGATATGTTTATGTTCAATAGGTTTTTCCCTGGAGGGTAATCCTGAATCTTTGCAGTACCTGGAGGCTAGAACTAAAGGGGAAAGGTAAGACTTATTGACCTGAATAGTTAAAAAAGGAACTGGGGATTGCCAGAGTGGTTGGAAATCCAGAACAAGAGGAAATTCCAGAAAAGAGGGAACCGAGGAAGGTGAAACTTGCACATAAAATACCCTTCGAATCCATGACTCATTCTTTTTTTAAAATTATGTTTTTATTTATTCAAAGATTTTCCCCAGTTTTTTGATATAATTGACATATAACATTGTATTAGTTTAAAGTGTACAACATAATAATTTGATGTATGTATACACTGAGAAATGATTGCCACAATAAGTTTAATTAATGCCTACGACATCACAGTTACAATGTTTTTTGTTAGGGAAACTTTTAAGATATATTCTTAGCAACATTCCAATATACAATACAGTATTGTTAACTAAAGCCACCATTCTGTACATTACATCCCCAGAATTTGTTCATCTTATAGCTGGAAGTTTTTACCTTTTGACCACCTTCCGCCACTTTCCCCGCCTCCCACTCCTTGCCTCTGGCAACCACCAACCAACCTGTTCTCTGTTTCTATGAGTTCATTTGTTTTTTAGATTCCACATACAAGTGAGATCATATAGTATTTCTCTGTCTTATTTCTCTTAGTATAATGCCCTCAAGATCCATTCATGTTGTTGCAAATGGCAGGATTTCCTACATTTTATTTATCCAGTCATTGTTGATAGACATTTATGTTGTGTCCAAGTATCGGCTACTGTAACTAATACTGCAGTGACCACGGGAGTGCAGACATCTCTTCAGGCAGTGATTTTATTTCCTTAAGAAACATGAGATCTGTCCAGAAAGAACCCAGCAATTGTTAATATAACAAGGATAACTTGTGTGACATCGATGTAACCTGGCAGTCAAGGAGAGTGGACTGGAATGCACATGTGTGAACAATGATGACTTTACTGTACTAGTCGGTGGAAGCGGTAGATGCCGCTGAGTGAGCATGTGCACTGTGTGGCTGTCGCATTCAAAATGACTGAGCAAGTAGAGCAACGAATCTGTGTCAAATTCTGTGTTAAGTTTGAACATTCCTCTGCGTAAACTATTCGGATGATTCAGAAGGCCTCACCTATGGGCAACTGGTGACTGGCAGCTCCATCACAACAACACATCGGCTCTTGCATCATGTCTTGTGTAGAATTTTTTTTGTGAAACATCAAATCACCCAGGTGACTCAACCCCCATACAGATTTGGCACCCTGTGACTTCTGGCTTTTCCCCAAATTAAAATCACCTTTGAAAGGGAAGAGATTTCAGACCATCACTGAGATTCAGGAAAATACTATGCGACAGCTTATGGCAATTGGGAGAGCTGTGTGAGATACCAAGGTACCTATTTTAAAGGGGACTGAGGTATCATTGTCCTATGTGTAATATTTCCTGTATCTTCTATTTTGTTTAGTAAATGTATCTATTTTTCATATTACGTGGCTGGATATCTTCTGGACAGATCTCATATACCCAAACGTGGAGTTGCTGGATCATAATGGTAGGTCTATTTTTAAATTTATGCCTTGGCTGCTGTGGCTCAGTGGACTGAGTACTGGCCTGTGAAGCAAAAGGTCACTGGATCGATTCCCAGTCAGGGCACATGCCTGGGTTGTGGGCCAAGTCTCCAGTAGGGGGTGTGCAAGAGGCAACCACACATTGAAGTTTCTCTCCCTCTCTTTCACCCTCCCTTCCCCTCTAAAAATAAATAATTAAAATCTTTAAAAAAAATTTCTGAGGAAACATCATACTGTTTTCCATAGTGGCTGAGCCAATATATATTCTCACTAGTATAATACGCCTTGTTAGACTGATGTAATTTCATATGTACTGGTTACTGGGCTTTTCAAAGAGAACAATGTACGTATCTATGATATAGAGTTGCATTTTGATAAACAAGTAAATGTGTTGTTTTGAATAAATTCTATTATTATAGCATGATAGTATAGCGATTACTTCATATGCATAGATCTCTTTATCATTTCTAATGACAAGAATTTGGTTAGGTTGCTTTGGTTATAGTAATAGAAACAATACTTCTAGTTTATGCAAAAAGGATAAATTATTGTACAATTTACAAGGGTATCTTACCAAAGCCAAGAACAACAAGTTAAAAACAGGCTTCAGGGATGGTGGCTGGTAGTAGAAATCAAATCTTGCTAGTTTAAGCAAAAAGGGGAGTTCATAATTAGGATACAAGGATGCCTTACCAGGCCCAGGGCAAGCTTCACGAAAGGCTGGAACAAGGGAATGGAACACTGTTGGTGTCACGAGCATATGTTTCCTGATATAGTCTTACTTATAAGTCAGCCTTTGGTCCTTGCTCTGGCGGACTGACCTGGACCTCAGGAACTGAAAGCGCTGGATCATCTATGTGATCACCAGCCCTACAGGTGACACTTGCACTGAGGAATAATAATGAGTCAACACAGGTAACTATGCTTTTCACTCAGCTTGTATTAATGCACATTCCATCCAAATCCATACCAACCTACTAACAGTAATAATCACTCAGAAACAATCAGTAATAATATCACACAAGAGAATTAGGGGATAATGAAGGTGGCCAATGTCTTGCAAGGGCAGAATCAGATGTGCTGAAGCACAACGGAGTTCTCTCTCTTCTGAGGTGAAATGTGCAGGATGCCTCAAAGTGACTTGCTCTCTAGGTGTGTCATCCATGGTCTGAAGGCCTCTGTTTTTATGCTTCTTTTGGTTGCAAAATCATTGATTTTCCACAATTTCTCATAAACATGTTTTTCTTAATTTGGATAAGCACATGTTGATTTCCTCAGTCTTGATAGGCATCTGTTGTATACGTCAGCTCTGATAGACACATGTTTTGTGCAACCTAATAGGCACATGTGGTTTATGCCACTTTACTGCATATGATCTATCTGAAAGGGTGGTGCTACCCTTCATATAAGTGCATTATCTGCCACGCTGTACTGTGCATGCTGAGGGGTTGTATTATTTCTCTGCATCATTGCTGCACTGCGCATGCTCTAAACATGGCTCAGGTCCTGCTCTTCACAGTTAGAAAGTAAGGAACCACATTGTCCTGATCGCTCGTCTCTGCCTTTCACTTTGCAAATTCTTCATTGGTATTTCACTGCACATTTGTTGTTTTTCTATCCAAATCACAGGGGGGACATGAAAGCCCATAACTCCCCAGTTTATGTTTCCTCTCTCCCAACAACTAGTCAGACCAAGGCTAGGATATCTAATCTCTAACCTTAAATTCCTAGGGTAGTTTTCGCATCTT
The DNA here is from genome assembly GCF_021234165.1 of Pteronotus mesoamericanus. Classification (NCBI taxonomy): domain Eukaryota; kingdom Metazoa; phylum Chordata; class Mammalia; order Chiroptera; family Mormoopidae; genus Pteronotus; species Pteronotus mesoamericanus. The sequence continues at coordinate 3,267,395 of NW_026555006.1, read as the reverse complement.
ACTAAAATTAGAGATGACTTCCTTTTCTGAGATGGGGCAGTAAAACAAAAGTTGAAGAACACCAAGAAACAAAGACTAGTTCCTTTTTTTTTTTTTTTACTTCTCCTTAAAGACCTTGAGCTGAAATAGCTTACTTAGATTTAGGGGTATTTATAGGGAGATGTTCTCACCACCCATAAATACACTGTGTAGAAATGACCAAGTGCTTCAAAAGAGAGTTGTCCTAATTGTTGTTAATGTTTCTCCTGGGACAGAAATGATAGGCCTGGATAATGCTACTGTCTTATTTGAGACAAGTATCTCTTCATTTATTGTAATAGGTATGGTTTATTCTTGGGAAGATATGCATATGCTTGTTATGAGTAACTTAAACATGAAAGTAATATCATACTTTGTTAATTAATTGTTTCCCCCAAGAGAAAGAAAAAAAGGGACTGATTACATGAAAGTATTTAGGAGGGAAAAAAGAGATTAATTACATGGTGGGTGTCAGAAGTTCCTGAGAATCATAAGGAGAAATTTGGCCAAGGGCCTCTCAGATTAGAGAGGAACTCTGATTTATCTAGCTTGACTCAGGCGCCTATGAATGTAGCTGTTCCCACTTTCATCATAGTGGGGTGAGGGGCGAGGGGCCACTCTGAGAAACAGATACAGGACAGGGGAAAGAAAATTATTTTCTGGACTATTCTGATTGCTCCATGTTCCCCTAGAGAAGCAAAATTATATTGCTTGCCAGCATCATGACATATTAATATTTGAATGGTAGGTGTTTTATATATTTAAAATTTGGAAAAGCTGAAGGAGGTATTCTACCCAGCCATATCCACATTGAAATTAAATTGAAAATGTAAAAAATGTAAGAAAATTCTGTGAATGTTTTATTAAAAAATATATGTATTGATTTCTTAAAGTATTTCTCCTGTATTATTTATTATGTCCTTTGATGAGACACAAGGAGTTAAGCTTAATGTTCATGATATCACTCTAGTTTTTCCCATAATTTTGTTTCTAGAAATAAGAATCAGCAAGGGAAGTAGGACCACTCTATGGGAAATAAAAAGAAAAGCAATATTAGCATATACATATTAAGAGATTCAGAAGCTGGTGATTCAGTTTTAACTTTACTGATTTTAGTGTACACAAAGTTTCACAAGAAAAGTTCAATATTATGTTGAAGGTTTTGTATTTCAACCTCTGTATTTCTTCCTGAAAATATTTCCTTAATGCTGTCATCTTTTTGACCATCATAAAGAGTCATGTTCAATACAGTCTTCTAATGAAATGGTTGACAGGTATGAAAATACTTTTTCCATTGGAGGTTCCCTGAGAAAAGGTGCTGGAGATCTCTTTTTTACTAGAGAATCATCAGAAAACCAGTCATCGGCTGCTTCTATAGTTTGGCTGTAGTAAGAATCAGATGGTAATGTTGGTAAGCTTAAGGTAACATCACTGCAATTTGTTGCTGAGCTAGTCTCTGAAGGGTCACAAATCACTTTTCTTTTTGCAAGGCAGAATTCTTCTTCAGAGTGGTCTTCACTTGCTGTAAGAGAAAATTAGATTTACTATGAATACATATTCATGAGCCAAATCTTAATTATAAGAACAATGCTTCTTTTAAAATTTTATAATCTTTTTACGGTTATAATGGACAGGATGATGATAGAGTGAAAAATATGAGTTGCTATCATCATATGTTCAATGTAAAACATGTAATTGGGAGTTATCAATATTTTTTATAGTCATCGAGTGTAGAAAAGTCTATCCTAAATAAAATCAACCTATAAACAGAAGATTCTAAATAGGCCAGAGATCACAGTTCTGGAATGTCCCTTAAAATTAAAAAAGACAGATAGTTTCTTAACTATTTAAAGCTATATATTGTCTATTTTAGAAAATAAATTTAAAAAATGCATGTCTTCTTGAGTAGGCAGATCACAAAATGTTTGGTTCATAGTGGAAAGGGTTTATGAGTTGGCTTTATACCAATAAAAATAACTAACTTTCCTATAGTGTTTTATAATTTACAAGGCAGTTTGATAGATTTCCATGTCTCATTTATCTTCTCAGTAATTTTTCAAGGTAGTTATTATTTGGACCACTTTACAAAAGAGAAGATTGGGAATAGAGAAATGACTCACCACAGATCAGATACAAAATGGACTTCAATCCATTTTTTTGTTACTCTAAGTCTCATGTTTCTATTATATTATTTATGCTGGCAGCTGGTATTAAAAATGTTTTAGAAAATATAACATTTATACAATATCCTAAAATATCTTTTACTATATTTTATATATTAACCTTTGATACTAATGTATAACATTAATTTTTAAAGCTGTTTTAAATACCTTGTTACATTTTATATTCAGTAGTTCTAAAATTATGTAGGAGGATAATATTTTGAGATACTAAGACATAATATGCACTAGCTAAAGGGTTATAAAACACTGAGGCATTTTGACCCTTTGGCATTACTATATGGCAATGACTATAATACCTTTGGGTATAAATGAGGGACAAAAACTTAAACTTCACATTTTAATTTAAGACTAAACATTGTGAGTTTTGTTTTCTAAAAATTATATGCCCACTCACATACGAATAAATTAATGTTTCCCTTGAATTTTCATGGGTTTTAAAAATACTTAGAAACATTTAGGATAGCCCCTGGATTTTTTAAGATGTGACTTTGCTCTAAGTTGATTACAATTTCTTATAATAAATTGTTGAGAAAAAGTACCTTTTATATCTGCTGTTTCATTTTTTCTTTGCTCCTCCTATATAAAAAAAGTTATTTGTATTTAAAAAACCGAAGAGTTTTAATATAATTTCTTTAACATATTTGACATATATACTTATATAAGAATAATATATTTTAACATAATAGATTTTTGATAGAATAATGTTTATTTCCATGATAAGAATTTATTTTACCAAAATGTATTGACAGAAAAGAAAAAGTGTTGAAGTATCATCTGAAAAGAATGTGGACTGGTTCAAGAAAGCAGTCTCCAGGACTGGGAACGAAAGGGTGAAATGGAGTTCAACAGGCTTACTTCTCTCTATCCTCACTTAGAGTCATTTAGTTAGAACTAGCAAGGGCTAACAAAAGAATTAGAATTCCTAGACTTACTCATTTCATTAACCACCACCACCACCAACAAAGCGAATTCTGGCTGAAGGCTTTTATAAAAATGCAACTATTCTTTTGAAGCAAATAAAACATTTGATGAAACAATACATTCCAGATGTGTTGTGAGGAGTGTGGTGGCGTAGTAATTCTCAAAATTTAGGGCATCAGATTCATCTGGTGTGCTTGTTAAAATAATGATTCTTGGGTGTAACATCGGATCTTATTGAAACATATTCTCTGGAAATATGCACTGTAACAGATACCACAAGTGGTTCTGATTCAGGTTATCCTTTGACCACTAGAAAAACAATGAGCTAGTTAGTGCACAGGGTGCCTTGGACAGAGCGGGTGAAGTTGAGGCTGGAAAGAGAACACTGTCTCTTGTGTTCTGGGGAAACATTTTAATACTCTGTGCTGATCTGCATTTTCCTGTCCCTGTAAAAGTCTTGCTTAGGATGTATACATATAGGATAAGCACATTTTTGCTTCTTTGTCACTTTCACCTTTTTATTAATACAAATGCCATTATAGGCTGCTGATACTACCTTGCCTGAATTTAGAACCAATTCATTTTGTGACTCCTATATAAATTATATTAGAACATTGCTTCTCAGACATCCATGTGCCTATGTATTATCTGGGGAGCTTGTTAAAATGCATATTCTGACTCATTAGATTCTGCATTCCTAACAGGCTCCCAGGTAATGCTGATAGTGCTGGTCTGGGAACCCCAGAGTAAACCTTGGTCTGATTAAAATTCTACCTCAACTAGAGCAATGACAAAATGGGCATTCTTATATATTCCTACATATAGATAGGTAAAATTTTTCCAGAGGGCAACTTAAGAAATCTACTTCTAGAAATTAATCATGTCAAATAAATAATTATGGATTTGTGTAAATATTGTTACTAGTATGCTTATTACAACATTGTTTACCATTTTTAAAACCTGCAATTTAAAATTCTAAAGTAAGAAAATAGTTAAATGTATTTTGATGCATATATTAATATAATGGATATTCTTTCAACAATTAAAAAATGATGCTATAGTATCAGAAGTAAGGACTCCAAAGACACAGGGTCATACCAAAAAGACAGAGGAAAAATCTTGAAAGAGTGCCCACTGGTTAAATTTGGGAAAATTTGAGCATCAAAATAATTATAGTAATGGATTGTGATCTGCTGAATAAAATAGAAATCCATAAGTCTATACTGATAATAAATAAATAAATAAGTAAAATAAGAAAGAAAGGAAAGTGTCTTCTTCACAGTAGAAGCCAAATGACAAATGTAGATGGAAGTATTAGAATTGGAAAAATCATCATTTTCTATAGTGTTGTAAAGACTAGCTCATACAAGAATAATTTCTACAGCTAGTAAGTAGAGTTTGATGAAAAAAAGGATATTTACATGGTTTCAAAGTTCACCACAGATTGTTTATTAATTGCTAGGGCAAAAATATGATTATTACAGTGACGGGAAGAACAGGTATCACCTTTGTGATTACTGAAAATCACTAGTAAAGAGCAAACACTGTATGCCTCCGGATGTAATGAACTGACTCTGATCACAGGAGAAAGCCAAACTGAGGAAGAACAGATTTTATAAAATAACTGGCTTGTATTCTTCAAAAATGTCAATATCATGAAAGATGAAGACAGAAAATTTTAAAATGGTTTGAATAATGATGAAAACAAAACTTAAAAATTTGTGGGATGCAGCAAAAGCAGTGTTTAGAGGGAAATCTGAATATTAAATGTTTATATTAGAAAAGAAGAAAAGTCTAAGAATAATAAAATTAAAACTCCTAGCAATATTGATTTAAGAAAAGAGAAATATAATCAGAAATTAAGAGCACCATCACCAAAAATTCTACAGGTATTAGAAGGATAATAAGAGGATGCTATTAAAAACTTAATGCCAATAAATAACAATAGAGATGAATTAAACACTTTATAATCATTTTGTGTATAACTGGTATTAGTATCTAACGAAGATATTAGAAGATTAAGAAAATTCTTTAAAATATGTTAGTAAATGAAATCCAGTGAGGTACATTTTAGGAATACAGGTTGGTTTAACATTTGAAATTCAGTGTAATTCATATTAACAAAATGAAAGAGAAACTCCATGTGAACAATTTCCGACCTGGGCCGGTTCACCCCTCCTTAGGCAATCTGGTGGACCCCCGCTCCTGGGAGGTCACCATACTGATGCTGAATTTAGTGCGGACACCTGATTGGGATAGCGCACTACAGCCCAGAATTCCTGGGCTCAAGCGATCCTCCTGTCTCAGCCTCCCGAGTAGCTGGGACTACAGGCGCGCGGCACCACGCCCGGCCATGTGAACAATTTCAAAAGATGCAGAAAAAGCATTTGGCAAAATTCAGCACTTTACTGATATTTTAAAACAGCCTTCCAGTAAACTTAGAATAAAAAGGAATTTCCTCTGCCTGATTATGAGTATCTGTAAAAATCCCGTAGCTACCTCCCACTTAATGGTAAAGAGCTAAATATATTCTAAGATTAGGAACATAAAAAGAATAAAAGAATCTGCTCTCAACACTTTTATTCATCATTATACCAGAGGTCCTACCCAACAGAATAAAATGGGAGAATAAAACAAAAGCATAAAGACTAGAAAAAACTGATGTGTTTTGTAGACGACATGATTGTGTATGAAGAAAACCTTTTGGAGTCCACAAAAATAAAAACTACTAGAAGTAATAAATAAATTTATTTTTAAAGGTCACAGAACACAAGTCAATATAAAAAACAATTGTAGTAAAATAGTCATTCACTAAAAACTAATCTATAAATCAAATGTAAGTCCCATTATAATCTCAATAAGATTTTTTTGTAGGTAGAAATAAGTTTATCTTAAAATTTATGTGACAAGTAAAAGAACAAGAAAAGCTAAAACAATGTTGAAAAAGAAGAATTAAATTAGAGGAAGCATGCTTCTTAATTGTATGACTTGCTATGCAGCCAGAATGTGTTTTTGGTAGAGCTAGACACACAGATCAATGGTGCAGATAGAAAATCCAGAAATAGATGCACACATATATGCCCAACATTTTTGAAAAAAGTTGAAAAATCAATTAAATGGAAATACAGCTTTTTCAATAAATAGTACTGGAACAATTAGATATGAATAGCCCCCCAAATGAACTTTGATCTAAATCTCATACTTTATATAAAGATTATCTAAAAATGGATCAAAGATAGAAATATAAAAGGTAAAACTATAAAAGCTAAAACAATCTTGAAAAAGAACAAAGTTGAAGAACTTGATATCAAAACTTACTACAAAGCTATAGTAATTAAGACAGTGTGGTACTGGTAGAAGGGTACATATATAAATCAGTAAAATGGAGCTGAGATTCCAGAAATAAATGCTTCCATTTACAATCAACTGATTTTTGACAAGGGTATCTGGAAAATTCAATAGGCAAAAAAGTTTTTTAAGCAAATGGTGTTAGGACTAGATATATACATGCAAATGAAGAAAGCTGGAACCATATCTCATACAAGATACAAAAACTAACTCCAAATGAATCAAACATTTAAATATAAGAGCAAAATTATTAAATTCTTAGAAGACAACATAGGCATAGATCTTTAAAATGTTAGATTAAGGAATGGTTTGAGATATAACACCAAAAGAACAAGCAACAAAAATAAATAAATAAATAAATAATAAATTGGACACATAAAATTTAAAACTTTAGTTCTTTAAAGGACATCATCAGAAAGTGAAAAGACAACCCATGAAATAGGAGAAAATTTTTACAAATCATGTGACTGATATAAGGCTTATTTCTAGAATATATTAAAAAACTGTTAGAACTCAACAATAAAAAGACAAAAACCCCAAGTTAAAAAAATGAACAAAGGCTCTGAATAGACATTTCTCCAAAGAAGATACATAAATATTCAATAAGCACATAAAGTATTTCTCATCATCATTAGCCTTTAAGGAAATGTACATCAAAACCACAAAGAGATGCCACTTGACACCCAACAGAATAACTATAATAAAGAAGACAAATAATAACAACGTATTAATAAGGGTGTGGAAAATTGGAACCTTCATGTACTGTCTGTGGGGATATAAAATGGTGCAGGCACTTTGGAAAACAGTCTGGCAGTTCTTTAAATGTTAAATAGAGAGTCAACATATCCAGCATTTCCATTCTTAGGTATATATTCAAGAGAAATGAAATCATCAGTTCACACAAAAAAATTATACATGAATGTTCATAAAAATTATTCATATAGTCAGAAATGGAAACAACCTAAATGCCCTTCAGCTAGTAAATGGATAAACAAAATGTGGTATATCCATAATGAAATGTTATTTAGCCATAAAAAAAGTACTGATATATGCAAGAACATGATGAACCTTGAAAGCATTATGCTAAATGAAAGAGCCAGTTACAAAAGACGATCTACTGCATGCTTCTATTTATGAGAAATGTCCAGAGCAAGCAAACTTGTAGATTTAGAAAGTAGATTAATGGTTAAGTAGGCACGGGATAGTTGGGAGAAGATGGAGGGGCAGTGATTGCTAAGAGTAAGGGATTTCTTTTTGGAGTTATAACACCTTTTTAACCTCAAAACTCTGTGAATATCTAAAAACCACTGAATTATACATTTAAAACAAGCAAATCGTGTGGTATATGAATTATATCTCAATAAAGTTGTTATATATAAAACAAAACAATTTAAGACTAGAAAACTTTTAGAAGACAACATAGAAACAAACCCTTGTGACCTAGGATTAGGCTAAGAGTCCTTGGGCTGATACTACAAGCATGACCCAAACAAGACAAATGAATAAATTGGACTTTATCAAATTAAAAACTTACGCTTTGCAAAATTCCCTGTTAAGAGGATAAAAACCCATCACCAAATGAGAGAAAATATTTGTAAATCACATATCTGATAAAAAAAGACCTGTATACAGCATATAGAATGAACCCTCTAAATTCAACAACAACAATAAAAGTAAGAAAATAAGTAAACCAATTAGATGCACAAAAAATTTGGGCAGTTACTTCATCAAAGAAGATATATGGATGGCGAATAAAAGTATGAAAAGCTGTTCAACATCACTATGCACATTTTAGGATGGATAAAATATCAATAGTACTAAATGGTGGTGAGGATATGAGAAATATAGATCTCTTATTCATTACTGGTGGGTATGTAATATGGTATAGTCACTCTGGAAATCAAGCTGGTAGTTTCCTTAAAAATTAGACATGAAATATCACCCACTAACTGTACTCCTGGGCACTTATTTTAGAGTAACTAAAATTTACATTTACAGAAAAACCTGTATTCACATGTTCATAGCATCTTTATGTTGTAATAGCTCCTAACTGGAAACAAATCCAAATATTCCTTAATAGGTCAGTGGTTAGACAAACTATGGTACATCCATACAATATTATACTAGCTAGTGTAGAAAAGAAAAAAACTATTAATACATGAATGATTTAGACCAATCTTAATAATATTATGGTAAATGAAGAAAAATCAATATCAAAAGGCTACATGTTGTATGGTTCAATGTGTAACATTCTTGAAATGACAGAATTTATGCAGATGTAGAACATATCAGTGATAGCCAGGGGTTAGGGAAGGGGAGGGAGGGAGTTCCTTTGCAGTGATGGAACCATTCTGTATGTTGGCTATGGTGGTAATTATACAAATCTATACCTAAGAAAAATGCTATAGAATTATATACAAAGACAACGAAAAGATAAGTACATGCAAACTGGTATAATCTTAGTAAGGCCTGCAGTCTAAATTTATTATGTTAACTAAAAGTACACAAATATTTAGAGTAATCTTATTCATATTAGGCCAGAATTGAAAACAACTCAAAAGTCTGACAAAGTAATATATAAACAAATTATTGTAAATTCATATAATGGAATACTACTTATTAATAGATAAAGTAAAATTCTAATATGCACAATGACATGGGTAAATCCCCAAAACATGTGTTAAGTGAAAGAAGCCAGATATAAAAGGTATATATATTGTATGATTCCATGTGTATGAAATCTAGGAATGGATAAAAACTAAACTTTGTTGACTGAAATCATAAATTGCTTTATTGGGAAGGGTAGAGGGGACATGAGAACTTTTTAAGATGACAATAAAAGTTCTGTATCTTGTTTTGGGTGTTGATGGAGTGTACAGTGGTACCTTTGTACTTGTTAATTTGTTCTGGAACGCATGACAAGCACCAAAACCGATGAGTACTGAATGATGAAGCATTTTCTCTTGGGTGGTGTTGTGACTCATACAAGTTACAGCAAGTGTGACAAGTCCCAAGCAAGCACTGAGTGCTGAAACATTCTTTCTTGTCAAAATGCGATGAGTACAGGGTTCAATGAGTTCTGAAGCCAATGAGTACTGAGGTATGGATGTATATACAATTGTCAGTATTCACTGAGTGGAATATCTAAGGTCTTCGCATTCTGTTGTAATTAATTACACATAAATAAAATATTTTAAAACTCCTATCAATTTCACTTCATTGGTATTCTTTCCCTAAATTTATAACCCCAATATAGTAATGAGAAAAACATCAGATAAACCCAAATTGAAGGGCATTTTACAAAATATATGATCAACACTCCTTAAAACTGTAAAGGTCAGATTTCCAGTCAAGATGGGGGCATAGGTAAACATGGATTGCCTCCTGGAACACCCACATCAAAATTACAACTAAGCTACAGATCAACCATCATTCAGAACTGTCAGAAATTGAACTGAATGGAAGTCCTACAACTACAGAATTAATGAAGAAACCACATTGAGACTGGTAGGAGAGGCGAGATGCAGAAGGAGCCAGTCCTACACCTACATGTGGCAGATAAATGTATGGAGAGATGTCTCTGGAATGAAGGGTCCCAGCCCCACACCAAACCCCCATGAAGTACAATGAAAATAAGTCTCCAAAACTTCTGGCTGTATAAACCAGGAGGGATTGAAGCTGTGGAAGATAGAAACTTTTGGAATCCCAGGCAGTTCCTCTTAAAGGGCCCATACACAGACTTACATGGACTCAATCCCTCTGAGCTCCAGTATGGGGGCAGCTCATTGAAAGGCATCAGAGACATACCAGGAGGAAATGAATTGTCCAGTATCAGGGAGAGAGCTGGGGGCAGCTTCTCCCAGGAAGAAGTGCAGGCAGAGGCCATTGTTCCTTTCTGAGCCCTCCTCCCACAGAACCACAAAGCCAGCAAGAGGATACAATAGCTGAGACTTCATCAACCTGGCTCACACTGTTTGCATCACCCTGCTGATTCCCTGAGGCCCTGCCTCACCTAACTTTCAGACCCATCCAAGCTGTTTCCAGTGGCTTTTCCATATGAATGGCTTTTCTTGGCCCATGCTTTAGATTTTCCTAAATTCTCTCAAACAAGTAGCACCTGGCTTCATCAACTCCTGTACCTCTCGGCTATGCCCCAGGCCTTGCACTAGCAGCAGCCAGCCTTGGTATGTAGCTTTGCCACTCCTGGGCACCTCCAAAGCCAGCAGAAGTAACAGCCATATGCAGATTGCTTAGTAATTAATGCTATGGGACCCCAAACAGAACACAGGCAGTGGGTGACACTGGGCATGCCAACAGCAATCAAGGCTCAACTATAAGAGAAGGGTGTACACAGCCCACATGCTGGGTGCACTTTGAGTACCCAGCTTAGGTAAGAGGGGAGGCTGTGCCACTGGACCCTAAAGGACGCCTACTACATTAGGCCCCTCTATAAAGCCAGAGAGATGTAGCAGCTCTACTTAATACATAGAAACAAACACAGGGAGGCTATCAAAATGAGGAGATGAAAAAATATGGACCAAATAAAAGAACAGCATAAAACTCCAGAAAAAGAACTAAACAAAGTGGAGACGAGCAATCTACTAGATACAAACACTGGTTATAAGGATGCTCAAGAAACTTAGTGAGGACCTGAACAGCATAAAAAAGATCCAGTCAGAAATGAAGGATACACTAACTGAAATGAAGAACAATTTATAGGGGAACAACAGTAGAGTGGATAAAACAGAATCAAATCAGCAGTTTGAAACATATGGAAGCAAAAAAACAACCAATCAGAAGAGATAAAAAAAAATGAGATGGTGTAAGGAGCCTCTGGGACAACTTGAAGTGTACCAACGTTTGCATCATGAGGCTGCCAGAAGGAGAAGAGAAAGAGCGAGAAATTATAAATCTGTTTGAAAAAAATAACAACTGAAAACTTCCCTAACTTGGTGAAGGAAGTAGACATACAAATCTAGGAAGCGCAGAGTCCCAAACAAGATGAACTCAAAGAGGCCCACATCAAGACACATTATAATTAAAATGCCAAAGATTAAAGATTAAGATAGAATCTTAAAAGCAGCAAGAGAAAAGCAGTTAGTTACCTCCAAAGGAGCTTCTATAGGACTGTCAGATGATTTCTTAAAAGAAACTTTGCAGGCTAGAAGAGATTAGCAAGAAATATTCAAAGTCATGAACGGCAAAGACCTAAAGCCAAGATAACTCTACCCAGCAAAGCTATCATTTAAAGTTGAAGGACAGATAAAGAGATTCCCAGGCAAGAATGCTAAAGGAGTTCATCACCACTAAATCAGTATTATATGAATGTTAAAGGGTCTTCTTTCAGAAGAAGAAGATCCAAACCATGAACAATAAAATGGCAATAAATGCATATCTACCAACAGTTGAATCTAAAAAACAAAATAAACACACAAGCAGAACAGATACAGAATCACAGATACAGAGAACGTTTTGATGGTTGCCAGGTGGGAGAGAGGTCAGAGGGATGGGTGAAAAAGGTAAAGATATTAAGAAGTACAAATTGGTAGTTACAAAGTAGTCATAGGGATGTAAAGTACAGCATAGGGAATAAAGTAGCTAAAGAACACATATGCATGACCAATGGAGATGGACAGTGGTGTGGGGATTGCCTGAGGAACTGGTGATTCTGGGTGTTGGCGGAATGGACAATGAGGGAAAAATGGAAAAATTGGGACAACTGTAATAGCGTAAACAAACAAACATAACTTTAAAAAACTGTGAACCTTTCCCCAAAAAACTGTATGTCGGGTAAAACAAGGAAAGACAGTCATAGAGCAAAGGAAACTAAAGAGACAAATGCAGTATGGTATCTTGGATTAGGTTTTAAAAGAACAAAATACATTTGCATAAAAAATGGTGAAATCCTTCACTCATTTGTGGAATCTAATGAACAAACTGAACTAACAAGGAAAGTGAGGACAGACGCTTAGATGAAGAGCAGGATGACAGCTAGTGGTGGTGGGGGGCAAAGTAGAGAGACTGAGCAAAAAGGAAAAAGGACTCATGGACAACAGTACGGTGATTGCTGGGGAGAAGGAGGTGTAAGGGGACTAAATGGTAATGGAAAAAATACAACAAAGATTAAATTTTTTAAAACTGGTGAAATCTAAAGCCTGGAATTCAGTTAATTGTAATGTACCAATGTTGGTTTTTTAGTTTGGACAAATCTACCATGATAACTTAAGATTTTAACATTGGGATAAACTGGGTGAAAGGTATAGTAGAACTCTATAATATTATCTTTGCTATTTTTCTATAAATCTAAAATTATTCCTAAATAAAGAGTTTACTTAAAAATCACATGCAAAAGCAGAAACACATAAATTTTCCTGTAATAAAAGTTAATATAAGATGTGCAAGGCTTTTATGAAGGTAATTATAAAGCTTTACTGAAAGATATTAAAGATGACATGTAAATACAGTGAAGTATCATGTTTATGGGTTAGAAACTTAATAAAGAATCAGTTTTTCCTAAATTGGTCTAAAACTGCATCATAGTTCTCCTTGAAATTCCAAAATAATTTTAGTAAATGCTACTAGATAAGAAAAAATTTAAAATTGGACTCCTATTTACACCAAACACAGAAATCAATTCCAGAATGATTAAAGACCTATGAAGTTAAAAATATATAACTCTTAGAAAACAATATAGAAGGGTATCTTTATGACTTTGGAATAATGAAGGAAATAATAAATCTAAAAGGAAGGGCTGAGAAATTAGGTTACATTAAAAATAAAAGAATTTTTGTTCATCACAACATGTCATAAAAATAGTGCAAAGGAAGGCCACAAATTGTATGGAGACATAGAAATTAACATAACTGACAAAAGATTAGTCATCCAGAATAAATAATTCTTTTAAAGTTTTATAATTTAAAGACAAACTTATAGAAAAAGAGGCAAGATTTGAACAGGCATTTTACATAAGAAACAACCATAATGGCCAATGAACTTTAGAAAAAACAATCACCTAGCTTTTTAGCAGGAAAATACAAATTAAAACTATAGTGAGACATCAAGAGAATGAGAAGACAAGTCACAGACTGGGTAAAAATATTTACAAACGATATAGCCAATAAAAGACTGTTGTTAAAAATATATAAAACCTCTTAAAACAACAAGAAAATGAACAACCCAATTAAAAATGAGCAAAAGATTGAAACAGACACCCCATCAAAGAAGACATACAGACAGCAAATAAACACATAATAAGATGTTCAACATCTTATGTCATTAGGGAAATGCAAATTAAAACCACAAAATACAAAATATTCCTATCGTAATGGTGAAAATCCAAAACACTAACCAGCAAATGATGGTGAAGATGTGAAACAAAAGGAACTCCCTTTCATTGCTAGTGTTAATGGAAAATGGTACAGCCAGCTTCGCAGATAGTTTGTCAGTTTCTTACAAAGCTGAACACTTCCTACCATTCTATCCAGCAATTATGATCATTGGTATTTACCCAAATGAATTGAAAATATATGTCCACACAAAAATCTGCCCATGAACGTTTATAGCAGCTTTATTCATAATTGCCAAAACTTGGAAGCAACCAAGATGTCCTTCAGTAAGGGAGAGGATAAGCAAACTGTGGTATATCTATTCAATGGAATATTATTCAGCACTAAAAAGAAATGTGCTTTCAAGCCTTGAAAAGTCAGGGAACCTTAAATGCATATTACTAAGTGAAAGAAGCCAATCTAAAAGGGCTACATGCGATATGATTCCATCTATATGACATTCTAAAAAAGATAAAACTATGGAAACAGTAAAATGATCAGTGCTTGCCAGGGATTAGAGAGGAGGAAGGAATGAACAGGCAAAGAACAACAAGATTTTTAGGGTAGTGAAACTATTTTGTATGATACTATAATGGTGGATCTCTGCCCCTCTCTTCCCTTATCCTCCCATCTTGTCCTTCTGTCTCTTTCTCTCTGTCTCTGTCTGTCTCTGTCTCTCTCTGTTCTATGATTTTGACAATATACAGGGTCCGGCAGAAGTAAGGGCTGCTTTAGTGTGACAGGTAGGGTAATAATATGGGTGTAATAATTTATAGTTTTAATTTGAACATTTCACCTAAAATGTCATATGGTGTGCTTGAGTGTGATATTGTTATGCTACAGAATTACACACCTCTCATTTTGTAATGAAAGATTTTGTAATAAAAAAGGGGCATTATTTGTGCTGGACCCTGTATATCATATATAATATATATCATATATAATACATATACATATTTTTTCTCAAAACCCATAGGATGTGTAACATGAGAGTGAATTCTAATGTAAACTATGGATTTTGGGTGATAAGACGTGTCAATACAAGTTTATTGATTGTAAAAAATGTGCCTCTCTGGATATTGATAGTGGGGGAGGGTGTGAGCAAGGGATAGATGGGAACTCTGTACTTCCTGCTCAATTTTGCTGTGAACTGAAAACTGTTCAAAAAATAAATTCTATTATGAAAAACTATAGTGAGATACTATTACAGTCATCAGATTGTCAAAAAATTAGGAGCGTAATAATATCAATACTTTTTTGAAGATATGGAGCAATCCTAGCACCTATTCTT
The DNA here is from genome assembly GCF_021234165.1 of Pteronotus mesoamericanus. Lineage (NCBI taxonomy): Eukaryota > Metazoa > Chordata > Mammalia > Chiroptera > Mormoopidae > Pteronotus > Pteronotus mesoamericanus. The sequence goes on along the minus strand of NW_026555006.1, from coordinate 3,252,309 downwards.
GACCTATTCATGCCTTAGGAGAAATGTATATTTATACAGCTACTTTGGAAAACAATTTGGAATTATCTAATAATATTGAACATGCACATACCCTCTAAGTCATCAATTCTATTCTTAGATATATTCCTCATTGAAATTTCCTAAAAAGAACAAAAACAAAAGCAAAAAAAAAAAATACTAAAAACAACTCAGCCATGGCTGGTGTGGCTCAGAGGATTGAGCACTGGCCTGCAAACTGAAAGGTCACCAGTTCAATTCCCAGTCAGGGCACATGTCTAGGTTGCAAGCCAGATCCCCAGCTGGGGGTGTGCAAGAGGCAACAAATCAATGTTTCTCTCCCTCCCTTTGTCCTTCACTTCCTTTCTCTCTGAAAATAAATAAAATCTTTATTAAAAATAAACCCAACATCCACAACATAAATTTTGATATATTCATACAATGGAATGCCATATAACAGTAAAAATAATAAACTATGGGTATATGCATCAATTGGGTTGAGTCTCAGAAATGTAATACTGCACAAAAAGGGAAGAGTATATTATACATGGAGCCCCAAAACATAAAATTTAATAATACACTCTTCAAGGATCTGTAACATTTGTGGTAAAACCATAATGAAAAGCAAGGGAATAGTTAATTACAGTTGCAGGATAGTGGGTCCTTCAGTGAAGGGTGTGAGTATAGGATATAAGAGATAAAGACTCAGGATTCAAAGGTACTGGTAATACTCTATTTCTTATTCTGAGTGGTGAGTATAAAAATTCCATTTATTATTCTTTAAACTGCATGTGTATTTTTTTATGTAGGTTGTATTACACAATAAAAGCTCTTTTAGAAACTGAGCTATAGTTCTATATTAATTCAAACCACATTTTAAGAATAATTTTCATCCTCCTGCTTGTCTGTTGTAGTGAGAAAGAGGCCAATACAGAGAAAGAGACAGAAATTGATGAGACTCCTGAAGAATGATTTGTGTTTACTTGTACATTATTTATCTCTCCCACTAAACTATAAATCTCACGAGAGCAAATTTCCAGTTGCCTAGAACAGTGCCTGGCACACAAGCACTTATTCATATTTGATGAATAAATAATAAACACCTTAATTAAAATTTAGCACTACGAATGAGGAAATTGAGAGACTGACAAGTAACTTGCCTAAAATCACACAGCTAATAGTGGTAGAACAAGGATTCTAACCTCTTCAGTTTATACTCTTGATCATAATCCCATAATGCCTCCAGTGGATCTGTAGAGCCTATGAGGTAAAATCCAAAATCCTTAAACTGGAAATGAGGCTCCTCATAATGCCATCTCCAGGATCTTTTCCTACCACTCTCTTTTATAGATTGGGTGTCCGTCCGGCAGACCATGGGCCACATGCAGCCCACGATGGCTTTGACTGTGGCCTAACACACAACTATACATTTATTTAAAAGCTTTTTTTTTGCTCATCAATTTTTGTTAGTGTTTGTATACTTAATGTGTGGCCCAAGACAACTCTTCTTCTTCCAGTGTGGCCTGGAGAAGCCAAACAACATGCTACTCCTTTCACAGCTGCGAGACTTTGGACATATTGTCCTTTGTTTTCCTGCCTGGCAAACTTCTATTCACTTCTCAAAACCCAGCTAAAAATGTCTTCTCTGTGAAACCTTTCTTAATTTATGCTTCCTTGTCTGCATTTCTTCAATTTTGTGGTTCTCATCATTCTACTTTTTAGTTTATATGTTTTTGTTTTTCTTTTCTACTAACTTTGGGATCATCTAGGTCTGGACTCATGTCTTATTTATGTAGACTCAGTGCCAAAACTAGTATTGTCACATTTAAGACGCTCAAAAAATGTTTGTTAAATGAAGGAACACTGAGTTCAACTTGAGTTCAGTATTCAAGATGTATAATGAATCATATTATCATTTTATCATTTTATCATTTTCACATATTATCATTTTGCTAGTTTACTATTAATTTTATAAAACCACTAAACTATTTGTTTTGTTTAGTTATATACTTTTAAGTTTCTACTGGTCTCTCCCTTATTTACTTAGCAGTGTTTTGACACTTATATAACAAAGAATTAATTAGGTTTCTGCCTTTTACACTTGCACTAACAACTAGCACCTTGAATGTAGGGTTCATATCTTACTATCCACAATGGGGGTGGGATACAAGAATATAACAAGGGCTGGATAAAGGCTTTAATTTATTAGTTGGTTCCAGTAGATTATCAGGTTATCTGAGTATCCTCTTATCTCCAACTATCTTTCCTCTGATAGGCCTGGCAAGTTGCTTTGTTTTTCTTAGCCATCTATCCTGGATGCTGTAACAGTAACAATATGGAGAACATAGGTTCACAGGCTAGAGATTTAGTGAAGGAGATATTTTCATTTAGTTTTTCAGTGTCCTATAATGTAAGCTATAACTAGTTTGGGTAATTTAAATTTAGCTCATGTTATTGTCCCTCAGGTTAAAAAAATAACAGTAGATAAAATTGAAAGACAATGATGCTAATGACATGGTATCAAAAAGTTATTTGAAAAAATTGCACTCTACCTGTAATTGAAATAGTCCTGTATGAAAATTTCGAGAAATAAAAACACACTGAGAATGAGATTTACTCTTCTCCTCTGATGGTCCTTGGCTGCATCTTTTATCAGTCGCTTTGAATTCGGAATTTTGAAATATTTCTCTGAAAAAATATTTTATAGAGAATATTATTAAAATGAATTACTTTATTGATAATAGTTATAAATAAGGGTATAAAATCAGGATAAATGTATTACTACATATTTATTATTTTAAAAATTTTTATTGTATATTTTCCATTCCCATTTAACCCCTTAGTACTCCCCTCCTCCCTGCAACCACTCCACTGTTGTCCGTGTCCATGAGTCCTATTTCCGTTTTGCTCAGTCCCTCCACCTGTATTTATTTTTAAAAGCACGAATAAACTTATATATTTGCTTCTCATATGTTACTGATTTTATTATATTTATTTTATTTGTACAATGTAAATTAAGCTACTTCTTATGCAGAGTTAATATTTACAGTTTTAAGAGCAACCATGAGTTTTTAAATCTTTAAAAAAATTTTAATTACAGCTTATATTCAATATTATTCTGTATTGGTCTCAGATGTACAGCATAGTGGGTAGAAAATCATATACGTTACAGTGGTTTCCCCGCTATTTCAAGTGTCCACCTGGCCCCACACACAGTTATTACAATATTATTGACTGTATTCCCTATGCTGTAATTTACATCTCTGTGACTATTCTATAACTACCAATTTGTATTTCTTCATCTTTTCACCTTTTTCACAGAGGTCCCTGCCCCCATCCTCCCTCCCCTCTGTCAACTGTCAGTCTGTTCCCTGAGTCTGTTTCTATTTTTGTTTATTTTGTTCTTTAGATTCCACATATAAGAGAAATCATATGTAACTGTGAGTTTTTGGTTGGTTAATTACCAGAAAGAAAGACCTTCTTTCTGGTTGTGAGATAATTAATTGACTTTAGTATTAAGTAATCTTTTCATAATTTTGCCCTTAATGGCAGAGGAAATTAAGTGAAATGAAATTCAATAGTCAATGTTATGTTTAATAATATCTCTGACAAAGGTAAGTGGCAGGAAACTGAACTGAAACTAATGACTTACAAAAGAAGAGTATCTGTGATATTTACCCATGCAACCGCAGGTAATTTTGAAAGAGTTTAAAATAATAAAGCAGCAAGTAAAATCCCCGATGATCAAAGACAGTTATGTATAAGGGAATGTAGTTTCTAACAGTCATTCTAAACTCAATGATTTAAATAATAATGTTAACTGCCATTTCTTCTTTCAGAGATACTAGTGAATTTCCAAATTAATTAAAGAGGTTATATTGTGTTACTTAATGAGGTACTAACAATTAGGGTTCATTCATTCATTGAATTCAACTTACTTAATGAATACTTTCTGAGTACTTACTATGTGTCAGGCATTGTGCTGGGTGTTGTATATATAGTGGCAAAAGAAAAGAAATACAGTGACTACCCTCATAGAACTGCCGTTGCTGTCATGGAGCTTAAACACTAGTAAGGAAGACAGACAATAAAATAATCACGAAAAAGTGAAAAATTAGAAGTGTGGAAAGTGTTATCAAGGAAAGCTACTTGGTACTGTGTGAGTACAATATAACAAAGCAAATTAATGTGGTTAGAGAGGTCAGGGAAGGCTTTTCTGAGGAACAGATGATTGAATTGGACATCTGAAGAAAAAGTAGTAGTTATTAGATAGAGCGTGATGGAGGAGGGGAGATGTAGTAGTAGGAATATTCTAGTCAGAGAGAATATCAAGTCCAAATACCCACTGGCCACTTTAGAACAGGTAGGAGGAACACAGAAAGCAAGAGGGAAAGTGGAAGATGAAATTGGGGAATATGCATGGGAAGACCATGCAGGGATTTAAAAGTCATGTTGTTTTGTCTTCATACTAAAAATAATGGGAAGTTCTTTATAATATAATAGGGATTGTGTGCAAGGGTGGGGTCACTTGATTAGATTTGTATTCAGACAATGTCTGGTTTAAATGTGGAGAAGGGATTAAAAAAGGGTGGTAATAAGGGTAGCGATCAGTTGTAAGTCCTATTGCAGTAGTCCATGTGGGAGACGATAACTTGGGTAAGGTGGTGGCAGCGGTAGTGGAGACAAATAGACAGATTTGAGCGATTTGTGAGGTAAAATAAGTAGAACTTAGTGATGGTTCAAATTTAGTGGGGATGGGAAAGAGTAAGGGAGATGCCATGTATATCTTCCATCTTTAGAAAAAAAGAAAACCTTTCCTTGACTCCACATTCACCTCCAGCTATTGCCCCATTTATCAACTCCCCTTCACACACACATACACACAAACACACACACACACACAAAGCTTCCTGAAAGAGATATCTATACTTGCTTCAATTTTCTCATCTTTTGTGTTGTACTCAAAGGTAAGCTTCTGAACCCATCACTCCACCAAAATTCCTTAAAAAAAATTTATTGTACCCTGACTGGGGATCAAACCCAAATCTTGGTGTATTGGGACCATGCTTTAAGCAACTGAGCTACTGAGCCAGGGCTCCACCAAAATTCTTTAAGGTCTCCAATAACTTCCAACTTGCCAAATCCAAAAATTATTTCTCCAGCCTCACTTTTCTAACTTCTTAAGCACCTTGAACATAACTGGATATTGCCTTCTTGAAACATTTCATAATTTTGACTTCCTTGACATGTTTCCCAGATATTACTGATTCTTCCTATTCTTTGCTATATTTCTAAATGTTGGTGAGCTAAAGGGTACAGCCCTAGGTTCTTCGCTTTCAACAATCACTTCCTGGTTAGTCTAATCCAGTTCTACCACTTTAGAAAACCTTAATCTTCAGTTCTGACTTCTCTCCTGAAGTTCAAACATGTCATATCCAACTGTTTATTTGAAATTTCCACTCAGATGTCTAATAGGCTGTGAAAAATACATCCAACATACAACTCCTAGTTTATCACTACTTCCTCGGCTTGCTCTCTTCTCTAATCATCTCCTCATCTTAGTAAATGGCATGAACAGCTACTCAGTTGCTCATGATACATACGTAGGTGTTAGCATTAAGTCGGCCATTTCACTTATCTTTCCTTACCTCATCCTTCAACAAGCCCTGCTAACTTTACCTACAAAACATATGTCAAACCCAACCCCTTCTTTTCACTTCCTCTACTTCCGTATTAGTCCAAGACACTATCACCTCTCACCTGGACTGTGCAAAACTTCCTAACTTGTCTCTCCGCTTTCCCCCTTGCTCCATTAAAATTCAGGCTTCACGGGCAAGAAAAATTTTTAAAAATATAAATCAAAACTTTCATACATTGCCAGTTGGAGTGTATACCCACTTTGGAGAACTGACAGTTTCTTATAAAGTTAATCATATAATCCATCAATTTCATTCTTAGGTATTGACCCAACATAAGTAAAAACACATGGACAAAAATATTTATAGAATAATATTTACAGCACCCTTATATCCAACAGCTAAAAACTTGAAATGACCCAAATGTCTACTAACAGCAGAATGAATAAACAAAATCAGGTATATTCATACAGTGGGATGCTAGTCATTAATAAAAGAATGAATTGCAGATAAATACAACATAAATGAACCTCAAAAATATGTTAAGTCAAAAAGCAGATACAATGTCTATACAATTCCATTTATACAAAGTTCAGGAATAGGCAAAATTAATCCATGACAATGAAAGTCAGAGTAATGATCGCCCCTGATAGGAAGTAGGGAGTAATGCCTGGAAAGGGCATGAGGGAACTTCACAGGGTAATGTAAGAGTTCTGTAGCTTGACTGGGATTGTGGTTACACGGGAATGTGTTTGTTGAAATTCATCATAGTACATTTAAAATCTATGTACTCTTTTTTGTGAATTATATCTCAAATTTTAAGAAGTGTTATAACAAATTAATTCATCTACAGGTGACATTATTATCTTTCAAATGAGGATAATATTACTGCTACCTCATGGGAAGTATGTGATCTCATTACATAGGATCCAAGATGGCTGTGGAGTAGGTGGATGTTACACTTAGCTCCTCCCAGGACCAAACTGTATTTACAACTAAGATACAGAACATTCATCCTGAATAACCAAGTGAAGACTTGTTGAAGAAGTCTTATAACCAAGGATTTACAGAAGACGCCACATTGAAACTGGTAGGAAGGTGGGGGAGACACGAAAAGGGCTAAACTCATATCCATAGGCAGAGAGATACCTTAGCTGCAAAGATTTCCTCTGAGAAGTGTGGAGTCTCAACCCTAAGCTGGGCTCCCCAGTGAAGAGCACCAGAGCCAGGAAGAGATACCCATTTAACGTTTGGCTGTAAAAATCATGGGGGATTCTGCCCACCAGGGAGAGACACAGGTCTGCTAGAGACACAGGTGACCCCTTAAAGGGCTAATGCACAAAATCTCCTTTGCAGCCACTCACCTTGGCTCTGGCGAAGGGAGGGTGAAGCAGACTAGAATCATGTGAGGAGAGACTGGGGTTTGTGGCTCTGAAGAGAGAGCTGAAGGGACAGCTTCCAGGCTCACTGAGCTGAGTTCTTCTCCCACACTGCAGACAGCATCGTCCTTGGGTGGAGCACCCCCACTCCATTTGGCGTCAGCCTGGGGAATGCAATAGCCCCACCCTATAGACTACTTTTTGTCCCACCCTGCAGAGTCCTGCTGAGGAGTCAGCTTCCTGGGCTGGGGTATAGGGGTCTGTGCAGACTCAAGGGGTGTTATTGACTGAGTTGCATAGATTTGGGGAGAGGCCATTATCCCCACTATCTGGTGAACTGACTGGTGTCTGCATCTCAGGGGAGACCTGCTAGCCCCACTCTATGGGCTCCTGGTGGCCCCACCCTCCAAATTCCTGGTGGCTCCACCCCAACAAGGTCTGAGCAAAATTCAGGAAAAACTGAGTTGTGTAGCTCTGGGTTGGGGGCCACTCCCCCTACCTTCCCCCAAGCCCAACCAGCACCTCCCCCTCATGGGAGATACACTAGGCCCACCCTCCTAACTCCTGACAACTCCACCCTTCTGAGATCAGGTTCCGGACACACTGAGTAGTGTGGTTCTAGGGATATTTGTCCCTCATATTCCTGAATGGTGTAGAGCCCTCCCTGCACATGGCCAAATCTTGGCCTGTTTAGGCCTGATAAATTCTGCTGGCCTCACACTGATAACTCCCTGAGGCCTTGCCCTACCACCATGGTGTGCGATCACCAGGCCTGTGGCAGCTAGACTTGGTATACCCTGAGACATTTGCTGAGTGGTCTCAGACCCAGCATTGGTACCAAGTTTAAACCTGTATTGATCTGGGAAACACCACATGCTGCAACTTGGTGGCTCATTGAGAACCTACATCATGCAACACAAGTACTGCCAGAGGCTCTTTCAGTGACTAAGCATAATAGGCAGTTGGCAGGTGGAGGCAGTCAGAGGCAGATCTCAGGGTACCTTGGGAATTTCGCACACCTTCTCCCAGGCCCAGTGCTGGTAAAAGCCAACCTTGGAGCACAGCTGGTCCTTCCCATGTATACCCATGTCCAGCAGAGGCAGCCACAAACTGTGGATCACATTGTAGCTCCAAACAGGTTTCCCAGGGCTAGTAACAGGTGGTATCTGACATTGGTCTGCACCAGAGTTTTTCCCAAGAGGTCCCAGAACCAACACACAAAGGGGTCAGCTTCAGACAATATTAGAGCAGGATTCAATTAGCTTCTTAGGTGGCATATGCAAAGGGAGATCTCAGCAGACCCTGCTTAGGTGAATTTCACTTTGTATGGTCAGCACCTGCACAGCATGTCCTACATTGTGGTTGGGTTGATTCTCACAGTAAGCAAGCCTAAGGGTTGACCCCATGTATAAATGGGCCAATAGCAATTAAGAATCAATTACAACAGGAGGGTCCACATAATCCACACAAGGGACATTCCTAGAGCACCCAGCTCAGGTGATCAAGGAGACTGCGCCACTGGGTCCCACAGGGCACCTATTATGTAAGACGACCCTACAAAGACTAGAAGTCATATAGATCTATCTAATACATAGAAACAGACATGAAGAGGCATCATTTGGGGAGATAAGAAATGTGCCCCACAGTGGTATATAGGGAGAGACTAAAGTGTATGGCATTGAGGCAAGCAGAGGCCATTATCCCCTTGCTGAGCCCTCTCCCGACAGAGCCAGTAGGCTTGTGCCATATCTGAGACTCTACCTACCTGGTGAACACTCTGACCCTTGGAGATCCACAGAGGCTCCACCCCTTCCAACTTACAGGCCACCCTAGCTGCTTTTCCATGGAAGTGGCTGGTCTTGGCTCCTAAATTCTGTCAAACAAGCAACAGCTGGCTTCAGTGAGCCCAAGCAGCAGCCAGATTAGAATCACAGCTTGGCTGCACTTAGGAATCTCCAAGCCCAGCACAGGTAGCAGACATCTCAGATTACTTTACAGCTCAGGCAGAATACTTTGGGCAAAACACAGGTGGGGGCTGACTTTGGCCTGCATCACCCAGAAAACTCCAGGGCCAATACACCGAGTGGATAGCTACAGACCACGCTGGAGCACCACCACCCTGCCCCTGCACAGCTGATCCTCCACACAGGTTGGAGGTTGGTGGTCACTGGTCACAGCCAGTCCTTGCAGCTGACTGGCCTGGGTAAATCCCTCCCATTGATCTGCCAAACAGCAACCAAGACTCAGCTACAAGAGGAAGGTGTACTTAGCCCACAAAAAGGGTGCACCTTGAGTACCCAGCTTGGGTGATAGGGGAGGCTGTACCACTGGACCCAACAGGACATCTACAACATTAGGCCACATTACCAAGAAATGGAGTGCAAGAAGCTCTCCCTAATACATAGAAACAAACACAAAGAGGCTGCCAAAATGAGGAGACAAAGAAACACGGCAAACACAGCCCATATGAAAGAATAGATCAAAACTCCAGGAAAAGAGCTAAATGAAATGGAGATAAGCAATCTATCAGATGCAGAGTTCAAAACACTATTTATAAGGATGCTCAAGGAACTTAGTGAGGACCTCAGCAGCATGAAAAGACCCAGTCAGAAACAAAGGATACACTAATTGAAATAAAGAACAATGTACAGGGAAACAACAGTAGAGTGGAGAAAGCTGAGAATCAAATCAATGATTTGGAACATAAGGAAGAAAAAGACAACCAATCAAAACAACAATAAGAAAAAAGAATCCAAAAAAATGAGGGTAGTATAAACAGCCTCTGGGACAACTTTAAGAGGTCCAATGTTTGCCTCCTAGGGGTGCCAAAAGGAGAAGAGAAAGAGCTAGAAATTGGAAATCTATCTGAAAAAATAGTGAAAGAAAACTTCTCTAATTTGGTGAAGGAATTAGACATGCAAGTCCAGGAAGCACAGAGTGTCCCAATGGTGACAGATGCAAAGAGGCCCACTCCAACACACATCATTATTAAAAGGCCAAAGGTTAAAGATAGAGACTCTTAAAAACAAGAGAAAATAAGTTAGTTACTGGAATGTTGCCAGATGGGAGGGGGGAGAGGGTGAGTGGGTGAAGAAGTACAAATAGGTAGTTACAGAATAGCTTTGGGGATGTGAAGTACAGTATAGGAAATAGAGTAACCAAAGAACTTATACCCAAGGCCTATGGACATGAACAATGATGGGGACATTGCCTGAGGGAGAGGGGCGTGCTGTGTGGAGGGCGGCAAAGACGGAAAAATCAGGATAACTGTAATAGCATAATCAATAAAATATAATTTAAAAAAAAGAGAAATGTGCCCCAAATGAAAGGAGAAATCTCCAGAAGAAGAACTAAATGACATGGAGGCAAGCAATTTATCAGATATAGAGTTGGAAAAAGTGATTATAAGGATGCTCAAGGAACATAGCAATAACTATAAGGAACTTAGTGAGAACTTCAAAAGTATGAAAAAAAGACACAGAAACAATAAAAAGTAACTGGTTATAAGTGAAGAATACATTATCTGAAACAACGAATACACTAGAAGGAATAAGCAGAGGTTTGAATCTGTGATTTGGAAGACAAAATAGCAGGAAACACCCAATCAGAGCAACAAAAAGAAAAAATAGAATGAAAAAAATGAAGATAGTTTAAGAATCCTTTGTGGACAACATGAAGTGTAACAACATCTTCATCACAGGACTACCAGAAGGAGAAGAGGGAGAAGAAAGGATCAAAAACCTATTTGAAGAACTAATAACCAAACACTTGCCTAACCTGGTGAAGGAAAAAGATACACAAATCGAGGAACCACAGAGAGTCCCAAATAAGATGAACCTAAAGAGGCCCATACCAAGACATAGCATAATTAAAAGGGTAAAGATTAAAGGCAAAGAGAGATTCTTAAAAACAGCAAAAGAAAATTACCTACAAGGGAGCTACCATAATACTGACAGCTGACTTCTCAACAGAAACATTTCAGGTCAGAGGGTTTGGCATGAAATATTCAAAGTGATGAAAAGTAAGGATGTACAAACAAGACTAATTTACCCAGCAAGGTGATCATTTAAAATTGAAGGAGAAATAAATAGCTTCCCAGACAAGAAAAGCTAAAGGAATTCATTACCACCAAACCAGTATTACAAGAAACGTTAAAGAGCCTTGAAAAAGAGGAGGAAGGAAGGAAGAGATTGAGGAGTGGAAGAGAAGAAGAAGATGACAACAACAGAGAAACATAGTTAAAAGTATAAAGTGGCAATAAATAAGTACCTATCAATAATCACTTTAAATGTTAATGGCTTAAATGCTCCAATAGAAAAGACATAGGGTAGCTGAATGGACAAGAAAACAAGACCAATATATATGCTGTCTGTAAGAAACCCATCTCAGATTGAAAGATGCACACAGACCACAAATAAAGGGATGTAAAAAGATAATTCATGCAAATGGAAAGAAAAAGAAAGCTGGGGTAGTAAAACTTATATCTGACAAAAGAACTTTAAAACAAAGGCCATAATAAGGACAAAGAAGGACAGTACATAATGATAAGGGGAGCAATCTAACAAGAGGATATAACCCTTGTACACATATATGCACCCAACATAGGAGCACCTAAATAAGTAGGTAAATTTTAACAGACATAAAAGGAGAGATTGACAGCAATACAGTTGTAGCATGGGTGTTTGTGTGGTTTTTTTTTTAAGATTTTATTTATTTATTTTTAGAGAGAGGTGAAGGAAGGGAGAAAGAGTGGAAGAGAAACATCAATGTGTGGTTACCTCTTGTGCACCCCCTACTGGGGACCTGGCCCACAACTGAGGCGTGTGTCCTGACTGGAAATCAAACTGGCAACCCTTTGGTTCACAGACCAGCACTCATTCCACTGAGCCATACCAGCTAGGGCATAGTATGGGGTTTTAACACCCCATTAACATCAATGGATAGGTCTTCCAGACAAAAAAAAAATCAACAAGAAAACAGTGGCCTTAAATGACACACTAGATCAGATAGATTTAATTGATATATTCTGAGCATTTCATCCCAGAGCAACAGAATATGTATTCTTTTCATGTAAACATGAAACATTTTCTAGGATAGACCACAGGTTAGGACATAAAACAAGTATCAATAAATTGAAGAAAACTTAAATCATATCGAGCAAGCATCTTCTTTAACCATAATATTATGAAACTGGAACTCAATCACAACATAAAAACTAAAAAACACACAAAACATGGAGGCTAAATAACATGCCATTAAACAATGAATTGGTTAACAATGAGATCAATGAAGAAATCAAGAGACCTTGAAATAAATAAAATGAGAATACAACAACCCCAAATTCATGGGACATAGGCAAAGCAGCACTAAGAAGGAAATTCATAGCATTACTGACCTATATCAAGAAACAAGAAAAATCTCAAATAAACAATTTAACTTTACATTTAAAAGGAAGCTGGAAAAAAATAACAAACAAAGCCCAAAGTGAGCAGAAGAAAGGAAATAATAAAGATCAGAACAGAAATAAATGAAATAGAATCTAACAAAACAGTACAAAAGATCTACAAAACCAAGAGGTGGTTCTTTGAAAAGATAAACAAGATTGAGAAATCTTTAAGCACACTCATCAAGAAAAAATGAAGACCCAAATAATAAAACCAGAAATGAAAGAGAAGTAACAACTGACAACCAGGATTTTAAGGAAATATTTCAAACAACTATATGCCAATAAATTGGACAATCTGGACAAAATAAATTCCTAAGCATACAATCATACAAAACTGAATAAAGAAGGATCAGTCAACCTGAGTAGATAGATTACACAAATGAAACTGAACCAGTATCATAAAACTGCCAACAAACAAAAAGTTGGGACTGGAAGGCTTCAGATGTGAATTTTATGAAACATTCAAAAAAGAACTAAATCTTATCCTCAAACTATTTAAAAAAACTCAAGAGAAGGGAAGACTCCAAGCTCATTTTACTAGGCCAGCATTAGACTAATTCCAAAACCAGATAAAGACACCACAAAGAAAGAAAATTATAGGCCAATATCCCTGATGAACATAGAGGCTAAAATCCTCAACAAAATATTAGCAAACCAGATCCAGCAGTACATTAAGATATCATGCACCATGATCAAGTGGAATTTACTCCAGGGAGGCAAGGTTGTTATAATATCCACAAATAAATAAATGTGACATAGCACATAAACAAAATGAAGAATACAAAACCACATAATCATATCAACAGATGCATAAAAAGTATTTAATAAAGTCCAGCACCTATTTATGATAAAAAATTTTTAGAAAAGTGAAACTAGAGGAAACATACCTCAACATGACACAGGCCATATATGACAAATCCATAGTCAACATCATACTTAATGGGCAAAAACTAAATGCATTTCCCTTAAGAGCAGGAACAAGACAAGGATTTACTCTTTCACCACTCTTGCTCAACACAGTACTGGAATTCCTAGCCACAGCAATCAGAAAAAAAGAAAAGAAAAAAAGGAAAAAAAAAAAAAAAGAAATAAAAGGCATCCAGATTGGGAAGGAAGAAATAAAGCTGTCATTATTTGTGGATGACATGATAATGTATATAGAGAACCCTAAAGATTCCACCAAGAAACTACTAGAACTGCTAAATGAATTCAGTAAAGTAGCAAAATACAAATTAAATATCCAGAAATCAGTTGCATTTTTTTATACACCAATAATGACCTATGAGGAAGGGAAATTAAGATAACAGTCCCATTTACAATTCCATCAAAATAAAATACCTAGGAGTAAATTTAACCAAGGATGCAAAAGATCTGTACTTGGAAAATTATAAGACACTGGAAAAAAAACTGAAGAAGATACAAATAAGTGAAAGCATAGATCATGTTCATGGATAGAAAGAATTAACATCATTAAAATGTCCATACTATCCAAAACAAGCTGTAGATTCAACACAATTCCTATCAAGATACCAATGGCATATTTTACAGAACTAGAACAAATATTCCAAAAATTTATATGGAACCACAAAAGATCCTGAATAGCCACAGCAATCTTAGAAAAAAAGAACAAAATTGGAGGAATCACACTACCTGATATCAAACTATGAGAGGGGACCCCCCTCCCCCAAAAAACCCAAAATTATCTTCTGGAGTCAGGCCTGTTGTAGTATAGGCTTCCCCTGCTAGATGTATATTCTAGAAAACCACCTGTATCAGTGTACCATCTCGTGTTGTTGTGATAGGCTGTGTTCAGCTTCAGTGAAGTTTTTTTGAAGACTCTTTCAACAAATTGGCCCATTTCATGATGGGTGATTTACGGCACACCTGCCCACACTGTGCTGAGTGTTCAGCAGTTTTTGACCAAAAATGGCATGACTCCATGCCTGCCTTCCCTATTCACCCCATCTCGCCTCGAGTGACTCTTTTTTTGTTTCTTCAGATAAAAAAAGTCCTCAAAGTTAAACATTTTGCCAATGTGGAAAAGGTGAAACAAAAAATGCCAGAAGCACTAAACAGCATTAAAATCAACAAGTTCAAAAACTGTTTTGAGCAGTGGATAAAAGCCTTGGTATGTGTATTGCATCAAATAGAAAGCACTTTGAAGGTGACTGAAGTTTAAATATGTAAGAATAAATGCACAGTTTTTTATAAATAAATTTCAGGGTTTTTGGTACCCTCTTGTATACTACAAGTCCATAGTAATCAAAAGAGCATGGTACTGGCATAAAAATGGACTTTGATCAATGGAACAAAATAGAGAGCCCAGAAATAAACCCCTGTCTATAAGGTCAATTAACATTTGACAAAGGGGACAAGGACATACAATGGGGTAAAGACAATCCAGTCAATAAATTGTGTTGGGACAGAAAGGTGTCAAAAAAAAAAAGAAAAAGAAAAAGAAAAGAAAGAAAGAAAAAAGAAACTAGACCACCTTCTTAAACCATACACAAGGATAAACTCAAATGGATTAAAGACTAAATGTTAGACTTGAAACCATAAAAATCCTAGAACAAAACATAGGCAGTAAAATCTCCAATATTTCTCATAACAATATTTTTTCTGATGCATCTCCTCAGGCAAGGGAAACAAACAAAAATAAAAATATACAATGGGACTACATCAAACTAAAAAGGTTTTGTACAGCAAAGGAACCCATCACCAAAATGAAAAGACAACCCACTGAATGGGATAATGTATATGCCACTGACATATCTGACAAGGGTCTAATATCCAAAATTCATACAGAACTCATACAACTCAAAACCAAAAACATAAACAATCTAATTAAAAATGGGCAAAGGACCTGAATAGACACTTCTCCAAAGAAGGCATACAGATGGCCAATGGACATATGAAAAGATGCTCAACATCACTAATCATCAGAGAAATGCCAATTAAAACCTCAATGAGATATGACCTCATACCTGTTTGAATGGCTATCATCAATAAATCAACAAACAGCACGTGTTGGTGAGGATGTGGAGAAAAGAAAACCCTTGTGCACTGTTGGTGGGTATGCAGACTGGTGCAGCCACTGTGGAAAACAGTATGGTGTTTCCTCAAAAGATAAAAAATGGAAGTGCCTATGACCCAATGATTCCACTTCTAGGAGTATACCCAAAGAAACCTAAAATACTAATTTGAAAGAATATATGCAGCCCTATGTTCATTGCAGTGTTATTTACAGTAACCAAGATTTGGAAGCAACCCAAGTGTCTGTCAGTAGATGAGTAGATAAAAAAGTTGTGGTACCTTTCCATAATGGAATACTATTCAGCCATGAAAAAGAAGGAGATCTTACCCTTTGTGACAGCATGGATGGACCTGGAGACTATCATGACAGTCTGAGAAAAGTGAAATAAGCCAGTCTGAGAAAGACAAGTACTATATGACCTCACTTACATGTGGAATCTAATGAACAAAATAAACAAGCAAAATAAACGAACAAAATAGAAACAGACTCCTAGATAGAACAGACTGACAATTGTGGAAGAGAAGGAAAGTAGGGGGGCTGGGTGAAGAAGTTGAAGGGATGGAGCCCCACCAAAAAAGCAACACATAGACACAGGCCACAGTATGATTACCAGAGGGAAAAGGAAGTGTGGGAAGGTAGAATAGTGGAATAGTGTATAGTGGGGGTAAGTGGTGGTAGAAGGGGACTTGTCTTGGAATGGTGAACACACAATACAATACACAAATGATGTATTATACAATTGTACACCTGAAACCTCTGTAACGTTATTAACAAATGTCACCCCAATAAATTCAATTTAAAAAACACCAAATTTTAAGGTTGAAAAGAACTGAGGTGCCAAGTATGTTTTTTTTTCTGTATCTGGCTAAAGGCTACAGCTCTTTCCTTAAATATCTTCTCAAGAATGGGAAACGTCCTGTCAGCCATGTTTTTAACCTATATTAGTAGTGAAAAATTTAAAAATCTTCTAGCTTTATATTATAACTCAAAATATGTCTTTTAAAGAATACAATAGATATTATAATTTTTTAACTTTTAATGCATGAAGATTGCTATTGTATTACCTGGACAATTATACTACTAGGACTTCTCTTTTCAGCTACTTTAAACATGTAAAGCTTTCCCTCCCAATTGAAGGTTCTATAACCAAATTTCAAATTACAGATTCAATACTATTTTAGTTAGTTAAATTTACTACCATTTGAAAAAGGCTTTCATTGGATTTTTAAAAGAGAAAAAGTAGAATACTCTGATAAACCTTACCTTCTTTTGCAAATCAGGAACCACAAAGCTGATGCCAAAGCAAAGAAACCAATTCCGAAAGTAATAGCACCAGCAGCCAGAAAATAGGTTAAGTGATTAAAAGAACCTATACAAATAAATTATAAAAGAATATTTCATGCATGTATCCTCAATCTCTAGATAAAATTAAATGATATAATATTTCAAAAGTTACTACATAGTGTAGTGTTAAAATATTAACTAGGAAGTTGGGAGACCTGAATTCTGCTCTTGTGCAATTCTAATAAATTTCAAGACCCTGAGTTTGAGAATTACACGGGGCCTCATGCTGATTAGGGTGCATTTCTCTTACTCTGCCAGGATTTGAGACCTAGGTTTTGTTTGCTTTTTGTACAGCTGTCACCTCCTTTTTTCTTATCTAGTTTTCTCCCTTCCCTGTCCCGCTGTGAATTTGTTATCTTTCTAGTATCGTTCTTTGCAGTCCTCCAACATAAGATACTTCATTTTAAGGTTTTGATTATCAACCACTACAAAAAGGTAGATGAGAATAATGAAGAACAAGTATAAGGAATTTTTAAAGGTCTTAGGAATTTAAAAATGTTTTACCTATACTTTATCTCAAGAACAGTAAAAGATCATAGCCAAACCTAAATAAAAGCAATATGAAATAGTAGCATATCACAGGTTTATAATTGAAAAAGCCTATAGGAATTGCAGGTATAACTCCTTTTTATAGGTGTTAAAATTGAGAAGAAACCAAACTAAGGTTAGTTAGCAAATTATAGCCAGTTCTCTGCTTGTTCTATTATCTTAATACTAACAACCTTAATATTAGTATGTATTAAAAGAAAAATAAATAAACAAAGGCAATTATAGTCAGATTGTATTCATTACAAAATATTAAAGTATTCATTAAGATTCTGAAATCTGCTACTTAAGCAAAAAGCAAGCTGTAGAAAGCTTTCACAGAACATTTTGTAGAACTTGAAGGCTCTTAAAATAACTTAAGAGTGTATTATTTGGGGGAAAAAAAGGGGTTTAAAAGTATAAAACTAACAGAAGATCTTTATGTGTAAACATATTATAAGTTCTACTAGGCATATGACATGATAAAGACTGTTCCCGTATTTTATTCATAAGTAATTTCCAGCTTCCAAGAATCTTAGTTTTTTCCTTAATATCTGGTCTCTCAAATCTTAGTTTTCTTTTTGTTCAGAAATGTCTACATTTGGGAATTAATGGTACCAAAAAAGTTATATAAAGCTATTTATCAAAGTGATATATATAATACAAAAAACCTCTAAATACCCCACAGTATGAAGTCAATTAAATGAGTTATGATGATATTATGAAAGAAAAATATAGTATTCTTTAATTTAGTGCAGGGTTTCTTAACTTCAATACTATCAGTCTTTGGAACCAGATAATCTGTTGTAGGGACAGTCCTGTGCACTGTACTGAAAATGTCCTCAGGTATTACATATTCCGGAAGGTGGGTAAAATTGCCCCAGCTGAGAATTACTGATACAGTGGTACAAGTAGATGTCAGATAGTATTAAAGGATAGAAGCAAGATAGATAAAACCCACAATTAAAAAATTTTAAATACATAGTCGTGCTTAAATGTAAGGTAAAGATCTCTATGGACAATAGGAGAAAATCAACCGAGAAGTAAGTAAGGACTAACACCACAGGCATGCTAGAAGATCTGGAAGCAGGAATTAGCTAGAAGAAGCAAAGAAAATCATTGAGATAAGACTTAGACCAAACCAGTCTCTGGCACAGTGAATAACAATATTACCAACATCTCTTAGAGAAGGGAGTCCTGAGGCACCAATAAAAGACCAAAAATGAACTAAGGAGGAATCTTAGAAATAAAAATTTTAAAAACATTAAAACGGAGTAAACTCTTCCTTGAACCCAATTAATGAAATAAAAGATAATACTGAGAAATTTGCCCAATTACATAAAAAAATTATAAGTAAATTATATTTGGAAAATATTGAGTATGCAACATAAAACAAATAAGGGTTCCAGAAGATACAGAAGAGAGAAGCAATATTTAAAGAGGTACAACCTAAGATTTTTACTTAAAATAATTTAAATTTACACATAGTAAAATTTACTTTTGTACATGTGTTTGTAGTTGTATAAGTTTAGGCAGATACAAAGAGTATTTAATTATCTCCACTGTCAACTTACAGAACACTTTCATCACCCTCCCCCGCCAGGTTTCCTCACGCTGCCTGTAAGCGGGTCAAGCACTAACTGCCCGCAACCACTAATCGTTTTCCATACACATTCTCTAACCTTACACTTTTGCCTTTCCAGATTTCTTATATATGGTATTATACAATACATGGCCTTTTGAGTCTAGCTTTTTTCCACTTAGCATAATGCAGTTGAGATTCATCCATGTTATTGCATGTATCAGTGATTCATATCTTTTTATTGTTGAGTAACATTCCATTTTATAGATGTACCCCAGTTTGTTTATTCACCAGCTGAGAGACACTTGGTTGTTTTCAGTTTGGGGTTATTAGGGAAAAATGCTACTATATACTTGCATACAGATATTTATTTAAATATAAGGTTTTATTTCAGCAATGTCAGGTATCAAGTATATATTTAAATTTATGAGAAACTGCCAAACTGCTTTCCAAAGTGACTGTATTGTCTTGCTTTCCCACCAGCAATATGCAATAGTTCTACTTCGTATTGCTCTGTATCATCACCACCACTTCATACTGTCAGTTTTATTTCAGCCATTCTAATACAGGTACAGTGGCTTTCTACTGTGGTTTTATTTTCATTTCCTTAGTGGATTATGAGGTTGAACATCTTGCCATATGCTTATCATCCATATATCATCTTCAGTGAAGTACATGTTTAAATCTTTGCTCATTTTTTAGAATTCTTCATACATGCTGGGTACAAGTCCTTGGTCAGATATGTGAATTGGAAATATTTTCTTCCAATCTGTGGCTGTCTTTCCAATTCTCTTAAATGTCTTTCACCGAGAAAAACTTTTTAATTTTGTTGATATCCAATTTATCAACTTTTTTCTATGGATCTTATCTGAGAGCTCTTTGCGTAACCCAAGTTGTACTTTGTCCTCTGTTTTCTTCTAAAAGATTGATAGTTTTATGTTTATATTTAATTTATTATTCATTTTAAATTAATTTTTGCATAAAGTGCAAGGTATGAATCAAGTTCTTATTTTTTCATATGTATATCCAGTTGTCCAACACTATTTGTTGAAAAGCCTATCCTTTCTTCCTTGAGTTTCCTTTGCATCCTTGTCAAAAATCAATTAGCTATATTTGTGTCAACCTATTTCTGTAATCTATTTCTGTATTCTCTCTATTCTGTCCCCTTGATATATGTTATATATCCTTTCACCAAAAACAACAATAATATCTAACATTTATAGACCAAATACTATACGCCAGGCACTGTTCACAGTGTTTTATATATATTTATTTAATTCTCACAACTCTATGAGGTAAGTACTATTATTTCCCACTTTGCAGATTAGGGAACAAGCAAAATTAGGTTAAGTAACTTGCTTAAAGGCATACAACTGGTGACAGAACAGTAGTAATTTAAAAATTACCAAGGTCCTCCCTTATGTAGACTGAGTGAAGAATAGACACAGAAAATCTTTAGATTTTTTAGAGAAAAAAACACGTATGAACGCTACATATATAAGGGTATCATAAAAGAGAATATCTAAATGGCCAATAATCACATGAAAACTTCATTAATAATCAGGGAAATGCAAATTAAACCACAATGAGATAATATGACAACTCTATATGATGCCTAAAACGAAAAGGACAGAAAATATCAAGTGTTGCAAAGGAGGCAGAGAAACCTGAATTCTCAAACAATGCTGATGGAAATGTAATTTTGTACAATACCTTGGAAAACTGTTTGGCACTATCAGTAAAGCTGAACATATGTGTATCCCATGACCAGCAATTCTTAGCTATAAACCAAACTGAAGTAGGTACATATGTTAACAAAAAAATGTACTAGAATGTTTATAGTATCACCAGTTGAGAGCCACAAGTTGGAAACTGCTCAAATACTCATTAATAGTTGAATGAACAAATTTAAAAAGTTGAATTGATTGAAGAAAACAATATATAATAGGAAAGAATAACTATATATACAACAATAAGAATAAATTTCATAAACAATGTTGGACAAAAGAAGGCAGATATAAAATTCAAACATAGACCTCAGGAAGAGTTCAGAGATGCTAGTTATGTTCTGTTTCTTAAACTAGGTACTGGTTGCATAGATATATTCAGTGAAAATTCATCAAGCTTAACACTTATGACTTATAAATAAACTAGATCTATTTGTGCCTGCATGAATAAAACTAAAATCCAGAATTAATGCTCAGTGAAAAAAAGAAATTACCATAAATTTATATTCAATTATTCCAGTTATGTACTAATGTTTTTTATGCACATTAGAAGAAGCCACAAAGTAATAGTATTTTAAAAATACTAATCTAGCAGAAGTATTAAAATACACCAAATTCATATTAGTTGCATCTGGAGGGAGAAAAAAATGAGGGGAATGAGACTATAAACAAAATATAAACTGAACATTACAATATATTATTTCTTTAAAACTTAAAGATGTGATGTTTATATGTCAAAATATTTATTTAGTACGAGATATATAGATGTTTTTATTTTTGTCCTTTTTTATTTTCACTTTTCTTATTTTTTCCAATAATTAAAAACATGAAAACTATATGATCTCAATTTATAAAAAGAGAAAAAGGGAGAAACATTTGTACAAGAAAAATAATCAACATTAGTTATTCTTGGGATAAAGGCTTATAGTTATAATGTTCCACTCCAGACTTTTCTGTATATTCAAATTTTCTACCATGATTATATTAGAAAAACCATTATGTTTTGAAGATTCATATGTAATTCTTTATATCCACAAGTAGTATTCTTACTTTCTTGATTCTGCCCCTAAGTATTCTATCTAAAGTAATGACTCCTCACTTTCAACAGACATTATATCGTATCACCATTTGTTTTCATTAATTACTATAATAAATAGTCTTTTTTACTTATTGGATTATTGTCTATTATCTATTGATTATCTATTGTCTCTTTTCCTTTACAAGAAGATAAGTCTTTTTTTCACTATGATAGTCTCAGAATTTAGAATAATGACTGGTTACTCAAGAAATAATTGAATAGTCAATGAATGAATGATAGGCACTGTGCTAGATGTTAGTATGACAAAAATGGATAATACAAGTATGCTGTTTAGTTATGTGAAAAAGAATAATTGCTATTGAAAAGTATTACAGGTGTTATAAGAGAAAAAATAAGTACAAAATACAGACACAGAAAGATTTATAAAAAGGCAGGGGAAATTTAAAACAAAAAAGTTCCGTAGTTTGGTTAAACATCATTTGAAAACTTTCTTTTGTAAACCGTTGCCAAGAATTGATGATTCAAAGATAAGAAACACTTGATCATAAAATTTACAGCCTGAAGAAGATAAGACATTTAAATTGATACAGTCATTAAAGTATCCTAAGTTCTATGATGATGGCCTGTTGACAGTGCTAAGACAACAGAGGCAATTTGACCAAGTGCAGGAACAGTTTCCTGAAGATAACACCTGAGCTGAATCTTATGGAGTGAGTAGGACATAGCAGCTAAAGAAACCGTCTTAAACCAGGTCACGACTCTTCCATCTTAAAAAACAAACAGACAAGCAAACAACAAACAACACCTCTCTCTTTACCCACAGCACTCTCCAGCTTACCATTGATCCTTTTCTTACTTTTTACAGCCAAAAGTTTTAAAATGGAATTTTCTACTTCTTCACAACTTCCATTTCAAAAATCATGAAACAACTTCATTAACACAAAATCAAAACTTCACTATTGACCATTCTCTTTCTCTTGTATTGGCATTAGTAACCTAAATTCACCTGGTTTCCCTCCCTTTTCTCTGTCTATAGTCTTTTTAAGTCTCTCTTCCTCTACCCATATATACTTTAACATATATATCTCTATCTAGGTATAAATAAAGATATATCCCTTATCTATATCTAGATACGTTATTTATATCTAGATAGTATGGATATATTTATGCATATGTAAAAGTTATAAGATAAAAATATAGATGTTACATATATACATATATAGCTGTATCTATACCTTTAACCAGAATTACTGGGTCTCTGACCCAGGACTGTTTTCAGATTATTTTTTTGCAATTATACCAAAACTACAAGTTATGTTTTATTTTTTGAGTATTCACAAATTACCCACTTGTTATATGTTTATTGGGTTTTTCCAGATTTCAGTCTCAGGTTTACTCCAATTCAACAAACATTTATTGAACACCAGATATGTGTGAAATACTGTTTGAGACACCAAGCGAGGGATAAAAATCCATTTAAATAAGAATGAATCCTTGCCCAGAGGCTTAAAAATCTATAATGAAATATAAACAGGGCTCATATACAACCAGTATAAAAAGTTGACCACACTGATTGTTTTAGTTGGTGTCTGTTTTGGATGGGTATCAGACTAATTAGATCTGTAAACTTGGAAAAGTTAATTATTATTTTGACTGGATTTTAATTTCCTACTTGAAAAATGAGAGTAATACTATCTCTCACACAGAATTAGAATACGGAATAATTAAGATAATGTTGCAAGGACTTAATAATAAAATAAATGGTAAGCTATCTCAAACTTACCAAGAATATATCAGGCTATAAAGGAGGACTAAACAAGGTTTACAGAATCATTATTACACATATCACATTCTCTGAAAATAATACAATTAATTTTGGAATTAATAACCTAATATATACCCTGCCATACTTGTGGAAATTTGAAATCACACTGTAAATAACTTAAAGAAGAAATCAATGGAAATACATAGAAACAAAAATGAAAGCACTCTCTATACATGCAGCAACAAAGCTGGAGCAAAATTCAAGGGAAATGTAAGGCACTAAATGCATATATTAGAAAGGAAATCTGAAAAATAATGAGCTTGGCACTCAAATTATAAGTTGTATAGGACCATCAAAATAAGCTCAAATAATGTAAAGGAAGGATATAAAGAACAGAAATTAATGAAATGTGAATTAAGATTTTTGGTAAAGAATGATAAGATAACAAATCTCTACTAAGATCAAAAAAATTAAAAAGGCATAAGTAAACAATATTAAAAATGAAGAACATACAATTATAGCAGAGATTAAAATAAGAAAATACTTTCAACAAATCTATGCTAATGTTTTAAAACTTATACTAAATTATATATACCTAAAAAATGACTTACAAAAAGTGACTCAAGAAGTAATAGAAAACCTAAATGAACATGTATCCATTAAATTGAATCAGCAGTTACAAAATTTCCCCCAAAGGAAAAAGCAGGCCCCAATAACTTTACAATTTCTACTGTATACCCATGATTCAAGTATTTCTTATCTTATACAAGTTCTTCCAGAAAATAGAAAGAGATTGCTGGCTGTTTGTCCAAATACATTTTCCTCTTCTTCCCAGACAAAAAACTAGACTACATGTCCCAGCTTCCCATACCATTAGGTGAAGCCATGTGACTGAATTCTAACCAATGGAATTTGAGTGGAAGTGATGTCATAAAAAGCCCCCTAGCACCTTTCTCCATGTTCTTTCTTTTTTAGGCTTAACTGGGATGGAGATGATCCCTAGGGAACTTTGAAAGCCATGTGCCGTCATAACTCTAATTGACACTCCACCCAATAAAATGAAAACACATCAGAATTTGTGGGATGCCACAAAAGCAGTACTCAGGGGGAAATATCTATACCAAAAAACTGCAATATTAGAAAAAAAATGTGAACAATCTTAAAAACTAGAATAAGTAGAGCAAATGAAGCCCAAGATAAACAGAATAAAAAATACTAAACACTTAAGTGAAAACTAGTAAAACAGAAAACAGAAAAACAAGAGAAAAAAATCAATAAAACCAAAAGCTGGCTCTTTGAGATCTAAAAAAATTGATAATCTTCTAGCTAGACTAAAGAAAAAAGGGTGTCTCCTCCTCCTGTGAAAGATGCCAAAAGGAAAGAAGGCTAAGTAAGGGGAAGAAGATGGTAGTGGCCCTGATGTAGTGAAGCAGGAGGCCAAGTAGGTCGTTAAGTCCCTTGAGGAAAGGCACCAAAGTTTTGGTGTAGGACAAGACATCCAGCCCAAAAGGGACCTCACCTGCTTTGTCAAATGAACCTGCTACATTCAGTTGCAGAGGCAAATGAATGTTCTCTGTAAGTGTCTGAAAGTGCCTCCTGCAATTAACCAGGCCTTGGTCTGCCAAACAGCTACTCAACTACTTAACCTGGCCCACAAGTACAGACCAGAGACAAAGCAAGAGAAGTAGCAGAGATCGTTGGCCTGGGCTGAGGAAAAAAGCTGCTGGCAAAGGGAATGTCCCTACTAAGAGGCCACCTGTCCTTGTAGAGGTTAACACTGTCACAACTTTGGTGGAGAACAAGGAGTTGCAGCTGGTAGTGATTGTACATGGTGTGGATCCCATCAAGCTATTTGTCTTCTGGCCTGCCCAGTGCTGTAAGATAGGGTTTCCCTATTGCATTACTGAGGGGAAGGCCAGGGTCGAGTGTCTAGTCCATAGGAAGGGCGATACCACCACTACCTTCACACAGGTTAACTCGGAAGACAAAGAAGCTCTAGCAAGGCTGGTGGAAGCTATCTGAACCACTTACAATGATGAAATATGATGAGATCTGTTGCCACTGGGTAGTCAGTGTTCTGGGTACAAACTCGATGGCTCACATTGCCAAGCTGGAAAAAGCAAAGGCTAAAGAACTGACCACTGACCTGGGTTAAGTGTATACTGTTGACTTTTCTGCACATAAGAGTAATAAAAATTCTCCTTCAAAAAGAAAAAAAGGAGGGCACAAATTACCAATGTCAGAAATTAAAGAGGTGACATTACTACAGATTCTACAGATAGTAAAAGAACAGTAAAGCAACATTACAAACAATTTTATACTAATAAAATTAACAACTTACATGAAATTGAAAAATTCCTCAAAAGACATAAATTTCCAAAGCTTTTTCAAGAAATAGATAACAAAAAGACACATTCCCCCCTGACCCCCAATTAAAAAAATTGAAGTTGTAGTTATAAAATTCTTCCTACAAAGAAAACTCCATGTCCAGGTGACTTCACTGGTTAAATTCTACAAACATTTAAGGATTAGTATTAAATAAGTATTAAAACAATACTAATTCTACACAAATGTTTCCAAAATTTATAATACAAGAGAACACTTTTCAGTTCACTCTATGAGGCTAGCATTACCTTGATACCAAAGCCAGGTACGAATAAGAGTGAGAGCAAAGGCAAGAGAGAAAAAGAGAGGAAATTATAAATTGTACATATATGCAAACTTCATCTATGTTATGCATCATAAACATAGATGTAAAAATTCTAAACATTTTATCAAATAAATACAACATTATATTAAAAGGATAATACATCATTATCAAGTGAGGTTTATCACAAGAATATGGGGTTGGTTTAGCATTTTAAAACCAATTATTAACAAGTTTGGAAAGAAAATCCACATGATCACTATGAATCTATGAAAAGTTTGATAAGATCCAACATCTATTCCTGATTTTTAAAAAAACAACTGAGCAAACTAGGATAGAAGGGAACTCTATCTGATAAAAGCCAAAAAATCAGATGTAATGGTAAAAGACTGAATGCTTTCTTCCTAAAATCAGGAGCAACACAGGGGTGTCCACTTTCACAACTTCTCTTTAACACTGCACTGGAGGTTCTAGACAGTGCAACCAGGCATGAAAAAGAAACAAAAGGCATCTTGATTAAAAAATAAGAAATAGATGTTTATATTCTGGGTTATAGTCTGAATGTTTCTGTGCCCCCCAAATTTATATATTGAAATCCTAATGCCCAATGGGATATTGGTCTTCAATGAGAATTAGAAGTTGGGGCCTTCTGGAGGTACTTAGGTCATGAGAGTGGCGCTCTCGTGAATGGGATTTGTGCTGTTATGAAAAAGATCCCACGGAGCTCACTAACCCTTTCCACTATGTGACAACACAACAATATGCAAGGAGAGGGAGCTCTCCAGACACAGAACTTGACCATGCGTGTTCCCTAATCTCAGACGTCCCACCACCATAACTGTAAGAAATAAATTTTTCTTGTTCATAAGTCACCCAGTGTGTGGTATTTTATTATAGCAGCTTGGATGGATTAAGACACAGAGAAGATGATCATCTGTGTAGAAAAACTTGTGGTATTTTAAATAAACTAGAACAATTAAGTGAGTTTAACAAATTGCAGGGTATGAGCTCAATATACAAGAAACAATTGTCTTCTGAAACTGCAGAACTCTTAGAAGAAAACAGGAAAAAAGTTTTATGACATTAGTCTTGGTAGTAATTTCATGAATGTGACACCAAAAGCAAAAATAGACAAGTGGGACTACATCAAACTAAAAAGTTTCTGCACAGCAAAGGAAACAATCAACAGAGGAAAAAGGCAACATACAGAATGGAAAAAATATTTGTAAGCCATAGGAGTTAATTTCCAAAGTATAAAGCCTTCACCCAATAGCAAAAACAAACAAACAAACAAACAAAAAACCCCCAACAAAATACTCTAATAACTCAATTTAAAAATGGGCTAAAGACTTGACTATACATTTCTCCAAAGACGACATACAAATGGTCAGCAGGCATATAAATAGATGCTCAACATCACTGTATCACTATCAGGGAAATGCAAATCGAAACCACAATGAGATATCCATTCACCTGTTAGGATGGCCGTTAAAATAAATAAAAGGCGGTGTTGGCAAGAATGTGGAGATGCCCTGGATGGTGTGGCTCAGTGGATTGAGCGCTGGCCCGAGAACAAAAAGATTGCTGGTTTGATTCCCAGTCAGAACATATACCTGGGTTGTGGACCAGGTCCCCAGTAGGGGGTGCACAAGAGGCAACCACACATTGATGTTCCACTCCCTTTTTCGTCCTTTGTCCCTTCCCTTCTGTTGAAAAATAATAAATAAAATCTTTAAAAAAAAGATTCCTTAAGAAAAAGGAATGTGGAGTGATTGGAACTCTTGTACACTGTTAGTAGGAATGAAAAATGGTGCAGCAGCTATAGAAAACAATATGGAAATTCCTCAAAAAATTAAAATTAGAACTACCATATGACCCAGCAATTTCATCATGTCTACTTCAGCGGGGTTTTAGAAAGATTAAATTAACTAATGAATGGAAAACATTAAAAGCTGGACACAGTTATCACATATGTTCTTAACCTGGTGAGAGTAAAAGTCAATCTCCTTAATTTTCAAAACAGATAGTACACTTTATTACTTGCACATCTCTTATATTAAATATATATTTTCCTTCCATAAATAATAAATGACTTTGAATCCTTGCCACACAGTTATCTTGAACTGACTGCTATCTGGCTCTTCACTAAGTCAGTGTAGACAAATGAAACTTGAAATGGCAAGGATATATAATCAAATATTACTTGTGATAAGTGAGGTTATTAGAAAATGTATCTAAGCCACAATAGATTAGTATTCCTATAGAAATATCTTTAATGTTATGCTTTAATAGTATGTCTTTTTTTTTTTTGCTCTTTTCTTTTTTAAATAACTAAAGCAAATTCATAAGACAAAAGCAAAATTTGTTCATTCTTACACAAATGAATCTGACTGGTGCATACTTTATTCTAATTTATCAAACCCTAAGTTCTGCTTCTCCATCTGTTGTTAAATACGTCGTAGCACTCTAAACAAATTAAAATGTTTAAAATAAGGATCCTACATCTTGATGTTTATTTATTTGAAGTCAGGTTTTTTTGTTTTTGTTTTTGTTTTTCCCATTCTGAGTATTTTGAGTAAAGTTTATATTATGGTCTCTCTATCTGCTTTAACTTGGTCTGTACAACCTTACTCCTGCTTAAGAGTACATTTTTCATTACACAAGTTAGCAAATAGCTTCTATCAACACAAATGTCCAACCATGTAATTAAATCATTGCTACTTGAAATTCTTTATAGATGAATAATTTAACTTTTTACACTGTTGAAGCCTTGCATTTCAGTATGTTCTTCAATTTCTGTATCATCACTATCGGGCATTAATTGAAGACACTTCAACTGTTAAAATACTTTTTATCCCTAGGTTTGATAAGCCACCTCTGATTAAGCCATGTGTAAATGTTAAATACTTACGTGCATATTCTAAGTACTCTTTTCCTGCAGACAGCTGAGTAAGCAGACGAAATTTGTTGTCCTGAAGCACATAGATGTCCTGATGTTTTGTCTTTAGATTGTCTATTTGTTTCTTGAATACTGTAGTCCAGAAAGCTTTACAAATAAACTTCATGATATCTAACTCATCCTTGAACACTGAGGTATCTTTTGTAAACCTTTCTATCAATTCTTGTGCCACTAGAAACGCCATGTCTTCCAGCTCAGTAATATTGCGTCTGTTTTCCACCTCCCCCTGCTCCTCCGAGTAGTACATTCTTGACACCATCACGTTATAGAAAAGGAAAAACAACCCCTCGTCGACCGTTTCCAGCTTATTCTTCCCAGCTCTGGTTATTGGCTCAGTTAGGGCCGAGTTCGTGGGTTCTGGCTAGCGCCTCAGTAATTTGGTGTGCACCACAGCTCCCTCTGTCCCCAGCCCGTCCCTCGTTGCTAGGAGACAGGAATTCACTCGGTTTCCTGAAGGCTGGTACTGCAGAAAGCCAGGTATCGGGACAGCCCACCTCAGAGCCTCCAAGCCCTCAGGCCCAACCTTAATTTTATGTTTTTAGCAAGGATATAATAAAGAAATGATTACATAGGGAATAATCATCTAAATATTAACTATATTATCCATCACACTATTCCAGGTGCCCCTTATATATGGATTCTGTGACAAACTTCTTTTAGAATTCAATATCAAGAAACATTCTTTTCAAGCCAACTGACAATATGTTTGCCAAATAATAATAATTAGATATCCAGTGTTCCTTTGCCTGAAAACTAGCAAGTTCAAACTAAAATTCATGCTGGATTATGGAAATTATGTTAACTCAAATTTTAAATGTATCGCTTTTCCATTTTTTCTTCTAGTTTCTATCTTTTATATCTTTATCAGTTCTATTTATGTAACTTTTACCGAAAACTACTTTAAATCCTTTCTGAAAGTAAGAAGGGTACATAAAAAAATTACAGGAATTTTGTTAGTACTTCAAAGAAAAGGGCCATATCTTATACACTCTTGTGTCTCTTTTAAATTTATCCTTAAATTTTGTTTGTAGCATAGCACACAGTAGGGATTTAACTATGAATGGTTTGTACTACCATTTGAACAACTGCTACACAATGGGAGTGGGATTCCTTAATTTCATGATTTTTACCGAGCCCTGTTAGGTGCCAGACACTGTCCTGAAGCCAGTGATACTGTGATGAACAAGAAGAGGGTCCCAGCACTCATATTTTAGTGAGAGGGGACAAATAATAAACATATAAGTAAATAAGGTACACATAGGCAAGTAAGAATAAGATAAGCAAATAATAAACACAATAGCAAATAAGAGTGATAAAGGTCTTGAGGAAATCACCTAATAACCAGGTGGAAGTTGGAAAGGTTACCTCAAGATAATGTGTATTTTCATACTACCATCCATAAAAAAATATGAACTGTCAATAAAGGGATAGTGCCTATACTTGTCATAGATTCAATCAGTGGGGGCTTTTTTTTTTTTTTTTTTTACAGTGCTATGGGAGTCTTGTTTAAGAATGTAAAAGCATCCTTGTTTAAGGATGTTGGACATTATATTAGTAGAGCATCATAATGACATAAGCAGTTATGCAGTTAAATTCATTATACAAACCACAGAACAGTCTGTTGACTTTTAGTAAGGTAGTTTTCTAATTTTATACCTTATGTTTCCTTTGCATTTTCCTAGACTCTCTTCACTGCAACCTTTTTTCCAAAAGGTAAATGGGTCATAGGTCAAAAAATAAATGTGCATCACCTTTATCTCCTAGGATAAGTACTTAAGTATTGGTTTCCCTGACTTGAATTAGACAGGCATGATATCATTGAGACACTTGTTTGCTTTTCTTCATGCAGTTGCAGCATCCTCTGGTGGGCATTAATTTACTTAATAGCTTTTGAGAAAAGCTTTTATAGTTTTTGAGAAACAGATTTTAGACCAATGATATATGTAGTGCTTCATTTTGTTCATTAAAGTATCAGCTTCACAAAGTATTATGTTAATACTTATCATCAGATTTAAACAAACATCTGAGAGATATGCAATTACATAAGTACAAGTAATACTGACACTACTACTAACAAATGGTAATACATTATTCTGGAAAGTCTTCAATTTGAATTTTAAGAGGAATACAGAGATTTTTCATGCAATTTAAATTCTTTAATTGTGGCTATCCATTTGTATATTTTGACTTCTACTCCATGTACATTTATTACTCACTCAGAAAATTAAAAAGCTGGGAAAGGTAAAATGAGTTATGTAAGTATAATTTTTTATCTAAAGGGACAAAAATTACTTGTTTCTAATGATTGATACAAAATTGATAAAAAAATACTATAATTTATAAAACAAATAGAAACAATCCTTAGTTATTGTGGGATTCTTTAGAGCTCAATCATGTAAGTAGGTATTGATACATATGATACTACATATAAGAAAAAGCTGGAGATTAGTGTTATTCTGGAAATCTATTCCTTTCTAATTATAGATGTTGCTGCTTCCCAAGGACATCTGTAATAAGTGAAAGGGTTTCAAGAGAACAAAGACAAAGTCATGACAACGGGTTAGTTGGAAACCCCAAAGCCCTGAGATTCCAATATCAGAGATAGGGAATATTCGTCAGGACAGAAAATTAACACATGCTGCCATATCGAGAATGCTTATTATACCAAAGAACTGAAGAGAAGGTGGGACTTAAGTCAGAACTTAATGGATTCAAAACCTAAGGGTAAGTATAAAGAAGGAGGAAATAATGCTTATGAACCAAGAAGGGGACTGTGGAGCTACCAAGTTCCTACCAGAGTAGCAATTCTAACTGTTGTTTGGGCACAGAGAACAAAACTTCAAGCATAGGATAAGTCCTTCGGCAGCCTAGGAAAGAGTCACCAGGGCATTCTTATGCTACTTTAAAATCTCTTGAATGTCTGCTACTTGGTAATTTTAAGTTTGTAAATCTCTCCTAGCCTAAATTAATACTTTATCTAAGATTGATGCTTTGAAGGCAACCTAAAATGTAACTTCCTACTTTCCTGAAGTTTCCAGGACAAACTGTTTACCAAATTGAACTCCACTTTCACAACACCATGAAATATCACTGTTTAAGTGCTGCTACCATTTTTCTACCTTTCCTTTCTAATCCTGACAAGGAACTCTGAAGTGAAAAGAGCAATTATGGTGTTTAAGCTCATTATACATCTGAAATGATCCAATGTGCCTTTAAATTAACCTCTTAAAAACTGGTAAGAGAACAAAAGGGAAAAACAGACTAATCTGTTCTACAACAACCTGAAACTTCCTGCCTTAGAGAATTGGATCAATACTGTATAAGTAGCACACTTTATTGTAGGCAGTCTTATAGGTTTGTCTGTGTATGGCAAATACATTTTATACAATTCTTTCATGAAACTACATATGTGAAAGATTTCCTTATATTTAGTGTTGTGATATAGTTTTTATAAATACTAACTTGACCCAGTTTTGAGGCCCTGTCTAGAGACCAGTCAGTTCCCTTTCTTGAGTAGCCAATTAAGCCCATACCCGTCACAAGTGGGCAGGTAACCAGGTTCTTGGTGATCATGTACAAAGAACAGAACGGAACACATGGAGAGTTTACAGCAGAAAGAGAGAGAGAAGATTTCTTAAGCAATAGCACACTCCACAGAACATGGGAGCAGGCTAATTCCGAGCAGAGATTGACCTCAGGGGCTGGAGGGCTTCTATTCTTATAGAGTGGATATTTCCTGGCTAGCTTTGATGGTGTTTTATTGCACATGTACAAGTAGTTATATTACTTTAAAGCTACTGAACATGTCATTTCCCATAATTTTCCTTGATTGGCCACCAGGGTAGGGGGTCCCACAATGTTAATTTATTATAATGCGATTATAATGAAGCAGGGGTCATGCAGTATCTTCTGCAGAGGTGCATTCTTGATTCACCATGATTCAGCGCTTTTCCAGAAAGCAGGAACAACCGATCTTAGAACAGGGTCTCTGTCCTTCATTGATGTCCTTTCTGTAAGCCCTGGGGCATCTCTGGAGTTTCCTCCTTCCTGGCTATCTCCTGCCTCCCCTATCCACCTCCCTTATAGAGCTCTCACACTCCAGGCCACTGTACAGTGACCCTAACTCCCCAGGGCTATGTACCAGACAACCAAGAACAGTCTTTACATTACAAAGTCTGCTGAAGATTTTGAATAACTTGATCTGAATAATGAAGCTAATCTTAAGCCTGTTTACTGTACCCCATCATGTTTCTTTCTGCAGAAACCAAAATAGAGGCACTTGCCCATTGTTCCCCTCTCTCCCTCTGCCTCTTGACCAACCCTGGTGCTTGAACTGAGTTGGCCTGTGTGGTATGCTGTTTCTCTCCAGGGAGCTGTGAGTATAACAAACTGTAAAACTTATTCTAGTTTTTCTCTTTTGATCTACATCTGGCCTCATTCATGGCAGCAATAGTAATTATCAGAAGGGTCTATAGTTTTATCGTAGACAACTATTTTCTGTTCATTTGGAGCTGCCACAAATCAGCAAAAGTAACTGGTATGTTATGTTACCCCAAATATAGTTTTATTACAGCACAGTTCCAATGAGGCGTTTATTCAGCCCATATGCTGAACCTGAACATTTTATCAACAAAATTCTATTTTTAAGGTTGATTTTTAAAAAATGATGGTATTAAGAAAGAAAAACCTCAAAATAATTTAAACTATCTTTAAAAAATTATTTATTTATTTTTTTTATTTTTTTTTTTTTTTGTTAAAAAAATTTTTTTTTATTATGGAGGAATTAAAACATGAAAATAGAACAGTATAGTGAACCCACAGGTTCCTGTTATCCAGCTTCAATATTTATCAACTCTTATTTTTTTAATAACACCATCCATTCTCCCTCCTTTTATATTATTTTGAAGCAGATCCATACAACATGTCACTTCACCTATGAATATTTCAGTATGTATCTCTGAAAGATAAGGATTAAAAAAATAACCATAGCCCTGGCCATGTAGCTCAGTTGGTTGGAGCATTGTCCTGATATCCCAAGGTTGCAGGTTTGATCCCTGGTCATGGCACATACAAAAATCGACCAATGAATTATTTAAAAATCTTCACCTGAGGACATTTTTTTTTCATTGCTTGAAAGAGAGAGAAGAAGAGGGAGAGAGAAGAAGGGGGAGAAAGAGAAAAACATTGATGGGTTGTCTTCTTGAATGTGCTCCAACCAAGGATTGAACCTGCAACCTGGGTATGTGCCCTGACAGGAAATCAAACCTATGAATTTTCAGTCTATGGGATGATGCTCCAACCAACCGAGCCATACCAGCCAGCACTAAACTATCTTTGAAGTGATTACTACAAAGGAGTAACCAGGTTGACTAAGCAAGGCAACAGGTAGAAGAACTAACTGAAATCTAAAATAAAGGTATGCACAAATGAAAATAACACTTTCCTTGCTTGCTACCATCCCTTGCACTGCACCAAAAGCTTTTGGCACTGAGTGATGACTATAAGAAGATTATGCAAAAACTGACCTATATGCAAGGAAACTTGACATACAACATTTGTCAATCCAGGAAGTGTTAAATAATTTAATAAATGGAACTGACAGTATAGTTATAATGCTTGATTTTTATTTTTCTGGTCATCCTGTGATTCCCCCCAGGAAACATAATAGTTAATTAGCTGGGCTAGTATTGGGATTTCTTTTTAAATATACTATTTCACAAGTATACCAGACGTAATTATTTGTACCAGATGTAAATCTAGGAATAGCATAGCAAAACAGCCTGAGAAACATTAAATAGAGTTGGTGACATAATCACCTAATGGAATTCACTTTGCCTTTGTTGATGTTCCCTATCCTATCCCCAAAGAAGGGCTCCAAAATCATTACACCTTGAAAGGGAAGAGGTTTTAGCCATTTTTTTAATGTTTATATAAGTAATATTCCAATGTCATTTTACCTTATGTTAGATATAAAATAAATCCAAATAAAAGGGGAGACAGGAGGGGGAGGCTGGTTGAAAGAGATGCAGGGATTAGTCAAAGAACATACATGCATGACTCATGGACATGAACAACATTGTGGGGATTGATTGTGGGAATAAAGGGCAGGCTCGGTGGAGGTGGGTAAAGGACAACTATAATAGCATAAAAAAATATTTAAAAGAAAAAATTGAGAAAAAGATATAATTATAAATCCTGCAAAAATAAAATAAATCCAAGATTGACAATAAATTGGGGTTTATTTCCTACTAAGTGTAGAAGTGTCTACAACTAGACTAAGTTTTATTGTAAAATAGCTTTAGGAAAACTAAGAAAAAGATTCTGTTTACTGCACATACTTATTTCTTTTTCCCTTCCTTCACCATTTTTTAGTTGTGGATAAATTTTTTCATCTACTTTGAGCTATAAAACCTCCAGCTTTAGTCATTACATTCTGACTGCTAGCTTTTGTCACCTGCCATAACTATGATATAACAAATTTGTGTCATTTTAAGATGCTAAGCTTGTAGCAATCAAAAAGTACTACACCATTTCATATGAAACAAAAAAATTAACACAATTTTTCTTCAGAACTTATGTTTACTTTCAGGGCATATGACTACCCACCAACTCATCTCATCTTTTTAAACTTCAGAGAATGAAGAACTGAGGTGTAGGGCAGTTTATCCCTGCTCCAAGTTGTCAACTGATAGTCATTGGTGCCGATTCAATGTTAACAGGAGT
This sequence comes from Pteronotus mesoamericanus, assembly GCF_021234165.1. Lineage (NCBI taxonomy): Eukaryota > Metazoa > Chordata > Mammalia > Chiroptera > Mormoopidae > Pteronotus > Pteronotus mesoamericanus. The sequence continues at coordinate 3,216,506 of NW_026555006.1, read as the reverse complement.
CCCCAATTTGGAGTGCGGTGAAGAAGGAAACTTTATTCAGTACAAAACAGCTTGATTAGGCAGCATGGCTGTGAGCTGTGAGGCAGCCCTGGCTCCTCTCCAGCTAGACAGCTCTGTTCTGCTCCTCTGCTCTGCTGTGCTCCATGCAGGTTGGTTTTGCACTGCACTGGTCTGCTCTGCATTGGTGAGACATCTTTCGTGTTTCAGCTCACAGAGAAATGCAGCCTTCAGTGGGAAGAGGAAAGTGAGTTCCAGAGTCAGAGGGGAGCTGGCTTATTTAGACAGAATTCCCCACCCCTGGTCCATGATTGGTCTGTCCTCATGCAAATAAAGACTCTAAATCTTTGCAGTTTGATTGGTACACCAGGCACTGTCCTGATTGGTGAGCATAGAGCTTCTCTTTTTGGTTGAAGCTGTACAGCTCTGATTGGATGGGGAAAGCCTCAGGCCTGTTGGTTGGAATAGATTCCAGGAACTCCTTTGTAAGGGCTGGCTCAGATGGCAGGAGTGCAGTTCAGTACCGGAGATGGGCAGCTTAATCCAGGCTTCTCCCTGAAGCGCAGTTTGTGTGAGAGGCCCCTGTGTAGAAATGGTTGCTATGTTGTGTGTGGATGTGTGTGTGTTTTTTGCTTGTTTGTTTTTTGTTACGTTTTATTTTTTTAAATTTTAGCCCAGTTAACCTCCATGAACCCTTCTTAGTAGGTACTTCTTTCTCAGGGTCCACAAAGGGAATAATGAAGATATCTGAGATGTGAACTATTTTTACACATGGAGAAAAAAAAGAACAATTGTTAAATTCATGGTAGAAAGAGATCACTGAAACAGACTGAGATATATAATGCCAGCAAGAAAAAAAAAATCCTGCTTAAATAGTTTCAATGTCTCCTTAGAAGAGACACAGGTTTTGGATTCAAGTCTGTGCTTTGATACTCAGCAGCATTGCTACCTTAGTTACTAAATTAGATTTTGCCTCAACTCTCTTCCAATGTAACTGCTTGAGATATACCTCACATAAATGCTTTTCACACCACAACACTCACTACTTCCTGGCTATGCCCTAGGTTTTCCATCCTGGTCATCATTTACCTGATTCCACTCTTCTGGAATGTATTTTCATTCACCGTTTTGCCTGTTGAAAGACTGCCTATTTTTAAAGGTTTAGTAAAAAAAAAAAAAAAAAATACTACCTTCTTTATGAAACAATCGGAGATTTCACTGGTGTGAATTAGTTCTGTTTCCCCTCTCCTGTCTTTGTTGTTTGAAGTTTATCTATAACACTATCCTACCTTTTACATGTAACTGTCTCACAAAATCACAAAAGGTCAGAGCTGGAACTTGAAAGGTACTGGCGGCTTCAGAGGAAGTGTGGTCACATTAGTCCTCTCTTACTTTCAATTGGCCTGTACCCAAGCCATCACAGGTAAACATACAATCTAAAAACTGTGGTTTTGCCATGTGGGCTCAACTTCAAGACAAGTCCCCTAAGTTTCATTTCCAATCAGAATGTCAGTTCTTAAGCTCTTTTTCTTTAAAGATGTATAGGAGCTTCCACTGCTGGAAGATGCTGTCTTCTACTAGATAGTAAACTCTTTTGGGGCGAGGTGCCGAATGCCCTTACGGCACCCCCAATTTGCTGCACACAAGGAAAAATAACCGAACAAAAATACTCATGAATCAGGAAGAGACAATTGGGTATGGCACCTTGTAAAGCAAAGTTAACAGAAAAGGGCTTTGCAATGTAACTCAAGGTCAGTAGTGACGAATACTATTTTAGCATAAAAATATCTAAAATTTATGCTACTAAAGCATATATGATATGCAGTCCAGATGAGGGCTATTGATAGGAGATTAGTTTTCACAGTGAGAAATATCGGATTTTTAAATATCCAGTAGACTCAACAACATATAAATAAAAGAGAATTGGGAGATGAAACTTGAAGTTTACTCCCCAACTGGGGACCACACCTGCAACCTAGGCATGTGCTCTGACTGGGAATCTAACCGGTGACTCTTTGGTTTGTGGGGCGATGCCCAACCAACTGAGCCACACCGACTGGGGCAATTGTTCTTTTATATTACACATAGAGAAATAATGTCTCTAGAAACTTCTCTTTACCAACCTGGAATATATTTCAATGCAATGAGCCTAAGTAATGAAAATTGCAGAATTTTAAGTATATCCTATGAAATTACTGGACAAATATACAGTCTGTAGACTCCTTGTGCGAGCTTTAAATATAAAGAAATAAGATAAAAATACTAACAATGTGCATTCATACAGAGGAAAAAACATTGTGATCTAAAGCTTACGAATAGTGTGGAAACTTCACCTGTGGAACACTTGTTTCTTTCACTTAAGGAACTCGAAGGAGCAGGCTTAAGATGGTAAGCATTCTATCTCATTGGGAGTATGTAAAAATCAACTGTTAGATCTCTCATCTTGTTTATCTGGCATAAGACCTGTTGGCCTTCAAGTTTTAAATCATCAGAAAAAAAATTATACTTTAGTCCCTGGCCAATTGGCTTAGTTGGTTGGAGTGTAGTCCTATAAACCAAAAGGTCGTCAGTTCAATACCCGGGCAGGGCACATGCCTGCGTTGCAGGTTCAATGTTTCTCTCTTCATAGATATTTCTCTCTTTCTTTCTCCCTTACCCTCTCTCTAAAATCAGTATGTATGTCCTTGGGTGAGCATTAAAAAAATTATGCTTTATTTGTGAAAAGTGTTTCCTGTATTTCCCTCGATGCTGCAATTTTGTAGTTAAAAAAATAGATTTATGAGAAGATCAGTTTTTTTCAGCTTTAAGTAATATAGTCAGCTTCATAGGAAATAGTCATGAATTTTCCAATAAATGTAGTGATTACTGTTTTTTTATATATTTGCATTATTTGAATGTAATGTAATAAGTCAAATGTGATGTTGACTACAAATCACATTTCAAAATTTATATTTTTCTTCTTTTCCAGAAGTTTTTTCTTGCTTTAGGTACCTGTCTCTTTTGTGATTCATTCCTGCCACTTATCAATTTAAACACATCTTATACAACTTTTGATTCTTTTGTGACATCTTCCATTTGGTCATAGGAACTCATTATTTTGTAGACCTGGGTGAAATTCTTTCAAAGTGTTCTGGAGACTCCATCATATGATCATATTTAAATCTCATACTGTTTGCCAATTTAAATGAACATAGGAATTTTAGTTTTTCTAAAATAGATTCTTTTTTAATGATATTCATACCTAATATTTATCAATCTGTATTCATCCTTAATCCACAAAGAATCTGATCTACTCCTCACAAAATTCTTTCACATACTCACAACTTTCCCTTTTAGCTTATGTTTTGTTAATTTTAAAAAATATTTTAATGTATTTGCTATTACCGAGACTGCCGATTTACTTTTGCTTTTTAAAACAAATTAACTTCCAAAATCTTTTATTCACTTTATTCCAAAGATTTCTTGATTTACCATTTGAACAATCAAACTTATGCTTTTCTCTAGCTTAAGGACTCTTTTGAACTTTGGTCAATTTTTTGATTCACAGTGATTAAGAAGGATGAAGGATTTTTACTGTCCCTTTTGGGTAAATTCTGGTAAATGAATTTTCTGAGAATACTTGCCAAGTGTTCCTATCATTTATTAAACTACTTAAAAACCATAATCCTTCATGACATGCTTTATTAAAGGGCTTTATTAAAGAAATCACTGTGGGTTTTTTCCTTTTTTTTCTGTTTAACATATAAAACATTTTTTAAATACAGTGATTTATTTGCAGTGATTTATACAGATCATATGGTTTCTGTGTTTTTAAACTCTAATGAATTATCTTTAAAAACTGTTAGCAAATTTTAGAAAATAGAAAATAATAGAAATAATAGAAAAACATACCTATTTCATTTTTCGCATAAAATGATTGTTTTCATTGTCCTGAAGAGAATTGGTTGAATTTAAAATACTGAGATGCTTACTAAGTCTTTTTTATTCCCATGAGCTTTTCTCAATGCATTCATCATCTATGCGTCAGATCACATATTTAAAGTATGTTGGATTGGTATTCTTTTCAATTGCCTTCTTCCTTAATTAATTTAAAATTCCTTTATTACATGTAATTTGATACCTCTGTATTTCAAACTTCTTAGAATTCCCAACCATATTGTTTTTTTGCAGTTAATGTGGAACTGAATTTCTTTTTCCTTGTTTATCTTTTCAAAATAGATGTTTTTATGATTTCACTGATTTTTTTTTGTTTACCTCATAAAATGATTCTTAAAATATTTCCAAATAAACTTTTTTGTTGCCAGTTCTTGCCCAATATAAGTAGTTTAGTTCAGCACTGATACTGATCCCCCCCTTTTTGACCCGAAGAACATTATAAATACAACTATAACAATAAAGCAAATGTTTAAACCACTTTGTTATTCAGCTCTGGCTGGTGTGGCTTAGTTGGTTGGAGCCTCTTCCTATAAACCAGAAGGTCGCAGGTTCTATGCCTGGGCAGGGCGCATGCCTAAATTGCTGATTCCATCCCAACTCAGGGCACTTAAAAGAGGCAACCCCTCAACTTTTCTCTCCCTCTCTATCTCCCCACCTTGCTCTCTCTCTAAAAACAATGAAAAAATGCCCTTGGGTGAGGATAAAGAAAAAGTAAATCGCTTTGTTATTCAACATTAAATCATTAATTAGAATTAAAATTTGTAAAATTCTTTGTATTAGTCTAAAATGCCAGTGGAAAAATCTGCTAAAAAAAGTAGTAAAATATTAACCATAAAATGAAGCTGCCTTTTGAAAATCTGATTCCATTAGCTTAATTTAGAACATAGAAACCATATGATCTGCTTAAATTACTGTATTTAAAAAATCTGATTCCATTAGCTTAATTCAGGAAAGCTTTCCCTGACTCTCATAGATAGGGCGAGTTAACTCCTCCTATTGGCTTCTATAAAAACTTGGGTATACCTTTATCAGAGTATCACAATGTATGTTAGTTGTTTGATTTTTGGTTTATACCCAGCCTGAATTGTAAACTCCTGAGAATAGGGCTTTCTTTTTAATATTTATGTTCCCCACCCAGTTTGTCACAGTGCTTCATACATTTTTGCTGAAGAATAAATTACACTGTCTTTGTTTTCACTAGGATCTAGTGCGGAGACATAAATAGCTCTAGGGGAAGATGCAAAGATGTTAAGGAATCAGTTAGGAATATCTTCCAGGTAACATCAGAGCTAATCATCCAATTAAGCGTTAATAGCATTAGACTAGAAGAAACAAGCATGTGTACCACAAATAGAATGGCACCACAATCAGATGTTAATATATGCTAACAAATTTTTTAAAGGGTGCCTGTTATTATACAACATTATTATATTAACATATTCAAGTAATTTTTTTTTTTTAGTATTTTTATGGGCTAGGAACTTAACATCATTCTGGCTATAATCTCTAATTATTATCTCTAGTTTACAAAGATACTAAGTCTGAATGAATGTCTCTGACACCATTAGTGCCATGCTTACATCCCCCGATCCACCATGGAGGCTGCCGGCAGCTTCAGTGGCGATTCCCTTAATGCCAGGCCAAAGGCTTTCTACCTCAACCATCTGTCTTTCTGTCTGAAGGTTTTCTCTAAGAGCAGGAGCAAGCTGCTCTACCGAAGGCTTACAAGGGAAGTACTGGAGAGTTATAACACTCCCAAGGATCCTTCAAACACTGAGGGAAATTGATAGATAACTATTTCAGTTTTTTAAATAACTCAGTGGGACAATTCTGAATTCTATTCTATGTAGTCTTTCAGAGGATTATCAGTAGAACTGAGTACCATTTGCCCGCAGTGGTAACTTGCTCACTAACACTTTTTTTAAAAAAATCATGTTTATTCTATTACAGTTGTCTCAATTTTTCCCCCTTTGCTCTCCTCCACCCATCCCACCCCACCCCCTGCTCCCACAGTCAATTCCCACACTGTTGTCCATGCCCATGGGTCACTTATACATGTTCTTTGTCTAGTCCCTTCACCTTTCCACCATTGTCCTCCTTCCCCATCCCTTCTGGTCACTTTCAGTCTGCTCCATGTTTTCTTGCCTGTGGTTTATTTTGTTCGTTAGTTTATTTTGTTGAATAGATTTCACTTATAGGTGAAATCATATGGTATGTGTCTTTCACTGACTGGCTTATTTCACTTAGCATAATATTCTCCAGTTCCATCCATGTTGTTGCAAAAGGTAGGAATTCCTTCTTTCTTTCTTTCTTTTTTTAAATGCAGATTGATTTTATTTATTTTTTAAATGTCAAAATCCATGATAAAATATTAAAAATTTTAAATCCATTCTAAAGTCTCAGCAATTAAAACATGATACCAGCACAGAAATAACCAAGTAAATCAATGAAATAAAATGAGCATTCTAGAAACAAACATATATATCTGCCTAACAATGTAATATATGATTAAACTGATATTTCAAATCAATGGGGAAGATCAGGCTTATTCAACAAATAAGGTGCATGGACCATTATTACTTGAAATAAAATAAATAAAGAACCCTACTTCACACATTATACAGAAAATATTCAGGTGAGTTAAAAATCAATATGTAAAATCTAAGGAATTTTAGGAGAAAATACAAATTAATATTTTTCTTACTCTGAAAAAAATATTCAAACCCAGCAGCAATAAAGTAAAATACTGACAATATGACTATATTAAGGATTTAAGAATATATAGTAATATACATATAAAAAAAGTTAAAGGACAAGTAATAGAATATAAAAGTATTTGCAACACATCTGAAAAAGGGTTAATAGTTTTTGTTTTTCTTTTTAGGGAAAACATTCTACAAACATTTAATCAAAAATATGGATAGAGAATACCAAAAAGTCATTTAAAGCTTTTTTAAAATAATAGACATAGACAAGGAATATACAAAACAGGTTTAGTTTCAACAAATAATAAAGTAACAATTAAAATAACACATCATTGTCACATTTAATAAGTATTAAAACTATTGGTAATATCAAGCATTGGTGACTGTGAAAGGAACTGGGTATTCATAGACTCTTTTTCTTCATCTTCTTAAAGCAGTTCTGTAGCATATCTTGCAATGCTGGTTTGGTGGAGGTGTATTCTTTTAGCCTTCTTTTGTCTGGGAAGCTCTTTATTTCACCTTCCATTTTAATAGAGAGACTTGCTGGGTAGAGCAGTCTGGGTTGCAGACCTTTGCTTTTCATGACTTAGAGTATTTCTTGCCATTCCCTTCTCGCTTGTAGTGCTTCTGATGAGAAGTCAGCTGCTAGCCGTACTGGGGTTCTCTTATATGTTACTACCTCTTTCTCCCTTTCTTGCTTTAGGATTTTCTGTTTGTCTTTGATGTTTGCCATTTTAATGATGATGTGTCTTGGAGTGGGCGTTATTGGGTTCCCCTTGAATGGGACCCTCTGTGCTTCCTGGACTTGTGTGACTTTTTCTCTCCTCCAATTAGGGAAGTTTTCCATCACTAATTTTTCAAACAGGTTCTCTACAGGAGCAAGGGTACTCCTCTTCTTCTCCTTCTGGTATCCCTATTATATGGCTATTATTAGGTTTCAGATTGTCCTGCATTTCCCTCAATGCCTCTTCATTCTTTTTGAGTCTTTTTTCATTTTCTTGCTCTTCCTGGGAGTTTTTTCTACCTTGTCCTCCAGCTCACTGATTCGGTCCTCAGCTTTATCTAGCCTGCTTTTGATTCCTTCTACTGTGTTCTTCAATTCAGAAATTGTATTCTTCATTTCCTCTCGTCTCTTATTGATGGTTTCTATGTCCTTTTTCATGCTGATATAGTTTGCATTAAGTTCCTCATAGTTTCCCTGTAGTTTTTGTAATTCTCTCTGAGCTCACTGAGCTCATTGAGCTTCCTTAGAACCATTGTTTAGAACTCAATATCTGATAGTTTACTTGCCCCTATTTCATTTCGTTCTCTTTTGGGGGGAATTCCTTCTTCTTCTATTGGGTGGTGTTTCTTGTCTTCCCATTATTTGTGAGACTCTTCCTTTTTGCGTTTCCTTAAATTGATCTGTCTTGATTTCCTGACTTTGTGGTGTGAAATTCTATGGTAGGAGACTGCTGTTTTTTCTTTCTGGATCTGTGTCTGATGATGTCAGATGTTCACCCAGTCTGACCTTAGGCAGTCTGTTCAAGACTTCCAGGAATCTACTGTCTGTGGCTGTCTTCTTGAGCTGTTGATCTAGTCACTCTGTGCTCAGCAGGCCAGCTTAGACACCACAAGGTGGGCATAGTCCCTCCTGGAGGCAGGGTTATTGTGTCCTCTCACGCTGGTGCCTCTTAGGGGAGTGGTCTGCCTGAGCCAAATGGCTCCTGCCATATGGGGGAGAAGTCAGCACTGGGATCTGCCAGATACTTACTCAGTTCTATCCCCAAAGCCTCCATCCCCAGTCTCTTCTCAAGGAACTCTAGACCACTCTGTGTCCTCTTTAGCCAGGGATCTACCATTGTGGCTGCCACTCTCTACTCACCAGTTAGGCTTTAGCACTACCGGCTAGAGCAGAGTCCGTCCTGGGGGCAGGGCTATTGTGTCCTCTCATGCTGCTGCTGTTCAGAGGAGTGGTCTGCCTGAGCAAGATTGTTGCTGCTGTATGGGGGATGAGTTAGCACTGGGATCCTGTTGGCTACGCTCTCTGTTTTCTCCCCAAAGCCTCCTTTCCCAGTCTCTCCTCAGGTGTCTCTAGCCTACTCTGCCCCCAGCCTTTGCCGGAGACCAGGGTAAGTGGCTGCAAATAAAAATTTATGCATTGGCCTTTTAAACGGCTCTTTGCATCTCCTGCCACCCATCTCTGGCAGGAGCAACCCTGTCCCTTTCCACAGCTGGTTTTTATCTGTGTACTTTTTGGGCTCTGGTGCTGTAGGCTGGAGATCCCTGCTTATGGTTCAGACCCTGCTCTTCTCAAGGGGATCCAACGGACCATTTCAATATCTCTGGTGCTGTTGCCCATCAGTGCCCCGCCCGCCTTCTCGAGTCTCTACCGCACTCTTTAGCAGTTAAGTTGTGCTAAAGCTGATTCTTCTGTCTGTCCAAGATTATAAGTCTCCTCTCTCGCTATTGTTCAGTTGTGTGTTCCAGATGATCTCTCCAAAATTTAGTTGTAATTCCAGATTGGTCCTGGGAGGAGGCCAGTGTAACTTTCATTCACTCCTCTGCCATCTTGATTCTCCTTACTCACATTTTTAATTGGCTTTCCTCTCTTCTTGTTTTACTTCTTACCATGCTTCACAAAGAACCTCACACAGAATGAAATAAACTTCTTTGTACCCCAATCTTTATCTCAGGGTCTAAGTTGCTTTAAGTCATACGTAGCTATTAATAGTGAGCTTAGGTGCGTCTGACTCTACATTACCCAGCTCTATTATGTTTGTACCACTTCCTAATTTGTTCTGACTTTTTTTAAAATCCTCATTCGAGGGTACGTTTTTATTGATATTTAATTTAATTTTTTTTAGAGAGAGAGAAATATCCACGTCAAAGAGAAACATCCCTCAGTTGTCTCCCATAGGTTCCCCTACAGGAGATCAAACTTGCAACCTAGGTATGTGCCCTGGACCAGGGATTGAACCCACGACCCTTTGGTGTACAGGAGGATACTCCAGCCAACTGAGTCATTTGGCCAGAGCTAAACTTTCATTTTCTTATTCATTAGGCACATTAGATAGGCTTACAATTAAACTTATATGTTGTATAAGCTCAGAGAAGAGTATAAATATAGAGGTTCAAGAATAGAATACTAACTTTGAATATACATTTTTGACAGTGAAAAAAATTAATTGCCTTTTGGAAAATATTTGATTATAATAAGTAGAATTGGTTGCTTTTTTTATGCTCTCTGCTATATTCTTTTATAAGTTTCAATCAACCTTAATTTTAGAATAAGTTAGCCATAGATATTACTTTGTGCCCTGAAAGCATTTACACGTCGTTACTATTACATTCCCTGCAAAAGTAAGGTCATACATGAAGGAGAGGCTCTTGATCTTCCTCTTAATTAGCATGTGGTAGGAAATGAGTTTTTTTCCAGAAAGTGTTCATATATAAGGAGGTGGAATAAAAGGATTAGCCCATTATTCCAAAGGCCATTCTGGAAGGACAGAATAGAACAACTTTTTCAATTTAGAGTCAGCACTTTCTTCATCCTTTTTAAAAAAATCTAGACCTTTCCCTTGCAAACAGGGCAAGGAGCTCCTCACTGCCAGCCACATGAGTCAACTAAAGCACATGCTTTTCCAGGAACTCTAGGTCAGAGAGGGAAGTCACTGACTCCAAAACTCCAAAGCCCAGTGGGTGCCAAGAAAAAAGAGCAAGAGAAAACAAGGGCGAAAATGGGTGACACGTCGCTAACTCAGACCTACAACAGGACACTCCACCGAAGCTACCAGTCTCCCTAGGAGCCAGAGGAGTTGCGGGGCGGAGTAGGAGGAGCATTTCTTTCACAGGACTGAAGCTTGCTGGACCGGCAGGGAGGGTGAAAGAAGATATGGCAAGGGCAAGTAAGGAACGAGAGAACCAACGAGGGCAACCGCCACAGTGGTGTCGCTATTGCGACAGCTGGGAGGTGAGGCCAGCGCTCTGTGCTTTCACCACCCCGAGTTGGAGCCTTGCAGCGGGAAAGCCTGGGGTCTGGCCGCCACGCGAAGCCAGCCGTGCAGGCCATAAACTTGTGGCTGGATGGTCAGAAGCTGAGGCTTCAGGGGTGGGGGCTCAAGTTGGCACTAGTCCCTGGGTTGAAGTCATCTGAGGGGAGGGACCAAGCTTTCCACTGTGCTTCTAGCAGTCTCCTACGAACCAATTCCAGCGGCTCCTCTACTGGCCTCTGATTCTTTTGAGGTGACCCACTTCCACAGCTCACCGAGCCCCATGAGGTGCCAAGCCCTTCCAAGTCCCTGCCCAGGGGGGCCTGTGCTTTTGTTCTCCACCCCTATGTACTGTTCCCATCTCCCCACAGCAAGAGTGCAGAGCCATAAGCTGGGCCTCCCCTAGAGCACACAGTATATTTTAGTTACTTACTATTAGTGCTTAATTCAACAACGTGTCGTAGATTTAGTTGTACATCCAAGTCCTGAAAAAAATTAAAGTCAAAAGTTCAGTTTGGCCTTTTTTTTTTTTTTTTTTTTTTTTACCAATTTTGGCATACTAATTTAAGTAATTTTGTCAAGAAACATGTGGCAATGAGCATTTGTATGTCAAATCCTGTGGAAATGAAAGCTATATTTTGCTCTCGAGGAGCATCCAAGATAGGTAAAAATATTCAACTCAAGCATATCAATACTTATTCATATATATTAAATTCATTTATAACATTAAATATCTACCATATATTAGGCTCTGTACTAGGTATTGGTCAAAGGAAGTTGAATCAATCTTTGTCTTAAAATCTGAGCTCACAGTCTTGGTGGGTAAAAGGCACAGAGAACAAAAACAACTGTCTGTAAAGGTGTGATGGGCAATGGTAAACACTACTGCACAGATTCAGACCAAGTGTTGAGTACAGGAGTCAGAGAACTGAGTTTTATGTCTGAAGGGAATTGGAACGGCTCTGTAGAGGAGGTAGCACGTGAAGTATGCCCTGGAAGAAGAAGGGTTATGTTTATAAGTGCAGTTCTAGCTTAAGGTCCTTCCTTCTTCTTCTCTCTCTCTCTCTCTCTCTTTTATATTTTTATCCTCACCCTAGGACACTTTTTCATTGCTTTCTAAAGAGACAGGAAAGGAGAGAGAGAAATACTGATATATGAGAGAAGCATTGATTGGTTCCCTCCTGTCAGTGCCCAGACCAGGAATTGGTCAGGCCTGAAAGGGGTACAAGCCAGTGGAAGACTGAACCACAACTTAGGTATATGCCCTGATCTGAATAGAACTCAAACTTCTTGGTTAGAGGATGACGTTCCAACCAACTGAGCCACACCGGCCAGGGCAAGGTTTGTACTTTCTAACAAACCTCACTTGAGGGCTTTGCTCCATTTTTTCTTCCTCTTGCTTTCCAGTCCCCTGTGCCTTCAACCCATCCACCTAGCCCTATTCTGTTTTCTTGGAAGTATCCTACTGTCAAGGTATATCACTTACAAAAGTACCTCTGCTTGTTTCTGCAGAGACAGTACTTGTAAATAAAGAGTTTTAAATTTTTTTTAGAATTTGTTTTAGTCAAGTTAACAAAGCATAGTCCCTGTGGCCCATCTGCTAGAACACAGAAATAGCCTCACTATGTAGAAACAGATGTTTAAAATGGTATTCATTAAAATGAGATTCCACCTGTAATAGGAAACAGAGAGTGGATGCAAAAGGAATGTTGTAAGTTGGCAGTGCTTGCTATTGCCTTCCATTCCCTTAGGGATGTGTATTGGCGGGGAAAATCTTGCTAATAGAAATATGCTTCTGGTTTTAGTCCCTAATGATATGAGTTATTATATTGAAACACAATCATCCTAGACTTGTTAGGAGGGTGGCAGTCATGAAGAAAAAATCTCTAGGATGGGTGCTTTCTTACCAATGAGCAAAGTTACTTTGGCCAGAAAATTAATGGCTATCCTATATTAGTAACAGAAATGAACATTAATTGGTTACTCTCTATGTCAGGTGCTTTACTGCACATTTTTTCAAGAACCCAATAAAGGAGATATCCTTACTGTATAAATGAGGAAATTGAGACTAAGCGATGTATTAAATAAATCGCCCAAAGTTGCAACCACATTGGAACCCAATACTCTCAGATTCCTAAGCTAATATACTTTTTGCACTTTTCCACATTGTCTTTACAACAATGGGAGCACAGAGAGGTTAAAAACCCTACACTATCAATTGGAGTATCTGGGATATAAATCCAGGTCAGAAAGGAAGCGCCGCACCGCTTCCGTCGCCGCCGCCTAGTCCACCTTGCTCGCCGGGCCGCCACCGCCCTAGGACTTTGAATATGTCGGGGATCGCCCTCAGCAGACTTGCCCAGGAGAGGAAAGCTTGGAGAAAAGACCACCCATTTGGTTTTGTGGCTGTCCCAACAAAAAATCCTGGCGGCACAATGAACCCCATGAATCGGGAGTGCGCCATTCCAGGAGAGAAAGGGAGCCCTTGGGAAGGAGGCTTGTTTAAACTATGGATGCTCTTCAAAGACGACTGTCCATCCTCACCTCTGAAATGCAAATTTGAACCACCATTATCTCACCCGAACGGGTATCCTTCTGGCACTGTATGCCTGTCCATCCTCGAGGAAGACAAGGACTGGAGGCCAGCCATCACAATTAAGCAGATCTTACTAGGAGTATAGGAACTTCTAAATGAACCAATCATCCAAGATCCAGCTCAAGCAGAGGCCTACACAATTTACTGCCAAAACAGAGTGGACTATGAGAAAAGGGTTCGAGCACAAGCTGAGAAGTTTGCACCCTCATAAGCAGCGACCGGCGGCAACATCAAAAGGAAGGGATTGGTTTGGCAAGAACTTGCTTACAACATTTGCAGATCTAGCATTGCTCTGTACAATTACTAGTCACCTAGAGGAGTTAGGCGGGTGCCGTTTTCCATTTCTACCACTGGCACACAGTTCTCCACTTGCTGGATTGCCCAGTTTTTTATACAGGGTCTCTTCCTTCAGTCTTTTGTATTTTTGATTGTTATGTAAAACTTGCTTTTATTTTAATATTGATGTCAGTATTTCAACTGCTGTAAAATTAAAAACTTTTATAGTTCTACAAGTGCCTGAGGAGCTAGTTCCTTTTGCTCGTGGGTGCAAGCATGCTTCCCACTGTCAGAGCTACACAGAGCCTCCAGCTGGCTGTATGAAAAAGAAATCGGCCTGTCCCCTGCTCTCGAGCCTCTGTCCCTCTCTTTGCAGAACCCGGGATGTGTTGCTATGAACCTCAGATCCAAAGTCAGTCAGCCTCTTGTTTCCACACCACTTCCTTTGTGTTTATTTGGCATTTTGTCTGTGTTGCTGTTCAGAGTAAATAAACTGTTTATATACAGGAAAAATAAAATAAAATAAATCCAGGTCAGTCTAAACCTAAAGCCTTTACCTCCAACTTCATTTAGCCTCATTTGTGGCATGGAAGAAAAGAAGAGAAGATTTAGTGACATAGGCAGAGTTCTAAGTTATAATTAGGAAGTCCTAGCATTCAGAGACTGTAAATAGTTCAGAAAAACATTATACAGACTGGTGAAATAGATGGATCATTTTTGAATATATGTAAAATGTAGATTAACTTCTTTTTTTAAAGATTGTATTTATTTATTTTTTGGGGGAGGAAGAGAGGGAGAAAGAGAGGGAGAGAAACATCGATGGGTGAGAGGAACATTGATTGGGTGCCTCTCACGCGTCCCCCACTGAGGACCTGGCAGGCAGCTGAGGCCTGTGCCCTGACTGGGACTCAAACCGAAAAGTTTTTCAGTTTGCAGGACATTGTCCAGTCCACTGAGCCACACCAGTCAGGTCTAGATTAACTACTTAAACCATATTATTTCATTATTCCAACAAATATTGTTGATTATTTTATGTGAATCATAAGATCACTCAGACAAAAGTCCCTGTCTTCCGGAGTTTATATTCTGTTTGGAGGTATAATCAATAAAAAGATAAATGTATATCAGCAAAATATGTTGCACATTAGATTATAAATGTTAAAAAGAAAAGTAAAGTAGGGAATGGGGATAGGGAGTGTGTGGTAGGTATTGTTGCAATTTTCAGTAGGGCAGCCAAGCAGAGCCTTACCAGTGAAATAAAAGGTGCCAATCCCATATATGTGGGGAGTACATTGCAAAAGATGGAATCAAATGCAGAGGGCTTGAAACAAGTGAGGCAGGAACAGTGTGGGAGAGGTAGATAGCAAGATGAAGGTGGAGTGATAAAGAGAGGGGGTTCAAATCATGAAGGGCCATGTGGCTCATAATGAGGTCTTTGACTTTTATTCTGAATGAGGTGGAAACTATTAAAGGATATTGAACTGATGGGTAACCTGATATGACTTATGGTTTTCTAAGACAGTGGTAAAACACACATAAAATTTACCATCTCAATCATTTCAAAGTGTTCAGTTCTGTAGTATTAAATACATTCATATTGTTGTGCAGCTGTCACCACCTTCTACTCCTATAACACATTGCAAAACTGAAACTCTATATCTATTAAGCAATAACTCCCAATTCTTTCCGCCTCTTAACCTCTGGCAACCATCACTATACTTTCTGTCTTCATGATCTTGACTAAGTTTCTCATATACATGGAATAATGTAGTATTTTCTCTTTTTCTAACTGCCTTATTTCACTTAGCATAATACCTTCAAAGTTTATTCATGTTGCAACATACTGCAAAACTTCCTTCCTTTTAAGACTGAATAATATTTCATTGTATGTATATCCTACATTTTCTTTACCCATTCATCTGTTGATAGACATTTAGGTTGTTTCTATAGCTTGGCTATTTAAAATGATGTTGATATGATCATGGTGTACAGATACCTCATTGGGACCCTTCTTTCTAGCCTTTTGGGTACATACCCAGAAGTGGAATTGCTGAGCCATGTGGTAATTGTAGTTTTAATTTTTTGAGTAAACTTCATACTATTTTCCACAGTGGTTGTGCTATTTTACACTCCCACCAGCACAAGTGTTCCAGTTTCTCTATGTCCTTGCCAATACTTGTTGATTTCTGTTTTTCATATTAGCTATCCTATATGTTTGAAATAGTATCTCATTATAGTATGATTTGCATTTCCTTAATGATCAGTGATGTTGAGACCTTTACATGTGCTTATTGGCCATTCATATATCGTCTTTGGAGATATGTCTATTCAGGTGCTTTGCCCATTTTTGTAATGGGTTTTTTTTTTTGTCTTTTGTTGTTGAGTGTAAGGAGTTCTCTATGTATTCTGGGTATTAATACTTCATCAGTTATATGATTTGCAAATATCTCTCCCATTCTGTGGGTTGCCTTTTCATTCTGTGAATAGTGTCTTTGATGTACAATAAGGATTTGATGGCCTGTCATTAAGTACCTAAATGTTTGTTTATATTTTCTTGCTGTACTGAAACTTTTATTAATATATAATATTCTTCTTTGCATCTTATAATCTTTTTTGATTTAAAGTGTGTTTAATCTAATGTTGTTATAGTTACTCCTGATCTCTTTTAGCTAGTATTTGCATGTAATATCTTTTTCCATACTTTCACTTTCAACCTGTTTGTGTCTTTTGATCTCAAGTGAATCTCTTGTAAACAGAATCTCATGTGTTTTTAATCAATTCTGCCGATCTCTTTTTTTCTTTCTTCCAACTTAATTTTTATCAAAGTGTATTTTATACTCAGTTAAATGTACAGATCTTAACTGTACAAGTCAATGAGTTTTGACAACTGTATATGCTGTGTAGCCAATATTGCAATGAAGACATAGAACATTTTCATCATTCTAAAGGCTACTGAGTTTGTACTGAATCATATTTCTGTTGAGAGTCAGAAATGTTCACATCCTGTTCATATCCACAGATACAAATTAATACACTTTCAACCTTTAACAAATTTTTGTCCATTAGTAGATTAGGAAAATTTTGCATGGTGTAGATTATTTCTTTAAAATTTCAGCATTTATTTGTTTTTGTATAGAGTATGTAGTAGAATTGTCATAGACCACCACCTGCACAATATTCAACATTGTACTGTATTCAGAATATTTATTTTCTGGCTAAAAGTCACTTACATAATCAAAGTTAATTTTATTATAAATCTTCACTTTTTCCTTTATTTTATTCTTTCTTTTAAGCTTTTCTTTATATATGTGTATGTTTTTTATTATGCTAGTACTGTTAACTTTCAATATTAATTTTATTGGTTTTGGGTGTACAGCATTTGACCCAGTGATTCCAGTTCTGTTTATATATCAGAAGAAACCCAAAACACTAATTTGAAAGAATATATATACCCCATGTTCACTGCAGCATTATTTACAATAACCAAGATATGGAAGCAATTCCAGTGCCCATCAATAGACAAGTGGATAAAAAAGTGGGCATACATATACACAATGGAATATTTCTCAGACATAAAAAAGAATGAAATCTTACCATTTGCGACTGCATGGATGTGTGTAGAGGGCTCAGTGAAATAAGTTAGTCAGAGAAAAACAAAAACTATATGGTTTCACTTATATGTGGAATCTAAAGAACAAAATAAGTGAGTTAACAAAATTGACAGATTCATAGACACAGAGGGCAGACTGGTGGGAGGGGTTGGGGGACTGAGAGAAAGTGGTGAACAGACAAAGAAGTACAAATAAGTAGTTACAAAAGTCATGGGGATGTAAAGTACAACATACGGAATATAGTCAATAATATTGTGACAATTGCATGGTACCAGGTGAGGACTGGAAGTGGCGGGGGGATACTTTGTAAAGTATATGATTGTCTAATCAATCTCTGTCTTTTGATCAGAGAGTTCAATCGATTTACATTAAAATTAATTATTGACAAGAAATTATTTACTTCTGTCATTGTACTATTTGTTTTCCATATGCTGTATAGTTTTTTTATCTCTTATTTCCTGCATTTCTGTCTTTAGTGTTTAGTTGATTTTTTTGTAGTGAATGTTAAAATTCCTTCTTAATTTTCTTTTTGTACATTCTATAGTTATTATCTTTGTGGTTAGCATTAGGATTACATTTAGTATCCTAAAGTTGGAACATTCTAATTTGAAATTTTATCAGTGTGTATAAAAAAAGGTAACTGCAATAAATCTGAAAGTAACCTCACAAAATGATCTAATCATTAAATTCCTGACTGGGCAGGTCATGGTGGGTAGTCAGGTACCAGGCCTATAAAAACATTTCTCTTTGCCTTAAGGAAGCCCTGTCCATTGTTCTTGTGCATCTGAGTTAACACACCTTTGAAATGCAGGAGTAATACATTTTTCAGACCCTCCAGAAAGCACATTATCTTGTTCACTACTTAGTAATCTAATCACAAAGATTTCCCTGCTTTGCTTTCTCCACCTTCTTGTAATCTTCCTTAGTTCCCTCCTTAATTCTAAATGAATAAAAGATACTTCAAAACTATCATTCTCCAGAATATTTTCTCAGTCTGTTGAAATATTACTTCCAGGCATATTCTGTTTCACTCAAATAAACTCATAAAAGTCTTCTACAGATTTGGATATCCTGATGTAGACAGCAGCTTAACTATAATAACAGACAAAAACTCAGCTCCTTTACGTACCTATCACAACCCTATTTTGTTGTTGATGTCACAAAATTCCATCTTTATGCATTGTCTGCCCTAAAACATAAACTAATAATTCTTTTAATTGTACCGACTTTCTAAATTGTAGGAAAAGAATGATATAGAGATACAAAACAGTTACAGTGATCTAGCTTTTATACTAATAATTGTTTTTTATCTTTAAATGTATTAGTCTCAAATCATATAGAAAATCAAAAGTACAGTTACAAACCATTGTTACAATGATACTGGCTTTTATAATTACCCATATAGTCACCTTTATTAAGATCTCTATTTCTTCTTACAGCATCACCATACTGTCTAGTGTCCTTTCATTTCACCTTGCAGGACTCCCTTGAGAATTTCTTGCAGGGCAGTTTTAGTGGTCTTGAACTTCATCAGCTATTGTTTATCTGGGAATGTCTTGATTTCCCCTAACTTTCGAAGGACAATTTTGTCAGATACAGGATTCTTGATTGACATTTCTTTTTAGCACTTCGAATATATTGACCCATTGCTTTCTTGCCTGATATGTAATCTGCTGATCATTTTATTGAGGATCCCTTACATGTGGTGCTTTGATTATCTCTTGATGATTTTAATATTTGCTTCTTGGCTTTGGCTCTTGAATGTTTGATTATAATGTGTCTTGGTGTGGGTCTTTGAATTCATCTTACTAGGCGTTTTTTGAACTTATATTCATGTCTTTCCTCAACTATGGGAAGTTTTCAGCCATTATTTCTTCATATATTGTCTTTGCCCTTTTCTTGCTCTCTTCTCCTTCTATGACTCCCACAATTGTTATTGTAAAAAATAATATAAATAGATACACTTTAAAATGCAATTGGACACAACAAGCCTTAACAAATTCAAAAAAATTGAAATCATATGAAGCATCTTCTCGAATCATAATGGCTTGAAACTAGAAACCAACTTCAGGGAAAAAACTTAAAAACATTCAAATACATGGAGACTGAATAATGTGTTTTTAAATAATGAATGGGTTAACAGTGAGATCAAGAAAGAAATAAAAAATATCTAGAAACAAATGAAAATGAACACACAATAGCCCAAAACCTATGGGGCCCAGTGAAGGCAGTCCTGAGAGGGAAGTTCATAGTAATACGGGGCCTACTTAAAGATGATTTTAAAAAAGCTCCAACATCCCAGCCCTACATTTAAAAAAGCTAGAGGAACAACAACAAAGCCCAGAGGGAGTAGAAGGAAAGAAATAATCAAGATCAGAGCAGAATTAAGTGACACAGAGACTAAAAAATAAATCCAAAGAATCAATGCTGGTGCTTTGAAAAGATAAACAAAATTGACAAACCTTTAACCAGACTCATCAAGCAAAAAAGAAAGAGGATCCAAATAACTAAAATCAGAAACGAAAGGAGAGAAGCAACAACCAATACTACAGAAATACAAAGGATTGTAAAATATTACTATAAGCAACTATATGCCAAGACACTGGATAACCTAGGCGAAATGGACAAATTTCTGGAAACATCCAATATCCCAAAACTGAATCAAGTAGAGACAGAAAGATGAACAGTCTGATAACAACTAGAGAAATTGAAGCAGTAATCAAAAAACTCCTGGGGCACAAAATTCCTGGACTGTGTGGTTTCACAGGCTAATTTTACCAAACATTCAAAGAAGAACTAACACCTATCCTTCTCAAACTATTTCAAAAAATTCAAGAAGAGGGAAGACTCCCAAACTCTTTTTACAAGCCAGTGTTATCCTCATTCTAAACCAGGTAAAGGCACAACAAAGGAAGAAAATTACTGGCCAATATCTCTGATGAACATAGATGGTAAAATCCTCAACAAAATATTGGTAGTCTGGATCGAGCAATACATTAAACAGATCACACAACATGAGCAAGTGGGATATATCCCTGGGATGCAAGGACGGTATAACATTCACAAATCAATAAATGTAATACATCATATAAACAAAATGAAAGACAAAAATCACGTGCTTATATCAGTGATGCTGAAAAAGCATTTGACAAAAATCAGTGCCCATTTATGATATAAACATTCAGCAAAGTGGGACAAGAGGGAGCATACCTCAACATAATAAAGGCCATATATGAGAAACCTACTGCGACATCATACTCCATGGGCAAAAACTAAAAGTGTTTCCCTTAAGATCTGAAACAAGACAAGGGTGCCTGCTTTTACCACTGTTATTCAAAATAGTACTGGAAGTTCTAGTCACAGTGATTAGATAAGAAAAAGAAATAAAAGGCATCCAAATTGGAAAGGAAGAAGTAAAACTGACATTATTCTCAGATGACATGATAGTGTACTTAGAAAACCCTAGAGTCTCCACCAAAAAACTACTTGACCTAATAAGTGAATTCAGCAAAGTAACAGTAAGCAAAGTCAATGTGCAGAAAGTGAAGGCATTCTTGTACACCAACAGTGAATTATCAGAAAGAGAAACTAGGGGGGGAAACCCCATCTACAATAGCAACAAGGAAAATAAAGTACCTAGGCATAAATTTAACCAAAGGAGGTAAAAGGTCTGTACACTAAAGAAAGAAATTGAGGATGCTACAAATAAAGAGAAGCATATACTGTGTTCATGCATTGGAAGAATTAACATGATTAAAATGTGCATACTACCCAAAGCAATCTATAGATTCAATGCAATTCCTAAAAAAAATATCAATGGAATACTTCGCAGATCTAGAACAAATATCCCCAAAATTTATATGGAACAAAAAAAGACCCTGAATAGCCTCAGCAATCTTGAGAAAGAAGAACAAAGTAGGAGGGATCACAGTTCCTGATTTTAAGCTATATTACAAGGCTACTGTAATCAAGACACTCTGGTACTGGCATAAGAACAGACACGTAGGTCAATGGAACAGAATAGAAAGGTCAGAAATAAACCCATGTCTCTATGGTCAATTAATATTTAACAAAGTGGGCACAAGCGTACAATGGAGTAAAAACAGGTTTTTTTTTTTTTTATTGCACATGACTCCTTTATTATACTGGTCTGGAAAAAAGATTTAGTAGTTATGCTCAAAATGTGTGCTAGTACCAAGTAGCAGGGTCAAGCAACTGGAACACGATTCAGAAATCAGACACAGTGAAAGACACACCTGGACATTCTCAAGACACATTTCACTGCCGTGACACCATAAGACAGGGGAGGGACTCTAACACACAGCAGGACGAACTCCTACCCCTTATAAGTCAAGGAGCTCATCCTACCCTGATGTGAGGAATGGCGTATTTTGGGAGGATCACATGTGGGAATATTTCAACAGCCACTAGAAACCCCAGAAGGGTTTTTGTTTTGTATTATTCTATATATCTATATCTATATGTATATATAGATATAGATATAGATATATATACACACACTTTTTTTTTTGTAAAAGTAAATGCAACACATGAACATTCAGGATTGATCCCAATATCTGGAGCCAGCTTCTCTGGGGCCAGGGAGAAAATGTTTGTTTGATCACCACATGTCCATTCATCTTCCTCTGGAATGACTAGAGCCCCCAGTCAGTCACCGGGCTAAAGACTAGTAAGAACTACTCCTGGGAACAGACAGGCTCTCTTGCCTCCTCATTGGTCACGCTTTAGCATGGTTCCTCCCTATCCCACTACTCAAGCAGGTCCTTAGTAATAAAATAAAAAATAAAATTAAAAAAAAACACAATAAATGATGTTGGAAGGACAGGACTGGTACATGCAAAAAAAAAAAAAAAAAAAAAAAAGAAAGAAAGAAAAGAAAAAAGAAAAAGAAACTAGACCACCAACTTACACCAGAATAAACTAAAAATGGACAGAGGACTTAAATATAAGTTGAGATACCATAAACATTCTAGCAGAAAACATAGGCAATAAAATTTCAGATATTCCACATCGCAAAATTTTTGCCAATATATCTCCTAGGGCAAGGAAAATAAGGGAAAAAATAAACAAATGAGACTATATCAAATTTAAAAGTTTCTGTGCAGCTAAAGAAACCATCATTAAAATGAAAAGGGAACTGACTGTATGGGAGGACATATTTGCCAATGATATATTGGACAAGGGTTTAATCTCCAAAATATGTAAAGAACTCATATGACTCAACACCAGGAAGACAAACAACCCAATTAAAAAATTAAAAAATGGGAAAAGGAACTGAATAGACAATTCTCCAAGGAGGACATACAGATGGCCAATAAACATGAAAAAATGCTCAACAGCACTAGCCATCAGAAAGATGCAAATTAAAACCACAATAATATATCACTTCACACCTGCCAGAATGTCTATTATTAATAAATCAACAAACAAGAGCTGGAGAGGATGCGGAGAAACAGGAACCCTAGTACACTGTTGGTGGGAATGCAGACTGGTGCAGCCACTGCAGAAAACAGTATGGAATTTCCTCAAAATTTAAAAAATGGAAATGACTTATAACCCAGTGATTCCATGCTGGGAATATGCCTTAAGAATCCTGAAACACCAATTCAAAAGAACTTATGCACCCCAATGTTCATAGCAGTGTTATTTACAATAGCTAAATGTTGGAAACAGCCTAAGTGCCCATCAGTAAATGAGAAGATCAAAAACCTGTATTACATTTACTCAATGGAATACTAAGCAGCAGAAAGAAAGAAGGAACTCCTACTTTTTGCAACAGCATGGATGGAACTGGAGATTATTAGGCTAAGCGAAATAAGCCAGTCGATGAAAGACAAATTCCATATGATCTTACTTAGATTGGAATCTAATGAACAAAATAAACTAACAAGAAAAATAGAACCAGAGACATGAGAACATATAACAAACTGATAGCTGTAAGTGGGGGGTGGGGGAGGGAATGGCAGAAGGAAGGGCAAGGGACTAGTCAAAGAACATGTATGAATGACACAAGGACATGAACAACGGATAGGGGATTGACTGTGGGCTAGAGGGGTGGGCTGGGTGGAGGGGGGCAAAAGGGAAAAATAATTGGGCAACTGGAATAGAATAAACAACAAAAAAAACAAGAAAAAAATAAATAAAATGGAGTTGGAGCTGCCATGCTGAAGGAACTACCTTGCGTGACTTATGCCTCAGAGCTTTGAAATGTTAAAACGGCAAAATAACCTTTTGGACTGGACCTAAAGCAACCTTGTGCCCACAAGAACTGCTTACAAAGATAAAAAAACAAACAAACAACCAGGTATTGTGACTATTGGACTGATGGCTACCAAACTGAAAATTTAAAAACAAAAACAAAAACAAAAAAAACGTTTAGGGAGAAGAAAGAAGATGGCAGCTGAGTAGGTGAAAATTATACTCACCTCTACCCAGGCCCTAACTGGAATTACAACTAAACTATAAACCAATCAACCTGAATAACCAACTGAAGACTAGCTGTACAGAAGTCTTATGACTAAAGGTTTATAGGAAAAGCCACATTGAGGCTGGTAGGAACGGTGGAGAGGGAAAAGAACTAGCTCCATACTCAGCTGTAGTGGCTGAGAATCGGGAAGTGCCATGGAAGCTGTGCCTCACTTCCCACAGGCCAGAGTATCCGTGTCACACACCCAGAGTATCTGAGATAATATGTCCTGACCCTGCATCTTACCTCCTGAAGCCAGAGCAGCTGCTCCAGTGCCTGGAGTGCCTGAGAAATGGTGCCCTGTCCCCCACAGCCAGAGTAGTAGTACCCCCTGGCTCCGGAGATCCACTAGCCACACCAGGGGAGAACCACTAGCTCCACCCTCCTGACTCCCAGTGGCCCTGCTCTGCTGAGCTTGCATTCTACAATATTGTCAGCAGGCTGTGGCCAGCCTGGTCTGCCAGTGCAGAACAGCTTTCAGGATGTCTGGGCAGACTCTGAGAAAAACTTAGTTGTGTGGCTCTTGGGTGGGGCCACTTTTTTCTCACATGCCAGACCAGCACCACCATTCATGTGCAGAACCCTATCTTCACAAAGACAAATATTGGTCTGTTTTGGCTTGATGAACACTGCTGGCTTCACCCTGATGAATCTCTGAGACTGCTTCATCACAAAGGTCCATGGGCACCTGGTAGGTGGTGGCTGACTTTAGTGTACCCCAAGGCTGTTGTTAAGTGGCCTCAAAACCAGCACTGGCACTGAATTTGAATCAGTATTAATTGGGAACACCACTCACCACCTGGTGACTCACTGAGAGCCTCCCTCACACAACTCGCATACTGAGAGAGGCTCTTTCAGGCCTTACAAGCAGCTAACAGGTAAGGTCTACCTAGAGGAGCCTTGGGCCTTTGCTGACCTACCCCTGGGCTTGGACCTGGTAGACACTGGTCTTGGTACACAGCCTGACCCCTCCCTCCATGCACACTCAGGTCCAGCAGAGGCAGCCATAAACTGTGGATCACTTTATAGCACCAGACAGGTAGCCCAGGAAGTGCTTGACAGAGACCAGCACTAAATCCCATCCCAAATGGCCCTAGAACCAACACACCTAGTGGTTCAGACCACATAAGAGCATGACCCAATTAATTCCATGAGCAGCACACACAAAGGTACACTTCAGCAGACACCAGACCTGCTGGGGTGAATTCAGCTTTGTGGCATCAGTCCCCACACAGGATCTCATACATTGCTCTTGGGTATATCCTCATAGCCAGGTGGAGGGGCAACCCCACCTGCGGATAGGCAAACAACAATCAAGACATAACTATAGCAGGAGAGCTCACATAACCCACACAAGGAACATTCCTGGGGCACCTTGCTCAGGTGATGAGGGAGACTGCACCACTGAGCCCCACAAGACGCTGTATAAGGCCACCATATGAAAGCATGGTCCCCCAGTGCAGATCTACCTGATACACTAGAAAGAAATACAGAGAGGCAGCCAAAATTGGGAGTCAAAGAAACATGCCCCAAATAAAAGAATGGGAGAAATTCTCAGAAAAATAACTAAATAAAATGGAAGCAAGTAAGCTACCAGATACAGAGTTCAAAACAATGGTTAAAAAGATGCTCAAGGAACTTCAACAAAGAGATTGCAAGCATAAAAAAGGACATAGAAAACATAAAAAAGAAGCAATCAGAAATGGAGAATAAAATACCTGAAATGAAGAATACACTAGAAGGAAGCAACTACAGGTGAGGTGTATTAGAGGACTGAAAGAGTGATATGGAAAACAGGGTAGCAAAAAACACCCAATCAGAGAAGCAAAACAAAAAATGAATTTAAAAAATGAGGATAGTCCGAGGGACATCTGGGACAACATGAAGTTTAACAACATCCACATCATAAGGGGACCAGAAGGAGAAGAGAGAGAGCAAGGAATTGAGGACCTATTTAAAGAAATAACAGCTGAAAAAAATTCCCTAACCTAGTGAAAAAAAAAAAAAAAGACACACAAGTCCAGAAAGCACAGACAGTCCCAAAGAAAAGGAACCCAAAGAGGCCCATACTAAGACCCATCATAATTAAAACGGCAAAGGTTAAAGACACAGAGAGAATTTTAAAAACAGCAAGAGAAAGACAATTACCTACAAAAGCACTTTCATAAGACTGTCAGTTGATTTCTTAAAAGAAACATTTCAGGACAGAAGGGATTGTCATGGAATATTCAAAGTGATGAAGAGCAAGGACCTACAACCAAGACTACTTTATCCAACAAAGCTATCATTTAAAATTAAAGAACTACAGAGATTCCCAGAGAAAAAAAAAGCTAAAGGAGTTCCACAAAGCCAGTATTAGAAGAAATGTTAAAAGGTCTTGAAGATGAAGAAAGAAGACAGAGGAACACAGTTAAAAAAAATGAACTACTGATACATGTATCAACGTGGATAACTCTCCTAAACATTTCACTGAGTGCAGGTAGGAAAAAGAAAAGTTATGTATATACTATATGTTTCCATTTATATAATGTTCAAAACTAGGCAGAATTAATCTGTGTTGATAAAAATGAGAACAGTAGTTGCTTCTAGAGGTGAGAGAACTGATAGGAAAGAGATTTAATTGGAAACCTTTTAGGGTGGTTTAGAAGTGTTCTATATCTTGATTGGTGTTATGGTTTCATGAGTATATATTTGATAACTTATCCTCTTAAAACCAGTGTATTTTATTTTATAAAAATATACCTCAATAAGAAAAGAGTATTTGAAGGGGGAAAACCCCCCTAATGAGTGGTAGTTCTCCCTAATCCTATTTTACCTTATGACTTCACTTATTTGTTCAACAAATATTTATTGAGCACCAACACTGTTCTTGGTGCTAGGGATATAGTGAATATAATATAAAAAATCCTACTCTCATTATATATGCATTATAATAGATGGGACAGATAATAACATGATAAATATATATATTTATTTTTATTAAATTGGGGTGACATTGGTTAATAGGATCATATAAGTTTCAGCTGTACATTTCTAAAATGCAAGATCTGTATATTGCATTGTGTTCCCACCACCAAAGTCAAATCAACTTTTGTCACCATATATTTGTCTCCTTTTACCTTCACTATCATCTCACTTTCTTCCCTCAGGTAACCACCATACTGTTGTCTGTGTCTATGAGTTTCAGTTTGATATCCCACATAGGAGTGAAACCAAATGACTCTTAGTTTTT
This sequence comes from Pteronotus mesoamericanus, assembly GCF_021234165.1. Classification (NCBI taxonomy): domain Eukaryota; kingdom Metazoa; phylum Chordata; class Mammalia; order Chiroptera; family Mormoopidae; genus Pteronotus; species Pteronotus mesoamericanus. The sequence goes on along the minus strand of NW_026555006.1, from coordinate 3,189,695 downwards.
TCTGACTGACTTATTTCACTTAACATAATATTCTCAAGGTCCATCCATGTTTTAAGAAATGGCAGTATTTTTTCAAATACATTTGTCTCTGCCTTCTCCCCACCACTTTCTCCCACCCCATTTAAAAAAAATGTATTATCCATATACCTAGAACATTATAAAAATAACTGGACTTGTTTTAAAAAACGTGAAAAATAGGTAGCCCCTAGTCAAGTAAGAAAGCAAACAGTAGAAACATACCCCAAGATGAACCAGATCAGAATTAGTAAACAAGAATTTGAAAGAGTCTGTAACAAATAAAGCTATTAAAGATAAAAAAAAAAAAAAAAGAAATGGCAGTATTTTATCTTTTCTTATGGCCGAGCAGTAGTCCATTGTATGTATGCACAATATCTTCTTTAACCAATCCTCTATCAAAGGACACTTTGGTTGTCTTCATGTCTTGGCCACTGTGAATAACACTACAATGAATATCGGGGTGTGCATATCTTTGTGAATAAATGTTTTGGAGTGTTTCGGGTAGGTACCCAGAAGAGGAAATGCTGGGTCTTATAGTAACTCTGTTGTTAATTTTTTGAGCAACCATCATACTGTTTTCCATATGGTAATTCCTTAATTTCTTCAAGAACTGCTGAACTATATTCCATAGTGGTTGTCAATTTATATTTTGACCAGCAGTGAATGAGGGTTCCTTTTTCTCCACCATCTCTCCAATACTTATTACCTGTCATGTTGATAATAGCCATTCTAACAGGTGTGAGGTGGTATCTCACTGTAGTTTTGATTTGCAGTTCTCCAATAGCTACTGAAGGTGAACATCTTTTAGTATATCTGTTAGATACATATACTCGCTATTTAAGATAGTGATATGAAAGCAGGGAAGGGGATATGAAACATTCAGAAGGGGTTGAAACTTTTTATAGGTTGGCCAGAAAAGACCACACTGAGAAAGTAGCTTTTGAGGCAAGGCCTAAAGAATGTGAAGGAGGTAACTATGTACATTTCTAAGGGAAATATATTTCAGGAAGAAGGAAAAGCAGGTGCAAATGGCCCTGAAAATAGGACCATCCTTGATATGCCAAGGAATACCAAAGAGGGCAGTGTGGTTGGAAAAGAGTGAGAAAAATGTAGAATTGTTGAATATAAGATTAGAAGACTAAGGAGGTGAGGTCCAGATCATGAAAATCATCTAGATCGTATTAGGGACTTAGGTTTTACTCTGAGTGAGATGGAAATCCGTTGGAATGTTTTGAAGAGAGAAGTAACATTATCTGTCTATATGCAGATAAATAGGATTACTCTGGATGGTGTATTGAAAATAGATTCTGGGAGGTTCAGAGTGGGGAACAAAAGCAGAAGCAAAGGTATCATTTAAAGGAAGATACTAAAATAGTTGAGGTGAGAGATGATAGTAGTTTGGACCAGGGTGGTAACAATGGAGATTGTAAGAATGATAAAAGTCTGGATATATTAGATTTGCTATCTAATTGAATATGAGACATGAGATAAAGGAGTCAGCAGATGACATCAGGGTTTTTTTTTTGTCTGTATAAATGAAAATATGAAGTTGCCAGGAAGAGTTGGTTTGAGGGTGAATATCAAGTCCAGTCTTTTTTCCCTGACACCACATTTTGATTTCCACTGTAATCCCAGCAAGTCCTCTAGTACAGCCTGCACTGCTTTTCCTGCTCCATTGCCAAATTTACCAGATCACAGATTACACCTAAGGGTTGAGAAGAAAACTGAGAAATACTTGTGAAGTTTACAGTCAAGGCATAACCTTACTAAATGACTGAGACCAGATTACAGTCTTAAAAATAGATTTCAATTAAATGTATTTTGAAATTGCAGAGATTCAGTTGCAAAGCTCCAATCTTTTTCATTGTAACAAGGGTCACATTGTGTATAAAGTTGAACAATTTATGGTTCCACTTCACTGTGAACCAACACATGGCTTGCTTGTTCTTAATATGACTTTTATGAAGTCTCAGCAGGCATCAGGACCATAGTTTTGTGTTGTTGCATGAACCTGTTTTCCCCCTTCTTGAAGGCAAAGGCTACTCTGACCCTTCACCCCATCAAGCTGGACACCAGTGCATTCTCTCTGCTCTCCAAACTCCTGGCTGCTTCCCAGGTCTGTAATGGAAATCCAGGCTTGTTCTTACCCTCATCGTTCCGCTACCTCCACCCTCTTAAATTCCATTTTACAAACACAAAGCAAGGTAGCCTTTGTTAAAAAGTGTAATGTTCTTAGTTGAATCAGTTGGACTAATTAGAATACCAGTTAGAACTGGCAGGTTAAGCACAGTTTTTAACATATTAATTTTGAAGACTATTAAATAGCTAAGTAAACATGCCAAGAAGCAATTAGATAAATGTGTCTAGAGTTCAGGGGAGATGTCCAGGCTGGATTGGAGTTATATATAAAAAGGGGAGTGGTCTAATAACTGAGTCTTGGCATACTTCAACATTTATAGATTATTTATTTATTTATTTGTTGATTCATTCATTCATTTATTCCCAAAGGAAAAAAGTATTTAATGGAGGACAATGAAGAAGACCACAATGTGGGAGGCAAGTGACATAGTTCTGGGATTGTACTGGTCATGTGATCTTGGGCAAGACACTACTACACGCTGGGTTCACATAAGGCTTAAATCAGCATTTTCAAACTGTAAGTTGTAAGTCTGACCTCACATAGGACACCAGAGCTTGGAGAGGATGGTCTTACAAATAGCTGGGGCAGACGGGGGCCCAGGACCGGGGTGCCACTATGCTGCAGAGATCATCCATACTATGTAGTTAGATCTCCAGGTTGAATACATGTCACCCTAGACATGCCCATCTTGGGTCTCAGGTCCTTGGGGAGCCAGGGCATGCAGATGCAGAGGGCTTAGGGAACATGGGGTTGACCCAGTTTTATATATTTTTAAAGGTTATAAAGTCAGGTTGCTCAACATTCAAAAATAGATATATTTTTGAATAATATGAAATAATGAAATATCTACCTTTCATTTTTTTATTCCTGTCTCATCAAGCAAATAGTATTAGTTTCATATGGGTGGCTGCTTAGCTTTTCATCAATGAATGAATGAACATGACTAGCTCCCTGTTGATGAATATCATGAGTTGCTTCCAATTTTTGCTGATAAAACTCTATTGCAATGAATAACCTTTTCTATATGTCATTTCATATATATGTGAGAAAATCCGTAGAATAAATTCCTATAGGTAGAATTGTTAGTTTAAAGAATATGCACATTTGTAATTTTCATAAAATTTTTCCAAACTTTCCTCTATAGAAATACCACCACATACTTCCATTAACAATGTATGGGGACTTCTGGTTTCCAGTTACATATGTAGGGAGCTTGTAAGTCACCACTCTATCCTGACAACAGGGAAAAAGCTGAACATACAGAAAAACAAATAACTCATTTGGGATCTACAAGAGAGGGGAGAACACAGGGAAAACTACTGCCCTCAGGATTGGAGAGACAGATAACTGATACAAGCTTACCAGTACAGATACTCACAATGGGATACCACAGCAAGAACCAGTGCCATGTTTGGAAAACCTGAACTATAATTGATTAATTGCTGAAGGCTCACTGTAGACAAGTTTGAGAGTTGAAAACTCCAGTAAAACTAGTCATAGGAGAGCCCCCACAGTGTGGTGAGATTTCTCTCCTGGAACTCACCTAGGTTCCCACAGTGATTACCGGAGAAAAATCTCTTCATGTTTGCAGCAGGAGGACGGGAAACGAAACCATTTTGAGATACGCCAGACCACTGTGTTCTTGGCAGGGTTTGCTCTTAGGAAAAATAATTAACTAGAGACTAACCTGCTGGAATATTATCAAAGCCTAACTGTCCTGGGGGAAGGAAAATACCCAACTCCAGGCTGATTTAGCCCTTGTGCTTCACCTAAGGGTTGAGAAGAAAACTGAGAAATAGTTGTGAAGTTTACAGTCAAGGCATAACCTTACTAAATGACTGAGACCTTATTATAGGACTTTAGAATGCTTCCCCTCTCCTGACACCTTACCACCACTTTACAATACAGGTCTATTTATAACAGTTTATTTTGCCCAATACATCATGTTCAGCTAAGAAGAAAAAAATTGCAATGCATACTAAAAGGCAAAAATCACACTTTGAAGACACAGAGCAAGCATCAGAATGAGAGATGACAGGAATGTTTGAATTATCATAGTGGGAATTTAAAACAACAATGATTAATATGCTTAGAGCTCAAATGGATAGACAGTGTAGAAGAACAGATGTGCAGTGTAAGCAGAGAGGTGGAAATCCTAAGGAAGAACCAAAAATAAATGCTAAAGATTAAAAACACTATAATAGAAATAAAGAATACCTTTGATGGGCTTATTAGTAATCTGGATATGGTTGAGCAGATAATCTCCAAGGTTGAGGATATATCAATAGAAACCCCGAGAACTGAAAAGCAAAAAGAAAAAAGGCTGAAGAAAAAACACCCAGAATATCCAAAGACTGTAGGGTAAATACAAAAGGTATAACATCTGTTATTGGAATACCAGGAGGAAAAGAAAGAGAAAAAGGGACGGAAGAAATTTTTGAAATAATAATGACTAAGACCTTCTCCAAATTAATGTCAGACATCAAATCACAGATCCATGAACTCGGTAACATCAGGCAGGATGAATGCCAAAAAGCTACACCTAGGCATATTTTTTCAAGTGATAGAAAATCAGAGATAAAGAAAAAATTCTGAAGGAGATCAGATAGGAAAAACTTGACCTGTAAGAAAACAAAGATAAATTACATCTGACTTTTCCTCAGAAACCATGCAAGCAAGAAGTCAGTAGATAGAAATATTTAAAGTATTAAGAAAACCCCTCCAATGTAGAGCTCTGTACCCTATAATAGTATCCTTCAAAAGTGAAGGATAAATAAAAACTTTCTCAAACAAAAACTGAGAAAAATTTGTTGCTATTTAATCACCTTGCAAGCAATGTTTAAAGAAGATCTTTAGAGAGAAGAAAAATAATGTAGGTCAGAAACTCAGATCTACATAAATAAAGGGAAATTTTTGGAGAAGGAATAAGGAATAATTAAAAAATGTTTACTTCTCTTATTCTTAATTGACCCAACACATAACATTTTGTTTAAAATGTTACCAAATGTATTCAGTTATATTCATGTACGTGTGTATGCTTATACATAAGTGAAATGAATGACAACAATGATGTAAGGAATGAGAGGGAATAATTAGGATTATTTTGTCATTATATGGTACTCACACTACCCATGAAGTGTTACAGTGTTATCTGAAAGTGGACTTGGATTACTTGTAAATGTATATTCTAAACTTTAGGACATGAAAAAAATTTAAAATAAGTATGATTGTTAAGAAAGAGAAACCAGAATCATATAAAATGATCAATTATTGTAATACAATATATGAGAATGCCTCTATTTCCTCAAATCCTCACAATTATGGTATTCATTGTTTTGCCAATGTAGCAAAACATGTTATCACACTGTAGTTCTAATTTATTTTTCTTATTATGAGGAAGATTATGTTTTTTTTATTAAGGTGTTTAGAGTAATTGTACTTTCTTTCTGTGAGTTGTCTGTTGATTGCCAAATTTTTAAGGGAAAAGATAAGTTTCAGAATGCTTTTTTTGTATGATATTATAGAGCAGAAAATAATTTTGTCATTTAATTTTAGATTATTTTGAAAAAGTAGTCCAAGAAAGAGTTGGGAAAATTTGTAAGGAACAATGATTATACTTATATATGATAACTATAGTGACCTTACTGTATATGTAACACAGAACAGAATCAGATGATTTCTGTCAACACTCTAGTACATTTATCTTCATAATAGATAAGTCAGAGAGAATTTATCTAAAAAACTTGTTGGAATGACATCAGCAAGATGTCAGTATAGGAAGTTTTAGCCCTTGATTCCCTACAGATACACAGATTTAACAATGATATAAGTAACAAAACCTTTATAAGGAGTACAAAATTCAATTAAGAAGTTGCAGTACTCCACACAAGCACAAAGCTGAAATCAGTTGCTGAATGTATAAAAAGAGCAATTCCACTTTCCCTGTATCATGGCTCAGTACTGATAGATTGTGACTCTTCCTTTGGGGTGGGGTAGGGATAAAGGGGCAAACCTCTGAATCTCTGGCCTTTCAGTGCCCTTGCAGAGAAGCCAGCTTCTGTCTCATGTCATTGAGAGCAATGAAAGAACTGGTATAGTCCATATGCTTTGTGTAGCTAAGGAAATGGACACGTTCCTGCAGCTGGCCTGGCTCTGCAAAATTGGAAAGAGGCACATAACTTAGACTTTTTCCTCAGAATGGAAATGAAAGAGTAGAGCATGCCCCCAAAGAAGACAGTCTTTTAGTGTGTCACCCAAGGGCTGGTTTCTATCCCACCCCACACAGAACACTGAAATAGTCAGGCAACCGAGGGTGCAAGAGATTATGGGGCTCTTTTTTTAAATTTTTAGATTTTAGAGAGAAGGGAGAGGAGGAAGAATAGAAGATGGAGAAGAAGAGAGAGAGGGAAACATCAATTTGTTGTTCCATTTATTTATGCATTCATTGGTTGATTATTGTATATGTCCTGACTGGGGATTGAACCTGCAACCTCGGTGTATTGGGATAATGCTCCAACCACCTGAGCTCTCTGGCTAGGGGAAGTAGGAAAAAAGTCCCAAAACTTCTAGCCAGGCTGAGTGGTGATCTTTCCCAGTCAAAGCCAGTCCATATAGACTAGGAGAGAGGATTCTTTCTTCAAGTGTGTGGGCACCAATATGAAGCTACAAAGAATATGAAGAATCAAGAACACACAACACAATAAAAAAAGCAAACTAAACATCCAGTAATAAACCCTTAAAAATGGAGATCTATGAATCAAATAATAAAGAATTCAATATAATTGTTTTATTTATTTTTAAATATATTTTTTAAAAGATTTTATTTATTTTTAGAGAGAGGGGAAGGGAAAGAGAAAGAGGGGGAGAGAAACATCAATGTGTGATTGCCTCTCAAGTGCTCCCAACTGGGGACCTGGCCCACAACCCAAGCATGTGCCCTGACTGGGAATCGAACCTGCAACTCTTTGGTTTACAAGCCAGCACTCAATCCACTGAGCCACATCATCCAGGGAAATTGTTTTATTTTTTATTTTTAAAATAATTGTTTTAAAGAAGCTCAGTGAATTACGGAGAACACAGGCAAAAATATGAAATTAGGAAAACTAAATGAAACAAGGAAATGGTACATGAACAAAATGCAAATATTAACAAAAAGAAACAATAGAGAAAAACCAAACAAAACTTTTGGAGCTGAATAATATAATAATTGAACTTAAGTAAATCAGCAGAGGTGTTCAACCAGTAGACTTGATCAAACGAAAGAATCAGCAAACTCAAAGCTCAAAGACAGATCATCTGAAATTATTCAGTTAGGGGAGCAAAGAAGAAAAAAGAATGAAAAAGAGTAGAGAAAGTCTAAGGGAATTATTGGATATGATGATGTGTATACATTATGGAAATCCTAGAACAAGAAGAGAGAAAGAACAGTGCAGAAAGCTCATTTATTTATTTAACAGAATAATCTATATTTTTAATTCTAATCAGAAGAAAATTTGATCATTTGAAATATATTTACTAATAAAATAGACAACGTTCTGTTTTTACCTTTATTAACATTCATTTTGTGCTGAATTTGTTCTTGGGTGATAAGCTTTTGTTTCTTCAGGATATCTTTTTCTTCTGTGCAACTTCCTTTTCTGGTTTAGGAACAATTTGCTCTTTTTTAGTAAGAATCATCCCAATGTGGCAGGAAGAGATCACGCATGGGTTTAATCCACCCATAAACTCTGTAAGTTCTACGCTGCATCTTGGGAGCTTTGTTTGCCTGGATGTGCCCAATGACCAGAGAATCTATATCTAAACTCTTAAGTTCAGTATTACTCTCTGCATTTTTAAGCATTTGAAGCAAAAATTCATCGCTTTTTTGGGGGCCACTGACCCTGCGCTGAGCCCCACTGTTTGTCCTGGGAACACCTATGAACTCCACCATTGTAACAATGGAATAGCACACATTGCTTCTGTAAAGAGACATCCTTCAGATACTTGGTAGCCTTCCAAATATGCATACCCTTGATGGCCTGGGTAACTTCACAAGTGGTCTCAAAGTGAACATGAAAATTTCAACCTCTTGATTTCCACGATTTTGTGGGGTTTTCTGGGTCAAGTGAACAGTGAAGCATTTTCAAAAGTCACCTCTGGCTGCTTTTGGGATGAGCAGAAAGCTTATTTAAATAAATAACTGAAACAGGGGAGAATCAAGATAGTAGAGCAGTGAGTAGAAGTCACACTGACCTCCTCCCAGGACCAAACTGGAATTACAGCTAAATTGTGGAGAAATCACCTAGAACAAACAACTGAACAACAGCGAGAGAGGAGCCTCGTAACTTTGGAGACAGAAGAATCGGATTTAGCGCAATCTAACTCCTAAGGAGTGCAGTAGAGACTCAAGAAGGCGGGCAGGGCACCCATGGGCAGCAGCACCAGAAGGATATTGAAACGGCCAGTTGGATCCCTATGAGAAGAGCGGGGTCTAAACCAAAAGCAGGGATCTCTAGCCCACAACACCAGAGCCCAAAAAGTACACAGAAAACAGCCAGCTGCAAAAAGCGGCAGGGTTGCTCTCTGCCAGAGACAGGTGGCAAAGAATTGTTTGAAGGGCCAATGCATAAATTTTTATTTGCAGCCACTTACCCTGGTCTCTGGCAAAGGCAGAGTGGGCTAGAGATGCCTGAGGAGAGACTTGGGAAGGAAGCTTTGGGGAGAGAACTGAGAGAGTAGCCGGTAGGATCTCAGTGCTGACTCATCTCCCACGCAGCAGCAGCCATTTTGGTCAGGCAGAGACCACTCCCCCTGAGTGACACCCTCATCAAAGGACACAATAGCCCCACCCCCAGGTGGGATTTTACCCCACCCTGTGCTCTCTAAGATCCCTGCTGAGTGCAGAGTGGCAGCCACAGACAGTAGATCCCTGGCTAAAGGGGCACAGACATGTCTGGCAACACTTGAGGAGAGACTGGGGATGGAGGCTTTGGGGAGAGAACAGAAAGAGTAGCCAGCAGGATCCCAGTGCTGACTCCTCCCCCATACAGCAGCAGCTTAAGTGGATCCAATAACCCCGCCCACAGGAGGGACTCCGCCCTGCCCTGAGTTGTCTAATGCAGCCTTCTGAGTGCAGAGTGACCAGATTAACAGCTGAAGGAGACATCAACAAACAATAGATTCCTGGAAGTCTCAAACAGATTGCCTAAGGTCAGACAGGGATGACATCTGACATCATCAGAGGGAGATCCAGAAAGTAAAAACAGCGGTCTCCATCCATAGAAGTTCATATCACAAAGTCAGAAAATCAAAACAGATCAACTTAAGAATCAGAAGCAAAAGAGAAGAGTCTCACAAATAATGGGAAGACAAAGAAATATGCCCCACTCGAAGGGAAAGGAGGCATCCCCAGAAAGAGAGCTAAATGAAATAGAGGCAAGTAAACTATCAGGTATTGCGTTCCAAACAATGATTCTAAGGAAGCTCCATGAGCTCAGAAAGCTCAGAGAGAATTACAAAAAACTTCAGGGAAACTACAAGGAACTTATTGCAAACTATATCAGCATGAAAAAGGACATAGAAACCATCAATAAGAGACAAGAGGAAATGAAGAATACAATTTCTGAAATGAAGAACACAGTAGAAGGAATCAAAAGCAGGTTAGATAAAGCTGAGGACCGAATCAGCGAGCTGGAGGATAAGGTAGAAAAAAGCTCCCAGAAAGAGCAAGAAAATGAAAAAAAGACTCAAAAAGAATGAAGAGGCATTGAGGGAAATGCAGGACAACCTGAAACGTAATAATATCTGTATAATAGGGGTACCAGAAGGAGAAGAGGATGAGGAAGGAATAGAGAACCTGTTTGAAAAAGTAATGATGGAAAACTTCCTTATTGGAGGAGAGAAAAAGTCACACAAGTCCAAGAAGCACAGAGGGTCCCATTCAAGAGGAACCCAATGAGGCCCACTCCAAGACACATCATCATTAAAATGACAAATATCAAAGACAAACAGAATCCTAAAGCAAGAAAGGGAGAAAGAGGTAGTAACATATAAGGGAGCCCCAATACGGATAGCATCTGACTTCTCAACAGAAACCCTACAAGCCAGAAGGGACTGGCAAGAAATATTCCAAGTAATGAAAAGCAAAGGTCTGCAACCAAGACTGCTCTACCCAGCAAGGCTCTCAATTAAAATGGAAGGCGAAATAAGGAATTTCCCAGACAAAAGATGGCTAAAAGAATACACCTCCACGAAACCAGCACTGCAAAATATGCTAAAGAGACTGCTTTAAGACGAATAAAAAGAGTCTATGAATACCCAGTTCCTTTCAGAGTTGCCAATACTTGATATTACCAATATTTTCAATACTCATTAATCTGATTGTGACAATGATGTTATTTTAATTGTTCCTTTACTATTTGTTGAAACTAAACCTGTTTTTGTGTATTTCATACCTATTTCTATTATTATTTTTAAAAAAGCTTTAAATGGTTTTTTGGTATTCTTTATCCATTTATTGATTAAAGGTTTGTAGAACTTTTTCCCCTAAACAAACAAAAACAAAACAAACAAAACAACATTAATCATGTTTTAGATGTGTTGCAAATACTTTTCTATTCTATTCCTTGTCTTTTAACGTTTTTATATGTATATTACTATATAGTTAAATGTTTAATATAGTCATATTGTCAATTTACTTCAGGTCATGAAGAATATTAGTTCTATTTCCTTCTAAAACTCCTTAGATTCTACACATTGATTTTTAACTCACCTGAATATTTCTTGTATAATGTGTGAAGTAGGGTTCTTTATTTTTTTTATTTCAATTAATAGTGGTCCATGCATCTTGTTTGTTGAATAAGCCTTATTTTACCCATTGATTTGAAATATCAATTGAATTATATATTACATTGTTAGACAGATATATACGTTTGTCTCTAGAATGCTTATTATATTTCATTGATCTAATTGATGATTTCTGTGCAGGTGTCATGTTGGTTTAATTGCTGAGACTTTATAATGGTTTTAAATTTTTAAAATATTTTATAATTAACTTTGACATTTTAGAAAATAAATAAAATCAAGCTGCATTTAAGAAGGAAAGATAAATAAATAAATAAATAAATAAATAACGGAAACATCTGTGTGACCCATGGACATGACAAGAGTGTGAGGATTGACTGTGGCAATGAGGGTTGGGCTGGGGAGGACGGGGGCAAAGGAAGAAAAATTGGGACAACTGTAATAGCATGAAAATAAAATAAAATGATAAAAAATATTCCTTGATATAAAAGGTAAGATGTAAGAAATCTAAATAAACTTAAAGAAATCAAAGATAAATAAGTATTGCCTAAGCCAAGCCCATAAAAAACAAAGAAATAACTGAAAACTTCCCATCTGGAAAGGGAAATGAACATTCAAATGTATGAGTCTAAAAGAATTCCAAATAGAAAGAACTCTGAGAAGTCTGCTCTGAGATACACTGTAATCAAATTGTCAAATTCAAGAACAAAGTGAATTTTGAAAGCAGCAAGAGAAAAGCGACTCATCATGCAAAAGAGAGCTGCCATGAGACTATCACCAGATTTCTCAGTAGAAACCTTGCAGGCCAGAGGGGACTGGGATGATACCCTCAATGCTAAAAGAAAAGAAAAGAAAAGAAAAGAAAAGAAAAGAAAAGAAAAGAAAAGAAAAGAAAAGAAAAGAAAACATATAAACCAAGAATACTATACCAGGTAAAACATTTCTTCAGAAATGAAAGAAAAATAAGGACTTTCACAAGTAAACAAAAGCTGAGAGAGTTCATCATCAGTAGATACACCTTATAAAAAATGCTAAAGGCAGTTCTGCATGTTGAAATGAAAGGATGTTAAACAGCACCACGAAAGCATATTAAAGTATAAAACTCACTGGTATGATAAATATATAGACAAGTGCAGATCCTGTAATAATACAATAGTGGTATATAAAACATTTTAGCTTTAGTATAAAAGTTTAAAGACAAAAGTCATACAAGTAATTATAAATACAAAAATTTGTTAATGGTACACAATACAAAAAGATGTAAAGTATGACATCAATAGCATAAACTGTCACAGGAGAAGTACAAATGTAGTTTTTGTATATGATTGAAGTTAAATTGTTCAGTTTAAATAGGCTTATAGGAGAGAAAGATGGTGGAGGAGTGAATGGGAGTCACGCTGACCTCCTCCTCCCAAGACCAAACTGGAATTGCGACTAAATAGTGGAGTAATCACCTGGAAAACAATGGAACTATAGTGGGAGAGGAGCCTTGGAGCCACGGACAGAGAGTGGATTCAACTCTCACACATCCCAACGGGTGAGAAGTGTGGTGGAGGCTCGAGAGGGTGGGCTGGGTGCCCACGGGCACTAGCACCAGAGGGACATTGAAACGGCCAGTTAGCTCCCCTGGAGAAGAATGGGGTCTGAATCATAAACAGAGACCTCTAAGCTACAGCAGCTAAAACCAGGAAAATACAGACAAAACGCAACCCCGAAAAGTTTAGGGGCGCTTTCTGCCAGAGACAGGTGGCTGGGGATGCAAAGAGACATTTAAAGGGCCAACGCAAAAATTGCAGTGGCGGCCACCCTTGATCTCTGGGTAGAGGCGGCAGCAGGGTGGGCTGGTGCCTGGGAAAAGATTGGTGAGGAAAACTTTGTGGAGAGAACTGAGACCACGCCTGGTGGAGCCCTGATGATAACGCACCTCCCACTCTGCGGCTACCATCTCTCTCAGGCATAAGGGAATCAATGAACCTGCCTTTTGTGCGCTCTGCACACAGCTTGTGCGCGCGTGAGCTGGGGGGCTAAGTGCAGACTGGCTGGGAGAGCCCTGAGGAAAGACTGGAGACCGAGGCATTGGGGAAAGAACAGGAGGAGGTACAGGGAGTCCGGACTCCTTCTCCTTTCCCTAGTCTCCATTGTGCGGGAAAAGGACACACCCCCAAAGAGCCAAAAGCCGAAAAGCATACAATAGAGAGTCTAAAACCACCCAATGCAGGCGTGCACATTTGTGCCGAGTGGCCAGCGAGGGTTGGCAAGTGTGTGTGTGTGGACCCGCGCGGGCTGGCGAGGACTCGTACAGGCCAGCAAGGCTTCCCACAGGTTGGCACTGATGGGGCCTGCGAAGGAGTGTGCAGATCATTGAGGAGAGGTGTAAATTGACCCGCGCGGGCCTGCGAGTGCAGAGCAGTCCGCAGAAATAGTGGATCCCAGGCTGAATGGGGTCATAGAGCTGCCCAGAGTCCCTGGAGCAGAGACTGGAGACAGGATTAACCTGAGAGTCCTGGAGCTGACTTCCTCCCATTTCTGTAGTCTCCATTTGGCAAGGGCAGGCAACGCATCCAAAGAGCCAAAAGCGGGGACAGCACACAAAAGAAGACCCTAAACGGACCAGTGCCGGGGTGCCCGCAGGCCTGGGGGGCCAGACGAATAGGTGAGGTCGGGAAGAAGCCCCCTGGGCTGGGGCAAGCACGCGCAGGCCCAGGTGGGCAGGGGATCCTGCCGGGCCAGGGAGTGCGATCAAGGAGCCGGGGTGAGAGTGCAGAGCGATCCACAGAAATAGTGGATCCCTGGCCAAAGGGGTCACACAGCTGCCCAAAGCAGGAGTCAGACACAGACAGTAGACTCCTGGAAGGCTCAAACAAATGACCCAAGGTCATATAGGGTCAACAACTGACATCATGAGAGGCAGGCCCAGAAAGAAAAGTAAAGAAAAAAATATAAATAAATAAATAAATAAATAAATAAAAAGATCCGCCTACTACCATAGAAGTTAAATTCACAAAGTCAGGAAATCTAGACGGCCCAATTGAAGCAGAAGCAAAAATAAATTAATAAATAAATAAATTACTTAATAGACTCTCAAAAAAAAAGGGAAGAAAAAGAAGTTCCTCCCAAATGAGTGGAAAAGAGGACTCCCCACAGAGAGAGCTAAATGAAATAGAGGCAAGGGAACTATCAGATATTGAATTCAAAACAATGGTTCTAAGGAAGCTCAATGAGCTCAGCCAGCTCAAAGATAACTTTGAGAAACTGCAGAGAAACTATCAGGATCTTACAACAAATGAGATCAACCTGGAAAAGGACAGAAACTATCAAGAAGACACAAGAGGATATGAAGAATACCATTTCTGAATTGAAAAACACAGTAGAAGGAATCAAAAGCAGGCTGGATAAAGCTGAGGATTGAATCAGTGAGATGGAGGATAAGGTAGAAAAAAGCTCCCAGAAAGAACAAGAAATGGAAAAAAGACTCAAAAAGAATGAAGAGGCATTTAGGGAAATGCAGGACAACCTGAAACGCAATAATATCCGTATAATAGGGATACCAGAAGGAGAAGAAGAGGAGCAAGGGATAGAGAACCTCATCGAAAAAGTAATGATGTAAAATTTCCCTAATTTTAGGAGAGAAAGGCTCTCATGGATCCAGGAGGCACAGAGGACCCCACTCAAGAGGGACTCAAGGAGGTCCACTCCAAGACACATCATCATTAAAATGGCAACTATCAAAGACAAAGAGAGAATCCTCAAGGCAGCAAGGGAGAAGGAGAAAGTAACATACAAGAGGACCCCGATATGGCTAGGAGCTGACTTCTCCACAGAAACACTACAAGCCAGAAGGGAATGGCAACAAATATTCCAAGTCATGAAAAGCAAGGGCCTACAGCCAAGGCTGCTCTACCCAGCAAGGCTCTCAATTAAAATAGAAGGGGAAATAAGGAGTTTCCCAGACAAAAGAAGGCTAAAAGAATACATCTCTATCAAACCAGCACTCCAAGAGATGCTAAAGGGACTGGTTTAAGATGATGAAGGAAAAGAGTGAGAAAGAGAAAAACACAGGTACAAAGAGAAAAAAATGAATAAGTTTCTATCAGTAATAACTCTCAATGTAATTGGACTAAATGCCACAATCAAAAGACACAGGGTAGCTGAATGGATAAGAAAACATGACCCACACATATGCTGTCTACAAGAGACCCACCTCAGAGCAAAAGACCTACACAGATTGAAAATAAAGGGATGGAAAAAAATATTCCAAGCAAATGGGCAAGAGAAAAAGGCCGGGGTTGCCATACTTGTATCAGACAAAGTAGATTTCAAAACAAAGGCCATAAAGAGAGACCCAGAGGGGCACTTTGTAATACTTAAAGGAAGAATCTATCAAGAAGACATCAACATTGTAAACTTATATGCTCCCAATATAGGAGCCCCCAAGTATGTAAGGAAATTGTTGGATGACTTCAAAAAAGATATAGACAGCAACACACTGATAGTAGGGGATTTCAACACCCCACTATCAAAAATGGACAGATCTTTCAAACAAAACATTAATAAAGATATTGTGCAGCTGAATGACACACTGAATCAAATAGACTTAACTGACATATATAGAACCTTACATCCCAAAGAAGAAAAATACACATTCTTTTCAAATGCTCATGGCAGTTTTTCAAAGATAGACCACATGATAGGACACAAAGCAAACCTCAGCAAATTCAGGAAAATTGAAATAATACCAAACTTTTTCTCAGACCACAAGGGCTTGAAATTGGAAATCAACCTCAAAGAGAAACTTCAAAAACTTGCAAACTCATGGAGACTGAACAGTAGACTATTAAACAATGAATGGGTCAATAATGAGATAAGAAAAGGAATCAAAAAATTTCTGGAAACAAATGAAAATGACCAGACAACAGTCCAAAACCTATGGGACACAGCGAAGGCGGTCCTGAGAGGGAAGTTCATAGCAATACAGGCTTACCTAAAAAAGATAGAAACATTTCAAATAAAACACCTAACACTACAACTTCAAGAATGAGAAACAACAACAAATAAATCCCAGAGCAAGTAGAAGGAAAGAAATAGTCAACATTAGAGCAGAACTGAATGACATAGAGACGAAACGAACAATTCAAAGGATCAACCAATCCAGAATCTGGTTCTTTGAAAAGATAAATAAAATTGACAAGCCTTTAAGCAGACCCATCAAGAAAAAAAGGGAGAGGACCCAAATCAATAATATCAGAAATGAAAGAGGAGAAATAACAACTGATACCACAGAAATACAAAGGATTGTCAAACTACTATGAACAATTATATGCCAAGAAATTTGAAAATCTTGATGAAATGGACAAATTTTTAGAGAGCTATAATCTTCCAACACTGAAGGAGGAAGAAACAGAAAGCTTGAACAGACCGACAACAGCTGGGGAAATTGAAGCAGTCATCAAGAAACTCCCGGCACACAAAAGCCCAGAGCTGGACGGTTTCACAGGAGAATTTTACGAAACATTTAAGGAAGAGCTAATCCCTGTCCTTCTCAGACTACTCCAAAAAAATCCAAGAGGAGGAAGACTCCCAGATTCTTTTTATGAGGCCAGCATCACCCTGATCCCCAAACCAGATAAAGACCCTACAAAGAAAGAAAACTACAGGCCAATTTCACTGATGACCATAGATGCTAAAATCCTCAACAAAATATTGGCAAACTGCATCCAGCAATACATTAAAAAGATTATCCACCATGATCAAGTGGGATTCATCCCAGGGATGCAGGGATGGTTCAATATACGCAAGTCAGTAAACGTAATACATCACATAAATAAAAGACAAAAACCACATGATCATCTCGATAGACACAGAAAAAGCATTCGATAAGGTACAGCACCCATTTATGATCAAAACACTCAGAAAAATGGGAATAAATGGGGCATTCCTCAATGTAATAAAGGCCATATATAAAAAACCTACAGCCAACATCATACTCAACGGGAATAAACTGAAAGCTTTCCCACTAAGATCGGGAACACGACAGGAATGTCCGCTTTCATTGCTTCTTTTAAACATCGTATTGGAAGTCCTAGCCACAGTGGTCAGACAAGAAAAAGAAATAAAAGGCATCCAAATAGGAAAGGAGGGAGTAAAGCTATCATTGTTTGCAGATGACATGATAGTGTACAGAGAAAACCCTATAGACTCTACCAAAAAACTCCTCAACCTAATAAGTGAATTGGCAAAACAGCAGGATACAAAGTCAACATTCAGAAATCAAAGGCAGTTTTGTACACCAGCAATGAAATAGAAGAAGAAGAAATCAGAAAAAAGAAAATACCATTCTACATAGCAAGAAGAAAAATAAAGTACCTAGGAATAAATTTAACCAAAGAGGTAAAAGACCTGTACGCAGAAAACTATACAATATTGAAGAAAGAAATTAAGGAAGACACAAATAAATGGAAGCATATACCGTGCTCATGGATTGGAAGAATTAATATCATCAAAATGTCCATACTACCCAAAGCAATTTATAGATTCAATGCAATCCCTATTAAGATACCAATGACATATTTCACAGAAATAGAACAGACATTTCAAAAATTTATATGGAACCATAAACGACCCCGAATAGCTGCAGCAATTTTGAGAAAGAAAAACAAAGTAGGAGGGATCACAGTACCGGACATCAAACTCTACTACAAAGCCACTATACTCAAAACAATCTGGTACTGGCACAAGAACAGACCCATAGACCAGTGGAACAGAATAGAAAGCCCAGAAATAAGCCCAGGTCTCTATGGGCATCTAATATTTGACAAAGGGGGCAGAAGCACAAAATGGAGCAATAATAGCCTCTTCAACAAATCGTGTTGGGAGAGCTGGACGGCTACATGCAAAAAATTGAAATTGGATCATCCGCTGACACCATACACAAAAATAAACTCAAGATGGATCAAAGACTTAAATGTAAGTCGCAACACCATAGAAGTCCTAGAGGAGAACATTGGCAGGAAACTCTCAGATATGCCATGCAGCAATTTTTTCACTGATATGTCTCCTAAAGCAAGGGACATAAAGGAAAGAATAAACAAGTGGGACCCCATCAAAATAAGAAGCTTCTGCACAGCTAAAGAAAACATCAGCAAAAGGAAAAGGGAACCAACCGTATGGGAAAATATATTTGCTAATGATACATCAGATAGAGGTTTGATCTCCAAGATATATAAAGAACTCACTCAACTCCACTCCAAGAAGACAAATGATCCAATCAAAACATGGGCAAAGGACCTGGGCAGACGCTTTTCCAAAGAGGAGATACAGGGGGCCCAGAGACATTTGAAAGGATGCTCAGCATCACTAGCCATCAGAGAAATGCAGAACAAAACCACCATGAGGTACCACCTCAAACCGATCAGAGTGACCATCATAAACAGATCAACAAACAACAGGTGCTGGCGAGGCTGTGGAAAAAAGGGAACCCCTGTACACTGTTGGTGGGAATGCAGACGGGTGCAGCCACTGTGGAAAGCAGTGTGGAATTTCCTCAAAAAGCTGAAAATGGAACTGCCTTTTGATCCAGTGATTCCCCTGCTGGGACTATACCCTAAGAATCCCAAAACGCCAGTTCAAAAGAACCTATGCTCCCCAATGTTCATAGCAGCACAATTTACAATAGCCAAGTGTTGGAAGCAACCTAAATGCCCATCAGTAGATGAGTGGATCAAAAAACTATGGTACATTTACACAGTGGAATACTACGCAGCAGAAAGAAAAAAAGAACTACTAAACTTCGCAATAACATGGATGGAACTCGAGAGCATTATGCTAAGCGAAATAAGCCAGGGGGCGAAAGACAAATAACATATGATCACACCTATAAGTGGAACCTAAGCAACAATAAAAAGATGCAAGGAAAATAAAACCAGCAACACTGAAAGGAAAAGAAATCAACAGAGACAAGAGGGAAGGAGGGAGGGGGGGAGGGGGGAAAGGAAGTGAAGGGGAAAGTCAAGGAACATATAGCAAGGACTCATGGACAAAACCAAAGAGGAAGAGTTGAAGGAGGGAGGGAGGGGGCAGGGGAGGGTGGTGGGGGGTAGGCAGAGACAAATGTCTTTGAAAAAATAAATAAATTAATTAAGAAAATAAATAAATAGGCTTATATGGTATTTAAGCCTCATGGTAATCACAGAGAGTATACCTATAGTACATACACAGAAGAAGAGAGAAAGTAATCAAATCATATCATTACAAAAAATCAACAAATTGCAAATTAAGAGGGCAAGAAAGAAAGAGAGATAAACTGCAAAACAGACAGAAAACAGTTAAGAAATTGGCACTAGTAATTCCTCACTTAATAATAATGACTTTAAAGTGGAATATTTCTCATATAATGTGTGAAATAGGGCTCTATATTTGTTTTATTTCAAGTAATAGTGGTCCATGCACCTTATTTGTTGAATAAGCTTTATTTTACCCATTGACTTAAAATATCAACCTAATCATATATTACATTGTTAGACAGATAGATACATTTGCCTCTAGAACGCTCATTATATTTCATTGATCTACTTGATTATTTCTGTGCAGGTGTCATGTTGGTTTAATTGCTGAGATTTTATAATGGTTTTAAATTTTTTTACATATTATAATTAACTTTGACATTTAAAAGAATAAATTAAATTAATCTGCATGAAGGAAGGAAGGAAGAAAGAAAAAGGAAAGAAGGAAGAAAGAGAAAGGAAGGAAGGAAGAAAGAGAGAGAGAGATGGAATTCCTACCTTTTGCGACAACATAGATGGAACTGGAGAATATTAAGCTAAGTCAAATAAGCCAGTTGATTAAAGACAAATACCATATGATCTCACCTGTAAGTGCAATCTATTCTACAAAATAAACTAATGAACAAAATAAACCACAGGCATGGAAACATGGAGCAGACTGAAAGTGATCAGAGGGGAAGGGGAAAGAGGACAATGGTGGAAAGAAGGGGAAGAGACTAGGCAAAGAACATGTATGAATGACCCATGGACATGGATAACAGAGTAGAAATTGACTGTGGGAGTGGGGGGTGGAGGTGGGATGGGTGGAGGGAAAAATTGAGACATCTGTAATCAAATAAACATGATTTAAAAATTAAAAAAAAATAATGAATTTAAACATATGGGATTAGATTATCCAATAAAAATACATAAAATGGCTGACTGGATTAAGAAAACAAGATCTAACTGTATGCTGTTTCCAAGATATTCACTTTAGGATAAAAGCAAACATAAGCAGAAAGTAAAGGGATGGAAAAAATATTCTATGCTAAAGGTAACCAAAAGTGAGCAGAGGTGACTATAGTTATATCAGACAAAACTTTAAGTCAAAAACTGTCATAAGAGACTAAGACAAAATATTCTATAATGAAAAAATGGACAATAGAACAAGTATACAAATATATGTACACCCAACGTTAGACACCTAAGTATATAAAGCAAACATTAGAGATATTGAGAAAGAGAAAGACAGCAATACAATGATAGGAAGCTTCAACACCCCACTTTCAACACTGAATATATGATCAGGCAGAAATTAAATAAGGAAACAGCAAGATTTAAACAAAACTATAGAGCTAATGCACCTAATGGACATACGCAGAACATTCTATCCAACAGCAGCAGACTACACATTCTTCTCAAGTGCATATGGAATATTCACCAAGATAGATGTTATGTTAGTCACACAAAAAAACTTGTCAGCAAGTTTAGGAAGGTTAAAATCACACCAAGTATTTTTTTTCCAACCACAATGGACTGAAACTACAAATGAATAATAGAAGGAATACTGGAAAATGTACAAATATGTGGAAATTAAATAACACACATTCATAGGGTCAAAGGAGAAATCAAAAAGGAAATTAGAAAATATATTAAAAAACACAACTTACCAAAAATAATAGGAATGCCTCAAAAACAACACTCAGAGGAAAGTTTATAGTGATTAAGTTTATAGAGAGATGTCAAATGAACAACCTAAGCCTAGACTTCAAGGAACTAAAAAAA
This sequence comes from Pteronotus mesoamericanus, assembly GCF_021234165.1. Lineage (NCBI taxonomy): Eukaryota > Metazoa > Chordata > Mammalia > Chiroptera > Mormoopidae > Pteronotus > Pteronotus mesoamericanus. Next base: position 3,168,713 of record NW_026555006.1, on the reverse strand, counting down.
GAAAAAACTAGGTCCAGATTTACAGAAGAAAGGAAATAAAGATTAGAGCTCAAATAAACGAAATAGAAAAACAAAAAAAATTAACAAAAATAAAAGTTGGTGTTTTGAAAAGACAAATAAAATTGGCAAACCCTTGGCTAGACTAGCAGAAAAAGAGAAAGAACTCAAATAAAGTAAGCAATGAAAGACAAAACACTACAATTGATGCCACAAAATAAATATTATAATAATAAACTATTATGAAGAATTATACATTATCAAATTGAATAACCTAGAAGAAATTAATAAATCCACAGAAATTTACAGTTTACTGAGACAGAATCATGAAGAATTAGAAAACATAACAGACAAATAACAAATAAGATTGTATCAATACTTTTAAAAAATCTCCCAACAAGAAAGGCCTAGGACCAGATGACTTCCCTAGTGAATTCTACCAAAAATTTAATAATTAATAGCAGTCATTGGTAAATTCTTCAAAAAAAATTGAAAAAGACCACTTCCAATCTTCTTTTATGAAGTCGGCATTACTCTGATACCATACAAAGACATTACAAGAGATGAAAACTAGACCAACATCCTTAATAAACATAGGTGCAAAAATTCTCAATAAAATACTGGTAAACTGAATCTAAATGAACATTAAAAGCATCACACATGCTAAATCGGATTTATCCTTGGGATGTGAAGATGGTTCACCATATGCAAATCAATTAATGTGCTATACCACTTTAACAAACAGAAGGATTAAAACCACACAATCACCTCAATAGATGTAGAAAAAGCATTTGACAAAATTCAACACACTTTCATGATAAAAACTCTCCACAGACTAGGTATAGAAGGAATTTACCTCAAGAAAATAAAGGTCAAATATGAGAAGCTCACAGCTAGCTTCATAGCCACAAATGAAAAACTAAAAGCTTTTCCTCTAAGATGAGCAGTAATGCAAGGGTGTTCACTCTCTTCACTTCTAGTCAACATAATACTGGGATCCTAAGCCAGAGTAATTAGGCAAGAAGGGGAAATAAAAATGCATCCAATAAGAAAGGAAAAAGTAAAAAAAATTATGTCTGTTAGTGGATGACATGATTGTATATATGCAAAATTTTCAACAAACCACAAAAAAATGTTAGAACTAATAATTAAATAAAATAAAGTTACAGAATACAAAATCTCCTAAGCCAGTGGAAAGAAAGCAGAAGGTAAATAAATGGAACTACATCAAATTAAAAAGCTTCTGTACAGCTAAAGAAACCATCATCAAAATGAAAAGGGAACAAATGGTATGGGAGAACATTTTTGCCAATGATACATCTGACAAGGGTTTAATCTCCAAAATATATAAAGAACTAGTACAACTCAATGCCAGGAAGACAACCCAATTAAGAAATGGGCAAAAGACCTAGACACTCCTCCAAAGAGGATGTACAGATTTCGTACGGATGTACAAAATAGACATATGAAAAAATGCTCAACATCACTATTCGTCAGAGAAATGCAAATGAAAACCTCATTGAGATATCACTTTACACCTGTCAGAATGGCTACCATCAATAAATCAACAAACAAGTGTTGGTGAAGATGTGGAGAAAAGAGAACCCTAACACATTGTTGACAGGAATGCCGTCTGGTCCAGCCACTGTGGAACACTATATGGAGTATTCTTAAAACATTAAAAGTGGAACTCTCTTTTGACCCAGTGATTGCACTTCTGGGAGTATACCCTAAGGATCCCAAAACACCAATACAGAAAAATATATGCATTCTTACATTTATAACAGTGCTATTTACAATAACTAAGATTTGGAAACAGCCCAACTACCCATCAGTAGGTGGGTGGATAAAAAAGCTGTGGTACATTTACACAGTGGAATATTTCATAGCAGTAAAGAAGAAGAATGCTTACATTTTACAGAAGCATGGATGGACTGGAGAAAATTATCCTAAGTGAATTAAGCCAGTAAGTGAAAGAAAAATACCACATAATCTCACTTATATGTGGAATCTAATGAACACAACAAACTAATGAACAAAATAGTAACAGCTTAGATACATAACAGACTGACAGCTGCGAGAAAGGGGTTGGGGCAGACAGGATGAAAGACAGCGACGGGATTAACCAAAGGACATTTATGCACAACCCATGGACACAAGCAGCAATATGGGGATTGGCTTGGAGGGGAAATGATGGGGCTGGGTGGAGGTGGGGAAAGGGAATAAAAGCAAAAACAACTCTAACAGCATAAAATTAAAAATAAAATTAGAAAAAATAAAGTTTTACTCCAAAAGGGGAAAAATACAAAAATCAGTTTTGTTCCTATACACTAAGTAAAAATTATCCAAAAAGAAACTAAGAAAACCATTCCACTTACAGTAGTGTCATGAAAAATAAAATACCTAGGAATAAGTTTAACCATGGAAGTGAAAGATTTGTAGATTGGAAACTATAAATCATTGATAGAAGAAATTTAAAAAGACACAAATAAATGGAAACATATTCTGTGTTCACACATGGATTGGGAAGATTGATATTGTTAAAATGTTCATATTATCCTAAGCAATCTTCAGATTCAATGCAATGCCTATAAAAATCCAAATGATGTTTGTTATAGAAATAGAAAAAGATAATCCTGAAATTCATATGTAACCAGAAAAGACCCAAATTGTCAAAGCAATCTTACAGCTGGAACATAATACTTCTTGATGTTAAAATATATTACAAAGCTATAGTAATTAAAACAGTATCACTGGCATAAGGACAGACAGATAGACCAATGGAACAGAATAGAAAGCCTAGAATTAAACCCACAGATATATGATAAACTGCTATTCAATAAGTCTGCCAAGAATACACAATGGAGAAAGGAGAGTTTCTTTAACAAATACTGTTGGGAAAACTGCATATGCACATGCAAAAAAGAAAAAGAAAAAGAAAGAAAAAGAATGAAACTGAGCCCCTATCTTATGCCATACTAAAACACCAACTCACACATACTTAAAAGTAACACCTGGGACTTTAAAATTCCAGGAGAAAACATAGGGGGAAAGCTTTATAGTACTGGACCTTTCAATGCTGGATAAGATGATACTGATAGACACCAAAGTACAAACAATAAAAGCCAAATTAGATTAGTATACTACATGAAACTAAAAAAAAAATTCTGCAAAGCAAAGAAAAAAAAACAATCAATAGTGTCATGGCAACCAACAGAATGAGAGAAAATATTTGCAAACTATATATCTGATAAGAGATTAATATCTAAAATATACAATTTACTACACAACACCAAAAAAACAAATAACCTTTTTTTAAAATATGGGCAAAGAACTTGAAAAGACATTTCTCCAAAGAAGACATACAAATGGTCCATAGGTTTATGAAAAGACGCTCAATATCGCTAATCATCAGGAAAATGCAAATAAAACCACAATGAGATATCATCTCACACCAATAGGATAACATCAAAAAAACAACAGTTAACAGTGTTTAAGAAGATGTAAACAAATTGAATCTGTATACACTGTTGGTAATGTAAAATGGTACAGCCACTATGGAAATCAGTACAGAGATTCCTAAAAAATAAATAAATAAAAATAGAATTATTATATGATCTGGCAATGCCATTTCTGGATATATATTCAAAAGAATTGAAATCTGGATTTCAAAGGGGTGGTAACACTCCAGGGTTTATTACAGAACTATTTACAATAGCCAAGGTGTGAAAAAAAACAACCCTAAATGTCCAGGAATCAATGAATGGATAAAGAACTATACATATATGCACACACATATATGATGGAATATTATTCAGCTTTAGAAAAGAAGATAATACTGCCACATGTGACAACATAGATGAACCTGAGGACATATTGCTAAGTGAAATAACCCAGCTGCAGAAGGACAAATACTGTATGATTCTATTTACAATGTATGAGGCATCCCAAATGGTCAAACAGAGAAACAGAGAGTATAATGGTGGTTGCCAGAACGGGGGGGAGGGTGAAATGGGGAAACTGCTGTTGGAAATGTACTAAGTTTTAGTTACACAAGATAAATAAATTCAAGATATACTATAGAACATTGTATGTATGGTTAATACCCTATTATACACTTAAAAATTTAAGAAGGTATCATATTAAGTGTTCTTACCATTAATATATATATACATATATATGTATATATAAATTTTTAAGGGACTTGTAAATAGTTTTAAGCTATAGTACTTAATAAAAGAAAATAATTAGTAAAAGAATATTAATGCTTAAGAGAGTTACCATTAAGGAAATTTGCTTTCTATTTATATTCTATTCTTGTTTACAGCTACATAGAATGTTATAATAATATACCTAGCATTCCTATATTGTCATAGTATGTTTTATTTAAAGAATTTTATCTCACAGGGTGGAGACTGGCCAAGATGGAGGCATAAGTAGATATGCTCCGCTTCCTTGAACAACCAAAATAAAGATAACAACCAATTAAAAACAAAAAACAACCAAAACTGCCAGAAAAGCAAACTTGGAAGTCTGAGGACCAAACAGTTAAAGAAGAAACATTCATCCAGACTGGTAGGAGGGGTGAAGATGGACAGACAGAGTGGAGAGGATGTGTAGCAAGGCAGCTACTGGTGGACCAGGCAGTCCCGCATTTACATGCAGATAAACCAGAAGAAACAACTGGGGAGTGAGATAGACCGCACAACCCAGGCTACCAGTGCTGGGAAGTAAAGCCTCAAAACCTTTGTCTATAAAAAACTGTGGGGGATGTGGCTGTGGGAGTAACTGCCAGTCTCACAGGAGAGTCTGCTGGAGGGGCTCACTGGGTCTTAGAATGTACACAAGCCCACTCACATGGGAATCAGCATCAGGACAACACCTCCGAAGGAGCAATTCATTTGTGGGTAGCAGGGGAAGTGACTGTAAGTGGGGTGAGAACAAAGAAAGTCACATTGTTCCCTCTATGTCCATCCCCCACATACAGCACCTAATGCAGTGAAGTGGTTTGTCCTGCCTTGGTGAATACCTAAGGCTCTGCCCCTTACAACATAACATGTGCATTGAAACAAAGAAATATGGCCCAGGTGAAAGAAAAGATCAAAATTCCAGATAAAGAACTAAGCGATAAGGAGATAGCCAACCTATCAGATGCAGAATTCAAAACCCTGGTGATCAGGATGCTCACAGAAAGGACTGAGTATGGCCACAAATTAAGGAAGAAGAGAAGGCTATACAAAGTGAAATAAAGAAAAATATATAGGCAACCAAGGGTGAAGGAAAGGAAACTGGAACTCAAATCAACAATTTAGAACAAAAGGAAAACATAAACATTTAACCAGAACAGAAGGAAGAAACAAGAATTCAAAATGAGGAGAGGCTTAGGAACCTCTGTGACAACTTTAAATATTCCAACATCCGAATCATAGGGGTGCCAGAAGGAGAAGAGGAAGAGCAAGAAATTGAAAACTTATTTGAAAAAATAATTGAAAAATAAAACTTATTTAAAAAATAATAATTTTTTAAATGAAAAAAATAAAACTCCAATCTGGCAAAGAAAATAGACATACAAGTCTAGGAAGCTCAGAGTGTCCCAAACAAGTTGGATGCAGAGAGGAACATACCAAGACATGTCATAATTAATTGCCAAAGTTTATAAATAAGAAGAGAATCCTAAAAGCAGCATGAGAAAAGGAGAGAGTTACCTACAAAGGAGTTCCCATAAGACTATCAGCTGATTTCTCAAGAGAAACTTCACAGATATGAAGGGGCTGGAAAGAAGCATTCAAAGTCATGAAAAGCAAGGACCTATATCCAAGATTACTCTATCCAACACAGCTATTATTTAGAATGGAAGGGCAGATAAAGTGCATCCCAGATAAGGTCAAGTTAAAGGAGTTCATCATCACCAAGCCCTTATTACAGGAACTGTTAAAGGGATTTACCTAAGAAAAAGAAGATCAAAAACTATGAACAGTAAAATGACCAGCAACTCACAACTATCAACAACTGAATCTAAAAAAAACAAAAACAAATTAAACGAACAACTAGAACAGGAACAGAATCAAAGAAATAGAGATCACATAGAGGGTTATCAGCGGGGATAGGGAGGAGGGAGAATGGGGGAAAAGGTACAGGGAATAAGAAGCATAATTGGTAGGTACAAAATAGACAGGGAGAGGTTAAGAATGGTATGTGAAATGGAGAAGCCAAAGAACTTATATGTATGACCCATGGACATGAACTAAGGGGGTGGGGGAATGTTGGAGGGAATGGGGGTACCAGGCGGAGGGGGAAAAAGGGGAGAAAAAAATGGGACAACTGTAATAGCATAATCAATAAAATATACTTAAAAAAGAATTTTATCTCAAAGTGCAATAATATTTTTAAAAATGCAACAATATTAGGTTTTGTATATTTTAAAATTTGCAAGTGAGAAATTAAACAATTTTAATTTAGAATACCAAAAGGACTTTAAGTAAACAGATTTTTAAATCTTATTTTAATCTCTGGATTAAAATCTGATATTTGTCTGGATTTCTAAGAAGCAGAATTGCGTTGTGATAAAAATCTGGGCTTTGAAGTCTTGAGTTAAATTTAGGCCTACTTACTAAGCTGGTTGAAATTGGTGAGTAATAAAACTACTCAGAGCCTCAATTATTTTATCTGCAAAGTAGAAATGATAGTACCAGTGATTGATTAAACTCAAATTTCTTAAACATTTTTTCCTTTTAAAAGCTTACTTTGCATTGATTCCCATCTTTTAGCAGATCCTGAAGTTAAATCAGTATAAAATTATAGTAGCATACACACATTTATATTTATATGTCAACATATATATACACTATACATACTAAAATATATCAGACTAAAGTATAACCTACTTTGTGTATTCAGAACCAATGGCCAGTTTGAAATTTTATGTAAGCAGTTAATGTAGAAATACTTTAAAAAGAAAAAAATAATCATGCTGGAGTTGTTTCAAGAATTCACTTACATAGTTGAAGCCCCTCGGAAGAGATTAAGGAAGATTTTCCAACATTTAAAAAAATTTTTTAAATTTATTTATTTATTAATTTATTTCCAACATTTTATTTATTTAAATTTCATTTTAAAAATTGCATTCATTTTTTTCCACAAATTCCTTCATTTTTCATGTTTCCATATGAATGTTCACAAAGCTCAGCTATTTGATAAAATATCCACAAGATGGTGCCATGGTTAACATGTTAACATGAGAATTTGAGAACTAGAAGGAAGAAAGTGTTTAACACACCATTATATGTGATAAAATTACCATCAAATTTTCATTCTTTTGCTCTAATACTCATTTATGCAGTTCAAATGTTCAAATTATTACATTTTAGTATCAAAAATTTTTATTCTTTGTAAACACATTTCTTCAAAAAGAATATTAAACAATAAAATGACATTCAAAGTTGATACTAGAGACATACATTACAAATTTATGGATATGTTTTTAATAATCTCTTGTTCCATCTTTGCCACCAAGATTAAGAGTAATATCTAAATTGCATCCTATTAACTAACATAAGTTAAATTTATGCACAGGCCAGGTCTTTCCTATGAACTGAATTGTGCACCTACCCTTCAAATTCATATGGAAGACTTAACCTTCCATGTGATGGTATTTGGAGATGGAGCTAAGAAGGGGGATTATTAAGTTTAGATGGGAGCATGACAGTGGGGCCCTCATGTTGGGATTAGTGCCCCTATGAGAATAGACATCAGAGAGTTTTCTCTCTCACGAGAAAGGAAGAATTCTCACAAGAAACTGATTGCACTAGCATCTTGATTTTGGACTTCAAGCCTCTAGAACTGTGAGAAAATAAATAAATAAATAGCCATCTAGTCTATGGTACTTTGTTGTGGCAGCCTGAGCAGACTGAAATTGTCTTTAACAAAGAAAATTACCCAAATTACAGAAAACAATTATTAAAAATAAAACTTACACAGTAGTTTGAAATTGGTATAGTTAATAATAATAAACTATTGTTTACAATTAACTACATATTATTGTTAATATTTCAGGCTGTTGCAATTCACCACAGCTGTAGTAATGTTTATGTTGATGAAATATCTGATATAATCTTTTTAAGACAGTGATTGGAAGGAAGAATTTAGACAACTTGATGAGTGGGTGGGGAGAATGTCTAAAAAAGCCAAAGGTGTACAGCAGGAATACATTGAAATTGAAGATAGCAGCTGAAGAGAGAATTTAGAAAATGGATAAAAGTGAAGTGAAAAACCTGACTGTAGAAAAGAGGAAGTGTAAAATGTCCCTGATTGGTTTCCTACCAACACCTGAAATTCATTATTTTAAAAATTTATCACTAAATTCTTATTTGTTTGCATTACTCTATTATGATGTGCAACTATTAGTTGTTAGCTCTGCTTGAAACCTGAAGTCTTCTTTTATTTCCTAGTTCTTTATTTGACATGACTTATCCATCACTAGATTTTCCAATATTCCCTCTGGGTAATAGGTCTAATATATTTTCTACCTCATTCCTGAATTACTTGTAAAAAAGACCTTTACCAAAAAACCCTGACTTACTTATTAAACATTTATATACTCTCTCAGATTTTAATCTAGTAGCCTATTTTCAACATAATCTCTTGCTTAAAAATAACCTTTCATAAATTCTGTTTTGGCGATGTAACTATTCATAAATTTTGCCTACTTTTGGAATTTGTCTAAATTTTGCAACCCTTAAATTACTGTTCCTTTTCTCCTTTCAATAGTCATTTCTCATTACTCATCATCAAATTACATGTGCATTTAATACTTTTTAAAAATGTGATAGTTATAGATAATTGGTATCTTTTTAAAAAAAACTTATTTTGAAATAATTTCAAACAAAAAAAAGTAGCAATAATAATATGGGGTTTTGTATAGCCTTCACTCAAATTCACTAATTTTTATGTTTTACTCTGTTTTCAAATTCACGGTTTTCTTTCGCTCTCTCCACATACATATATATTTACATATATTGTATTTTTCCATTTTTATAATGGTAAAAGACATGTGACATAAAAATTTACCTATATTAACAATTTTTAATAAATTTTATTTATTTATTTTTAGCAGAGGGAAGGGCAGGAGAAAGAGAAACATCCGTCTGTTGCCTCTCAGAGACACCCCAACAAGAGACCAAACCCGCAACCAAGCTTGTGTCCTGACTGGAATGGAACTGGCGACATTTCACTTTGCGGGAAGATGCCCAACCAACTGAGCCACACCAGTCAGGGCCATATTAACAATTTTTATGTGTACAGTTTAGTAGCATTAATGCATTTATAATGTTGTTCACCCTCAAATGCTATGGAGATGGATACTCCGTCTTTATACCTCTTTTTGTCTTGTGAGAATGAAACTCTATTCCCATTATACAATAACTCTTCATTCTTTCTTCTCAGCAGCTGGAAACCATCACTCTACTTTCTATCTCTAAGTTTGGCTATGCTAACTATCACATATAAATATAATCATACGGTCTTTGTCTTTTTGTGACAGATTTATTTCATTTAGCAACATGTCCTCAAAGTTCATCTATATGGTAGCATATTTCAAAATTATTTTCCATAGTAAGATTGAATAATATTCCATTGTATGAATGTACCACATTTTGTTTATCCATTTATCTGTAAAGAAACATTTGCGTTGCTTCCACATTTTAGCTATTGTGAATAACACTGCTATGAACATGGATGTACAAATATCTCTTGATGGCCCTCCTATCAATTCTTTTAGTTATAAACTCAAATAAGATTTGCTAGATCATATATGCATATATACTTAAGATACATATATTAAGATATATTTATATATAATTTCCTGAGTCATTTTAAAGTGAGAGTTGTAGACATAATGCCCCTTAAATACTTCCATCTATATTTCTTAAGAACAAGAAAATATCTGATTTTATATCCACGATACAATCACCAAACTTAGAAAATTTCACATTGATACATTAGCATTATCTAATTTACAGTTTATATTCAATTTTTTGCAGTTGTCTCTGTAATGTCCTTACGGCATTTTCCCTTTGATCTAGTATCCAGTCCAGGGGTAAGCATTGGATTTTGTTGCCTTGTCTTCTAAGTCTCCTTTAATCTGGAATGGATTTCATTTTTTTCTGTCTTTCATGATACTGATATTTTTGAAGAGTATAGGCCACTTGTTTTTCAGAATATTCTTTGCTTTTTGTTTGATGTTTTCTCACAATTAAGACAATTAATCTAATTTAAAAAATGGGCAAAGGACCTGGACAGACACTTCTCCAAGGAGGACATACAGAGGGCCCAAACACATGAAAAAATGCTCAACATCACTAGCCATTAGAGAGATACAAATTAAAACCACAATGAGATACCACTTCACACTGGTCAGAATGGCCATCACAAATAAATCAACAAACAACAAGTGCTGACGAGGTTGTGGAGAAAAGGTAACCCTAATGCACTGTTGGTGGGAATGCAGACTGGCACTGTCACTGTGGAAAACAGTACGGAATTTCCTCAAAAAATTAAAAATGGAACTGCCTTTCAATCCAGCGATCCCAGTGCTGGGACTATACCCTAAGAATTCTGAATCACCATTTCAAAAGAACCTATGCACCCCAATATTCATAGCAGCATTATTTACAATAACCAAGTGCTGGAAACAGCCTTAGTGCCCAACAGTAAATGAATGGATAAAAAAACCGTGGTGCATTTACACAATGGAATACTACACAGCAGAAAGAAAGAAGGAACTCCTATTCTTGGCGACCGCATAGATGGAACTGGAAAGCATTATACTAAGTGAAATAAGTCAGGCAGTGAAAGACACATACCCTATGATCTCACCTATAAGTGTAACCTAATCAACAAAACAAACAAATGAGCAAAACAGAACCAGAGACTTGGAAATAAAGAACAAACTTTATATGAGAGTGACCAGAGGGGAGCAGAGAGGAGGATAACGGGGGAAAAGAAGGGGAAGGGGCAAGCAAAGGAACACGAATAGAGGATTCATGGGCACGGGCAATGCAGGGGGGTGGGAATCGCCTGTGGGAGTAGTGGGGGGATGGGGCGGGGATGAGCAATGGAGAAAAAGACAGGACAACTATAACTGAACAACAATAAATAAATGAATTAATTAAGGTTATAATTTTGGCCAGATACTACATAATGATAATGTCAGTTTGTTCCATCTGTTAGATATCAATTACATTAACTTGGTTTCTTTCCTTTGCTACTTAAAAAAAAATCAGCAGATATATGTATATGCCCTTATCTGCTCTTATTTTACATAAAAATACATTATATTTACTCTTCTTATAGTTTATTTTTCCACTTTATAGTGGAAATCCTTGAAATCTCTCTATTTCAGGTTATACAAATCTTTATTCTTTTCAACAGCTGCCTACTCTATTGTGTGGATTGTTTATTCAACCAATCTCCTGTGTATGAGCATTTAGGTTTCTTTCAGTATTCTGTAATTACAAATAATGCAGTAGTAAATAACCTTGTGCATGGTATTTTCATTGTTGAAGGTGTATTTTGAGAATAAATTTTCAGATACTGCCATACTCACTTCTGTAGGGAATGTACTATTTTTCATTCCCATCAGCAATGTATGCAAGCATTATATTCTGAAAGCCTCCCCAGTGCATTGTGTTGAAAAGCTTATGAAGTTTGGCCACTCTGACAGGTGAGAAATGATATCACAGTGTAGTTTTTAGTCTGAAGGACTCCCTTTAGTATTACTTCTAGTACAGGTCTGCTAGTGATGAATTCTCTCAGTTTTTGTTTATCCAGGAATGTCTTATGATTTAGCTTGATATTGACTTCTTGTTTGACAGTTTTTTTTTTCCAGTACTTTAAATATGTCACCCCATCCAGCCTTCAGGATTTGTGATTAGTAAGAAGTTGTTAATCTTATTTAGGATATCTTTTATTTGATGAGTTGCATCTCCCTTATTGTTTTTAAGATTCTCTCTTTTTCTTTCAACAATTTGATTATGAAGGGTCTAGGTGTGGATCTCTTTGAGTTTATTCTACTTGGAATCTAATCTGCTACTTGAATAAGTTAATATTTTTAATCAAATTTGGGAAGATTTTGACTATTATACCTTCAAATATTCTTTCTGCCCTTTTCTTTTCTTCTGGGACTTCTTATTATGTATATGTTAATTTGTTTTATGATATCCTACAGGTCTTTGGGACTCTTTATTCTTTTTTTCATCATTATTCTATTACAGTTTTCCCAGTTTTTTTCCTTTTGCTTTCCTCTGCCTGGTCCAGCCCCCCGCTTCCACAGTCCCCACACCATTCCCCATGCCCAAGGATCATTCATACATGTTCTTTGACTAGTCTCTTCCCCTTTTTTCCACTATTATCCCCATCACCTCTCCCTTATGGCTGCTGTCAAACTATTTCATGTTTCCATGTCTGTGGTTCTATTTTGCTCATTAGTTTATTTTGTTTATTACATTGCCCTTGTTAAGTGAGATCATACGGTATTTGCCTTTCACTGACTGGTTTATTCTGCTTAGCATAATATTCTCCAGTTCCATCCATGCTGTTGAAAAAGGTAGGAGTTCCTTCTTTCTTTCTGCTGTGTATGTAGTATTCCATTGAGTAAATGTAATACAGTTGTTTGATCCATTCATCTACCGATGAGCACTTAGGCTGTTTCCAGTATTTAGCTATTGTAAATAATGCTGCTATGAACATTGGGGTGCTTAAGTTCTTTTGTACTGGTGTTTCAGGATTCTTCGGGTATACTCCCAGCAGTGGAATCTCTCGGTCAAAAGGCAGTTCCATTTTTAATTTTTTGAGGAAATTCCATACTGTTTTCTAAAGTGGTTGCACCAGTCTGCATTCCCACCAACAGTGTATTAGGGTTCTTTTTTCTCCATATCCTTGCCAGAACTTGTTGTTTGTTGATATATTTGTGATGGCCATTCTGACAGGTGTGAGGTGATATTTCATTGTGGTTTTAATTTGTATCTCTCTAATGGCTAGTAATGTTGAGCATTTTTTTATATGTCTGTGGGTCACCTGTATGTCATCCTTGGAGAAGGGTCTATTCAGGTCCACTGCCCATTTTTCAGTTGGATTGCTTGTCTTCCTGGTGTTGAGTCATGTGAGTTCTTTATATATTTTGGAGATTAAACTCTTGGCTGATGTATCAGTGGCAGATAAGTTCTTTTGTACAGTTGGTTCCCTTTTCATTTTGTTGACAGTCTCTTTAGCCAGGCAGAAGATTTTTAATTTGATGTAGTCCTATTTGTTTTTTCCTTTATTTCCCTTGCCCTGGGAAATATATTGGCAAAAATATTGCTACATGGGATATCTGAAATTTTGCTGCCTATATTTTCTGCCAGAACTTTTATGGTATCATTAAAGACTTACATTTGTCTTTTATCCTTTTTGAGTTTATTTTGATGTATGTTGTGAGTTGGTGGTCTGGTTTCATTTTTTCACACGTACCAGTCCAGTTCTCCCAACACCATATATCGAACAGATTATTTTTATTCCACTGTATGCCCATGCCCCCTTTGTCAAATATTAATTGACCATAAAGACATGGGTTTATTTCTGGCCTTTCTATTCTCTTCCATTGATCTGTGTCTGTTCTTCTGCCCCTACCAGGCTGTTTTGATTACAGTGGCCTTGTAGTATAGTTTGATATCAGGTATTGTGATCCCTCCAATTTTATTCTTTCTTCTCAAGATTGCTGAGGCTATTCAGTTTTTTTTTCATTTCATATATATTTTTGGAGTATTTGTTCTAGATCTGTGAAATATGCCATTGGTATTTTTATAGGCATTGCGTTGAATCCATAGATTGCTTTGGGTAGTATGCACATTTTAATGATGTTAATTCTCCCAATCCATGAACATAGTATATGCTTCCATTTATTTGTATCTTCCTCAATTTCTTTCTTCAGTGTTCTATAGTTTTCTGAATACAAGTGTGTTACCTTCTTGGTTAAATTTATTCTTAAATACTTGATTTTTCTTGTTGCTATAGTAAATGGATTTTTTCCTCTAGTTTCTCTTTGTGATAATTTGTTGTTGGTGTACTAATAATGCCATTTATTTCTGAAAATAGACTTTGTGTCCTGCTACTTTGCCAAATTCACTTATTAGGTTGAGTAGTTTTTTGGTGGAGATTATAGGGTTTTCTATGTACATTACCACTTCATCTGCAAATAATGACAATTTTACTCCCTTCTACAAGCCAGGTTATGGTTTCTTTGGCAACATAATTTGCTAAAATACTCAGTAGGTTTCTGATTACTTCCAGACAGTTCTATGTGCTAATAATCACAGTCCATGTTATTTTCTCAAGACTAATTTATTTATCCACTCATCTATTGAAGGGCACTTGGATTACTTCCATATTTTGACTATTGTAAATAATGCTGCAATGAGCACATGGGTGCATATATTCTTTCAAATTAAAGTTTTGGTTTTCTTCAATTTTTTTACCCAGAAGTGGAATCACTGGGTCATAAAGCAGTTTCATTTTTATTTTTTCAGGAAATTCTACACTGAATGTAAATTCTAATTGAGAAAAGACTGCCCTGGCTGGTGTAGCTCTGTGGATTGAGCACCAACCTGCTAACCAAAAAGTCACCAGTTTGATTCCCAGTCAAGGCACATGCCTGGGTCGTGGGCTAGGTCCCCAGTTGAGGGTGCGTGAGAGGCAACTGATCAATGTATCTCTCACGCATCAATATTTCTCTCTTTCTCCCTCCCTCCCTCTCTCTAAATATAAATAAATAAATCTTTTTAAAAAGGCTAACATTCCCATTTCTTTGTACAAGACTTATCCCTTCCTCATTTAATGTCAGCTATCTTGAGTCCATTTACCTTAATAACAAACTTGGGTGGGAAGGTATTGTCCTTAACCTAATATTTGCATCTGGTCTATCTGCCATTTTCTGGAAGTGTTTTTCTTAACCTTTTATTGAGGCAACAATTGTTTAGAGCATTACATGAGTTTCAGATTCACAACTTTATAAACTAACATCTGTTATGTATTATATCATCATGCTCACCACCAGTTTAGTTTCCATCTATCACCATACAATGCAGACCCTTTACATATTTTTCCCTCCCCCCTACTCCCTTTCCTTCTAGTTACCTCAGATCTGTTGTCTGCCTCTATAAATTTGGGGGGTTTTTTTGTTTGTTTACTTTGGTTTTTTTGGTTTTGCTTTTACTGTTCCACATATGAGTGAATTCTTGTGGTGCTTGTGTTTTTCTGTTTGACACATTTCACTTAGGATAATACCCTCAAGTTCCAACCATATTGTCACAAATGGCAGGATTTTACCTTTTATTATGACTTAGTGTATATATACATTCCATTGTATACATCTTTATCTATTCCTCTATCAATGGACACTTAATTTGTTGCCATTTCTCAGCTATTGTAAATAATGCTGCAATGAACATAGGGGTACAAATATCTTTTTGATGGTATTTTTGTGTTCTTTAGGCAAATACCCAGAAATGCAATTGCTAGATCATATAGTAGTTCTATTCTTAATTTTTGAGAAATCCCCATAATGTTTTCTATAGCGGCTATAGTAATTTACATTTCCACCAGCAGCATACAGTTTTCCCATTTCTCCATCTTCTCTGACATTTGTTGTTTCCTGTCTTTTTGATGATAGCCATTCTAACAGGCATGATGTGATATCTCATTGTGGTTTTGATTTGCATTTCCCTAATAATTAGAGATATTGAATATCTTTTCAAGTGCCTTTTGGCCATCTATATAACTTCTTAGGAAAAAAAAGTATATTCAGATTCCCTGCTCATTTTTTAATCTTCATCTGAGGATATGTTTTTATTGATTTTTAGTGGGGGGAGGGGACGAGAGAGAGAGAGAGAGAGAGAGAGATCAGTTGTCTTCTATATGTGCCCTGACCAGAGGACTGAAACTGAAGTCTTTTGGTGTATGGAACAATGCTCCAACCAATTGAGCTACCCATCCAGGGCTCTGTCCATTTTTTAATTGATTTGTTTTGGGTTTTGTTTTTGTTGTTGAGGTGTATTAATTTTTTATATATTTTGGATATTAACTCTTTGTCAGATGTATGATTTGTAAATATCTTTTCCCATTTAGTAGGTTGCCTGTTAGTTTTGTTGATAGTTTTCTTTGCTGTGCCAAGCTTTTTAATTTGATGCAGTCTCATTTGTTTATTTTTGCTTTTGTTTCCCTTATCATTGGGGTCAAATCCACAAAAACATCACTAAGAGCCATGTCAATGGAGCTTACCACCTATTTGTTTAATGTATTTTATGGTTTTAAGACTTATATTTAAGTTTTTAATCAATTTTTGGTTAATCTTTGTGTATGGTATGAGATAATGGTTTAATTTCATTCTTTTACATGCGGCTTTTCAGTTTCCCAATGCCATTTATTGAAGAGACTTTTGTTTCTTCTTTTGCATGTTCTTGGCTCTTCTGTCATAAATTAATTGTCTATTTTGTGTGAGTTTACTTTTGGGTTCCCAATTCTGTTTCATTGATCCATCTGTTTGTTTTTCTCCAGTACCATACTATTTTGGTTACAGTAGCTGTGTAGAATAATTTGAAGTCAGGGAATGTGATCCCTTTGGCTTTGTTCTTTTTTTCTCAGGATTGCTTCAGCTATTTGGAGTCTTTTGTACAGTAATATAAAAAATTTTTGAAGATTTTTATTTATTTATTATTAGAGAGAACAGAAAGAAGGGAGAAACACAGGAAGAGAAACATTGATTGGCTGCCTCCTGCATGCACCTCTACTCGGACTGAACCTACAGCCCAGGCATATGACCTGAGCAGAACCCTTTGCTTTGCCGGATAACACCCAACCAACTAAGCCATACTGGTCAGGGCTACTTTAATATAAATTTTAAAAATTTTGGACTCCACTAAAACCCATTGAGGCCTTTCCTCAGATTTTTAAGAAGTTGTATAAGGGGAAGCCCCAAATCATGCTTGCTCCCTCCAACCTTCCTCCCACTCCAGTTCATATGGGGAAAATAATGCCCTTAGAGGTCCTTGGAGTCCACAGGGGTATTCCTTTATATATATGTACTACAATTTACTCATTTTAGTGTTGATGAACATGTTCACTTCCACCTAGGTAAGCACAAATACTGCTGCCAAGAAGACACTACACATATTCTTTTTGTGATCATAGATGTGCATTGCTATTTGATGTATAACTAGGAGTGAAACCATTGGGCCATAATGCATTAACCTATACTTCACAACGAGTTTGCCAAAGTGGCTATGCTAGTTTTACACACTTTTAAGCAATACATGATTGTTTTGTTTCCTCCATTCTTTTGCTTATACTGATCACTACCTGTTTTAGTATTTTTTGTCTTTTTGTAGTTGACATGTAGTTTTAATTTGCATTTGCCTAATTACAAATGTAGTTGAATACTTTTCAAAAAAACTTCAAATGAGGATTTATTGATTTTAGAGAGCAAGGAGAAGGGGGAGATGAGAGAGGGAGAAAGAAACATCGATGAGAGAAAAACATTGATCAGTTGTTTCCCTCACATACCCTGACCGGGAATCAAATATGCAACCTAGGTATGTGCCCTGAAAGGTAATCGGACCTGCAGCCTTGGTGGTGTACAGGATGATGCTCCAACCAACTGAGCCACCCAGCCAGTGCTGTAGTAAAACACTTCAAAAGTTTACCAGCCTTTTGGATTTTCTCTCTCTTTTTTTTTTTTTTAGCAAAATGCCTATTCAAATTACCTCTCCCAACATCTTTCTATCAAGTTGATTTGTCTTGTTCTTATTGACTTTTGGATTTCTTTTTATTTCCTCTATAGAGTTATTTGTTGGATACGGATATGCCAAAAATCTTCTTGCATTATTGCCTTGCATTTTTAATGGTGTCTTAATGCACAGAAGTTATTACTTTTAATGCATTCCAATTTAATTTCCTTTATCTTTAGTAAATTATGTGCCCTACTTAGGAAAACTTTTTTTGTGACATGGGAGTGAGCACATTACAGATTTATTTATTCATATGTTCACCTTATATCTGTTGTACTTTATGTTCTAAATACTGCATTGGATAGTGGAAATAGTAGGAATCAATATAAGTACTGTCCTTACTCTCTTAGAATTTTCAGTCTAGTGGTAATAAGTACCTACCAATTTGATGAAAGTTGTTAAATATCATGATGAGATAGAATAATATATGCTCAGAGAGTTTGGATTAAGAGGAGCTGCCTGGCCTTTGGGGTCAGGGAGGACTTCCTTTAAAAACTGTTATTTAAGCTGAGTGTGATGAATGACTAGACTTAGAGAAATGATAAAGTGTAATAGACACTTGGATCTACCCAACTAGGCCAGACTTGAAAGGAAAACTAAGCACCATTTCTTTTGTTTACTAAACTGAAATATACACTGCTTTAGTTTTCTACCCAATCTGGTTCAGATATACAAGTAAAACACATTGCTTACAGTAGGGAAGAACCTTAAAAACATTAATCTAAGTGAAAAAAAACAGAAACAAAAAGCCACACATTGTATGATTGTATGTACCTGAAATGTATATAATAGATAAATCCATAAAGACTGAAAGTAGATTAAGGGTTGATAAAGGGTGGGAAAAAGTGAATGGGAAGTAAGTGTTAATAAATATTTGTTTCTTTTGGGGGTGATAGAAATTTCCTGAAATTAGACAGTTTTGATTGTTGTGCAACTCTTTGATATTACTAAAAAATACTAAATTAAACACAGACTTTTAATGGTATAACCTTTACCTTAATACAGCTATCATTTTTTTAAAAAGCAGTTGAGCCATTGATTATATCCTAGAAAGTGCTCCATTATAAACAACTTTTATTTTTAAAATATAATAAACACTTTTATACAAAAATTAGAATTTCTTGTTCTATTTATGTGAAAAATGCTATTGGAATTTTAACAGGGATTGCACTGAGTCTGCAGATTATTTTAGGTAATGTGGACATTTTAGCAATGTTAATTCTTCCAATCCATGAGCATGGAATGTCTTTCCACTTCTGTGTGTCTTCTTTAATGTCTTTCAGTAATGTTTCATAATTTTCAGTGTATAGATCTTTCATGTCCCTAGGTATTTTGTTGTTGTGATTGCAATTGTAAATGGAATTATTTTCTTAATTCCACGTTCTGATTTTTTGTTATTAGTGTATAGAAACACAATAGATTTTTTGTATATTGATTTTGTATTCTGCAACTTTACTATGTTTGTATTATTTTAAATAATTTTTGGTGTGGATTTTAGAGTTTTCTAAACATAAAATCATGTGATCCGCAAGTAATGACACCTTTATTCTGAAAGAGAAATATTAATTGAAGAAGTTTGAGGAAAAAAAATGGAACCATATGCTCTCTCATTTGGAGGAATATAAAGAGTTGGATATTTCCAACTCATCTGGGTATGAGTCAGCTTAGATTGTAGTCCAAAGGCAGAGAGAATCTCCTTTAACAGAATTGACGTCTCTTTAATCTTTGCTTGAAAATTGTCCAGTTCTTGTCTGAACAGTTTTCTTTTTTGCAATATCTTGGTGTAAGCATCAAAGAATAGCCAATACACACTACTTGCTGGTGTTTTCTAACAGCTTCATGTATAGCTCCAGATTCTGTCAGTACATAATTTTTACTTCCACGGTATCAGAGACAACAATTTCACCAAATGTTTTGCCACAGCATATGAAGATAATTAACTTTCCAGCATGCAATTGTTTTCTTTTCATCTATTGATAGAGTACTAAGAAAGTGCTACATATTTAAGTAATTTTATTATAGTGTCACCCATTTCTGATACTAAATACTCTCTCGATCAGGATTTAGCCCAAATAACAAAAACAACATTAGTTATTTTAAGCAGTAAGAAATTTAATATAAAGAATTATGTGATTGCAATATCTTTGGAGAGTTGAAGGAGCAATTTCTTGAATAAGCATCCTGGAATCATTATTAGAATAAGTCTGAAGTGATACACGAGGGGGGCAAATATTGTTGAGGCTGCTGAATTTGTTTTTTAAGAAGCTGCTACCACAACACCGTCTTACACACAAGAAGGCAAAGAATGAGTATCTCATACAGCAAATTAAAGATTACAAAGTAGTAATTCAGATGGAGAAGCATTGCCATGACCATTTCTTCCTTACTCACAGGGTAATGGACACTGGACTGCTTTTGTGGATGTGTAGAAAACTACACATTTACAAAACTTGCTTTCTAACATCAACAGACCAGAGCTACAGCTAATGACATCTATCTCATTTTCACCTGTAAAATCTCACTTGGGCATGTTCTACTGGTATCCAGAACCCTAGCTGCAAAGAAGTCTGGGAGATGTATGGTTTTAAGCTTTCCACCTTCTCCAAATATAGGAAGAGAGAAAGAGGTTCAGAGACCTATTCAAAATATATATCATAGTCCATTAATGTGGCTAATTTTACTAATGTTTCTTTACTAAGTTTCATTCGATCGTGTAGCATTTTTAATAGTGTTGGAATCAGCTAATATATAAGATTTTTACATGTATATTCATAAGTGAAATGACTTGTAAGTTTCTTATACTATCTTTATCTATATATTCTGCCAAACTTATTCTTGACCACAAAAAAATAGTGTTCCACCTTTGTCTACATTTTATTCTCTGAACATCTTGTCAAACTATACTGTTTGACGCTAGTATTTGGAAAGAGCAAAGGGGGAAGGAGAGAGAGAATTGATTCCCACTTTATCTTCTTTATATGTTATTTGTTTCTGAAAGTTTTTTGCTACATGTTATCCTTTTTTTCTTTTATCTCCTTAATTATTTTTTATTGATTATGCTACTACAGTTGTCCCAATTTTTCCCCTATTGCTCCCCTCCATCCAGCACCTGCCACTCCCTTCAATCTCCCCACCATTGTGCATGTCCATGGTTCATGCGTACAAGTTCTTTGGCTACTCCATTTCCTATACTGTACTTTACATCCCCATGGCTATTCTGTAACTACCCATTTGTAATTCTTAATCCCCTCACCTCTTTATCCATTTCCTTACACCTGCCTCCTATCTGGCAACCATCAAAACACTTTCTGTATCTATGATTCTATCTTTGTTCTTGTTTGCTTAGTTTGTTTTTTAGATTCCATTATTGATAGATGTGTATTTATTGCCATTTTATTGCTCATAGTTGTGATCTTTTTCTTAAATAAGTCCCTTTGACATTTCATATAATAATGGTTTGGTGATGATGAACTCCTTTAGTTTTTTCTTCTTTGGGAAGCACTTTATCTACCCTTTGATTCTAAATGATATCTTTGCTGGGGAGAGCAGTCTTGGCTGTAGGTCCCTGCTTTTCATGACTTTGAATTTGCATATTTTTTGCCAATGCCTTAAAACCTGCAGAATTTATTTTGAGAAATCAGCTGATAGTCTTATGGGAACTCCCCTATACCTAACTGCTTTTCTCTTGCTTACTTTAAGATTCTCTCTTTATGTTTAACCTTTAGAAATTTAATTATGATGTGTCGTGGAGTGGGCCTCTTTGCTTCCTGGACTTGCAGGTCTATTTCTTTAATCAAATTAGGGAAGTTTTCTTTCTGTATTTTTTCAAATAGATTTCCAATTTTTTGCTCATTCTCTTCTACTACTGATACACTTATGATGCAAATGTTGGAACCCTTGAAGGTGTCCCACAGGCTGTGCACACTATCCTTCCTTTTTGGATTCTTTTTTCTTCTTGTTGTTCTGATTGGTACTTTGCTTTCTTATGTTCCAAATCATTGATTTGATTCTCGGCTTCATTTACTCTACTGTTGTTTCCCGTAAATTGTTCTTTATTTCAACTAGTGTATCCTTCGTTTCTGACTGGATACTTTTTAGGCTGCTGAGGTCCTCACTAGGTTCCTTGAGTATCCTTATGACCAGTGTTTTGAGCTCTATATCTGATAGATGGCTTATTTCCCTTTTGTTTAGTTCTTTTCTGGAGTTTTGATCTGTTCTTTCATTTGGGCCATGTTTCTTTGTCTCTGCATTTTGGCAGCCTCCCTGTGTTTGTTCCTAAGTATTAGGTAGAGCTGCTATGACTCCCTATCTTGGTGACATGGCCTAATGTAGTAGGTGTCCTGTAGGTTCCTGTGGCACATATTCCCCTGTCATCCAAGCGTACTCAAGGTGTACCCTTTGTGTGGACTGAGTACACCTTTCTCTGTAGTTGAGCATTGATTGCTGTCAGCAGGTCAGTGGGAGGGATTTACCCAGGCCAATCAACTGCAAGGACTTGCTGTGACCACTGACCACCAACTTCTGCCCTCTGTTGAGGATCAGCTCTGCAGGGGCAGGGTGGTGGTGCTCTGACGTGGTCTGTAGTTGTCCACTGGGTATGCAGGCTCTGGGATTTCCTGGGTGGTACAGGCCAAGGTCAGCCCCAACTTGTTTTTTGTCTGGGGCCACCCTTCCTGAGCTATAAGGCAGACTGAGATGTCTGCTACTTGTGCTGGACTTTGGACATTCCAGCCAAAGCCAAACTGTGAACCTAGGCTGGCTGCTGCTAGTGCTGAGCCTGGAGCCACTTAGTAAGAGGTACAGGGGCTGGAGGCTCACTGAATCTGGCTGTTGCTTGTTTGATAGGATTCATATGGAAAAGTCACAGCTAAGAGTTTGAACGGGCTGGTAAGTTAGGTGGGGCAGGGCAAATATTGTTAGCCAGGTTGATGGAGTCTCACAGATGGTGCCCACCTGCCAGCCTTGTTTCTCTGTTGGGGTAGGGCTCAGAGAGGGACAATGGCTTCTGCCTACTCTTCCTTCTGAGAGATAACTGTCTGACAGCTCTCATCTTGATGCCAGACACTTCAGTTCTTCCCCATATCCCACTGGTGCCTTTCAAGCTGCTACCCCAGTGCTGGAGCTCAGAGAGAGTGAATCCGAGTAAGTCCATGCGCAGGTTCTTTAAAGGGAACTGCTTGGGACTCTTCTACCAACTCAATCCCTACTTGTTTTTGCAACCAGAAGTTATGGGGACTTATCTTACGGGCACTGGAACCCCTGGCTGGAGGTACCTTGTGTAGGGCTGGGAATCCTCACTCCTGAGATGTCCCTCCCAAATTTTTATCCACCACATGTGGGTATGGGACCAGCTGTTCTGCATTTTCTACCAGTCTGGATGGGTGTATTTCATTCTGTAGTTGTCAGACTTCCATTCAACTTGATTTCTGATGGCTCTGAGCGATTCTGTATTTTCGTTGTAATTTTGATGTGGTTGTGCAAAAAGGTTAACTGTGTTTACCTATGCCACCACCTTGACCAGAAATCCTTGTGCTTTTTAAATTAAAGTATCTTTCTAGCTCTGGCCAGGTCACTCAGTTGGTTGCAGCACTGTCTTGTCCACCAAAAAGTTGTGGATTCAAATCCCAATCAAGGCACATACCTAGGTTGCAGGTTTGATTCCCAGTCAGCGTGCACATGGGAGGCTACTGATCGATGTTTGTCTCTCACATTGATTTTCCCCCTCCCTTCCTCTCTCTCTAAAATCAATAAACATATCTTTAAGTGAGGGTTAAAATATATATATATATATATCTTTCCAGCAATTATCCATTTATCTGAGTTTTCAAATATTTTGGCCCATAGCTTTTCATTATTTCTTACATGAATTTAAAATCTTTGCTATAGCTCTAATTTATGATTTTAGTTGTATATTTTCTTTTTTCCTCTCTCTTTTTTTCTCATTTATTTGCTTTTAAATTTTTATTGAATTTATTGGGGCAACATTGACTAATAAAATTATGTAGGTTTCAAGTGTACAATTGTGTAATACATAATCTGTATATTGTATTGTATATTCCATACTCAAATTCAAGTCTCCTTCCATTTATCCCCTCTTTACCCTCTTCAAACTCTCCCTCCCCGCTTTTCCTTGTTAATCACCCTACTATTGTCTGTGTATATCAGGGGGTTTTTTTAGCTTTATTCTCTCACCTTTCACCCAGCTCCGCAAACTGTTTCCCCTCTGACAGCTGTCAGTCTGTTCTCTGTATCTATGTCTTTCTCTTTTCTTTTTTAGTTTATTTTGTTCTTTAGATTCTACGTATAAGTGAAATAATATGGTATTTGTATTTCTCTGACTGGCTTATTTCAGGGTTCGGGTCCATCAGTGCAACCACAAAAGGTAAGATTTCCTTCTTTTTTTACAGCTTAGTAGTAGTGTAAACTGTGTAATGGTACCACAGCTTTTTTATCCACTCATCTACTAATGATAACTTGGGCTGCTTTTAAATCCTGGCTATTTTAAAGAACACTGCAGTGCACATAAGGGTACATATATTCTTTCTTTTTTAAAAATAGATTTTATTGATTATGCTATTACAGTTGTCCCAATTTTTTGTCCTTTACCCCCCTCCATCCAGTACTCCTATTTCCTCCAGTAATAACCCTCCTTGTCCATGACCATGGTAATGCCTATAAGTTCTTTGGCTTCTCCATTGCCTATACTATTTTAACATCCTCCTGTAATTTTTTACCTACCAATTTATGCTTCTTAATCCCTGAGCCTTTTCCCCCAGTCTCACCCTTCCCCTCTCAGCTGATAACCCTCCAAATGATCTCCATATCTATGATTCTGTACCTGTTCTGGTGTTTGCTTAGTTTGTTTTTTAGATTCAGTTGTTGATAGTTGTGAATCCTCTGCCATTTTAATGTTCATAGTTATGATCTTCTTTTCTTAGATAGTTCCCTTTAACATTTCATATAATAATGACTTGGTGATGATGAACTCCTTTAGTTTTACCTTGTCCGGGAAGCACTTTATCTGTTCTTCCATTCTAAATGATAGCTTTGCTAGATAGAGCAATCTAAGTTATAGGTCCTTGCTTTTCATCACTTTGAATAAGTCTTACCAGTCCCTTCTAGCCTGCAAAGTTTCTTTTGAGAAGTCAGCTGACAGTCTTTTAGGAACTCCTTTGTAGACAACTCTCTCCTTTTCTTTTACTGCTTTTAGGATTCTCTCTTTGTTTTTAATATTTTTGGCTTTTAAATTATGATGTGTCTTGGTGTGTTCTCTTTGGGTCCAACTTGTTTGGGACTCTCTATGCTTCCTAGACTTATATGTCTATTTCCTTCATCAAATTAGGGAAATTTTCTTTCATTATTTTTTCAAATAAGTTTTTGATTTCTTGCTCTTCTTCTCCTTCTGACAACCCTGTGTTTTAGATGTTGGTACACTTGAAGTTGTCCCAGAGGCCCCTTAGACTATCCTCATTTTTTAAAAATCTTTCTTAAAAATCTTTCTTCTTGCTGTTCTGATTGAATGCTTTTTTGTTCCATATGTTCCATACCATTGATTTGATTCTTGGCTTCATCTTCTCCACTCTTGTTTCACTTACTTTTTTCTTTATTTCACTTAATGTAACCTTCATTTATGCCTGGGTCTTTTGTATGCTATTGCCATACTCAATGAGTTCTTTGAGCATCCTGATAATCAGTGTTTTGAACTCTGTACATGATAAGTTGCTCATCTCCATATCATTTAGTTCTTTTTCTGGAGTTTTGTTCTGTTCTTTTATTCAGGCCGTATTTCTTTGTTTCCTCAATTTGGCAGACTCCCTGTGTTTGTTTCTGTGCATTAGGTAGAGCTGCTTTGACTTCCTGTCTTAGCAGGGTAGCGTATTGTAGGAAAGGCACTGGTAAATTATGCGGGGCAGAGTCCTAACCACCAGGGCAGGGCAACCCTTTTCCCTGCTTCATGGCTCTGTGGCTCTGTGCGGGAGGAGGACTTAGAGAGGGACAATGCTGCTGCCTGGCTTCTGGAGGTTTGCCCAGAGGAAGCTGTCTCCCTGCACTTGCCCTGTTTCTAGTCATTTCACTTTCTCCCTGTATGTGAGTGGTTCCCTTCCAGCTGTTGCCCTGGTGCTGAATCCCAGAGGGGGTCGGTCTGCATAAGTCCTAAGTTCATGCAGGCCCTTTAAGAGGAGATTCCTGGAAATCCAGCAGTTTCTTTGCCACCCCAACCCCCAATGGTTTTTACAGCCCGAAGTTAATGGGATTTATCTTCCTGACACTGGAACCTTGGGCTGTGTATTCTGGCCAGGGGCTAGGATCCCTTGCTCAAGAGGTATCCCTCCTGATTTTTATCCAGCACACGTGATGTGGGAGGACCCGTTCAGTCACCTTTCCACACCACACTGCATCTCTATGTCGCTCTGCCCATCTTCACATCGCTGCCCCTTCTACCCACGTGGATGAATGTGGCTTCTTTAAGTCCTTGGTTGTTGGACTCCCATACAGCTCAATTTTGTGACAGTTCTGAGTGATATTTGTTTTGTGGTCTAGTTGTACAAGGAGGTGAAGCATGTTTACCTATGCTTCCTTCTTGACTGGATGAGTTGTGTTTTTCTATAATTCTAATAATATCAACTGGGTAAAGCAGCCACTTCCATTCGTGGCCAGTGGGGCAAAATATATACACCAGGGTGTATATATTCTTTCAAATCAGTGTTTTGGGTTTCTTTGCATATATTTCAAAAGTGGAATTCCTGGGTCATAAGGCAGTTCCTTTTTTAATCTTTAAATGAAAATCCATACTGCTTTCTGCAGTCTTTGCACCAATCTACACCACCACCAACAGAGTACCAGAGTTCCCTTCTCTCCTATCCTTGCCAACAACAGAAGAGGTAGCAGCTCTATTTGATACATAGAAACAAACACAGGAAGGCAGCCAAAATGAGGAAACAAAGAAACATGTCCCAAATGAAAGGACAGAATAAAACCTCAGAAAAAGAATTTAACAGAATGGAGATAAGCAATCAACCAGATGCAGAGTTCAAAACACTGGTTATAAGGATGCTCAATGAACTTAGTGAGAACTTCAACAAAGAGCTAGGAAACATAAAATGGAGATAGAAAACATAAAGAAGAACAGGTCAGAAATGAAGATATACTAACTGAAATGAAGATTTCATTACAAGGAATCAACAGTAGAGTAGAGGAAGCAAGGGATCAAATCAGAGATTGGGAAACATCCAATCAAAATAGCAGAAAGAAAAAAAGAATAAAAAAATGAGGATAGTATAAGAAGCCTATGGGATAACTTCAAATGTATCACCATTTGCATCATGGGGGTGACAGAAGTAAAGGAGAGAGGTTAAGAAATCAAGAACTCATGTGAGACAACAGTCCAAAACCTATGGGACACAGCAAAGGCGGCCCTGAGAGGGAAGTTCATAGCAATACAGACTTACCTAAAAAAGATAGAAACATTTCAAATAAAACACCTAACACTACAACTTCAAGAACTGGAGAAACATCAACAAATAAATCCCAGAGCAAGTAGAAGGAAGGAAATAGTCAACATTAGAGCAGAACTGAATGACATAGAGACGAAACGAACAATTCAAAGGATCAACCAATCCAGAAGCTGGTTCTTTAAAAAGATAAATAAAATTGACAAGTCTTTAAGCAGACCCATCAAGAAAAAAAGGGAGAGGACCCAAATCAATAATATCAGAAATGAAAGAGGAGAAATAACAACTGATACCACAGAAATACAAAGGATTGTCAGAAACTACTATGAACAATCATATGCCAAGAAATTTGAAAATCTTGATGAAATGGACAAATTTTTAGAGAGGTATAATCTTCCAACACTGAAGGAGGAAGAAACCGAAAGCTTGAACAGACCGACAACAGCTGGGGAAATTGAAGCAGTAATCAAGAAACTCCCGGCACACAAAAGCCCAGAGCTGGACGGTTTCACAGGAGAATTTTACAAAACATTTAAGGAAGAGCTAACCCTTGTCCTTCTTCGACTATTCCAAAAAAATCCAAGAGGAGGGAAGACTCCCAGACTCTTTCTATGAGGCCAGCATCACCCTGATCCCAAAACCAGATAAAGACCCTACAAAGAAAGAAAACTACAGGCCAATTTCACTGATGACCATAGATGCTAAAATCCTCAACAAAATATTGGCAAACTGCATCCAGCAATACATTAAAAAGATTATCCACCATGATCAAGTGGGATTCATCCCAGGGATGCAGGGATGGTTCAATATACGCAAGTCAGTAAACGTAATACATCACATAAATAAAAGACAAAAACCACATGATCATCTCGATAGACACAGAAAAAGCATTCGATAAGGTACAGCACCCATTTATGATCAAAACACTCAGAAAAATGGGAATAAATGGGGCATTCCTCAATGTAATAAAGGCCATATATAAAAAAACCTACAGCCAACATCATACTCAATGGGCATAAACTGAAAGCTTTCCCACTAAGATCGGGAACACGACAGGGATGTCCGCTTTCACTGCTTCTTTTCAACATCGTATTGGAAGTCCTAGCCACAGTGGTCAGACAAGAAAAAGAAATAAAAGGCATCCAAATAGGAAAGGAGGGAGTAAAGCTATCATTGTTTGCAGATGACATGATAGTGTACACAGAAAACCCTATAGACTCTACCAAAAAACTCCTCAACCTAATAAGTGAATTGGCAAAACAGCAGGATACAAAGTCAACATTCAGAAATCAAAGCCAGTTTTGTACACCAGCAATGAAATAGAAGAAGAAGAAATGAGAAAAAAAATACCATTCGATATAGCAAGAAGAAAAATAAAGTACCTAGGAATAAATTTAACCAAAGAGGTAAAAGACCTGTACGCAGAAAACTATACAACATTGAAGAAAGAAATTAAGGAAGACACAAATAAATGGAAGCATATACCGTGCTCATGGATTGGAAGAATTAATATCATCAAAATGTCCATACTACCCAAAGCAATTTATAGATTCAATGCAATCCCTATTAAGATACCAATGGCATATTTCACAGAAATAGAACAGACATTTCAAAAATTTATATGGAACCATAAACGACCCCGAATAGCTGCAGCAATTTTGAGAAAGAAAAACAAAGTAGGAGGGATCACAATACTGGACATCAAACTCTACTACAAAGCCACTATACTCAAAACAATCTGGTCCTGGCACAAGAACAGACCCATAGACCAGTGGAACAGAATAGAAAGCCCAGAAATAAGCCCAGGTCTCTATGGGCATCTAATATTTGACAAAGGGGGCAGAAGCACAAAATGGAGCAATAATAGCCTCTTCAACAAATCGTGTTGGGAGAGCTGGACGGCTACATGCAAAAAATTGAAATTGGATCATCCGCTGACACCATACACAAAAATAAACTCAAGATGGATCAAAGACTTAAATGTAAGTCGCAACACCATAGAAGTCCTAGAGGAGAACATTGGCAGGAAACTCTCAGATATGCCATGCAGCAATTTTTTCACTGATATGTCTCCTAAAGCAAGGGACATAAAGGAAAGAATAAACAAGTGGGACCCCATCAAAATAAGAAGCTTCTGCACGGCTAAAGAAAACATCAGCAAAATGAAAAGGGAGCCAACCGTATGGGAAAATATATTTGCTAATGATACATCAGATAGAGGTTTGATCTCCAAGATATATAAAGAACTCACTGGACTCCACTCCAAGAAGACAAACGATCCAATCAAAACATGGGCAAAGGACCTGGGCAGACGCTTTTCCAAGGAGGAGATACAGGGGGCCCAGAGACATTTGAAAGGATGCTCAGCATCACTAGCTATCAGAGAAATGCAGATCAAAACCACCATGAGGTACCACCTCACACCGGTCAGAATGGCCATCATAAACAGATCAACAAACAACAGGTGCTGGCGAGGCTGTGGAAAAAAGGGAACCCCTGTACACTGTTGGTGGGAATGCAGACGGGTGCAGCCATTGTGGAAGGCAGTGTGGAATTTCCTCAAAAAGCTGAAAATGGAACTGTCTTTTGATCCAGTGATTCCCCTGCTGGGACTATACCCTAAGAATCCCAAAACGCCAGTTCAAAAGAACCTATGCTCCCCAATGTTCATAGCAGCACAATTTACAATAGCCAAGTGTTGGAAGCAACCTAAATGCCCATCAGTAGATGAGTGGATCAAAAAACTATGGTACATTTACACAATGGAATACTACGCAGCAGAAAGAAAAAAAGAACTACTAAACTTCGTGACAGCATGGATGGAACCCGAGAGCATTATGCTAAGCTAAATAAGTCAGGGGGCGAAAGACAAATAACATATGATCTCACCTATAAGTGGAACCTAACCAGCAAAAGAAAGACGCAAGGAAAATAAAACCAGCAACACTGAAAGGAAAAGAAATCAACAGAGACAAGAGGGAAGGAGGGAGGGGGAGGAGGGAAAAGGAAGGGAAGGGGAAAGTCAAGGAACATATAGCAAGGACTCATGGACAAAACCAAGGAGGAGGAGCTGGGGGGGGGAGGGGGCAGGGGAGGGTGGTGTGGGGTAGGCAGAGACAAGTGTATTTGAAAAAATAAATAAAAAAAAAAGATCTCATGTGAAAAAATACTGATCGAAAATTTCTCTAAACTGGTGAAGGAAATAGACATATAAGTCCAGGAAGCACAGAGAGTCCCAAACAAGATGAACCCAAAGAGGCCCACACCAAAACATATCATAATTAAAATGACAACAGTTAAAGACAAAGAGAGAATCTTAAAAACAGCAAGAAAAAAGCAGTTAGTTATCTATAAGAGAGCTCCTATAAGACTATCACCTGATTTCTCAACAGAAACATTTCAGGCCAGAAGGTATTGAGAAGAAATATTCAAAGTGATGAATATCAAGGACCTAGAACCAAGATGACTCTCCCTAGCAAAGCTATGAGCCATGTTTTGCCATGGATAATGTGCACCCACAGTTTTGTGTGCATTATGCACGGGATTATTATACTCATTATTATACTCATGATATGTAATCATTATACTCATGTATAATGCATATCTTTATTTTTCCCTCAAATATTTGGGCAAAAAGTTCACATTATACATGGCAAAATACAGTATTTAGAATGGAAGGAGAAATACAGAGAGAGCTCCCAAGAGAAGAAAAAGCTGAAGGAGTTCATTACCACCAAACCAGTTTTACAAGAAATGTTAAAGGATCTTCTTGAAAAAGGAGGAGGAGATTAAAAATATGAATAATATAATGGTGATAAATGCATATTTATCAACAATTACTTTAAATGTAAATAATTTAATGCTCCAATCAAAGACATATGGAGGCCAAGTAAATAGCAAAACAAGACTGTTACATATGCTTTATACAAGAGACTAACTTCAGATCAAAAAGCACACACAGACTGAGAGTTAAGGGATGGAAAAAAATATTTCATGAAAAGGGAAACAAGCAAAAAAAGCTGGGGTAGCAATATTTACACGAGACAAAATGATCAAGCAGAACAAAAATGGACTCATAGATACAGAGAACATTTTGATGATTGCCAGATGAGAGGTGTGTTGGGGAGAGGAGGGAAAAAGGTGAAATGATTAAAAAGTACAAATTGATAGTTACAGAATTGTCATGGTGATATAAAGTACAGCACAGGGAATATAGTCAATAATATTTTAATAACTATGTATGGTGTCAGAAGGGTACTAGATTTATTGGTGTGATCACTTAGTAAGTTATGTAATGTCTAACCACTGGGTTATATGCCTGAAACTAATATAATATTGAATATCAACTGTAATTGAAAAATAAAAAAATATTTAAAGTGAAAAAAATAAAGAAAGTAGTGCTGGAAGTAAGAAAACATTCCAACAAACTAACACTCACAGTGATGACGATATGTCAAAGGGATACAGTAGTCAATGGAAATAGCTCCCAACAGCCAAAACTAGAGGAACAATTTGAACAACAAAATAAATGTAATATCTAAAATAAATATTTATAAGCTCATGCTAATACAATTAAATTATTGAATAAATGAACACATTGTGGAGAATAGACATGTATCTCATGCAGAATAATTCCAAATAATTTATGTAGTTAATCCTCCTTTAAAGAGAAGAAGCATAAATCTCCACTTTATAAGTATGGGCAGCATCTAGTGAATTTCTTCCAAATAGTAAATTATGGACAGAGATTTTTGTAAGACAGATAGTATGATTTTACAATGAAGAATCCTGACAAACACCATCTCAAGCCAGATGACCAAAGCTGGCATCAGCAGTGAGGTCATGTTTATAGTATTGATAGTAACCATATTGATATGATTTGGTCGAGTTAGCATTTTACCTCTGTGGCCTTCATCCCCAAAACCTATATCCTTAGTCTCTTCATGAGAGAAACCTCATTCAAAAATTCTACCTAAAACCTGGCCAGTGCTCCTCAAAAATGTCAAGATCATAAAAACAAGCAAAGTCTGTGAAACTGTCACAACCAAGAGGAGTCTAAGGAGTCGTGCCTACTAAATATAATGTGGTATCCTGGATGAGATCCTGGGACACAAAGAGGACGTTAGAGGAAAAGGATATCTGCAAAAATTATGGACATTGCTTAATAATAACTTATCAATATTGACTCATTAATTGTGACAAATGTACCATACTAACAACATAAGGTGTTAATAATAGAGGAAACCGGATGTGGGATACTTCTCCCTGTACTATTTTTGTAACAATTTAGTATGTGTAAGGGTTATAAAATAAACAGTTTATTTAATAATTTTAAAAGCTAATGGTAGAGCTTTTTGTCATGTTTGGTATTTAAATCACTGTCTTAGATAAACATTAATAATGTCACAATCAAGTTTGATTGGAAAAAATGAGAAAACAGTTCATTTGTTAAATGAGATCATCAATATTTCTAAAGACCTCAACAGACTGGAATAATAGACTGATCAGCAATAAGGTGCAGTTAACCTTTAATAAGGTTAAATTATTGTGAATTTAGGTCTAAAAATCAATTGCATGGTTTTTTTAGCTGGAGTGTATGTGAAAAAAATCTTAGAGGCTTTATTTTATAACAAACTTTATGTGAGTCTGTATGTTTTTGCTGTCTAAAAAAGCTAAGATTCATCTACATTAACTAATTTGAATGAAAAGTCATGTTGTTAATCAATTATGGTCAAAATACTCCTGGAATATGGAATTTAGTTTGGAAATGGTGCACTTAGTTTTTCATTGAATTTATTGGGGTAACACAGGTTAACAAAATTATACAGTTTTCAGGTGCACAATTCTACAGCACATCATCTGTACGCTGTAGTGAGTGTTCACTACCCTGAGTCACGTCTCCATCTTTCACCATTCATCCCCACTACACCTTCCTCCACCTACCCCATCCCTCTCCCTCCAGCAATCACTACATTGTTGTCTGTGTCCATGAGTTCCTCCTTTTTCTCCCCTCTCTTTAGCTCAATCCCTCCACAGCCCCCACCCCACCCCCCTCCTCTGACAGCTGTCAGCCTGCTCCCTATCTATGAGTCTGGAAATGGTGCACTTAAAAGATACAAGACAGATTGGAGCATGTCCAGAAAAGAAAATGTAGAAATGTGAGAAAACTCCACTGTGTTCATGAACAAAATTTTGAGGGAAATGGAATGTTTAGCCTGGGTGAAGGGAAATTAGAACATAATGTTTCTCCACATATTTAAAGAGGAGTAATGTAAAAGAAACGTGAGATTAGTATTGTGTGACTTTAGAAGATAGGGTCAAAATAGGATAAAAGCTTGAAAGAGGAAGGTTTCAGAAAAATACTTAATTTCTGAAAATGAAATTGCCCACCTCGATATAAGCTCCCTGTTACTGGCAGTGTTCAAGTAAAATCTCTATGATCATCTGTTGAAGATCTTCATGAGGAATTTGAGCACTTATGGAGAGTTTTCGTGGAATGTAGTTAATCCCTTTAGCCTTTATATTCTTTGACATTTTGTTCAATTAAAAAATTTCAAAATACACTATTATTTCCTTTGTTAAAAACCAAACTCTACATAATGAATAAAACAAAGCGTAGAGGGCTCACAGGCACGGACAATGAAGGGGGATTGACTGTGGGAGGTGGGGGAGACGGGGTAGGGGTGAGCAATGGAGAAAAAGGCAGGACAACTTTAACTGAACAACAATAAATAAAAAGAAAAACAAAGCAGAAAGATGAGACTATTGCAAGGTTTTTGACTTGCAAACTGGGAAATGACAGGCTATAGGAGTAATGAGTTCCAAGCTGCTCAGGGACTAAGGGATTTTTATGAGGGAAATAGAGAAATTATTTGGCTTTTTCAGCTGATTGGTTGCATAATGGTCTTCTTTCTTATTTCGATCAGGGTAGTTAAGTCATGGAAGTTCAAAGTTGAACAGACTTGGCATTTGGTTATTGACTGGTGTCCTCTGCTGATTTCTAAGAAGAGCCCTACATTCTTGTAAGGTTAGGTTAAGTTCCCTTTATTCACTTGCATTGACCATCTTTACTTGGTCCTTGACATAAGTGACACCATTGTAGCTTTGTTCTACACATGATACTAGTTTATCTCCTGAAGACTTAATATTAGACACTGGGGAAGCAACATAGCATATAATAGATATGATCATAGTTTTTGGAGCTGTTTTCTGGGTTCAGGTCTGGTTCTCTCACTTAGTAGCTTTGTAACCTTGGGCAAGTTACTTAATGTCCACATTTTGGAGGTGTTACCCAAAGGCAATGTGTTTTTTCATTTGTAAAATGAGAATAATAGTACATACCTCATGAGATTATTATAAAGATTTAAAGACTTCATATTTACACAGTGCTTACAGCAGTAACTCACACTTTGTAAGCATTATAAAAGTGTTGTTAAAAATATTGAGAGTTTTTAGTAAAAGTTTTCAGAGGCCCTGAGGTTAAGGCTGAACTGTGGATTTTTTATGGTGCATTTGAATGTTAAAATATGTAGTTTTCTTCTAATTTAGACTTTTTGGTGCTGTTTTGTTATATTTTTTTAATGCCACAACTTAAAAATAATAGGTCTAATAAGAACAGTAAGTTAATAATTCTCTGCTTTGTAGGTATTTATACATTCAAATCTTAATTACTTTATGTTATTCCCCCTCCCAGCCCCGCCCCGCCCCGCATTTACTCTACATCAAGTTTAAATTCCAAGTGTTTTTCCCCTAAGTTATTCTAGGGCCTGTCTTTCGTCACTTTGTTTTTGCTCACCCCAAATGCAACAATATCCTTGCTTAATCAAGTTAACTTATGCATCTGGAATTGCAACATAAAGGTCCCAAAACAGCACTTGAGAAACTATGATTTATACTTAATGTGTTACAGGTGGCTTCTTAGGAGAAATGCTTATTTCTTATGTCATTAAAATGATAAATTTCTAAATCCTCAGATTGTATTTCTGTTAAGGTTTACTGTAGTTCAGTTTTTTCTAAATTTGGTTTTGCATACACATTCCCAAACAATACTTTTGACCTTATGTTTACAAGGGCGAAATTACCATTAAAATCTTAGAGGTAGATGAATATTAACAAATTTCCTGCCATTAAAACATCATAAGTTATTTAGATTAAACTGTACCAGGTTTTATAACATGTTCTAGAAATGGTCTGGTAAGAAATTCACATCAGATTACTCTCAAAACCAATAAGAATATAATGGATGAGATAATCTCAAAAATAAATTACAACAAAATAAGCAACATCGATAGGTTTTAACATGTGATCTGTTATGTTGATTTTTGAGAGCTTGACTAGCAGCCAATTTATATCTTTTGAAAAATTTATTTTCAATTTATCATTTTTAAAAACAGGGTTCTAATGAAATAAATGCAATAATCATGTCTCAAAAATATATTTGAGTATATCTTTGCTAAATTAATGTTTAACAATTTAAAATATACTTTAAAAATGAATTTAGAAAAGAATATATGCATCCCTATGTTCATAGCAGCATTATTTATAATAGCTAAGATCTGGAAACAGCCCAACTGCTCATCAGTAGATGAATGGATAAAGAAGACATGGTAGATTTACACAATGGAATACTATATGGCTGTAAAAAAGAAAGAAATCTTACCCTTTGCAACAGCATGATGGACCTGGAGAATATCATGCTAGCAAAATCAGTCAGTCAGAGAAAGACAAATACCACATAATCTCATTCATATGTGAAATCTAATGAACAAAATAAACTGACGACAGACGCAGGGATACATGGAACAGATTGGCAGATCTCAGCGGGGAAGGTGGTGGGGAGACTGGAAGAGATTAGCCAAAGAACATTTATGAATATATGCATAGCCCATGGACACAGACAGCAATGCGGTGAAATATCATAGGGCAGGGGCTGGGTGGAGGGGGGCAAAAGGAGGCAGTAAAAAACATCTGTAATAATGTCAACAATAAGAGAAGAATAAAGGTAATTAGGCATCACACAAGAAAAATAAATGAATTTAGGGACCAAACACATGGTCTCCAGTAAAATTTTGTGTGATGTTGAAAACACCTTTTATTGATTTAAAGGTAAAGAGTACATTGTACTGCAATAATACAGGTAGGCAGTAAATTAGGTACATTTGCACAGATTGTCAATCAAACAGCCATATTTGGTACAAATAATTAATCCTGTATACCTCTGTATGTAATATCTTAGGAAAATGCCATTTTGTTAACTAATTTTTAAATTATATTTTATTGATTATGCTATTACAGTTGTTCTGATTTTCCCCCTTTGCCCCCTTCACCTAACACCTCCCACTCCCTCAGGCAATCTCTCTACCATTGTTCATGTCCATGGGTCATGTGTATAATTCTTTGGCTACTCCATTTCCTATGCTGTACTTTACATTCCCATGGCTATTCTGTAACTACCTATTTTTAGATCTACTGATCATCTGGCCTGCCTTGGGCAAAATCATCTATCCCCTATTTGGGTGGATATCTGAATATCCACCTGAAGGCAATAAATTTAGTGCCATCCTTATAGTAGTCAAGTCAGGAATTATAGAGTTCTGTTATTTGAGCCTATGGGCCATGGAAAAATCCTAAATTATTCTATTAACATCTAGAGGAAACTCAATGGAGCCTACCAGGATTTTCCCTAATTCTTCTCTTGTTAAATCATTTACAAATAATTTAATGTGCCTAATTTATTCAGACTCTATGTTATGCATTAATAATACCTTTTTAAAAGACAAAACAAACAGAACTTCTGGCCAAGATGGAGGCGTAGGTAGATACACTTTCTCTCCTTGCACAACCAAAAGAAGGACAACAAATTTAGAAACAAAAAATCACTAGAACTGCCAGAAAATTGAACTGTATGGAAGTCCAACAACCAAGGAGTTAAAGAAGAAACATTCATCCAGACTGGTAGGAAGGGCAGAGACAGGTAGCTGGGGCAGAGAAGATGCATGGCAAGGCAGCTGCTGAAGGACCACACAGGGGAGGTGGTGGCTGGTGGTCCAGGCACTCCCACATTTGCTTGTGGATAAACTGGGAGGAACAGATGGGGAGCCAGACAGACTGTGCAATGCAGGGTTCCAGTGCAGGAAAAGAAAGCCTCAAAACCTCTGGCCGTAAACACCTGTGGGGGATATGGCAGCAGGAGAAACACCCAGCCTCTCAGGAGGGTCTATTGGAGAGACTCACAGGGTCCTAGAATGTACACAAGCCTACCCACCTGGGAATCAGCAGCAGAAGAGTCCAATTTGCTTGTGGGTAGTGGAGGAAGTAACTGAAAGCCGGCCAAGAGCTGAACAAGCAGCATTGTTCCCTCTCAAACCCCTCCCCGACATACAGTGTCATATCACAGCGACCTGGGTTGCCCTGCCCTGGTGAATACCTAAGACTCCACCCCTTACAATGTAACATGCCTGCCAAGGCAAAAAATATAGCCCAAATGAAAGAACAAATCAAAGCTCAAAAATAGAACTAAGTGATGAAGAGATAGTCAATCTATCATACACACAGTTCAAAACATGGGTAATCAGGATGATCATAGAAATGGTGGAGTATGGTCACAAAACAGAGGAAAAAGTGAAGGCTATACAAAATGAAATAAAGAAAAATATATAGGGAATCAACAGTAAAGGGAAGGAAACCGGGACTCAGATCAATGATTTGGAGCAGAAGGAAGGTAAACATTCAACCAGAACAGAATAAAGAAACAAGAATTCAAAAAAGTGATAAGAGGCTTAGGAACCTCTGGGACAACTTTAAACATTCCAACATCTGAATCATAGGGATGCCAGAAGAAGAAAAGGAAGAGCAAGAAATTGAAAACTTATTTGAAAAAAATAATGAAGGAGAACTGCCCCAATCTGGCAAAGGAAACAGACTTCCAGGAGATCCAGGAGGCTCAGAGAGTCCCAAAGAAGTAGGACTCAAGGAAGCACACACCAAAGCATATTATAATTACATTACCGAAGATTAAAGATAAGGAGAGAATCTAAAACGCGGCAAGAGAAAAGGAGACAGTTACCTATGAAGGAGTTCACATTAAGACTACCAGCTGATTTCTCAAAAGAAAACTTGCAGGCAAGAAGGGCCTGGAAAGAAGTATTCAGTCATGGAAGGCAGGGACCTACATCCAAGATTACTCTATCCAGCAAAGCTATCATTTAGAATGGAAGAGTAGATAAAGTGCTTCACAGACAAGGTAAAGTTAAGGGAGTTCATCATCACCAAGCCTGTATTACATGAAATGTTAAAGGGACTTATCTAAGAAAAAGAAGATTAAAAACTATGAACAGTAAAATGACAACAAACTCACAACTGTCAACATCTGAACCTAAAAAAAAAAAAAAAGACAAAAACAAACCAAGCAAACAACTAGAACAGGAACAGAATCACAGAAATGGAGATCACATGGAGGGTTATCAGCAGGGAGGGGCAAGGATGAGAATGCGGGAAAAGGGACAGGGAATAAGAAGCACAGTTAGTATGTACAAAATAGACAGGGGGAAGGTAAGAGTAGTATAGGAAATGGAGAAGCTAAAGAACTTATATGTTCGACCCATGGACATGAACTAAGAGGGGGAGAATGCTGGAGGAAATTGGGTTACCAGGTGGTGGGGGATAAAGGGGAGAAAGAAAAGGGGACAGCTGTAATGGTATAATCAATAAAATATACTTAAAAAAAAAAAGAAAAGGAAGACCTAATTAGACTCACTGGCACCCAGCTAGAACAGTGGTAGGGATTAAAGTTAAACTTTAGTAAATTGATCACAAGATTTTTTTACATTAATTCTGAGTTCAGATCTTTGACACTGAATAAATGTTAAGTTTTGTTATTCAGGGACCCTCTGTATACCTCAATGTCTCCACTAGAATTCAAGGTGTGGCACAGAGATCTCAGCTTTTGGCAAGATCTTCTCTCTCACTATTTTACTACAAACATTCCCTTGGGACCAGCAGAAATAACCTTGTGATGCCATCTGTCCCTGTTTATATCAAGCACTACAAAAAGCCTAAATTTCATAATTCATTTCTCTTATCACAGACTACAATCGCCATTAGGCTATGTACATTTCATTACCTGACTTCTTTCCAACCTACTTCTGCCACTCACTACCATAATGACACCCTAGCAGGGGTGTCCAACCCATAGCCCACAGGCTGTATGTGGCCCAGGATGGCTATGAATGCTACCCAACACAAAATTGTAAATTTATTTAAAACCTTTTTTTTTTGCTCATCAGTTTTCATTAGTGTTTGTATATTTAATATGTGGCCCAAGGCAACTCTTCTTCCAGTGTGGCCCAGAGACACCAAAAGGTTAGACACCCCTGCAGCTAGACCTTGACTTGCCTATAACTAAAACCTTCCTATAATCTCAATTTCAAGCATCCCACTCTCCAACCATCATCTTTCTTTCCACTCACTTCCACTAAGATCCACTCATTTCCACTCACTCCAATCATTCTCAAATGCCCTGAGACTTTTAACCTATTGTCTCAGAACCTTTTAATTGTCCTTCATCCCAATTATGACCTCACACCATTTTACCTAAATTAAATTCCATGACCAATGATTATAATTATTCCCTTCCATATATCTTCAAACAACTTATATCTCTCTCACTTTATCATATTCTGTGTGAAAACTAATTAAATTAGAATCTCTTTTTGATTACACTCACACAGCTAAATGTGACTGGAGAAACACAACTATTCTGACTGCTCTCACTTTAAATTCATAATCACTAACCTCAAGTGGGCCCTTAATGCTATTCAGAAATTACACTATACTCCACTCTCCTAGAAAAATATTCATACCTTCTGTTCCAACTTCTCCTCTTCCTTTTGCCTTCTCAGCTAATAACTTTACTTCCTATTTTACTGCAAAAATTGAAGCAATCAGAAGAGAACTTCCACAGCTCTCACTACACTCTCCTGCTTTCCCTCTGACCGCTCCTCTTAGTCTTCTTTGCTGGTTCTTCCTCATTTTCCTGACCTCTAAATATTGGCAGGTCCCAGAGCTCAAACCTATTGCTTCTTCTCTTTTCTATATGACCTTGTATTCTAAGGCATCTCATCCAATCTAATGGTTTTAAATATTATCTATGTGCTGACAACCTACAAATTTATATCTCCAGCCAAGTCTTCTCTCCTGAACTCCAGATTTATGTATACCCAACTGCATACTCATCATTTCCATTCAGATATATGATAGGCATCTCAAATTTTACATCTCACCCCCAAACCTGCTCCTCCCACCGTCTTATTTGTTCAAATCTAAAACCTTAAAGGCAAATCCTACTGGCTTAAAAAAGACATATTCAGGGTCTGATTACTTACCATTACTTTTACTGCTACAATCCTGGTCCAAGTTATCTTAATCTCCTGCACAGATTCTTGCAATGGCATGCTAACTGATCTGTTTCTATCCTGGTCTTTGTTCACTTTCTCCGCATAGCAGCCACAGTCATAGTGTTAAAATACAAGTCAGATTATATTATTTTCCTGCTCAAAACTTTAATGGTGTCTTCGCATCTCACTCAGGTTAAAAGTACTCTCCAAAGTCATACATTATCTTCTTCACTATACCCCAGTACCTCTAATGTCACCCCTTCCTAGTTTCTCCTCACACACTCAGGTAGGTATCCTCCTACCTGAGGGCCTTTGTACTTATTTTTCCTTCTGCCTGAACACAAAACCCAGATATCAATAGGGCTCATATCTTTTATTTATTTTATTTTATTTTTTATATTCTATTTTTAAATTAAATTTATTGGGGTAACATTGGTTAATAAAATTATATATGTTTCAAGTGTACAACTCTATGATACATCATCTGTATATTGCATTGGGAGTTTACCATCCAAAGTCCAATCTTCTGTCACCATGTATTTGATCCCCTTTACCCTTTACTAACCCCCCATTCCCCCTTCCTTCTGGTAACCACCATACTATTGTCTGTGTCTATGAGTTTTTTGTTTATTCACTTGTTGCTTTCAGGTTTTTTTTGCATTTCATTTTATTTTTTATTGTAGTTCAATTACCGTTGTCCCCATTTCCCCCCATTACTCTCCCCTGCCCTCTACCCTACCTCCCACATTAAATCCTCCCCACCTGTTGTCTTTGTCCTTGACTTTATACATGTTCCTTGACTTGACTCTTCCTCTTCTTTCCCCTGTTACTCCTCTCCCCTGCCCTCTTGTTACTGTCAGTGTTCTGTATCTAAATGCTCCAATCAAAAGACATAGGGTAGCTGAATGGATATGAAAATATGACCT
This sequence comes from Pteronotus mesoamericanus, assembly GCF_021234165.1. Classification (NCBI taxonomy): domain Eukaryota; kingdom Metazoa; phylum Chordata; class Mammalia; order Chiroptera; family Mormoopidae; genus Pteronotus; species Pteronotus mesoamericanus. The sequence goes on along the minus strand of NW_026555006.1, from coordinate 3,127,131 downwards.
GCACATATGCTGCTTACAAGAGACCCACCTCAGAACAAAACACCTACATAGGCTGAAAGTGAAGGGTTGGAAAAAAATATTCCAAGCAAATGGACAGGAAAAAAAAGCTGGGGTAGCAATATTTACATCACACAAAACAGACTTCAAAACAAAGGCCATGAAAAGAGACCCAGCAGGACACTTCATAACTCAAGGGAAGAACTCATCAAAAGACATAAGCATTGCAAACATATATGCACCCGACATGGGAGCACCCAAATATACAAGGAAAATCTTGGAGGACTTCAAGAAAGATATAGACAGCAACACGCTTAAGTAGGGGATTTTAACACCACACTGTCAAAAATGGATAGATCTTCCAAACAAAATATCAACAAGAATATTATAGCACTGAATGATGCAAGAGATCAAATGGATTTAACTGATATATTTAGAACTTTTCACCCAAAAGAAGCTAAATACACATTCTTTTCAAATGCACATAGAACATTTTCAAAGACCGCATGATAGGACACAAAACAAGCCTCAACAAATTCAAGAAAATTGAAATCATATCATGCTTTCAGTTTTATATTTCATATATTATGTGCACCCTTTGATAGCTTAGTTGGTAGCATCAAAGACTCTTGACATAGCTTTTAGATGCTGTCTCAAATTTCACATCATTCGGACCTTCCATGATCACCCAATTTAAAACTGCATCTTCCTCAACACTCTCTTTTTCCTCTGCTATTTTTTCAGTTGGAAAGCAGTCAGTATTTATTAAGTGACCAAATTACAAAAATAACCATGGTAGATACCTTATTTTATCCTAATAAGCCTGTTGATCTGATCCCCTATTACTATCATTCTCCATCTTCTCAAAAATGGCTCATCTTTTTTTTCATTCCACCTCATGGAGAAGATAACTTGAAGGGCCACAGGAAGTTGTTTGCTTCTTTGAAGCATTTTCCAATAGTATAGATTTCACGAATCAGACCCTCGATGCAGATGATGCCATATTTACCAAGAATTCAGGCAATTGATGTATTATTATCTGTTAGGGCAATTTGCATTTTGTTAATTTTGCCATACTATGCTTGTAGATCAGTTCATTTACTGACTTCAGGTTTGGGTACTCCCACGCAATACATGGTTCCACAATTTTCAGCATGTTTATTGAAGCCTTGCTGAGGTTAACAAAGGTGCCTTTGAAATGTCCGATCCTGGTGACAAATGCTAATTTGGGTTCTGCAGGTACATAGAAGTTGTGAGCTTTTCTTGTCATCCTGTTCTTTCAAATTTCAATTCCATACCTCTGCCTATATTTCTTGTGATAACGCTTAGCTGTTTTATAGATAAGCTTCCTTCTTGTCTTTTGAAACATCTTTTGGGCAAACTTCTATCTCGGACACTTGGTCTCCAGCTCTGTGAAATTCCTTCACATTTTTTTTTTTTTTTGTGGAGTTAGTATCAATTTATTTATTTATTTTTATTCTCAGAATTTTCTTTCTTTCTTTTTTTTTCTAAATACATTTGTCCCTGCCTTCCCCTGACCACTTTCCCTTGCCCCCTCCCCCCCAACCCTTCCCCTTTGGTTTTGTCCATGAGTCCTTGCTATATGTTCCTTGACTTTTCCCCTTCCCTTCATTTCCCCCCGCCCCCCTTCCTTCCCTCTTGACTCTGTTGGTTTCTTTTCCTTTCAGTGTTTCTGGTCTTATTTTTCTTGCATCTTTGTTTTGTTGGTTAGGTTCTGCTTATAGGCGAGATCATATGGTATTTGTCTTTTGCCCCCTGCTTTATTTCGCTTAGCATAATGCTCTCTGGTTCCATCCATGCTGTCACGAAGCTTAGTAGTTCTTTTTTTCTTTCTGCTGCATAGAATTCCATTGTGTAAATGTACCATAGTTTTTTGATCCACTCATCTACTGATGGGCATTTAGGTTGCTTCCAACACTTGGCTATTGTAAATTGTGCTGCTATGAACATTGGGGAGCATAGGTTCTTTTGAACTGGCGTTTTGGGATTCTTAGGGTATAGTCCCAGCAGGGGAATCACTGGATCAAAAGGCAGTTCCATTTTCAGCTTTTTGAGGAAATTCCACACTGCCTTCCACAATGGCTGCACCCGTCTGCATTCCTACCAACAGTGT